>NC_045614.1:54274811-54899811 GCF_009829155.1 Mustela erminea
CACAGGATTCTGAAATTCTGCAGAGGGCCAGGGGAAGAGCTTACTCATACTGAAAAGTGAATGTGTGCCGTGTACTGTTAGAAACTCTTTACACATAGTAGCTCATAGTTCTCAGACCCAGTGATCATTCTCATTTATAGAGAACAAAACTGGGGTAGAGTGAAGTCAAGTAATGTGCCTGAAATCCCATGTGTTTGGCCAAATAGCTGCTTTACTGAGATAAAAGTGGTTACTAGTCATTCCGCAGTTGTGGCCACCATCACTTCAGTCTAATTATAGAACATTTTCATCATGCCAAAAAGGAACCTCTGTGTGCATTCACTGCCCATTTCCTCCCTGCTCCTTCCAGCCACCAGCAGCCACTCCTCTGCTTTCTGGCCTCCGGCTTTGCCTGTCCTGGGCATTGGTTATAGATGGAGTCCCACGACATGCAGCCTTTCTGGGTCCGCCTGCTTTCCCCCCGCAGACCGCCCTCAGCGCTCACCCATCCACATGTGCCTGGGCTCCATGCCTGCGCGCAGGGCTGAGAGCCTGCCCTATGCAGATGTCCACAGTTCGTGCAGCCCTCAGCTGACAGGCATTTGGATTGTTTCCTTCTTTAGGTTATTAGGAATAATGCTGTTGTGAATACTCAAGGACAAGCTGTCATGTGGCCAGTGTTCTTTCTTTTGGGTAGAGGGCTAGGACTGGGTTGCTGAGCCTTACGGTAACTGTTCAGCATTTTGAGGAACTGCCAGGCTGTTTTCTACAGTGGCCACTCCAGCAGCATAGGAGGGGTCCAGTTGCTCCCCAACCTCATCAACTCTGGTTGTTGTCTGTATTTCTCATTGTAGCCATCCTGATAGGGTGTGAGGTGGTATCTTATGGTTTTGATTTGTATTTTCTCTGATAACGAATGATCTTGAGCATCTTTTTCTATGCTTTTTGGCCATTTTGCAGAAATGCCTACTCGAATCTTTCGCACATTTTAAAATTGGATTTTTTGTTTGCTTCAAAGATTTTATTTTTGAGTAATCTCTACACCCAGTGGGGGCTTGAACTCACAACCCTGAGATCGGGAGTTCCGTGCTCCCCTGACTGAGCCTACCAAGCACCCCAAATTGAGTTGTCTTCTTATTGTTGAGAAGAACATGTTTTTAACACTAAGTAAGGTTCTACACCTGAAACTAATATTACACTATATTTTAACTGGAATTTAAATAAAAACTTAAGAAAGCAGTAAAGAAGGTTCTGAGAGGATTGTGATTTCACCTTGTGGAATTTTTGGTTGGGAAACATTTGGAGTGCTCATGCATTTGAGCAAGGGGTTTGGTGGTGCGTGTGCACTAGATTTATAACTTCCTCTCTCCCATACTAACCCTGATTCTCATTTCAGGTCTTGTCCAGAATGCCGTGTGATATCAGAGTTTGTAATTCCAAGTGTGTACTGGGTAGAAGATCAGAATAAAAAGAATGAATTGATTGAAGCTTTCAAACAGGGAATGGGGTAAGTACTTTGAGCTCAGATAGGATTCTGGTGCCTGCCTGGCAAATGCTTGTATTTACATACCTTCCAACCCCACAAGATAATGTAATTTTTAAAATTTCAGCTTTGAGGTATAATTAACAAATAAAATTGTAAGATATTTGAAGGGTTATCATGGTCATTTGATCTACATTGTGAAAGGATACTCCCATCTTGTTGATTTCTTTTTTTTTTTTGTGAGAACCTCCAGGTTCTACTCAGCAAATTTCAGTTTTATAAACAGTGTTATCAACTGTAATCATCATGTTTCATCATGTGTTCATCTATGTATTCGTCATAGAGCTGAAGGTTGGGACCCTTTTATCAGCTTTTCCTTATTTATCCTACCCCTTAGCCTCTGGCAACCCCTTTTTTACTATGTAAGTTTGCCTGTTTGTGTTTGGTTCAGACACCAGCAAGTGATCTCCTGCAGCATCTGTTTTTCCTCTGTCTGGCTTATGTCACTTAGCATAATGCCCTCGAGGTCTGCCCATGTTGTCACAAATGGCAGGATTTCCTTTTCTGTCCTAGCTGAATAATATTCCATTTCATGTATATGCCACATCTTCATCCATTCATCTCTTGACAGACACATGGGTCATTTTGTGTCTTGGCTATTATGACTAATGTTATAGCAAACATGGAAGTGTAGATAATTCTTTTAACAGATGTGAGGTACTATCTCATTGTGGTGGTGATTTGCATTTCCCTGATGATTAGTGATGCCGAGTGCCTTTTCCTGTGTCTGTTGGACATTTAGATGCCTTCTTTGGGAAAATGTCTGTTCAGTTCCTCTGCCCATTTTTAAATGGAATGTGGTGGTGGTTTTTGCTCTTGTGTAAATTCTTTATGTATTTTGGATATTACCCCCTTATCCAGATAGATGATTTGCAAATATTTACTCCCATTTAGTAGGTTGCCTTTTCATTTTGTTTGATTTCCTTTGCTGTACAAGTGGTGTGGTCCCACTTTTTAATTTTTGCTTTTGTTGCCTTTGTTTTTGGTGGCAAATCCATAAAGAACATTGCCAAGACCAATGTCCAGGAGCTTATTGCCCTCTGTGTTTTTATGTTTTCGGGGCTTACGTTCAGGCCTTCCAATTTTGAGCTGATTTTTGTGTATGGTGTAAGATAGTGGTCCAGGTTCCCCAAAATCCTTTATTGGAGAGATTGTCTTTTTCCCGTTGAATATCCCTGGCTCCTTTGTTGTAAATTGACCACATCTTCATGGGCCCATTTCCGGGCCCTCTGTTCTGTCCCACTGATCTGTTTGTCTGTTTTTCTGCTAGTACTGTGCTGTTTTTTCTGTTTGGGTTACTGTAGCTTTGTAGTACAGCTTGAAATCAGGAAATGTGCTGTCTCCAGCTTTGTTACTCTTTCTGAGGATTACTTCGGCAATACACTGGGATCTTTTGTATAAAAGTTCTTATACAATTTTGGAGTTGTTTGTCCTTTGTCTTTGAAACATGCCATTGGGATTTTGATAGGATTGCTTTCAGTCTGCAGATTGTTACGCCTTTCATTTCTTTCAGCATACAAGTCTGTTTCATCTTCTCTGCTAAATTTATTCCTAGGTATTTTATTCTTTTTTGATGCAATTGTGAGTGGGGTTGTTTTTTTTCTTAATTTCTCTTTCTGGTAGTTCATTGTTAGTCGATTTTGTATCCTGCAACTTCACTGTTACAAGATATGGATATAGTATGTACATACACTAGAACCTAGCAAGGTAAATACTATGATTTTTTTTTTTTTAAAGAGAAAAAAAAGGTGGTTTCTATTTACTCAGATACCATTTCCAGTGTTCTTTGACTTGGTATATAATTCCTTCCAGTTGGTATAATTTACCTTCAGCCTCAAGAACTGCCTTTATTTAACATTTATTGAATCTGCTGATGATGAATTTTCTTTTTAGCAGAAACAGCTTCTCATTCTTAAAGGATATTTTCACTGGATATCCTGGTCTGACCAGTCCTCTTTACATCTTTGTCTCCTTTTTCAGTGAATACAATTTGGGGTTAATAGTTCGTTTCTTCATTTTCTTTTAGTATTTTGCAAATGTTGTTCCACTGTTTTCTGGCCTCTAGTTTCTGAGAAGTCAGTGATAATTTAGATTGTAGTATGTAGTTTTTCTGGGGTTGCTTTCAAGATTGTCTGTCTTCATTTCCAGCAGCTTGCTATTTTGCCTGGGAGTGGTTTTTTCTCAGAATCTGTAAGGTTTTGTCATGCGCCAGATTTAGGGAAATTTTGGCCATCAGATTTTTTTCCTGCCCTTTTTCTTCTTCTGGGACTCTTAATAACATGTAATAGACTGATACTGCTGCACAGAATTTGGGGTCTGTTCATGTCTTTCCAGTTTCTTTCCCCTCGCTGTTAATCTTTTCCAGTGGTTGCTGCTTTGAACGCCTTGTCATCTTGAAATTGGTTTCTAGGTCTCATTTTCCTGATTCCTTGTATAGTGAATCATTTTGGATTATAGCCTGCCAGTGTTATCTTGTCAAGATTCTTGATTCTCTTAAGTTAGGCAATATAGTGTTGATGTTCTTACATGCAGGTAAAGTGTTTAAATTCCAGCTTTGGGGCAGCAATTCTCATCTGTTTGGTTTTCTTGTTCTCAGCTAAGTGGCTATGAGCTTCTGCTGCACTGATGTCTGTGCCAAATCTTTGGACTGAATTAATACATTGTATTTGGAGTCCTCCTTCTGGTGCCCTTCTGTGTGTGGGACTGCTTCCCCACTTTCCAGTGGGTGCTCTCTTCAGGCCAGGGAGACTGTGGATTTGCCCCTGGAGTTTTAGACACCTAACTTTGGCTTGCTCTAGGCCGAAAGCTGTTTTTTCTGAGAAAGATAACTTTCTTCTTCTCATTCTGTTCTTTTCAGTGTCTGATTTCTTGGAATCCTCCTGCTGTTCATGTTCCAGTGCCTTTGGGTCTTTTAAAAATTGGTATTGCTAGTTAACTGCCCGAGGGTTGGCTCTGGGAGAAGTGTGCTTCCCTGTACTAAAGGGCACTGCATGTCCCCCCCCCCCTTTTTTTTTTTAAATTTTTTTTATTTTTTCAGCATAACAGTATTCATTATTTTTGCACCACACCCAGTGCTCCATGCAATCCGTGCCCTCTCCAATACCCACCACCTGGATCCCCCAACCTCCCACCCCCCGCCCCTTCAAAAACCTCAGATTGTTTTTCGGAGTCCATAGTCTCTCATGATTCACCTCCCCTTCCAGTTTCCCTCAACTCCCTTTTTTAATGTTTCCTTCAGACTGCCTATCCGTTACTTAAGTTCCCCCTCACACGTGGTGGCACATGTCCATCCACCAGAGGGCAGGAGTGGCAAGGCAGAGGGGCCAGCCTGCAGGAAGCAGCTGTGCTGGAGTGGCCTGGAAATTCTCGTGTTCTTTCTGTTTGGGTCTTTTCTGGCCTTAGTTTTCATTGATGACGGTGTTTTTATGCATTTCACACATATTCACTGTGCACCTACTATGGGCTAGGCTTCTTCAAGCTAAGCACCAGTGGGGGACATAGAGTACAGATTAGTAAGATAATTTCAAGGGAAATTACAAAAGGGCAATTATGATACGTGTTTTCTGGTGACAAATTCTTCACAAGAGGCCCAAGCCGCATTCCCAACAGAGAAAGCACTTGGAGCCACCTGAGAGCATCAGGAAAAGCAGCATGGGGACTCAGAGCCATGAAACGTAAACAGCTATCACGTGTGTTGAGGGCGAGGGGGAACAGAATGGCATGGGTGCAGAATGGTAACACGTGTTGTGTGGGGGAAGCAGGAGGAGTGGAAGGATGTGGTAGGACCTGTGGGATAGACTGCATTGAAATCTAAGGGGGCAGAACAAGTGACTGTTCGGCATGCTCCTCAGTTGTAGTGTGAAGAGGCTGGAAGCTGGTGGAAAGGAGGCCAGTTAAGAAATGACTATGGCAGGCGGGTAGCAGAGGACAGTACCCACATGGCTTCAGCAGTGTAGAGACAGAAGGGATGGGGTGACTGGGGAGGTGCTCTGTAAGCAGGACTAACAGTCGGATGGGGGAGCTGAGAACAAGGCGGCAGTCTGCGTGCACTGGAAGCTTTTGTCCTTGGTGACCAGGTAAGGCTGGGGAAGGAAAAGCACGGTTATTTGGGGGCAGGAATAGAGAATGATTTCTGGAACCTGTTGAGTTTATTAAAACCAGGGTCCAGCAGCAGTCTGGTGAGAACTCACTGCTTGAGCAGTTATCGGAAGGTTTACTCAGAGCCTCGGGGGTGGAGGCAATGATGGGGGTGGATGCACACAGCTCTGCTCGGATCCACTCCCCAGCTGGCGCCAGGGTCAGACCTGGGGGGAGCAGGCGCCATCCGGACGAGCGCAGTACTCCTTCAGTGGACAGTTGTCAAGGGAACTTCCTTGGTGCTGCTCTGAGGTCTCAGCCACCCTCATCACCGATCTCTGCCATCCTCCTTTTTTTTTTTAAGATTTTATTTATCTGTTTGACAGAGATCACAAGTAGGCAGAGCAAGGGAAGCAGGCTCCCTGCTGAGCAGAGAGCCCGATTCGGGGCTCAATCTCAGGACCTTGGAATCATGACCTGAGCCGAAGGCAGAGGCTTTAACCCACTGAGCCACCCAAGTGCCCCTCTGCCATCCTCTTGTCTGAGAAGACAGAAAAACACTGGCATCAAGGAGTCCCCCTTCCTTCTCATGTCACTGTCACATACCCCAGCTGCTATGGCTTTCTCTCTGCAACTTCCCTTCCTCAGCAGTCCCAGATGCCCCCTTGCCTTCTTGGGCATCTCTACCTCTTCTTCACCGTGGGACCATTTACGATTGTCTAAGTCAAATTTCATTTAAGTAAAAAGGAATAGGAAATTTCTGGTTGGTGGTTTTTTCCTCTGGAGCCTGAAGATATGCCTAAAGAACACAGCAAAAAGTTAATTTTTTACTGTGTGTATTATATTTTATCCATTTAAAAACAATGCTCTGAGAAGGGGTCCACGGTTAAGAAGCCTGCTCTAGATCTAGAGGGTGGAGACCAAGGAAAATTGGAATGAGACCTGGGACTTTGGACAGGGGCTAATGTTCACTGCTTTTCCGTGCCTCCTCCGTCAAGGCTTCCTCTTCCTTGACATCATTGCTGGCCAGGAGGAAGGGAAATTTCCCTGGGTGGGGTTCCTAGTGGGACTTTTAGCTGAGGCAGATAGCCCAGCTTCAGAACGTTGGAGCCCAGACAGCTGGCCCAGAGGAGCTGTCAGGCCTGTGCTCCCCTGGAGTCCCCTGTGCAGGTTCAGTTCTGTGTGAGGCTGCCATGTCACCATGACAGTATGATCCCCTTGGAAGTCAGCATCCTAACCTCACTGAGCCTCATCTTCCCTACATAGAAAGTAAGGCTCATCTAGTTCTGGCAGGGATGGAGGGAGGCCTTGGTTCTTCCCGGCCCCAGGTTCTCCAACATCCTCTGACTTTTTCTTTCTACTTTTCAGGAAAAAAGCTTGTAAATACTTTGAGCAAGGCAAGGGGACCTGCCCATTTGGAAGCAAATGCCTTTACCGCCACGCTTATCCTGACGGGCGGCTGGCAGAGCCTGAGAAACCTCGGAAACAGCTCAGTTCTGAGGGCACCGTGAGGGTAAGGACTTTGCCATCTCTGTCAAGGACACTTACTGGTGGCATTTCCAGGTACTGCTCCTGGCCCTTTCTCTGATAGCTTTGGCAGCAGGGAATGGGGTAGGTAAGCAAAAGAAAAATAAACTGGCCTTCATGTTGCCATTAATAATAACCAGGTATATTTGCTGGCTGTTTTTGCAGTTCTTTAATTCAGTGCGGCTCTGGGATTTCATTGAGAATCGAGAAAGCCGGCATGTCCCCAGCACTGAAGATGTCGACATGACAGAGCTTGGGGACCTCTTCATGCACCTGTCTGGAGTGGAGTCATCAGAACCCTAAGTAGTAGACGGTTCCCCCTGCATCTTGGGTTCTGCCGGCCAAGCCTTCCCCAAGCTAGGGTGTGCGGAGCTTCGTTTACTGCAACCCAAGGTGGCACGTGGCTTGGATTTGACTGGGGTTGTACTTAACCTTGGTCTCATCCCCTCTCCATTATTACAGCCATGGGAGGAGTGAAAGATATAAAATGTCCCAACAAGTATACGGAATCGCTCCTTTTCTAGTTGATCTCTTGAGTTGCACCTCAGGCTCCTCAGGGGAACCAGCTAAGCAGCCAGAGTTTTGATTGATTGCTTTTAAAAGCAGCCTGGCTCCTGTCCTTGAGCTTTAGCTCCCTAGAAACAGTCACCTTGCAACTGCCCTTAAAGCAGATTTGTTTTCCTTGACAAAGGATTCTTCACCCCTGTGAGATGATTCCTCTGTAGTGGATTTCCCTAGTGTACTTAGTGTGTAGCCAAAAACCGTTTTTCAAAAAGCTCTGTATAAATCAACTTACAGTGGGCACCGCACACCTTAGCATAAAACTTGTAGTGCTCTTTGGTGTACCCCGTCAGAGCAGGAGTTGCCCGTGTGTTCAGTCAACAGAGTGTAAACCTTCCTCCCTCTAAGGGCAGGGGCTCTCGGAGCAGTGGGAAGTGTAGCGCAGCAAAGCAGAGGTATAGCCCCTCATTTCTGATTGGTGTTGGGGCCACATGCTCCAGGGAAACACCTGCCTGTCACCTGTGGGCTTCCTTGGGGCTCTTGGGCTCATGCCCCAAGAGTCACTTTACTAGGGGTTCAGCACACACATGCTCTTGTGTGTGGCCCCTGCTCACCCATTTGATCTGTAAAGCATGGCTTTGATTGCCAATTTTGTAAAAAGTTAACAGCACCCAACAAAGTTTCTACTTCTGACCCAGCATTGGTCCTAAAAGAACAAGTCCTCTATGTTAAGTTGTGACTTTAATTGAAGGAATATAACATTGTGAATCAGAACAAACTCACCCCAAGCCTGAATTAATCTATTTTTATAAACAGCTTATAGAGATACCAAATATTTTATAAAATGCATTAAAGAGTGGGTAGAAAAAGGTCTACTCTTACCTGAGGTTAGAGTGGACTTTTTGGAGAATTTTTATAGTTAACTCTTTAGTGAAATGTGACAGCACAAAGGCTGATGTAAATTCCTTCCCAGTAGAGGCTCTGGGCCCATTTCCTGCTGCTTGTGTTCTTGCTCCAGGAGGGATGAAAGGATGGGGGAAGAGTTCAAGCTTCGAGCTCAGTAGAAGGAAAGAACAGCCACTAAACCTACATTTAATTTATTTTATTAAAATAACATAATTGAGGAACCATCAGATAACTGTATTTTGTCAGGCGCAATAAAAACAAAATTAAAACCCTAATCATCAAGAAAACCTGTACTCCTGGCTTCCTTGCATCCACATGATGTGACTGAAGAGAAAGGCTGGCCCAGTGGCCCCGCCCCACAGGGGCAACTTCTGGAAGACAGATTCAGCATGATGGAAGACTGCTCCCTGAAAGGGCGGAGACTGGGAGGGGTGGGCCAAGCACCTCTTCTGGAAAACCGTCCCAAGAGATCTCCAAGGAAAGAAGTGTCCGCAAAGTCAAGGTCCATAGTACCAATGCTCCTTCAGGCAGCCATGGTCTCTCAACAGTCCTGGGCTGTTTGGTGTGTTACGTGCAAAACTACTGTTTGACGCCACACCACCCTCTGAAGAACAGTCCTTCCCATGATAAGCGTTCCTCCTAGGAGCTGATATCCACAATCCACATGTCCACATCAGGGCTGGTTTGTCTGCTACCTTCATTTCCCCTCTGAGTGCTTCTTTTTTTTTTGCCCTAAAAAAAAAAAATATTCAGCCAACAGCTGGGGCTCCAGATCACATACTGCCAAATCTGGCAGCTGTGGGTGCATCTGGAGAAGGCTCTGGAGAAGGCTCTCGGCTCAAGAGCATAGGGGATGCAGGGAGGGAGCAGGACAAACCAGCATTTCGAATGGCTTCCTTCTCCCAGGGCCAGAAAGGGTAGAAAAGAAGGCAACATGAAGTTAAGGCCCTGTGAGTAGTCTAGAAGGTCCTTAGCAGCTTCTCTGAAAATGAGCTCTCTGCCTCCATCAAAAGGGAGCAGAAAGGTGGTGCCTGCTGACTTCCCTTACTCCCCCGATGGCCTGAGTGCAGGTGCAAAGTCAGCTAGAAGACAGGCAGTCTAGGGGACGTAGTCAGTGTGCAGGCGTTGATATCCTCAGTGTGGGCCGCCCGGTGCAGGGATGGCTCAGAAGCGCTCCGGTTGATTTTCGGCAGAGAATGTTGGAGCAGCTCGATGGAAGACAGGATCTGAAACGGGGCGGTGTCATTAGGTGGTCTTGGTGTCACTGCGGGAGCAGCAGCTTTTCCGGGAAGAGCCCAAACGCAGGCCCTTCCGACCCCAGTTGTGGCACCGGGTGGAGAACATAAGCCCACCTCCCTCCTTTCTATTTAGGAACTCCTACTTGAATCCATTCCTACACCCTTGAGCCAAGTCTTACCTGGGGAAAAAGAGGCCTCTCTTCCTTAACCTTCTTCACACAGTCGGCTACAAGCCTCTTCATTGCTTTGGGGCAGTTCTTATATAGCTTACTGAGGTCTGGGGAGGCATACCCTCGGCCCACCATGAAGATGATCTAAGAGGAAGCCAACAGTTGAGGGACCAGGTGGAGGAACAACAGTGACAGCAGCAACTTCTATCCTTCCTGCTGCTCAAACTGCAGGAGGCCCAGGGGCTTCCACAGCCCCGTCCAGCCTGTCTGCACCAGGGCACATACCTGATCACGGTTATTGATGTGGGAGTAAGGAAGCTCCCCTGTCATGAGCTCATAGAGCACAATGCCATAGGAGTAGACATCAGACTGGAAGCTGAATGGGTTGTTATCCTGCATTCGGATCACCTCAGGGGCCTACAAGGACAGAATGCATTCATTCACCACCATCTGGGCCCCACAGGCATCCAGGCACCAGGCCTGTCCCCTCCCGCTGGGCATGAGAGCCCTTTCCTCTGTTTATACTTCTGGCCCGCTCAGGCTCCGCTAACACAGGTTCAGGAAGCCTAGCCTCGGCCCCAGCACCTATGCCTCAGCATGGCTTTGGTCACCAGCTTTCAGAAAGCTCACATTTGCCTCCGGCTGCCTGATGTCACTGAAGGCCTCAATGAGGTGTCTGGGTACTGGGGAAATGTCAAATGCTCTGAGTCTGCACACAGACCTTCAGGGCACCCCTTCTCCCCTGCACCCTGCCAGTGGGACCCTCGCCTGCTCACCATCCACAGGACAGAGCCAGTGGGTTGTTCAACTTGCTGAGAACCACTCCAGCGCGACTTTACTGTTGCCAAACCAAAATCTCCAATTTTCACTGTCAGGCCTTCATGGAGAAATATATCTCAATGCTTGTTAAGGACTGTGGTTTCAGAAGAATGGTCAACTTAATTTTGAAACACTTCCCAAAGGTCTTCAGAGCACAGCATCTCTCTACCTCCTGTCTGTCCCCAGCCTTCTCTGGTTTGCTTAGATTTCTAAAGTTTTAAAAAGTCCTTCTGAAAGGCCCCTTCCTCCAGGAGGCAAGCAGCAGTTGCTCAGAGTGTCCGATTATGTGGCTCGGCCAAAAGTAAGGCAGTTTCCCCGTGCTGCCCTTCCCCGTTTCCACATCTAGGTGCCAGGTCCCTGGCCTTGTGACCTTCCCATGAAACAAGTGTCTTAAACCCCAAGATTTCTAAGGCTGCCATCTGCTGCTCCTTGGAGGCAGGCCTGGCCTGTGATGGCTTACATTTGTTCTGCCTGCTTTGTGCCCTCAAACGACTAAAATGTGAAGAACAAAATGGCATATCCCTCACGGACCACTGAGCACTGAACACTGTCCTAAGGGATTTCTCAGTAGAATAGGTACTGCTTGGTGACTTCAGATCAAGACCAAACTCACCTCATTTCTGGATAAAGAAGTCAGACAGTTTAAGGCTGACTTGGGATCCGCCAATGCAGTAACACATACCTCCTTCAAATCTACGGGGTCTACTCTCATGCTGGGATGTGTCACTCCCAAAAACCCATCACTAAAACATATCCCATACTTCAGACATGTGGCTCAAATAGGCCACATCCCACAATCTGACTCAACCCAACTGTGGCTCCTCTCACTGGCCAAGAAGCAGAAAAGGGCTGTAATGCCATCCACGCTCCTCTTGGCTGCAGGCAGGAGGCACATGCACAAGGGTTACATTTCCTGCCTTAGAGTACAAGCACTCGTCTTCAGTGTCCTTCTATAGGAACACAGTCTCAGAAAGGGGAAGGGCTGGTTCCAACAGTGACCTCTAAAGAAACGACTTCTGTTCACTGAAGAAACAATTTTCAGTAATCACTTCAATGATCTTGAAACATCTGGCCTGCAGCCACTTTCTGACCAGATACACACTGTCCACACGCTAGAAATAAACGTGCAAGACAAAAGCCCCATCCCTCCAACTTACATTTAGTAATGAAGAGCATAATAAAACTTTCAACCATAAGCCAAACATGTATCTCAACTCTTGTGGAAATCTTTCCAAAGTCACATTTGCTGGGACAAACTTTAAAAAGTCTCCCTTCGGTTTTTCTAAATTTAGAACTGAGCAAACGAAAGCAACCATCAAAGGATACTGTTGGATTTCATGTCTCTGTGGATGATGTTCTTTGCATGCAAATAGCTGTGAAGGGAAAATAAATCTATTAAAAACAGTCTGAGGGACATGGGTAGAAATAGCTTCAAATTTCGGCTAGGAAGGAAGCCACCAGAGCACCTGTTGCCTGGTAAGGGGCTACAGGTGGGGACTGGCTGGGCACTGATACAGGCTAGGCCACATCGTGCCTTGCCTGGAGGTAAGGCGACAGTGACTGAAGCATCTCTCCTACTCAAACAGTAATGTTGACAACCCAAATGTCCACCCACTAATGAACGCGTAAGTAGAATGTGGCCTGCCCGTACTGCGGAGTGTTATTCAGCTACAGGAAAGAATAAGGTACTGACACATGCCAAGCCCGTTATGCAAAGTCGAGCTAGACACAAGAGACCTCATTATCTTTCTGTTTGAGAAAGCTCAAGTGAACAAGCATAGGGAGGTACAGAGGGAAGACAAGCAGACTCCGTGCTGAGTGTAGAACCGGACACGGGGCTCAATGCCAGGACCCCAAGATCATGACCTGAGCTGAAATGAAGAGTCAGACCCTCGACCGACTGAGCCACTCAGGCACCCCTATCTCGCCTTCCATCATGACAAATGTTCTAAAATTAGATAGTGGAGATAGATGTGTGCCCAACTCTGTGAATATATTAAAAATCACTAAGATGCATGCATTTAAGGGGTTAATTGTATAGTATGTGGATTATATCCATAATTTTTTTCTATAAAGTAATTCTATTCCTTTTTTTAAGACTATTTATTTATTTGAAATGGAGCAGGAGCAGGGGGCAGGGACAGAGAGAGAACCAGACTCCCCGCTGAGCAGAGAGCCTGAGGTGGGACTCGATCCCAGGACCCCTGGGATCATGAACCAAAGGCACTTAACCAACCGAGCTACCCAGGCACCCCTGGCTAGTTATTTCTTGAAGTGTATAGAAAGTAAATTCCGAGAAAAAGAAAAAAAAAAGTAAATTCCATAAGAATTTTAAAAGGAGAAAGAGTTTACATAGCACTTGCAAGCACAGATTTAGCTTATACCTTCAGACATGCGGGGCTATGAGGAACTCCCAATCTTCTATATAAGAGGTACCTCAGAGGAAAAGTGTGACTCATACACCACACCACACACACCCCTTTCGGGTGGTTTCACGTGCAGGTGCTCGGGATGACTTTTAAGCATGCTCCAAAAGAAAAACAGATTATGGAAAACCATCTGCTCAGTCCCTCTTGCAAAAGCAAGTGCGCTTGCCGGTGGGCCATGCCTCAGAGCACGCATTCCCACAGTGGGCAGGGCCATGGCTGTCCAGGCAGGAGGTCTAAATCCCACAATACACTCTTCCGCGTCTGGGTAAATTCTGAGGGCACTGGCTCGAACCCCAATCTAAAGCCCCAAGGCAGGCGGCCTCAGCCTGGACAAGCTACCTTGAGTTCTCACTCCTTCAGCTCACTCCGGAGGCTTCCTTTCCAGCTATGCAACAGTATCACAGAAACCACTTAGCAGACTTGGATTTTTCCTAAACTAGGTCCTGACGTCAGATTATGTGGCTTGGCCAAAAGTAAGGCAGTTGATGTCCGCACCCCAGACTTTCTAGCCAGCAAGCCATCTACTCACTCCATTCCCTGAGCAGTCTGGCGGGCGATGTCAATCAACTGGAACATCTGGAATTTAGTCTCCTGGACATGCAGGTGTTTGTAGAGGCTGCTGCCTTCACACCACTGGGTCACAATCGCCAGGTTGTCCTTTGTCATGTACCCCATGAAGAGCAGGATGTTCACGTGCCGTGTTTTGCTAGAGGGGACAGGAGGAAAAAGGCTCTGAATCTTCAGCTGCTGCAAAATAGAGATCTACTCTGCTTTCCCACTGATGCTGGGTCCTGTGTGTCCTTGACGCCACCATGCTTACAATCTGGGTGGCTGGCCAAGCAAACATGCAAAATTGCTGATCATTAAGTTGGTTATTCACCTCAGTGAATAAAAGAACCCCGCTGTTATTCACCTCAGTGCTGCTCTTGAGAGAGAGGACATTCTCTCCAATCAGCATACACCCATGATTCCTCCCACAGGGGTCACGGACCCCTAACCTGTGCAATCTGTCATCATTCTAACAAGTCTAAATAATGACATTCCTACAAGTCTAAATAATGACTGAAGGACTTCGAAGCTGAAGGTCTTCCAGAATAAGGCAAACTGGCCATACAAAGAGCTCTTGGAAAGAAAGGTGAAAACAGAACCTATTTCTCTCTATCTCAAACCACAACCCAGAGCAGAACCTGGGCCCAGAGACCTGGAGGAGCAGAAGGGGATCTGTGCTCACCGCAAGCGGCCCTTCTAGAGGGCTGACAACCAGGCGAGCTGGAGGAAACTTTCCACACCCTTTCACTTACAAGGAAGGGCTTCTAGCCACAGGACTCCGCACTGAACACTAAGCACCCGTGCCAGCCGTAGGCCCTCGGAGACAGGTGCACATGCGCTGCAGCCCACCTCCTCCGCAGCTTCTGTCCCACCAGCCATGCCCACCCCCTGCCGCTCCGGGGAGGCTGGACAGCCTGCGCCCTACTCACCGGAGGACAGCCACCTCGTTCCTGAAGGCCTGGAACTGCTCTGGTGTGGGGTCGACAACCTTTAGGATTTTTACTGCAACATCTCCTGCAAATTAGTTTGTAGTCAGTGCAATCAGTTGAATGACCTTATTTTGTTGCTTTTCACATACCCTAGTTTTGAGAAAGATAGTGAATCACTTATTCAGGTATCATATTACCTACACAAATGGAACAAAAACACAAATTTCTAAATTGTTCGAGTGGCTGAAAAAAGTGATATACTATTATCCTTCAAATACCACCACATGGGCCCTGAACAGGTTTGCTGTCAACTCTTCCTATGAAGCCTGGCCTCCCCAGCAGTGAGGTCACTTGTGAATGGTCGAAGCTGGGCCTGTGAGGGTGGCAGTGGCAGACACGGGGAGGCCAGCAAACACCCGGTCTTTGGGGCCAGGAGACAGGCCGTTTAGCAAGCAACTGATACCAAACTCAGCCGTCACATTTTTTTGTTAGTTTGTTTCGAATTTTTTTTTAAAGATTTTATTCATTTGGCAGAGAGAGCACAAGCGGGGGGAAAGGTGGAGTAGCAGGGAGAGGGAAAAGCAGGCTCTCTGCTGAGCAAGGAGCCTGCAGCGGGCCCTGATCCCAGGATTATGATCTGACCCGGAGGCAGACGCTTAACCATCTGAACCACCCAGGCGCCCCTCAGCAGCCACATTTTAGTGAGACCTAAGATGGTGCCTTTTACAAATTCAAAGAGAATACTAAAATTAAGCTTCTCTGCCTTTAATACCTCAAAGAAGTAATCCTAGTGGTTCACGGTTACTAAGCCCTGGCACAGCGTTATCACCTTCAGTCCTCCTAGCTGCCCTGTGACTTAAGTACTGTTACCCTCATTTCAAAGGCAGCACAAAGGCTCAGTCACTGCCCAAGGTCATACAGCCTAAAGCCAGAAGTGCTGGAGCCGGGATCAGAATCCCAGTCTGACTCCAATGGCCGCCCTTCTAACTTCCATACCGACAAAACTGTCACACTGTGAGCTCATTACGTAACCTTAGAAACATCCAGAGACTGATTCTACTTTATGTGTGCTACTGATTTAGAAGCCACCTGCAAGTGTGTCTACACTGTATTTTGAATAGTAATTATAATAAATTACACAAAGCCCTAGAAGGACCTCAGATTTTCTTGGCAAGTGAATTTTACTGGAACACAGACTTTGAGAATCAATCAAAGTTGGCTGACGGCACCTTGGAGGTAATGGAATTCTTCCCCTTATCAAACACACCCCCTTGTAGCCTCTGGGGGAGCATTCCTCACCTCACTTGAGAACCAACTGGCAAAAAGATGGTTCTTATGACAGATACCAAACTGTTGCCCCATGGTCTCTGGTTATATCATCTAAAGGTGAAGTCCCCACTTACTGGCAGGAGCTCATCCAATTCACCAGCACATGCATTTACAGAGGGCCCAGAGCTGCCTTCTATCCCGGAAGATGGAGCTGGTAAACCCATGCAGCCCCACCTAAGGTTCCTTCTGACTGAGCAGGAGGGTAAGAGTCTCCTGCAGAGTTGCTCATTCTGGAGCAGTCTGAGCCAAGATAAGAATGCTGGGGGTGGGGGACAGAGAGGAGAGCCAATCTGTTTGCAGAGAGAATATAGAAAGGTTTTCTGAAACAAATGGGATATAAGCCAAGGGAAGAATTTAACCAAATGGGACATCTGTTAAACTAGATGCACCAGGAACAAAGGTAAGGTAAGGGGGAATGAAGGAAACATGAGCTATCTTCAGGGAACTCTAGTGTGTGATCTGGGCCCCTACAGACTAGGAGAGAAGCCAGGAGTGTCCTACCCCAAGAGCCTTGCATCCCTTCTGTAGACAAGATATAGCCAATAGTGGTGACACTGGTGACAGAAAGGAGGGGTGGAGGCAAGAAACCTCAGGAGGGTGGGCTGATCTGACATGGTAGTCAACGGGAGGGTGGAGAAAAGTACAATGCTGGTGGCCTAGGCACTAGGCAGGGCTTTAAAGGGATAGGCCAGGGCGGGCAGAGGAATGCTTGGGGAGACGATGGATGGGCCCTCAGAAGGGCTGCTCTTTGGGATCCTTTTCTACAGCTCTCCCAGGAGTCCACTCCAGCTGTCACTGAACTCACCCATTTTGGACCTGATCATAATGTAACCTCAAAGTTCAGAAGACTCACCAGCAGCCAAAGCCCACTTATGGTGACTCACTCTGACCTTGCAGTGCGACGAACATCCTCCACCTCCAGCCTCTACTTTCTGGCAGAGTGAGCAGGACTCACTATCCCTCTTTAGAGTTCATATTCTCTTTGTTCCATCACCAGAGCCACTTCATATCCTCTCATCTTTCTAAACCCTATTACTCAAATCTGCACTACGGCTCCATGTAAGGCATCCGCTGTCCACACCTATGCCTTCACGCAAGTCACTGGTGGGAACATGGTCAAACCAAAGACAGAGCCTCCATGGCACCTACAAGGACCCATCCTACCTGCCAGCTCACGGTCTGCAGTTAAGAGACTATATGCAATTTTTTACTGAAACTCGAGACTGCATACTATAGCTTTCCTTCAATTTCATGCAAATACTCCAAGCCAATATTGCCATAACAGGAATTCAGTCTGCTAGGAGCAATGGGCAAACATTATAGAAAATGGATTTCAACTCCAGTAAAGAACGAACGGTTTTATACTGGCAGGACTCCTCTGAACTAGAAAGAGTTCTCCAGTAATAAGCTCCCCAGTATTCTGAATTTCAGGCCAAGGCTCGCCAAGCCTCCCGAAGGTCTTGCATAATCTGAGACCTACAGATTTCCATCGTCTTTACAAGACCCTACAACTCCCCATGCCTGGACCTTAATCCTATTAGCTTCCAGAAGTTCCTTAAACAGGCAAGTGGACCACCTCAAACCCCTGGTTGCTGCTATCTGTGCACCCCGAGCCTCATGGAAGTGCTACTTCCCCAGCAGAGTCCTCCCTATTAACCCACCCAAACTGGCTATGGGGCCTGCCACTCCATACTTTTTTTTCCTCCATTTTCTTCTCGTTAGCCCTATTACACACTTCACACTTTGCTCAGTTACTGTCCCCACCAGAATAGAAACACTGTAAGAGAATGTTTATCTGTTTGGTTTGCTGCTTCATTCATAGCCCCTAGAGGAATGCTTGGAACTAAAAGCATGTTCAGAAAACACCAGATAAAAAAATAAATGAATTCTATGGTACAACCATCAGCAAGGACTGTTATGAGCAGACAAGTTGTCTGAAGCCCCGGAGTAGTCTATGTGGACAGTCGCTGGCACAGAGTACTAGGGACCTTACTGCTTGCAGCACAGGTCAGGAGTTGGTTTCTGGTGGGGAAGCTGAGACTCGGTGCCCAGCTGGAGGCCCCCAGGAGTGCACGGTCAGGTCTGGGCCTCCAACAAGGGCTGATCTCCAACCTGCCCTGGAAGTCCTCAGGGCCAAATACACCATTCAAGTCCACCTCTCCAGCACTCCACTCAACACAACAGACATTTAGTAATACTGCTTCCTGCTAATCTCTTCTTTTGAACATGTTTCAAAGATGACTAGAAAATTGTATTAACATTTCTTTCCCTTCTGGAATTATCCACACACCCTTATAGTTGGCAGTCTTAACAACATATAAAGGATTGTACTTCCTTCCTTTAGCAAGTAATATAAATGACCGAGGTAAATGGCCAGGGAACATGTTACAGAGGGTAGCTCAGAACAACTGCAGAAAGTGGTTATTTTCCTAACACCAGAGCTTCTTACTCTCCCTTTACAGTGAAGTCAGAGCCAAATACTACAAACAAGTTAAGACACATTCCTATTGATTTTATCATGTTTTTAGTAGGATACTAGTATCTCATTCAGCTACTACTGAAGAAGGAAGAGCTATTATCAGTTGGTAAATTGGGAATGTTTTTACCTTTTTTAAACACCCATTTCTTGTTTTAAACATTTAGAGTTATCTAAGACATATTAGGTACACCCCTGCTTTCTAGAACAGAATAGAATGAACACCACTCCTGCTCTTCTTACTGACTCAAAAGTTATAAACCTCAGCGCTAGGCTGGGATGAGGACCCAGACATGGATCCACCAGGCTGGTGGCCTCAACACTAAATAGCTTGAGACCGAAGGCTTTGCTGCCTTCTCCTCATGCCGTCAGTGATGGTTCCGGCTACCATCAGTACTGCCATCTGCATCCCTTTTAATGTGGTGTTTATCATTTGCAGAGGCTGGCAAATCAGATCCCAAACTTATGCTCTCTCGGTGTGTGAGCCCAAGGACAGCTTCTCACACGAAGTAAGCAAGCTTTAGTTCATGGATCCGAGGCCTCCATCTTGGCTGCTCAGATACTCGGGTCTACTTTCACAGCTTCTAGGCAGAATCAAAAATTTTAAAAATCACTAAAACAACTGTAATTTTTAACAAACTGAATGAACATTATATTGTATATAGGAACCAGAAAAACAGCAACAACAACAACACACATACAAACACACACAAAGAAGTATAACACAATCCAGAAATATGGTTTCCCTGGGCCTCCTGTTTTATTTTTTCATTCGCAGACCATGGCTTGCTTTCTGAGGGACTTACATAAGAGTGCATTGCTCCTTGTCCCTCTTGACTTTCAAAACTTAAAAAAGACTATAATCTTAAAAGTATTAGACATGCCATCTACAGTCTAAACGAAGTCTTTCTGGAAGTAACACTGTAACAAATATATCCCCTTACCATAGTCCAAAAGCTTACAGATTTGAGAGAAAACACAAGCTCACAGGTAGTACTGTGACAAATATAACTAATGGTTTGAAAAATTATGAATCCTCCCCAAATAAGAATGCTCAAGAGGAAACATAAATTTGAGCACAACTTAACTAGGTCTATTGGCTTTCAGCTGATGCTTTAACAATGTGGTATAAAAATTAAGTGCAGGGGCACCTGGGTGTCTCAGCTGGTTAAGCGTCCAACTCAGGTCATAATCGCAGGGTTGTGGGACTGAGGCCCACATCAGGCTCCCTGCTGATCGAGGAGTTTGTTGGAGATTCCCTCACCCTCTGCCCATCCCCCAACTCTTTAAAATAAATAAATAAATCTTTTCTTTAAAATGATTACGTTCTCCTAATGGAAGCATTAAAAGCAATATGCACTGCTCCACCTCTTGTAATTACTAACAGCCTTGTCTCAGATACAAGCACTCAATCCCACAAGACTGCATTCTTCTTCCATGGGACAATACCAAATAAAAGCTTTTGCACAGCAAGTAAACTGTCAACAAAAACAGAAAGAATGGGAGAAGGTATTTGCAAATAATTTATAAGGAGTTAATATCCAAAATATATCTCAAGAAATACCAAAAAGACAATCTGATTTAAAAATGGACAGAAAAAAAAAAAATGGAGAGAGAGGGTCACCTGGGTGACTCAGTGGGTTAAGCCTCTGCCTTCGGCTCAGGTCATGATCTCAGGGTCCTAGGATCAAGCCCCACATGGGGCTCTCTGCTCAGCAGGGAGCCGGCTTCCCCGGCCTCTCTCTCTCTCTCTGTCTGCCTCTCTGACTACTTGTGATCTCTGTCAAATAAATAAAATCTTAAAAAAAAAAAAAGAAATGGACATGGGGGGGCACCATAGGGGGTGGCTCAGTCGTTAAGCATCTGCCTTAGGCTCAGGTCATGATCCTGGCATCCTGGGATCGAGCCCCACATGAGGTTCCCCGCTGCGGGTGGGCCTGTTCCTCCCTCTCCAGCTCCCTCATGCTTGTGCTCCCTCTCTCGCGATCTCTCACAAACAAATGAAATCTTAAAAAACAAACAAAAAAATGTACAGAGAGGTTCTAAATAGACATTTCCCAAAGAAGATATACAAAAGGTAAACAGGTATATGAAAAGGTGCTCAATATCCCTATTATCAGGGAAATGTAGATCAAAACTCACAACTACAATGGAGTATCACCTCATATCTGTCAGAATGGTTAGTATCAAAAAGACAAGAAATAACAAGAGTTGGAGAAGATGTAGAATAAAAGGAAACCCTGTGCACTGTTTATAGGTATGTAAACTGGTGCAGCCACTGTGGAAAACTATGGAAGTTTCTCAAAAGATTAAAAATAGAACTACCATAAGATCCAGTAATTATACTGCTAGGTATTTACCAAAGAAGACGAAAACACTAACTTGAAAAGATAACTGCACCCCACATTCACGGCAGCATTATTTACAATAACCAAGACATGGAAGCAACTTAAGTGTGCAGCCATTAATGAATAAAGATGTGATATATATATACACAATGAAACATTCCTCAGCCATTAAAAAAAAAAAGAGATCTTGCCATTTACAACATAATGGATGGACGTAGAGGGCATTTTTTTTTTTAAGATTTTATTTATTTATTTGACAGAGAGAGAGATCACAAGCAGTCAGAGAGGCAGGCAGAGAGACAAGGGGAAGCAGGCTCCCTGTGGGGCTCAGTCCCAAAACCCTGAGATCATGACCTAAGCCGAAGGCAGAGGCTTAACCCACTGAGTCACCCAGGCACCCCCCTAGAGGGTATTATGCTAAATGAAATAATTCTGTGAAATAAAAATACCATATGATTCCACCTACACATGGAATCTAAAAAATAAAACAAGTGAACAAACAACAAGAACGGCACAAACAGACTCACAAATACAGAGAACTGGTGGTGTGGGTGGGGGGAGGGTGTGGCCACAGGAAATGGGGGAATGGGCCAAACAGGTGAGGGGGATCAAGAGGTACAAATCTCCAGTTATAAAATAAGTCAGTCACAGAGATAAAAATTACAGCATTAGGAATACAGTCAATAATATTAATACTGCATCGTCACAGAGATGGCAGCTATAATTAGTGTGGTGAACATGATGTACAGGATTGTCAAATCACTATGTTGTACACTTGAAACTAATAGAGAACACTATAGGTCAACCATACTTCAATAGTTTAAAAAAAAAATTTTTGTTTTCCTAAGGGAATCGCCCATTTATGACATCTATCCATATGTTAATAATATAAGGTACTCAGAAGACTGGAGGTCTTTCTCAGTTTTCAATATCTTGATTTTAATGCTCTGTTCATTTGATGCTCTTATCCCCTCTCAATCTCTGCCCCTGTATGTATAAAGACAAACATGAAACCATCCAAAATGGAAATATACGTAGGCATTTTCGGGTTTTGTTTTGTTTTTGTTTGCTTCATTAAAATGTGAATTTAGAAGGATGCCTTTTGGGGAACATGTAGTATTTTCCAAAAAATACTCCCAATATTTGCTAATATCCTAAAGCCAGAGTCATTAAAAATCTGAGGGGAAGATGTTATGTTGCCAAAATACATAAACTGTGGCCACAGGTATTAAAATAGTACATTTCTTCCAAGTGACAAAGTGTTTCCATTACAATAAGAACACTAACATTCCACATAGATTCAAGAATGAAGTCTGCGTGCTCCCTGCTTGATGGGGGTTCCCCACAACTGACCCAAGGCAGTACAAGAGAACTTGCTTCACGAAGCTCCTGGCGGTCCTGAGCCCAGCTGTTTGACTATGGGCATGTTAGTTCATTCCCCTCTTGGGACCTCGGTTTTCTACATGCAAATCTCTCAGGTTCTTCCCAGCTTTCGGTTTCTAGAATCCATGCCCTCCTCACAGTAGCAGACTCTTACTCCTCTAAGGAACCTGAAAACACCTCCCCCCTGTATTTAATCAGTTCCTGAGACTTGACTGGAGGGCTCACTCTTCCTCATCAATTTCTAGGTTCACCTGGAAACCATATCATACCAACCACAGCATCACCAAATCTAAAAAGAAAGCTATGAAAGGTCACTGAGATATTAAGTTCAAGCTTTAGAGGTAATCAGGTATCCCTGAAGAGCACCACTGTGAACCACACAGCACAATGAACTGATGGTATCCCCTTCTTGGCCCTTTCTGGGCCTTGCAGTAAAGGGAGTGCCCCCCAACATACCGTGCCACTTGCCCTTATACACCGTTCCAAAGGAGCCTGACCCAATCCGAGTGGAGAGCATCACTTCGCTGGCTTCTATTTCCCAGTAATAGCTTGAATCTCTCTGTCCACGAGGCCTCTGAAACCAGCAGAGATCATTAACACACTCCATGGAATGGTAAATCTGTTTAAGATGGGTGTCAGAGAAAAGAACAACCCAAATCCACACATTCCCCTATCTTTTAGAGAAAGACACTGTCATTCCAATTTTGATATTTTGAAAAAATTGTATTTTAGCTGTGCCCTGCCTTACAATAAGCCAACAAATTCTTTAACACAAGCATGCCAAAAATGGCAGACATTTATAATAACTTTCATTAAATTTTTTTTAATAGAGCCCCCCAACCCCCTCTAAAAGTATTCCCATTTCTGATTCGTTTTTTCTTAGTAAATCCTAAAATATAGGAGGTACTGTAAGCCATACTCACAATTTTGTTTTTCTCCTGGGTCCCAGATCCTGGTGCCCGCTCTCTCTGTGCTGGCACAGGGGTTTTGGGCTGTGACCAGCCTGTTGGGCTCAGATTGTTAGGGCTGCTGGACAAGGCTGAAGGTGAGGCTTAATAGACAAGACAAACAGAATCCACACATGGATAAGCCAACGGAAGATACACAGCATAAAGAGAAAAAGCCCATTATTATTTGTTAAACTTTGGACAAGTACCTGATTCACTGTGGCTTCGAATTGCATCCTGAAACAGAAAAGGAAAGCTGGTCAATTTCTGCACCAGAAAAGATGTTCTCTGGGGGAAGGAAAAGGGAAAAGGAGAATTTGCAGGAACAAAGTAGATTATAAATCTCTAAAATACAAAAGGCCTAATTATATACTCTAACTTTCCTTTGATTAATTTTACCAAATGTCAGTGGTCAATTATCTCCAAGATTATCATCAAATATTAGAACTGATGTTAGCTTTTTCATATATCACATTCTTTTGGAATGGAAACTACATTCTTTTCCTCAGGAGAAAGCAATGCATATAGCAAAGTGATACTCATGCAAGAACACTAGCAAAGTTACTATCAGCTGAGATCTTTCCAATGACTGAGGATCTTGCTCCACTGAGGCTCAAGCAAAACAAAACAAAACAGAACTTGGCGATCAGGTGGCAAGCTCACTCCTACTCTTCTAGTTCAGGGCATACTGACCAGAAGCTGGACTGGATAAGGGGAAGCACCATAACTCTACCCAAGCCTAAAATCATGAAATGCTGGAAGGACAATAAATCCCCTAGTCCAAAACCTACATTTTACATATGAGAAAACAAATATAAACAAATAAAGAGACTTGGCCAGGACCACACAGCCAGTAGGTGGCAGAAATAGAACCAGAAACCATCACCATGGATCTCAGCCCTGAGCTCATTTGCCACAAAATGCTCCTGAGACCTTATGAGTAAGCTTTTAAATTAGTTACATTCTACTTAGGTAAGAAGTCAAAGGCTACCTTTAGAACTTACTAGAAACTGTTTGGGTAGAACAGTTTAAATCACAAGGCCTTCCATAAGACCTATATTTCTATTTTATAAATCTTTATTTGGAATATACAAATAGTTATGATATAAAGCCATTTGGCTTCCATATCCTCAAAAAGGGTATTTTTTTGGGGACCCCAATTCTGTTTTCTTTGTGTAACCACAATAAAGATACTTTTTTCACACGACTATTAATGGAATGTTCCCATTCCATAACATTTTTACAAGATAAAAAGAATAAAAAACCAAGCCACCCCTCCCCCTAACTCTGGCAGCCCCAAGCAATAAAGCCTGGACCTGGGGTTCCCAAATGTGGCCAGTCTTCAGAATCACCTGGAGGTGTGTTTAAGAGCAGATTCCTCCTCCACTCAACTAGGATTGATTAAGCATTTCTGGGAAGAAAGGTGGGAAGCCCAGGAATCTGTTTTTAAGTGGACAGGATGACTGCCAGGTAGGCAAAACACTGGCCAAAATTAACCTGAATTTCAACAGAATATTCAGCAGCTATAGCTTTATTATCCAACCAATGCACTCTATTTTTTAATCCAAGCATGGCACAATGTATTTTTACTGAACAGAATTATATATCATGCACTAGGATTTTTTTCTTGTCACAGTAATTTTCTGCCCCACATACATTATATACCTCATATTTTTATTCCTAGCTAATTTCTACAATTGGACTTATCCTAGAAAGAACTTTTCAATCATCTTGGAATCTAAATATTAAGGAGAACAACAAATAGTTTAAACAAAGAATGTATACTTTAGAAAAGCCGAATCATATGTGATTTTTAAAAAAGAATCAAAATTTGCTCTGCCTCTAAAGCTTAGAGAGAATTAACACAATAGTGCTAGTTATTTTTTAATAAAAATGCAAGAATTTTCACTTTTAATGTCCCCTCTAAGCATTAGGGTGTTTACACAGAAATAAATCATAACAGAAGTCACTAGTTTATCATTTTATTATCAGGACTAATCATGATAGAAGTAACAAAATTCAGAGCTTGCATACACATGACCGACCTCCTCACAATAATCTTGTGCTATTCAAAGTGCCCCCAAAATGGCCAGTTCAGGCCCACATTCAGAAGCCAACGTTTTTTTTAATCCCTGCCACCACTGACTTGGTAGAAAAGCACACTGAAAATGATTCAAGGTCTGAGAGAGGTACAGGTGTACCTGAAGTGGCAGGTGTCCCTGAGGTTTTTCAAGGAGTACTTCATAATGTAGAGAGAATATAGCTGTCGTTGACAAGCTTTTAGCAAAAGATTTTCAGGGCATACCAATCAAATGGATATAGCTGGTTTCTGAATGAGGTATAAATACAACAGTGATGCGCTGGGCACCAACTAAATAAATCTAGTATTAGTCTTTGGTTGGAATTAATTTTTTTAAAATACATTTTAATGCCCCGGCCTCAAAATCTCACTTGAGAAAACTTATTTCACCTGTCCGCAATCCCACATACAATATATACATATACTTTTTACTTCTATATACTCTATTGTCAAAAAAGAAAACAGGAAAAAAAGTCTGGCAAGAAGTATAAAATTTAACTTAGTGACTGTTTCATTTGATAGGCTATTGTCTGAAGGTCTTAGCAACCCTATTAATTTACAAGAAAGCAAAGGCATGAAGAAGAATACCTACTCTTCCCCTCAAACAAAATCGTCTGGACCACGCCCTGGGAGAAGCATTCAGGCTGTTATTCTAGTCCAAAGCAATGAGAAATAAAGAAGAATAAAGAACAAAGGAAGTATTTTAAGTGATTCAGTTGTTATTAAAGATGAATTAGAAAGCAAAACCAAACAAATAAAACACACCAAAAAGCCAAGAATAGAAAAAGCAGTTTGAAAATGTTAGCTTTGGGTACTTTAACATCTCCCTAAATAATCTGCTTAGTAATTCAATGAAGACTCCCCCTTTTATTTCTAAATAAAATCACTTAGTCTCTCTGAGTTTGTAGCTCTCCATCACTATTATTTTCTTTCCCGCACCAAAATGAAACTACTCTTCATATAGCTCATTCACTAGTTCACTCAGTCCTATTCAAATCTAAAATGGAAAGAACGAGTTCAAATGTTAACATTTCTTCAAGAAATTTTAGTTCTTGACAGACACACCAATCAGATTATTCAGCCAGTCTACAGATGTAGCGGTTAAAAAATAAATTCACAAGATCCAGGGTCCTGAGAAAGCACAGCAACATTCTTTATCAGGTTTGAAACCGAAAACTCTCTGACACAACAGTCAACCCCACCCCAATAACCAACTGATACTCCTCACCACCCACAAGGGGCCCCATTACCTCAATCATCCTGCTGTCCACAGGCAGGGTGGTGCTGACCATGTGGACATTAGGTGTGGACGTGGACCTCTGCCTCTGGGAAAGGGAACCTTCAGAGGAAGGGCTGGAGGAGTTGAATGTGAAGGCATGGGGTGTGGAATATCTGTGCTGGGAACTAGACCAGGAGAAAAAAGAAAACTCCGTGAATGACACTCAGACCTCCCCACTGGTAAAGTCTTTCAACTACTTATTTCATTAAGATACTCAGCGACAAATCCTACTTGTACTAAAACCTTGGACAAAATGTCCCTTTCTTTCAACAGGCACAACTTAAAAAACATCTTCTGTCTAGGTGCTTCTGCACGCCAATTTTTGAAAAGGGAAGAATACATGTACTTGAAATTCACAAGAAAACAACAGTACATTTTAAGTTGTCTTCTTTTTAATAAATTACCTCTATAGAATATACAAATTTTTCAAGCCATCTCTAGGGGAGAACAGATTACCATTTGCCAACCATGCCACCACCAACCAAGTGAGTTGGCACTTGCCCAGGTTAGAGACTGATTTAGAGAGCTTGAAGGTAGAGCCTTAGATTTAAGACAGACTACTGAGCATCTCTGCAAAAAGGCCAGCATTTTAGCCACCATGCACCCTCTCCCCACTTAACAAGCTTTCAAAGTCAGTTAATGTGAATTCAGTTTTCAAGATGCCAATGCCAAATGCAAAATAATCCCTGGCATCTTCCAGCCAACCCCACCCCCCATCAACCACACTGGGAATGTGCAGTCGGTATAATGTTTTCATTATTTGCTTTATAAATTATCTAGAGTTTTGGTCAGATTCAAGTAATATCATGCATGAATTCAAGGAATAAAAGGCTAGTTTTCATAAGAGAAATTGTTCTACTGCTTTGAAAAATTACCTTCTCAAATAACTGAATCTTTAGGCCCTCAGAACCTTGTCTTCTAGTATGAAATTTTCAGAAGCCTGCACAATTTTGGTCAGATTTTGCATTTCAAATTATCATGAAAAATAAAAGTCATACACAAATGTATACCCAGATACCATTTCAATCCAAATTCCTTGTTCCAAGGTATGCTGCCTTTAAAATTTTCCATGGTAGTTTTTAAAAGGTCATTAAATGTTATTCAATTATATATATATACACACACATTAATGTCAAATACTCTGACAAAGATACAGACTTTATTTTAGGTTCCAAATTCATGTCTAACACTGAACAAGACCTGTAAACTCAACAAAGCTCTGACTTTAAAGCTGAAGAACAGAATAAAAACAAGTTTTACCTAAATTCACAGGCACATTAGAAAGGATATTTATATTAAAAAGCTTAATTCGAGGGCCCATTCAGCTCAGGTCATAATCCCAGAGTGCTGAGATCAAGTCCCACATCAGGGTCCCTGCTCAGCAGGGAATCTGCTTCTCCTTCTGACCCTCATCCTACTTGTGCTTCCTCTCTCTCTCTCTCTCTCTCAAATAAATAAATAAAATTTATATAAAAATTTTTAAAAATCTAATTCGACTCTTTTTAAAGACTGCAGTCTGGGGCGCCTGGGTGGCTCAGTGGGTTAGGCCTCTGCCTTCGGCTCAGGTCATGATCCCAGGGTCCTGGGATTGAGCCCCACATGGGGCTCTCTGCTCAGCGGGGAGCCTGCTTCCCTTCCTCTCTCTCTGCCTGCCTCTCTGCCTACTTGTGATCTCTGTCTGTCAAATAAATAAATAAAATCTCTAAAAAAAATAAATAAAAATAAAAAAATAAAGATCGCAGTCTATTAAATACTATTGTTTTATAAACGCAAGGCTATAATTAGCATTCCAAAGTTATGAGTTTTATTTTTATTGGGTAACTGTATATAGTTTGGAGACCCTTCCCTTGAGGTGCAACTTGCTACCATTCTGAGGGAGGCAAATTCTGAAACTCTTTTTAAAATGTGATGAGCGGGGCGCCTGGGTGGCTCAGTGGGTTAAGCCGCTGCCTTCAGCTCAGGTCATGATCTCAGGGTCCTGGGATCGAGTCCCGCATCGGGCTCTCTGCTCAGCGGGGAGCCTGCTTCCCTCTCTCTCTCTCTCTGCCTGCCTCTCTGCCTACTTGTGATTTCTCTCTGTCAAATCAATAAATAAAATCTTTAAAAAAAAAAAAATAAATAAAAAAAAATAAAATGTGATGAGCTATTAAGGGACATGCTATATAAGAGAAGAAAACTGCAGTCACACTTTCCAGAATATAAAAGCTACAGGACCACATTTTGCTCTAACATCAATATTAAGTCCCGCAGAAGTAGTAAAGAGCTTACACAGGAGGAAAGGGAATATAAAGCAACTCTGGAGGGTCTTCTGTATTCAGGCCCACCCACCCCAATGTAATTTTCCAAAGAAAAGCTGTAAGTAAAAAAGATTACCTAACAGGCATCCGGGAAACAGACTCTCGCATCCGACGCATCGTCAAAGAAGGCAGTGCTGGGACCCCACTATCACCAATAGTAGAATTTGGAAACAATCTACATGAAATCACAGGAAGACTGGTTTATTAGAATTGCAGTAATTTTACAGAGTCAGACTGCCTTGCCTTGCTACTCTTGCTAACAGCTACTCAAACTAAACATCTAGTCACATTTTGCTTGACCATTTTAAGCTATCCGAGCAAAAGGACTACCAACCCAAATGACTGGGTTTGAATGAGTACAGAATGTGAAGAATACTGACCTGCCAATGAACATATAGACTCTAGGGTGCATTTCTTAAAAAAAAAAAAAAAAAAAAAATACTGGCCCAGTATCCAGTTATATCAAAATAATGCTTTTTAACACTACCGTATGGTACATTATAATCTAAATCACACAGAACTTTTCTGGAAATATTCTGTCTTGGAAACACAAAGATGAAAAGACTGAATATGAAAAATAAACACCATTCAGCACCAAAAATCATAAATAAAAGTGATATTAGCATTAACTGGGTATCTTCTTTTTCATGAGATGAACACTTGTGCCTAACAATTTCACAGGTTAGCTACCTCAGTTAATCCTCAAAGGAACCCTGCAAGGAGAGGGTAATACCCTTTGTCTTCAGATGAATGGACCTGAGCCTCAGCGGTGGTTACATTTAGTTAATGGTAATGCTGACATTCTCACCCGTGCCTGCTAAACTCCTAGGCTGTGCCACTTAGGCTACACAAGCAAAAGCAATGTGACTACCACGAAAGCAAAAAAAGGCATTCCCATCATGGTTTAATGGTAACACTCCCTTTTTCTCCTACTCCCCAAAAGGGATAAAACTTTTAACTTTTCACACCCCTCCCCCGCCCCATTAACAGTTCTTAAAAGGCAAATTGGAACATGTACTTTCAGCTTAAACATCATTAAACACGGGGCACCTGGGTGGCTCAGTGGGTTGAGCCTCTGCCTTTGGATCAGGTCATGATCTCAGGGTCCTCGGACTGAGTCCCGCATCGGGCTCTCTGCTCGGCAGGAAGCCTGCTTCATCCTCTCTCTCTCTCTCTCTCTCTCTCTGCCTGCCTCTCTGCCTACTTGTGATCTCTGTCAAATAAAGTCTTAAAAAAAAAAAATCACTAAACACAAGTATCTTTTGACGTTTTACATTTACATCACTTTAACGTTTTCTCCAGTCTGAGGGGAAGAAAATAACACCAGCTATGCTTTCTGCCCCTTCTCAATAACAAAGGCTTAGCATATTTAACAGAGTAGTCTCTACCAGTAACCTAACAGATGATACTGTTGAGAGAGAAAAGCCAAAATTTTTGGTTTTCACATCTTTTTGCTCTTTGCTTTACTGAATCACAGCACGTCAATCTCTATTTGACAGGTAACAGTCTTATAACTGCTTGTTTTAGAGACCTATGCCACACTACAACTCACTGGCTTCAAAACTGTCATGTTTTTAAAGTAGATGGTTTCCAGATCACAATAATTCATGTAATACGTCTAAAACCCAGACTTGTCATTCAAATACACAATAAGCACCTTCAAAAGAGTTTATGCCTTCCTAACCACTTATATTCTTTGAAATAAGAACGATGCCTTACAAGAGCTGTCTGATATTACTCCAATCCACACACATAGTAGGAACTTTGGTGCTACAGTGCTCATGAAATTTGTAGCCACAAGTCTGACAACGAAATCCATTTAGCAGGAACTTCTGACAGATGTCACAGAACGCAAGCTTCAGAAAGGTCTTCCGTGCCTGGAATAAGAACACAGATGTAAATTATGTTGAATTAATGAAAGACAACAAAAAACAAAGTAGGTTCCTTCTTGGTCCCCAAGAGGTCTTACAGAATGAAGAATCATACTTTCGACACTTGTAAAATTCATGCCTAGAAATTAAAGTATATCTGTGGCTAATTAAACCTAAATTGCTAATTAAACAATGGCTAATTAAACAATGTGGCTAATTAAACAATGGCATAATGGCAGCTTTGAACAATCCAAAAATATATATGTCTAGTACCTCTGAGAAAGTCCTATTATGTCAGCCAAAGTGCCCAACATGCCACAAAAAGAGAAGAACACTGTAACTTACAAAGTTGTGTGTTGTGAGGGGAACGTGATCCAGGAAATCTACTTGAAGTTCTTCTCCAATCAACGAGGCAGCATCAGTATTCCAATCTAAACGTGCCTTTTTACTGAAGGAGATTTTTAAAAACATAATATAAAAGGGAAATGTTTAAACAAGGTAAGAGCTCAAGGCCTATAACAATGGCTAAATTTATCTCTTACTACATAAACATAAAGCTTAATCCCATATAACATTAGCTTATTTAATTCATACAACAAACCTATCAAGTATGATTATCCCCATTTTAAAAATGAGAGAATGGGGGCCCTAAGAAAGTTACCTGCTCAAAGCCATACAGTGAGTGTAAAGACCTATGTTGGAATCCAGCTCAATTGGACTCTAAAGCTTGTGCTCTTAGAATAAAGGTTATTATAAAATAACAAACTATACAACGGGGGTCCGGTGGCTCAGTTGGTTTCATGTCTTGACTCTTGATTTCAGCTCAGGTCACGGTCTCAGGGTTCTGGGATCCAGCTGCGTCAAGCTCTGTGCTCAGCCCGGAGTCTGCTTGGGATTCTCTCCTTTCCCACTCCCTTTCCCCCATCCCCACTCTCTTTTTCTCTTTAAAAAAAAAAAAAAAAAAAAAAAAAAAAAAAGATTACAAATGAACTATAAGGTCTCATGATAAAGTAAATATGTAGTAAATTGGACTTTATAATATTAAAATTCTATAGGAATTCTAAAATCCTAAAATTGGGCATAAATATTGCTGTAACAGCAAAATTTAATCTTTGGTAGCCTACTTCAGTCAGGCAGATACATAATACAAAGGAATGGTGAATGAAATACACTTTGCTATTAATAATAGGCTCACATCTGTAGAATTGTTTGCAGGGTCTACTAATCGACAAGGGACTTAACTGTCTTTAAAATTTACTCTGCCACCATTCTTTCTGTGCCTAGATAACACAGAAAAATAGAGACAACAAAGTAAAAAGCTTCCAAAAAAAAAAAAAAGAAGCTCCTTTCTCATGTCTTGTGTAGTTAGTTCATCAGGCCCACTTCCTGAATGAAGAATATTCTAAAGTAGGGAGAAAACAACACATATATAACATAATTCCAACTTCTCCCTTTGCCTACCAGAAGCCTATTCCAGACATTTTTCTGGCTATCCAATAGCAAATAATCCATTCTTAATATAATTCCATACATAAGGACTCCAAAGTCCTATTTCGCCCTAATGAAGAGGGGGCAGCCCTATGTTCTCATCAGTCTTCAGATGCTATCTGTCCATGAGAAGTGACAGTAGCTCTAAACCAATGTGGCCTTAGATGAGAGTGGACAAGCCCCTTACTATCCCAGAATTCCTCTAGTCCTTAAAGAGCACTGGTTGCTTGAGACCAACCTAGGGCCTACATCCAGATAAAGCTGACATAGGCTTCAAAGATCTGTACTTCAAAAAACTGCCTAAGCTGAGAGTAACAGCAAAGTGGAATTCAGGATGGCCCCTTTGAGTTGACTCATTCCCTAGGCTATTCTCTCGAACTGGGAAACTCCTTGAAACAGAAAAGATGTAAGCTGAAGATCAGTAACAGAATTACCATTTTCCAAGAAGAAAGATTACTTCCTTCAAATTGGGGGGGGGGGGGATAAGGATGGTTAACAGATAATTATGGAAGCTATGGGTTATTACTCCTAGACTTTGATGGGATACCTCTATCTTGTCACAACCATTAGAAATAAGATTAACTATGGATTTCCTTGAAGCAGAAATTCTTCTGCATCTTTTAGTCCTATATCTGCCAAACTGCAGGAATTCAGTCAACATTAACTGTATAAAACTGAATGAATGAGGGGTGCCTGGCTATCTCAAGCAGAAAAGCCTGTAACTCTAGATATCAGGGTCCTGAGTCTGAGGCCCCACACTGACCATAGAGCTTACTTAAAAAAAAAAAAAAAAAAACTTAAAAAAAAAAAAAATGAATGAATGAAATGAATTACAAAAGAGTTAATCTCTTGAGGATAAGATTTTTTATAAATAATAATGCAAACACTTTCGGAGTACCCATTCTGTCCACTGCATTCCAGGAAACACATATTTTTGCTCTCAAGAAAACACATCCCTGACACTACTGTCTCCATCTATGGAATACTATCACAACACCTACTATGTATTCTTTTTTCAGTGCAATGTTCAAGCAATAATTTTCAAGTTCTTAGTATTCTACTTTTCTTTTTTTTTTTTTTTTTTAAGATTTTTATTTATGTATTTGACAGACAGAGATCACAAATAGGCAGAGAGGCAGGCAGAGAGAGGAGGAGGGGAAGCAGCTCCCTGCTGAGCAGAGAGCCCGATGTGGTGCTTGATCTCAGGACCCTGGGATCATGACCTGAGCCAAAGGCAGAGGCTTTAACCCACTGAGCCACCCAGGTGCCCCAGTATTCTACTTTCCTGAGTTATCTATGAACAAGGGCATATAAATAACACATAATATTCTATAGGAAGCTAGTATACTTTTTAAAAAAATGGGAACTGTTATTATTTGAAACCATCAACTCCTTACCAGTATGAAAAAGGAACTGACTTTTAATTTCTTACCCTTTATGTTCATGGAGAAGTCTGAACACAGCACAGCACTCCGGCTGTAGGCCCCTCACCTTGAGTGCTTTCATAAGGCAATCGTGCAAGCTCATTCCATTTCGCACATTGACCTATAAACAAAAGACAATTGTTAGAACCAACAAAGGCTGCATATCCCTTAGTGAGCACAGAAATAAATGCACTAGTCTGTAAGGATATATGTAGATCTATGACAGCATTGTTTGTAATGGTAAAAACACACACACACAGGAAATAGCTACAATGTCCAGCAACAGGTGAGTGTTTGAATAAAGCCTAAATATCTGTACATGTCACATTCTGCCACTACATTATTTATAATGACCTAAAGGGAGGGGTATCCATGATATGTTAATTGTGGGGAAATATTTTTCAGAATAATAAAGTCAGATTATTCAAAGGGAGGGAAACCCATATAGGTTTACATATGTTGCATGAGTATGAAAAGACATACCGGAAGCTATTAACATCAGATGAATGGCTGAGAGAGAGAAAATAATCTAACTTCCCATTACACAGTTCTAGTTTGTTTAACTCACTGAAACATACATGCCAGCATGAACATCCACCATAAAGGAAAATAAACCAATCTGATCTATAAGCAAACAAGAGTTTTTCTGGTCAAAATTTGTATTTTAACCTGTTTTCAACAAACTGTTTTATCCTCATAAGAAAAATTCCATTTCATATACACTTCACACCTTTAAGGGCCAGCAAGGAGAAGAAACAGAGTTTCTGTCCTTCTGCAAGGACAAACACCACGATTTAAATAAATGTGCACACCATTCCAGGTAGCCTTAGTGTATGTCCTTCCACATTCCCCTATATCCAATCCTCAAAAGAAAAGCAGATATTCAGAGACCTAATAGAAGTGTAAGTATTCTGAGTGCTAATAATGGCAGCTATATAAAAAGAACTTAGAGTTTTGATAAAAGCCCCATATATTTTATTTTTATTTTAATTTTTAGAGAGAGAACTTGTGCACAAGGGGAGGGGGAGGGAGACAGGGAGAGAATCCCAAGAAGGCTCCACACCCAGCGTGGAGCCCAACACAGGGCTCAAGCCCACAACCCCAAAATCATGACCTGAGCCAAAATCAAGAATCACATGCTCAACCAACCAAATCACCCAGGTGTCCTATACACATTTTGTTTTCAAAGACAATAAAGTCAATTAAAAGTGAAGCAACTAGAGTTAGTATGGCCAATAAAGAGAACAGAATGTAGATTTACAGGTCTTGTCCATTGCCCGCAGTAGCGTTCCTGTGTTCTGTGGAAGTGTGAGAGCTGACAGTGGGCAACCCAGTCCCTTCCCAGAGGGAGGTGAGTGTATGCGTGGATCTATTTGAAAAGTCTGAAATAGGGGCGCCTGGGTGGCTCAGTGGGTTAAGCCTCTGCCTTCGGCTCAGGTCATGATCTCAGGGTCCTGGGATCGAGCCCCACATCAGGCTCTCTGCTCAGCAGGGAGCCTGCTTCCCCTCTCTCTCTGCCTGCCTCTCTGCCTACTTGTGATCTCTGCCTGTCAAATAAATAAATAAAATCTTTTAAAAAAGAGAAAAGTCTGAAATATTTATTTAAAATGTTCCACAGCAAGCTTATTTTAGACTTCTTGAAGCAGTTATACCCTTTAAAAGATCCACTAACTTCTAGCTTTTCAGAAACAAAACTAAGTGAAAGTAAGATATACTGATCTGATAAGATGCCAAGAATAAGGACAATGAAGAGTAATACACTAACAGAAATCATTACTTGCATCAAATACTGTGTAAAGGGCTCTGAATAATATAAAGTGTTATCTATGCTCTATCATTAATCTTCATTGAAAGTTACAGAGTTGGGTGCCTGGGTGGCTCAGGTCACAATCCCAGGGTCCTGGGATTAAGTCCTGCATCGGCTAGCTGGGAGTCTGGTTCTCCCTCTACCCACCCTTCCCCCATTCACACTCTCTAATAAATAAAATATTAAATAAATAAATAAATACACAGACTCTAAGAGCTAGACTGTTCTTTAAATATTCTCTAATGCAGTGGGGTTCCCAAATGTGACTGGCGTTAGGAACATCCGAAGAGCTTTTAAAAATATAGGTTCCAAGCCTCCTCTCTCCAACACATCTAAGAACTGATTCACTTGATCTTGAGTGAAGCCCAGGAATCTGTATTTTTAACCCATGTCAGGTGATTCTAATGGTAAATTAATGGTCCTCAGCTATGATCTAACCACCCATCCAATAAACAGGAAGTGGCAAAGAGACACACATGTACAAAATAAATGACAAGAAAAAGGTTATTTTTCCAATCAACTACCAATTATACCTCTACAATTATTTAAATCATATATGTATCTTTTCAGTCATTCTCCTCTCTACAACTCCCCATGGATACATGCTGAAATTAGTTAAGTCTGACTAATTTCTGGAACTCAGTGATTATGAAAGTCATTCTGAGTTCCAAGGAGTGAAGCAACCTGAGGATTATTAGAAACTGCTGACTCGTCATTTTGGCCAGCAAGTGACTCCTTCTTCCAATGGTCCCTAAAGATGGGTGCCTGCTGAAAGAAGATGGTTCTTCCAAAGAGTGATGGTCCATCCTGGTCAAAGAAATAGAAGAAACTAAGTTTCTCTGCTAGAGTCTTTTCATAGAGTCTTTTCATAGCTTCCAAATCACTGGTTACCAAATACCAGTTGTGCTCAACTGAAAGCTGTCAAGGGCTACACATATGTAGAAAAAACTCAAATAATCAGAGCAACTATTTTCTTATAAACATTACTGTATTCAGCATGAGCCTCACTTTATTAAGGTCAGGTAACAGAGGTCAAAGTATTGTGTAATTTGTCTAAATGATACAGCTAACAAAAGGCAATACAGGAATTTAAACTGGGGCCTGGTTATCTTAAAGGTCTACATACTTAAGCATTATGCCAAACTAAGTTTCCCAGTCTTCAGGCAATCAGGTATCAGAGAATAGGGAAGACAGGCACATTAACACCCTGAAGCAGTAGGATATGGTCTTCAGCTTGCCTTCAGCTTCCCATTACATTCACACTCCCCGTCTGGACTCTCCATTTAAGGACAGAAAGAAAATTAATGAGCAATAGTAGGTAAAAATCATCTTGCAAATGAAAGCCACTGTTGAAATATAAGAAGGTTATTACTATTTATTTTGTCAGTCATTAAACTTCTATTTTTAGGGAGAGTAACAAAAATAAATTTACTCAAACTTTAAATACCTTTTGAGTTTTGCCTTCAGTTCAAAATGTACATAAATGTACAATACTATAACTGGGAGGCTCCTGAAGTTCACAAAAGAAGTAAAATGGAATTTATTAGAAAACTGGGGAGAGGAGAGCAGAACTGTCCGAAACAAACAGAAAATTCTGAACTGGACTTTCTAAAGTAGGAACTTTGTCTCACCTAGGTACACAGAAAAAAACACAATACACTGATTTTACTCAAAGAATGGGGGGGTGAGAGCACCTGGGTGGCTCAGTCAGTTAAGCAGCTGCCTTCGGCTCAGGTCATGATACCAGGGTCCTGGAATCGAGTCCCATGTCAGGCTCCCTGCTCAGCAGAGAGCCTGCTTCTCCTTCTCCCTCCGCCTGCTGCTCTGCCTACTTGTGCTCTCCCTCTGTCAAATAAATAAAATTCAAAAAAAAAAAGAAAGAAAAGAAAAAGAATGGGATGGGAAAGGAGGAGGCATGGAAGTTTTGAACTAAAGGTTTTCCTCAGATGTCCCACCAAGCAAAATTAGCACAACTTCATTTTCCTGTTTTAACCAGGTGGGGTGTTTTTCACCCAGGATAGTAAAAAACTGTTTCGAGCAATAATTTCTTGGAAAATTTAGAATTCTGTGTAAGAAACTGAGTGGCTCTGACTTTCTAAGCTACCTTCAGCTTTGCCTGGGGCCTACAAAATTTACCAAAATAATTTTTCTAAGTAATTTTATTTTCTTCTATATACTTGACTATAATGTCCAAAAAATTTAGTGGACATTTTAATATCCGTAATACATACATACATAAAATTAGCTGGAAAGGTCTAAAGGAGCTTTTTGAAAGAAAAGCCTTTTCAAGAAACCCCCATAAAAACATACTATTTGTTTGAACGGAGTAGCAGAAGATATTCCAGGCAAGAGTAGTAATAAAAGGAGGAAAGTAGTGGTTGTGGAAGGAACACAGCAATATAAAGCAATAAAATTTTCAACTGGAAAGCCAATTAATAAAGACACTAAGTCACAGTGAAGATTTTGCCCAACTACAAGGTGAGTAAAATTATTCAAAATGCTTTTTTATAAGCAGATGGGCCACAAAATTTTCTGAAAGAACATTTACGTACCACTGTTCTTTGCTTGTTTGGCAAGAAAACACGAATAGTGTTGCTTGTCTTAGATGAGTCCGTAAGTTTGCCATCATCTGACGCCCGACGCTGAAAGCCAAATGGCTGAACTATTGTAGGCGAGATGCAGCTGGGGCCGTCAAACACTGTGTCTTTGAATCCAAAACCGTTGCTGATCGTCTTCCAGGCCCCCTGTATGTGCTCCATTGATGCAGCTTACACAATACCTGATCAAGATTTAAAAAACAAACAAACTTAATTCTAGAAAAGCAACTAACTCAACAACATAATATATAGAGTAATTAGAAAATAGCAGTATGTGGACTTCCTCTTAAGTGAAACCCTCTGCTTAAATAAATCAGAAAACTTCTATATTAGTGTATTTCGTAAAATATTTCATAGACAACAACAAGAAGAAAAAAAAAAAAACGAGCAAAATCGGGACTAGAGATCAAAAGATTCATTATACCACCAGTTAAAAGTCTACCTGGACCATGGGCCCAGGTCTCCTGACTTCTAATATTTTTTAAAATTACATTTCTCTTCCTTAGTTATTGTATACTAAGTGCAAGTAACTACCCTTGGGTATCAGTAACATTAAGTACTATGAGAAGTGAAATTAAAAAAAAAAAGAACTGTAAACTATAATTTTCTGCCTTAAAGGAAGGAAATTAGTATTTCTAAAATGTGTATTAGACACTTGATATATAAATGATACATAAATGAGCTCAATGTATATAAGGATCTCAAAGACTTTAAATCCCATTTTCCATCTACCCTTTAAACCAATGAGGCACAGAAAAAGCACACTACTTGCCCAAAGATACCCAAATGACAGGTAAAATAACCAGATTCCATAAATGTTTAAATTTAAAGTTCATGAACTTTCCACCTTCCACTGAACATTCACAGTTCAGTTTTGGTACAAAAACAAACTTACAAACAGGAGCAAGCAGAGACAGTCACCTAACCAAAAATAACTAAATGTTTTAAGTGGGCAACAAGAAAAGTGCAAAAGAAGTCCACAGACAGTCATACAAAAACGATAAAGTCAGATACTATGCAGTTAGGACACACCATGCCCTGGCATCGATAGGGAGTCAGCAATCATGCAGAAGTGAGGTTTATCTCCTCCTTTAGAAAACAGTGATGTCAACAAGTAATCCCATCCTTCTCACACCTTCTTCCCTTAGAAACTTACTTCATCTTATTAGTAGTAATATTTACCATCTACTAGGTGCCTACTATTATGAGGAAGTATATACTACACACATCCCACTCATATTATCCAACTTAATCCTCAGAAAAATATTTTAGGTAGGACTTACATCCCCATTTTACAGAAAATGTAAAGACTGACCTATTCAACTGCACTCTAGGAAATTATCCTATAGAAATATAAGGCAAGCGGGGCACCTGGGTGGCTCAGTGGGTTAAGCCGCTGCCTTCGGCTCAGGTCATGATCTTAGGGTCCTGGGATCGAGTCCCGCATCGGGCTCTCTGCTCAGCAGGGAGCCTGCTTCCCTCTCTCTCTCTCTGCCTGCCTCTCCATCTACTTGTGATCTCTCTCTGTCAAATAAATAAAATATTTTTTTTAAAAAATCTTCTTTTAAAAAAAGAAATATAAGGCAAGCGTATAAAAAGATTTATATAGGGGCACCTGTGTGGCTCAATGGGTTAAAGCCTCTGCCTTCAGCTCAGGTCATGATCCCAGGGTTTTGGGATCGGGCCCTGCATTGGGCTCTCCACTCAGCAGGGAGCCTGCTTCCCTCTCTCTCTCTGCCAGCCTCTCTGCCTGCTTGTGCTCTCTTATCTATCAAATAAATAAGTAAAATCTTAAAAAAAAAAAAAGATATATATCAATGAACATAGAGAAAAAAGGAGAGAGGGGGGCAAATCAAGAAACTACAGAAAACAAACTGATGCTACCAGAGGGGAGGTGGGTAGTGCAATGAGTTAAATAAGTGATGGAGATTAAGGAGGGCACTTGTGATGAGCACCGCTGTAAATTTCTACAAAGCCTATTGTATTTGTGTAAAAGGGCGAGGCAGGACAAGACATCACAGCCTTCAAGTGGCAAGCCCATGGCACACTGCCTTCCCCTCTGGTACCTGAGCCGCTTCACATTCTTAATTCTACCCCTTCATTATCATAAGATCACTTTTTAGGGGCACCCACATCTCCTCTTTTCCCTAGATCTTTTTTCCCAACTAAAAAAGGAAGAGATGAGTAAGTTTAGAACCAGATGAGAGAAAAAGAGGAGGAAAGAGGGTTCATCTGAGCATCACACTAGCCTGAAATTTCTCCCTTGATGGAGAAATTTAGAGCAACCAGAGCAATCTTAAAGATGCAACTCAACCTATCTTTCCCCTATTTTAGACTCAAAATATAAGCCAAGCTCCCTCTTTCTGAACAAACATAGTCAAGCTTAAAGTCTCAGGACTTTTGAACTTCTTGTTCCCTCCACCTGGATGGCTGACACCTTCAGAAACAAACAAGCTGGCCTTTTCACATCATTAAGGCCTTCATTTAAAGATCACTTTAGAGATGCTTTCCCTAAAGACATTCTTTACCAAAGAGATGCTTTACCAAAAGACATTCCTCCCTAACTCCATTAAATAACTCTGCCTTGGGGAACCTGGGTGGCTCAGTCCTTAAGCATTTGCCTTCAGCTCAGGTCATGATCCCAGGGTCCTGGGATCGAGCATCGCATCAGGCTCCCTGCCCAGCGGGAGCCTGCTCTCCCTCCCTCTCCCACTCCCCCTGCTTGTGTTCCTGCTCTCGCTGTCTGTCAAATAAATGTTTTTTAAAATAAATAAATAAATAAATAACTCTGCCTTGTTTTCTTCATGGCACTTACTACTATGTTAAATTGTTCATATTTTGGGGTACCTGGGTGGCTCAGTGGGTTAAAGCCTCTGCCTTCGGCTCGGGTCATGATCCCAAGGTCCTGGGATCGAGCCCCACATCTGGCTCTCTGCTCCACAGGGAGCCTGCTTCCTCCTCTCTCTCTCTCTCTCTCTCTGCCTGCCTCTCTGACTACTCATGATCTCTGTCAAATAAATAAATAAAATCTTTAAAAAAAAATTGTTCATATTTTGTTGGTACAGATTTAGGTTAGTACCATCCAACCTCCTACTCTACAAAAGCAGGACCCTGCCAAATCCTGTTCACTACTGTATTCTTAGTCCATAACACAGTACTTAGAACTTGAAGGCCCTCAAGTATTAAACGAATTAAGTTAGAAACCATAATAATGTTGCAAAACATACATAATTTTTCTAAAAAATACTTACAGTGTGAGTGGGCAGAGGGAAAGGGAGAGAATCCTCAGGCAGACTCCCTGGAGGGAGTGAGCCAGACACAGGGCTTGATTCCCAGGACCCTAAGATCATGACTTGAGGTGAAATCAAGATCCAGACACTCCACCAACTAACCCACTCAGGTGCCCTCCACCCTGCCTTTTTAAAAGATTGGACTGATTTATAGAGTATAACTTTTTTAATAGAACAGACCTGTCAGAACTAGTAAATGTTAGTTCAATCTCCATTTAGGAATACACCTTTAAAAAATTATTTACCATTCAGCAAATGACAAACTGCAGTAAATAGCAAACTGTATTTAATTGGGGGGAGGGGTGTAGAGATTGTACTATAAATTATTAACTAAAGAATCCACTTACAAAACTTAAATATGGACTAACTTCAAGAACATACTTATTTTATGATGAATTCTAAGTCTTGAAGGCACTTAGAAAATAACAGTGCTGGTACTTGGTATAGAACATACTATAAGAAATTAAAAGGGATAAAATAAAAGCAAGCCCATTTACATTCTCAAGTTTTAGATTATCATTCATTAATTTTCTTTTTCTATGTGAGTTTGTTAAGACCATTTATCAGGCTAAGAAGTATGTTAAGTCAGTGTTTCCCAACTTTTTCACATCACTCATACAAAATGATGAACCAGGGGCACCTGGATGGCTCCGTCGGTTAAGTGGCTGCCTTTGGCTCAGGTCATGATCCCAGAGTCCTGGGCCTGAGCCCAACATCAGGCTCCCTGCTCAGCGGAGGGCCTACTTCTCCTTCTCCCTGCCACTCTGCCTACCTGTGCGTGCTCACTCGCGCACGCTCTCCTTCTCTCTGTCAAATAAATAAATAAATAAATCTTTAAAAAAAAAAAAAAAAAAAGATGAACCATATTTGTAAGGCATGGTGATGTCAGCAGAAAGGCTAGAAGACCAAGGGCCCTACCAGCTGCCCCAGGGATGATGGCTACACCACTAAGCTGCTCATCACAGGAAGTTCTATTTTAAGGTATTCCTTAATCAGTTTACTAAAGGGCACACATCTGAAAACAAGACAAAGTCAGCTTCTAAAAGTCATTCAGCGTCAACGTACTTGTCTTAACTAGAGACATTCAAAAATCCCACTGATACTACTCTCAAATATAAATACAACATAAATGTAAACCTAGCTTCTAATATTTTCATCTTTCTGATCTGTTGACCAAATCTTATCTAAAAGTCTTATACACACTCACAATACATACCTAGAGACATACTAAAACTAGAGAGCCCAATGTAGAAATGAAACTCTAAATGTGAAGTCTTTCACAATTCCAAAGAAGAGTTTCAAAACAAGTGCATTCTCTTATGAATGAAGAAATTCACTATTTTGGAATAAGTCAATCATTTTAAAAAAGATATATCTGTCTTTCTTTCTCTATAAAGGATTACTATTTCTAATATACAAAGAACTCCTAAAAATTAACAAAAACATGAACAATGCAACAGAAAGAAACGGAATTAAATTCACAGAATAGAAACACATCTGTGTATGTGTTTGTATGTATGTATATATACACACATATATATAGTAGAGAAATGCAAATTTTGAAAAGCAAAATACTATTTTTTTTTTTAAAGATTTCATTTATTCATTTCCAGAGAGAGATCACAAGTAGGCAGAGAGGCGGGGCAGGGTGGGGGGCAGGCTCCCCGCTGAGCAGAGAGCCCAATGCGGGACTCGATCCCAGGACTCTGAGATCATGACCTGAGCTGAAGGCAGAGGCTTAACCCACTGAACCACCCAGGTGCCCCATAAAATACTATTTTTAACATCAGATTTATAAAATTTAAGACTGAAAAGGAAAATATCAATCACAGGCATTTGAAAAAAACCACCTCTCCTACTTGCTGGTAAGAATATAAACTGCAACAATCTACTAGTGTCTCTTAGCTATTTAAATATTTGAATTTTGATATAATTTGACAATCTATCTTATAGGGAAAATAACAACAGCCAGCACTACAGAAATACCCAGCACTACTAAGGAATACCTACTGCAGAATTATTTGTAATATCAATAAACTAAACTACTTCAAAGCCAAAGGCATAAAACCAAACTGGAAACAATTTAAAGCAAGACTAGTTTATAAAAACAAAACCTCCAAGAAAAGGATGCTACACCAACACTGACTAAAGGTCTAATTTAAAGAATATCTATCCAGGGAAGCTTGGGAAGACCATGCAGTAGGAGGATCCTGAGCTCACCTGCTCCTATAAATACATGAAGGCTGCAACTACATAAAGTGCAACTCACTCCGAAAATAACCCCAAAACTAGCAAGATAGTATTTTCACAGTTAAAAATATTTTTTAAGGGGCGCCTGGGTGGCTCAGTGGGTTAAAGCCTCTGCCTTCGGCTCAGGTCATGATCCCAGGGTCCTGGGATCGAGCCCCACATCGGGCTCTGTGCTCATCAGGGAGCCTGCTTCCTCCTCTCTCTCTGCCTGCCTCTCTGCGTACTTGTGATCTCTGTCTGTCAAATAAATAAATAAAATCTTTAAAAGAAAAAATTTTTTTAAAGGATCATAATGAGAAGGTAAGAGGGGGCAGAGACAGCTGGGAATCTTTGAAACCCCCAGTGTGGTAACTCACAAGCAGGAGGAATATCACAGACACACAGGTCTTCCCTGGGAAGCAAACCAATCTAGCCCTACATAAGGCAACCCCTGCCTTATGTTTTCCTCACTAAGAAAACAAGATCCCACAACATTTGGCTTTGAAAATCAACAGGGCTTACCTCCAGGAGAGCCAGAGGGCTACAGAAAACTTAGACTATTCTTAAATGGTCTGCACAGTTATCAGTCACTCCAAGACCTAGCAGAATTGCAGCAGTTTGAAAAGCATCTGGATTATACACAAGAGATTTATTGACTAATTTTATTATGCTGCATGCCAATGGGGCAGAATCTGTAGAAACTTTCTCCAGGAATGGAAGAGCTGATGAGCATCATTTTTTTTGGCCTCCTTCAGCCTACCTGGTGGGAACCAATTCTGACACTCTCCTTCTACCTTACTACCACCATTCACCTGCCCCCGCACTCCCCAGTGGACCTGCCCTACCACTGCAGCAGGTGCCTCTCCAAAGCTGCTCCTACCCCACAGTGAACCAATGGACACCCTTGGTAGAGACCAACAACTCCCGAAAGCAATTACTGCCCCCACACACACACATCCAGTGGGCAGCCCCGGACAGGACTGCAATAGCCAGCTATGCCAGGGGCCAGTTCTGCCAAGAAGGGCACCCACAGTAGTCACACCCAGTCGCAGCCTAGCCAAGCTGGGGACTAGCACCAACCATTAAGATGCCTAGAGCAGTCACAGCCCAGTCATAACAAGAGGACCACACAGGAGAAACCCATGAAACACTTGGTTCTGTGATCAGAGGGTACTGAACTACTAGGACTCTATTTAAAGCCACTACTTTCAATCTTACTAATTCTTTCAAAAAACCAGCTCCTAGTTTCGTTGATTTGTTCTACTGTTTTACTTGTTTCTACTTCATTGATTTCTGCTCTGATCTTTATTATTTCTCTTCTCCTGCTGGGTTTAGGCTTTCTTTGCTGTTCTTTCTCCAGCTCCTTTAGGTGTAGAGTTAGGTGTATATTTGAGACCTTTCTTGCTTCTTGAGAAAGGCTTGTATCGCTATACATTTCCCTCTCAGAACTGCCTTTGTTGTGTCCCACAGAGTTTGAACCGTTGTGTTTTCATTATCATTTGTTTCCATGAATTTTTTCAATTCTTCTTTAATTTCCTGGTTGGCCCAATCATTCTTTAGAAGAATGCTCCTTAGTCTCCATGTATTTGGGTTCTTTCCAAATTTCCTCTTGATTGAGTTCTAGCTTCAGAGTATCATGGTCTGAAAATATGCAGGGAATGATCCCAATCTTTTGATACTGGTTGAGACCTGATTTATGACCCAGGATGTGATCTATTCTGGAGAATGTTCCATGTGCACTAGAGAAGAATGTATATTTCTTTGCTTTGGGATGGAATGTTCTGAATATATTTGTGATGTCCATCTGGTCCAGTATGTCATTTAAGGCCTTTATTTCCTTGTTGATCTTTTGCTTGGATGATCTGTCTGTCCATTTTAGTGAGGGGGGTGTTAAAGTCCCCTACTATTATTGTATTATTGTTGATATGTTTCTTTGATTTTGTTATTAATTGGTTTATATAGTTGGCTGCTCCCGTGTTAGGGGCATAGATATTTAAAACTGTTAGATCTTCTTGTTGGACAGACCCTTTGAGTATGATACAGTGTCCTTCCTCATCGCTTATTCTAGTCTTTGGCTTAAAATCTAATTGATCTGATATAAGGACTGCCTCCCCAGCTTTCTTTTGATGTCCATTAGCATGGCAAATTGTCTTCCACCCCCTCATTTTAAATCTGGAGGTGTCTTTGGATCTAAAATGAGCTTCTTGTAGACAGCATATTGATGGTTTGTTTGTTTTTTTATCCAAAAGCCACTACTTTCAAGACCAGGAGATTTAGGTGACCTACTCAATACACAGAAATGCAGAGTCAGACAAAATGAGGAGATGGAAGACTATGTTCCAAATGAAAAAATAAAATAAAACCTCAGAAAAAAGAACTAAAGAGAAATAAGCAAAGTAATAGTTACAAAAATATTCACCAGACCTAAAAGATTGGATGAACTCAGAACTTCAACAAAGAGAAAATATAAGAACCAATCAGAGCTGAAGAATACAATGACTGAAATGAAAAATACACTAGAGGAAATCAGCAGATTAGAGGATGTAGCAGTACAGATCACTAATCTGGGAGGCAGTGTAGTGGGATCACCACACTGAATAGCAAAAAGGGGGAAAATTTTTTTTTAATGAAGGTAGGTTAAGAGAACTCTGAAACAATGTCAACCATAATAACAGTAGCATTACAAGGGTCCCAGAGGAGAAGAAAGCAGAAAAATTTATCTGAAGAAATAACAGCTAAAAACTTTCCTACCCTGGGACTGCCTGGATGGCTCAGTTGATCAAGCATCTGACTCCCGATCTTGGCTCAGGTCTCCACCTCAGGGCTGTGAATTCAAGCCCTATACTGGGCTCCATGCTGAGTGTGGAGCCTATGTTAAAAACAATAATGACAACAAAAACATTCCTATTCTGGGAAAGGAAATAGACATCCAAGTACAAGAAGCAAAAAGAGCCCTAAACAAGATAAACCAAAAGAGTCCAAACAAAGATACATAATTATTAAAATGTCAAAACTTAATGATAAACAGAAAATCTTAACAGCAACAAGAGAAAAGCAACTAGTTACATAAGAGGAGACCTCATACCCCATAATGTTATGAGCTACTGTTTCAGCCGACACTTTGCAGTCCAGAAAGAGTGGCATGATATGTTCAGAGTGCTGAAAGAAAAAAACCTACAACCAAGAATACTCAGCCCAGCAAGGTTATCATTCACAACTGAAGAAGACACAGAGCTTCTTAGACAAATAAAACTTAAGAGTTCATCACCACTAAACCTGCCTTACAAGAAATGTCAAAAGGACTTCTATAAGTGGAAAACAGCTGGCTGGTAAGAAAATTATGAAAGAAAAAAGTTTCACTGCTAAAAGCAAACATATAGCGGCATCCAGGTGGCTCAGTCGGTTAAATGTCTGTCTTCAGCTCAGATCATGATCCCGGGGTCCTGAGACTAAGCCCCACATCAGACTCCCTGCTCAGTGGGAAATCTGCTTCTCCCTCTCCCACTCACCCTGCTGGTGCTCACTCTGTTTAAAAAAAAAGGAGTGCAAACATATAGTAAAGATATATCAATCACTTATCAAGCTAATATGAAGGTTAAAAGACAAAAATAATAAAATCAATTATGTCTACAATGGTTAAGAAATACACAAAATAAAAAGATGTAAAATGTGACATCATATACATAAAACATGGAGAGAGGGGTCGCCGGGGTGGTACAGTTGGTTAAGCATCCAACTCTTGGTTTCAGCTCAATCCTGATCTCAGGATTATTAGATTGAGCCCCGTGTTGGGCTCTGTGCTTAGTACAGAGTTTGCTCGAGATTCTTTTCCCCTCTCCCTCTGCCCTTCCCACTCATTCTCATTCCCTTTCTCTCTCACACACACAGTAATAAATTAATTTTTTAAAAAATGGACGGAGTAAAAATGTGGTGCTTTTAGAAATGTATGAACTTAAGTGATCATCAACTTAAAACAGACTGCTATATACATGGGACATTATATATGAACCTTATGGTAACCATAACCCAAAACCCTGTAATAGATACAAAAAAAGATTGGAAAAAGAAAGAAATTGGAGAAATAACACTAAAAATGTCACCAAATCACAAAGAAAGATTTAGAAGGAAAAAGGAACAGAGAACTACAAAACAAGAAAACAATTAACAAAATGGCAATAATATATACCTATACCACAATAATTATTTTAAATGTAAATGACCTAAACGCTCTCATCAAAAGACACAGGGTGAATTAATGAATGGATTAAAAAAACAAAACCTAACTACACGATGCCTATTAAATACTCACTTCAGACCTAAAGACACATACAGACTGAACATGAATGGATAAAAAAGGGTATTTTGTGCAAGTGGAAATTTAAAAAAAGAGAGAGACAACAACAATTTGTATCTTACAAAACAGACTTTAAAACAAAGACTGTAGGGCGCCTGGGTGGCTCAGTGGGTTAAGCCACTGCCTTCGGCTCAGGTCATGATCTCAGGGTCCTGGGATTGAGTCCCGCATCAGGCTCTCTGCTCAGCGGGGAGCCTGCTTCCTCCTCTCTCTCTCTGCCTGCCTCTCTGCCTACTTGTAATCTCTGTCAAATAAAAATATAAAAATCTTAAAAAACAAAAAAAAAAACAAAGACTGTAGGTGCCTCGTTAGCGCAGTAGGTAGCACGTCAGTCTCATAAAACAAAGACTGTAACAGGACAAAGAAGGGCATTATATAATGATAAAGGGATGATAAAGGGATCAGTCCAACCAGAAGATATAACAATTGTAAATATCTATGCATCCAACAAAGAAGCACCTAAATATGTAAAGCAAATATTAACAAGCATAAAGAAGTTGATAGGGGTACGTGGCTAGCTCAGTCAGTAGAGTATGTGACTCTAGATCTCAAGGTCATGAGTTCAAGACCCATGACCCATGTTGGGCATAGAGTTGATGGACAGATGGAAGGAAGGAAGGAAAGGAAGGAAATTAACTGACAGTAATACAACAATAATAGGAGATTTTAACACCCCACTTACATCAATGATAGATCATACACACTGATCAGTAAGGAAAGAGTAGCTTTAAATGACATATTGCCAGATGGACTTTATACACACACACACACACACACACACACACACAGAAAATTCCATCCAAAAACAGCAGAGTGTACACTCTTTTCAAGTGCACATGGAACATTCCCCAGGATAGAACACATGTTAGACCACACAGCAAGTATCAATACATTTAAGACTGAAATCCTAGCAATCATCTTTTCAGACCACAAAGGTATTAAAATTAAAAAATCAATTACAGAAAAAACACAAACATGTGGAGGCTACACAAGCTACTAAACAACCAATGAATCACCAAAGAAATCAAAGAGGAAATAAAAAAATAACTTAAGACAAATGAAAGCAGAAAACCAATGTTTCAAAATTTCTGGGACACAGCACAAGCAGTTCTAAGAAGGGTGTTTATAGCAGTATAGGCTTACCTCAAGAAATAAGAAAAATCACAAAAAGTACAACCGTACACCTAAAGAAAAACTAGAAAAAGAAAAACAAAGTCCAAAGTTAGTAGAAAGAAGTTAATAATAAAGAGCAGAAATAAACTGAGACAAAGAAAATAGAAAAGATGTATAAAAGACTATGAAAAATTATATTCCAACAAATATGACAACCTAGAAGAAATGAATAAATTCCCAGAAATATATAATCTTAGAAAACCAAATTAGGAAGAAACAGAAAATCTGAAAAAACAAAACAAAACAAAACAAAAAAACAGAAAATCTGAACAGAACATATTTCTAGTAATGAAATCAGTAAGAAAAAAGCGTAAAATTAAAAAAAAAAGTTCAGGACCCAATGCCTTCACAGGTGAATTCTACCAAACATTTTGGGGGGGTTTTCCCCCAAGATTTATTTATTTAAGAGCACAGGCACCCAAGTGGGAGAGGGAGAGAGAATCTAAAGCAGACTCTGTGCTCAGCATGATGCCTAGTGCAGGGCTCAGTCTCACGACCCCAAGATCACAACCAGAACTGAAACCAAGAATCAGACACTCAACAGACTGCACCACCCACATAACCCCAGATTCTACTAAACATTTAAAGAAGACTAACCTATCCTTCTCAAACTATTTCAGAAAACTGGAGAAAAAGGAATGCTTCCAAATTCATTTCATGAGGGCAGCGTACTGATACCAAAACCAAAGTCACTACCCACCCACCCCCCAAAAAAGAGAAAAAGAAAGAAAGAAAGATAATTACAGGCTAATATCCCCAATAAACATGGCTACAAAATACTCAATAAAATATCAGCAAACCACATTCAACAATATATTGAAAGGATCATTCACCATGATCAAGTGGAATTTATTTCAAAGAGGCAAGGATGGTTCAATATCTCCAACTATCTGATACACCACATTAATCAATGATAAAAATCATGATCATTTCAATAGATGCAGAAAAGGCATTTAACAATTCATTATGATTAAAAATTTTTAAAAACTCTCAATAATGTGGGTACAGAGGAAATATACCTTAACATAATAAAGACCATATATGACACCCATGGCTATCATGATACTCAGCAGTAAAAAGCTGAAAGTTTTTAAGACCAGGAACAAGACAAGGATGTCTACTCTAATCACTTTTTATTCAACACAGTACTGCAAGTTCTAGCCAGAGCAATGAGACAAGAAATAAAAGGCATCCAAATTCCTAAGGAAGAAGTAAAACTGTCACTCTTTGCAAATGACATGATACTATATTTAGAAAACCCTAAAGACCACCAAAAAAACCTTAGAATTCAGTAAAGCTTCAGGATACAAAAATCAATCTATAAAAATCTGTTGCAGTTCTATACACTAATAATAAGCTAGCAGAAAGAGAAATTAGGAAAATAATCCCATTTACAATTGCATTAAAAAGAAAATACCCAGTGGTATACCTGGGTGGTTCAGTTCGTTGAGTACCAGACTCTTGGTTTTGGCTCAGGTTATAGTCTATGGGTCATGGGATTGAGCCCTGCATCAGGCTCCATGCTTTGAGATTCTCTCCCTTTCCTACTGCTCAGCCATGTGCTCTCTCTCTAATTCTCTAAATCTTTTTTTAAGAGATTTTAAGAATAAAATACCTAGGAATAAATTTAATCAAGGGGGGTGAAAGACCTGAACTCTGAAAACTATTAGGACACTGAAGAAAGAAGATGAAGACAATCAATAAATGAAAAAAATGCACCACACTCATAGATTGAAGAATATTGTTAAATATTGTTAAAATGCCCATTACCTAATCTAATCTGTAGATTACAGATTAGTAATCTACAGTTTCAGTGCAACTCCTAACAAAATACCAATAGTATTTTTCACAGAACTAGAACAAATAATTCTACAATTTATATGAAACCACAAAAGATTCCAAATAGCCAAAGCTATCTTGAGAAAGAAAAGGCTGGAACCATCACAATCCTAGATTTTAAACTATACTACAAAGCTATAATAATCAAAGCAGTATGGCATTGGCACAGAAAACACACACACACACACACACACACACACACAGTTTGATGGAACAGAACAGAACTCCCAGAAATAAACCCACACTTATACTGGCAATCTACAACAAAGGAAACAGAATATATAATAGTGAAAAAGACAGTCTCTTCAATAAGTTTTGCTGGGGAAACTGGACATCTATATGTAGAAGAGTGAAATAACTTTCTTTTACCACATGCACAGATACACACAAAAATTCAAATTGGATTGAAGACCTAAATATAAGCCTGGAAACTACAGAACTTTAAAAAAAAAAAAAAAAAACATAGGCAGTAAATTCTTGGAATTTGGCCTTAGCAATGTTTTTTGGAACTGTCTCTCAGGCAAGGGCAACAAAAGCAAGAATAAACAACTGGGTCATATTGAACTAAAAAGCTTTTGCACAGCCGAAGAAACTGTCAACAAAATGAAAAGGCAACCTAATAAAAGGGAGAAGATATCTGCAAACAATATATCCAATAAGGGGTCAATATCCAAAATACATAAAGAACTCCTAGAATTCAACAGCAATAAATAAATAAATAAATAAAATCTTTAAAGAAAAAAAAAGATTGTTGGGTGTTTTGTTTTGTTTTTTTAATTTGACAGAGATCACAAGTAGGCAGAGAGAGAGAGAGAGAGGAAGCAAACTCTCCGATAAGCAGAGAGCCCAATGCGGGGCTCGATCCCAGGACCCCAGGATTACTACCTGAGCTGAAGGCAGAGGTTTTAACCCACTGAGCCACCCAGGTGCCCGGTAAAAAACACCCAATAATCTGATTTTTAAAAGGACCTGAAGACATCTTTTAAAAAGGGGGGGGGGGGGGCAAAAACAGAAAAACACCATACAGACATCCAATGGACACATGAAAATATGCTCAACATCACTAATCACCAGAGAAATGCAAATCACAATCACAATGAGATTATCAGCTCAAAACTGTCAGAATGTCTAGTGTACCTATAAGAAACCATATTTTAGGGGCACCTGGGTGGCTCAGTGGGTTAAAGCCTCTGCCTTTGGCTCAGGTCATGGTCCCAGGGTCCTGGGATCGAGCCCCGCATTGGGCTCTCTGCTCGGCAGGGAGCCTGCTTCCTCCCCTCTCTCTCTCTGCCTGCCTCTCTGCCTACTTGTGATGTCTATCTGTAAAATAAATTTTTAAAAAGAAAAAAAACATATTTTATATATACATGTATATGTATACGTGAGTGTGTGTATTTAATAACAAGGGTTGGTGAGACTGTGAAGAGAAACTCTGTGCACTGCTGGTGGAAATATAAACTGGTACAGCCACTATATAAACAGTATGGAAGTTCCTCAAAAAAGTAAAAAACAGATGATGATCCACATGATCCAGTAATTCCACTTTTGGGTATTTATCCAAAGAAAACAAAAATGCTAATTTGAAAAGATATATGCACACCTATGTTCACCACAGCGTTATTTACAACAGCCAAAATATGCAAGCAACCCCAGTGTCCACCAAAAGATGAAAGGATAAAGATGTGGTATGTATGTATACACACACACACACCCAGGACTACTACTCAGCCATAAAAAAGAGATATTGTGCCAATCTGTGACAACGTGGATGCATAGATGGACTAGAGGGCAGTAATTAAATGAAGTAAGTTAGAGAAAGACACATACTGTACAATTTCACTTAAACATGGACTCTAAAAAACAAAACAAAAACAGGAACAGATTCTATATACTAGAAAACAAACTGGTCATTTCCAGAGGGGAAGGGGAGTGGTAGAATGGGCCAAACAGGTGAAAGGCATTAAGAGGTAAAAACTTTGTTATAAAATAAGTAAGACAGGGACGCCTGGGTGGCTCAGTTGGTTAAGCAGCTGCCTTTGGCTCAGGTAATGATCCCAGCGTCCTGGGATCGAGTCCCACATCGGGCTCCTTGCTTGGCAGGGAGCCTGCTTCTCCCTCTGCCTCTGCCTGCCATTCTGTATGCCTGTGCTGGCTCTCTCTCCCTCTCTCTCTCTCTCTGACAAATAAATAAAATCTTTAAAAAAAAAAAAATAAATAAAAAAAAATAAATAAAATAAGTCACAGGAAAGAAAAGTACAGCATTAGGGAATACAGTCAATAATACTGTAATAACTTTGGTGACAGGTGGTAACTACACTTACCATGGTAAACACTTTGTAATGAATATAAATGTCCATTTACTATGCTGTAACACCTGAAACTAATATACTGTATGTCAATTACACTTCAATTAAATATTTTTAAAAATAAAAAGAATTGAACCAGACTTTTTCTAGGAAAAACACTATGAAAAGTTATTTAAAATCCTACTTTGTTTTGCCCAAGAATGCTTTTTAAAAAGAAAACTTTTAAGTTTTAAATAGGGAGTATTTTAGGGGTCCCTTAGGTGGCTCAGTCGTTAAGCATCTGCCTTTGACTCAGGTCATGATCCCAGAGTCCTGGGATCAAGTCCCACAACAGGCTCCCTGCTCAATGGAGAGCCTGCTTCTCCCTCTCCGTGGGCCACTCCCCCTGCTTGGCTCGCTCTCCCTTTAGCAGTCTCTGTCAAATAAATAAACAAAACCTTAAAAAAAGAAAAAAAAACTAGTAGTTTATACATTTTTACATTTAAGGAGGGGGAAAGTATCCGGTTTCACTGTTAAAATGTTAAGTTATTCTCCATAATGTGAGAATGAGGCTAATGTCATGTTATCTTGTCAGCAATAAATTTTTAAAAATACTTTAAAGGACTTTAAGGGCACCTTGGTGGATCAGTTGGTTGAGTGTCCAACTCTTCATTCTGACTTGGGTCACGATCTCAGGGTCATGGGACTGAGCCCTACATCAGGATCCTCACTCAGCAGGGTGTCTGCTAGAGATTCTCTCTCCCTATCTCTCTCCAAAACAAATAAATTTTTAAAAAGAAAGAAAGAAAGAACTATACATGTTTAGTGTCAAAAGTAAAACACAAAAAAAGATAAAATTGTTCATAATGCATTTCTTGGTATTTATGCAAAATTTTCAACTCTTACTAAAAGTATGTTGTTTAAAAGAGGATTTAAGTACACCATTTGAAGATAACTTTGGTAACAAAGAGTTTATATGGAACCTAATTTCAAAAGCTTATTTCTGTCCAATGATTAAAAAAAAATGTTTTTTCAGATAACTTTCTTCATATATACTGAATAGCAGCTTTTTTAATCACTGAAGTTCTCTGACCTTAAACACTTGTTTGGTGAAACAGCCTGAACCCTCTTTGTGGTATAACTAAAATAGCACCAATATGGTTTCAAAAAGGGACAGAATCAGTACCTCTTTTTTTTTTTTTTTAAAGGACTTTAAGTAATCTATACACCCAGCATGGGGCTTGAACCCACAACCCCAAAATCAACTGAGCCTGTGAGGCACCCCAAGATCAATACCTTTACAGCCAGATTCTTCAGAGAAGAGACTTCAAAAACTCAAGGCTTTTTTTTTTTTTCCCCCTAGACTGTAACTCAGTACTTTTTCAAACTATGGGGTATGTTCCATTAGGGGTCAGGAAATCATTTTGGTGAGTTATGACCAGCTTTCTTCAAAAATAAGAACAGAATGTATCACACATAGTACAGATAAGTTCTATTTTGAGAAATCTCTGATTCAGGTACACGCACATTATAAAAACATACATTTTGGAATGCTTGCCTGGCTCAGAGAAGCAGGCAACTGCTGACCTTGGGGTTGTAAATTCGAGCCCCACATAGGGTGTGGTGATTACTTCAATAAAAAAAAATTTTTTTTAAGTACTGTTTAGTGTGGACCACTAAGTTTGAAAGCCCAGAATCCCTAGACCATCTTAAATCAATTTCTCTAAATGCATTAACCCACAAAATACATCTTCTTACCCTTGAATGAATGATCACTTTTTAAAGGATCCATCTAATCTTAAAGTGTCTTTCTTAGCCCTCCCAATGAACTATGTGTGTGCTATATACTATCTTACATTTAGAAATAGCTTTCCTACTTCATGTAATTCTTCCATTTTTATGTACTTCATTGCTATGTGTACTCAAAAAACTTAGTATATTAAATTTTCATTCTTTTCTCACTTTCATTTTGTGACTTTATCACTCAAATTTACTGTGAAGATATCCATTTTAATGGATACACTGACAGTAATCTGAGACCATTCTCCAATGCTGATTGGGTACATGGTTCACTAACTTTTAAGCAATATGCCATTTTTTTAGGTGGGGGGAGGGACAGGGAGAAAGAGAATCCCAAGCAGACTACATGTCCAGTGTGGAGCCCAATACGGGGCTCAACTTCACAACCTTGAGATCACAATCTGAGTGGAAACCAAGAATCAGACACTTAATAAACTGAGTCACTCGGGCACCCCAATAATAAGCCTTTTTTTTTTTTTAGATTTTATTTATTTGACAGAGAGAGAGAGAGAGAGAGATCACAAATAGGCAGAGCAGAAGACAAAGAGAGGGGGAAGCAGGCCCTCTGCTGAGCCGAGAGCCCAATGTGGGGCTCAATCCCAGGACCCTGAGATCATGACCTGAGCTGAAGGCAGAGGCTTAACGCACTGAGCCATTCAGGTGCCCCTAATACGCCTTTTTTTTTTTTTTTAAGATTTTATTTATTTCTTTGACAGAGAGAAATCACAAGTAGTTGGAGAGGCAGGCAGAGAGAGAGAGAGGAGGAAGCAGGCTCCCTGCTGAGCAGAGAGCCCCATGCGGGACTCGATCCCAGGACCCTGAGATCATGACCCGAGCCGAAGGCAGCGGCTTAACCCACTGAGCCACCCAGGCGCCCTAATACGCCATTTTTAAGGCATGGAAGGAATATATCCATGGTTCTTACACTATATAGTCTTTTACTAAATTACTGAATTTTTTTTTTTTAAGATTTTGTTCATTTGACAGAGAGAGATCACAAGTAGGCAAGAGAGGTGGGGGAGGGGGGAGCAGGCTCCCCACTGAGCAGAGAGCCTGATGCAGGGCTCTATCCCAGGACCCTGAGATCATGACCTGAACAGAAGGCAGAGGCTTAACCCACTTAGCCACCCAGGTGCCCCCAAATTATTGAATTTCTAATATTCATCTCTCTCTAAAATTAGCCCTTCCCCTACATTCTCATTTATCACTTCTTATAATGATCTTTGTTGTCATGAGGCCTTCCGTTTCCTGCCTGCTGAGATGATGTTTTTTTCACCTTTCAAAGAAAACACCAAATGAGAGTATGGTGTTAACTATTTCACTGAATTTACTGCAGACTGCTTCCCCAATTTAAATCCCTCTCCAGAGCACATACAACAAAGATTATACTTATTTACAATCTTGCAACTTTAAAAAAAAGTCTCTTCTGGATTGTTTCAGAGATTGAAGTCCTTGTACAGTATGAAAATCTTAAAATGTATAAAGATGGTTTCCAGAAGTCTTTGAGGGCAGCCCTTCACAAGAATTTTATTCTCAAAGCCTCTATTGAGGCTTTGGTCCTTAATATTCTTTAGGCAAGCACCTGAAATTCTCCCTCATAAAGCCTCCCTTCTTTACTCCCTAATCATAAAGAATTTACTACTCCCTACTTTTTTTCATAGTCATATTATTTAAATAAATATTAATAGCACCTCCCCTCTTGTATTATACTTACTTACATGTCTGCCTCCCTACCCACGTGTAAACTCCTTAAAGAGAGAGTACATGCCTTCTCTGTTCTCCCAGAACTTAGCAGGACACCTGACCCACAGGAATTACTCAACCAAGACTTTAAAACCAATGGATGGTAGTTAGAGAATCTAAAATTTATGTAAATTAAGGAAACAATGGCTATTTATGAGATGTAACATAAAATTAGAACCAAAAACAAGCATTCATGAAAAACACACATATTTAACAAGGCCTGTTATAGTTATCTGAACAGTAACAGTATTAGTTTGCTCTCTACTCTGCCACGTGCCAAAACTCACTAGGTAACAAGATACACACATCAAATATTTCTAAAATTTCTAAAAATTCTATAGCAAATAAGCAGCAGCAATAAAGATAATGATGATAGTGGTTAATAGCTATTGAGTTATTTACATTTCCATGTGTACAACACTATTAAGAACATACAGCATTATGAATAATATGTAGCTCTTTACATTTCAATAAGTACATAGTATCGGTTCTTTATAAACCATATCATTTAATCCTCCCAACAATTCTGAGAGAAACTGTTATCCTGATTTTGAAGGACCAAAAAGGTTAAATGAAATTGTCTAAGGTTACAGAGAGAGCCAAGAGTATTCACAAAATATCTAAGGTCAAACAACGTTTACCAGGACTTTATCACACCATCATTCTTTGTTCTTAAGGCAGATAAGATCAGTTCATTTGTGAGACAAGCTCTTCCTCAGATGAGGTGCCAGATTTCAACCTTGTGGCTGCCTGCTCTAGCTTCCTGATAGCTGGCTTTTTCCTTCTACTCTGGTAACATCTTTATTTTTACAATAAAAATTAAATTTGGACAGGGAAGATAAAAGAAAAAAGTTTTCCATAATCTTACTCATCCTAACACATTCTTTGGATATTATCTTCTAAGAGTAGAAACACAATACATAAGTATCAGTTCAAAATCTACCACCTTTTTTTTTTTTTTAAAGATTTTATTTTTTTGACAGAGAGAGATCACAAGTAGGCAGAGAGGCAGGCAGAGAGAGAGAGGAGGAAGCAGGCTCCCCGCCGAGCAGAGAGCCCGATGCGGGACTCGATCCCAGGACCCTGAGATCATGACCTGAGCCGAAGGCAGCGGCTTAACCCACTGAGCCACCCAGGAGCCCCAAAATCTACCACCTTTTATTGGCTGTGTGGACTTTGTCAAAATGCTTAATTTCTCCCACACCATTTTCACTCAACCATTCATGCAATAAACATTATTGAACACCCACTATGTACCAGGTGCTTCTCTAGTAGCTTAGGTTAACTCACTGAATGAGCCACAAAGATCCCTGGTATTAGAAGTATATCATCCATCAGAGAGACACATAGTAAAATAAATTAGATAATATAATAGTGGGTTATAATCACTACGGGGGGAACAGAGGCAAGCTGCAATTTATAATGGTCAGAGTAGGCCTCAATGAGGAGGTAACAGCTAAGCCAAGACTTGGAAGTCAGGGAGTTTGGTTTGCAGACAGCTGGAAGAACATTCAGGGTACAGGGAACAGCCAGAGAAAACCGTAAAGCAGGAGTGTCCTGTGTACAAAGAACAGCAAAGATATCCTAAAATTCAGTGAAGTCAAAGTACAGTTGAAGGGATGGGGGACAATGCAGATAACATACTACCTTATAGGTCTCAGTAAGGACTTCACTTTTACTGGGTGAAATGCGAAGCCACTGAAAGGTTCTGAGCAGAGAAGGCACAGCATCTGTCTTAGGTGTTAAACAACTACTCCAGCTGCTACACTGCGAATTAACTACACAAGCAGTAGGCTCATAATTATGGAGTTCAGAAGATGTCTGAGCTGAAGAATTAACTGTAAAAGAAGGTAATAATACTTACTTCAATGAGTTGTTATGAAAATTGTCCAATCTTTGTAAAGCACTTAACACTGTGCCTTTCACATAGTAAATGATAAAGCTTCTACCTTACCTAAGGATACACACCATAGGAAATGAGAGAGGGTATAAATTCAGCCCATGCTTCACTTGCTAAGCAATGTGCCTGGTATTCAGATAGCATCAGTCAGAGGAAAGGGATTCTCCTTATTCATACAAAGGAGGCAGTCCTGCTATATGAGCTATGGATCTTTTACTATTTAGCAATGGTGCCTTGGAGCTAGTAATGGCCTTAATCCTTGTCCATATATATGCACAACTGCATTTTTTATCCAAATCCTGTGCTATGTTATTCTCTTTCCAATCTAATTTTAAATATTTGATAATGATACTCCATTGTGTTGGATGTAATTCTTACTATTCTTAAGTCACATATTTTTTCAAATTTTAAAATCTCTGAAAACAGAACCCATCTTACAAACAATAGTGTACCTTATTTGTCCTAGCTGTGAATTTGAAATAAACACTTTCACATATATAGTATTTTGTCTAACACCCTAGGAATGGAATTACTAAGTAAAAAAAAAAATGACATATGAGCGCTGCTACTGTCATATTTTTAGTATTTTAAAACTGGCCTTGGGGCGCCTGAGTGGCTCAGTGGGTTAAAGCCTCTGCCTTCGGCTCAGGTCGTGATCCCAGGGTCCTGGGATCGAGCCCCACATCGGGCTCTGTGCTCTGCAGGGAGCCTGCTTCCACCTCTCTCTCTCTGCCTGCCTCTCTGCTTACTTGTGATCTCTGTCAAATAAATAAATAAATAAATCTTTTAAAAAAAAAAAAAACTGGCCTTGAGTGACTTTGTTTTTAAGCTAAGTTTATTTTCTGAAGGAATTGGCCACTATTTTGTCGTATCAATTTTTTTTCCGTCAGGGGAGGTTTAACCCAGAAAAGGAGAGTTGTGATGCTACATCAACTTCTTAGAAGTGACAAAAGCTTCTAAAAGTTTAGAAAGGGTAAAGATAAAAAGACTGATAAAACCAGTATCAGTAGGTGAAATATTTGTAAGAATTTCATACTAGGTCAGCTTTCCATCAACAAGTTAAATGTTGAGTGAGATTATTTCGTACTTTTTTATACTCCTTCGAAGAAAAGTAGAACTCAACAGCCTAGTCCCCAAAGAGCTCTCTGAAACCCTTCTAGTAAGACGGGTTTATTCCTGGGAAAGGTAAAAGGGAAGTTCTCTAGAGTGGGAGATGCCAGGTACAGGTGAAAGCATGCATGCCATTCTGAAAACAATGCTAACTGAATACAGAGACCAACAGCTTCCTCCATAGCTGAGCAACAAGGTCCAATGAAACTGAAATGAGTTCCCCTACCTTACAATGAAACTCAAAGACAACACGCATAACCCACTGCCCTCAAAGATTTCAATCGGCTGTTTAATCCTATCCTTTTAAAAATAAAAACACAGACTACTAAGGATTACCAGACATTTCAGGAACGCCTCTATCATGTGTGAAAAAGACCAAAACACAACAGAGAAAAAACCTACAACTAAATGACTTGAGCTATCAGATTAACTGGAGTTATCAAAATTGAGCTGACCAAATGCCTTGCATATTAAATTTTACAATGGGAGACCAGAAGATCCTATGAACTTCTAGAGAAAAAAAAAAAAAAAAATTAAGGATCAGGAATAAGAATGGCTTCAGGGGAGCCTAGCTGACTCAGTCAGTGGAACACATGTCTCTTGATCTTAGGGTCATGGTTTCAAGCCGCATGCTGGGTGTAGAGACTACTTAAAAAATAAAATCTTTTACTTGGTTTTTTTTTTAATTGTGTTTATTTTTGCGAGAAAGAAAGAGAGAAGAATGTGTGCATGTGCACATGAAGAGTTGAGAGGGGCAGATGGAGCAACAGACTCCCCACCAAGCCTGGGAGCCTGATGTGGGACTCGATTCCAGGACCCTGGGATCCTGACCTGAGCGGAAGGCAGACACTTAACTGACTGAGCCACCCAGGTGCCCTAAAAGCTTTTTAAAAAGGAAGAAAAGAATGGCTTCAAATTTCCCAATGGAGGGGTGCCTGGGTGGCTCAGTGGGTTAAGCCGCTGCCTTCGGCTCAGGTCATGATCTCAGGGTCCTAAGATCGGGCTCTCTGCTCAGCAGGGAGCCTGCTTCCTCCTCTCTCTCTCTGCCTGCCTCTCTGCCTACTTGTGATCTCTGTCAAATAAATAAATAAAATCTTTAAAATAAAATAAAATAAAATAAATTCCCAATGGAAAGACATAATGTAACAAAGCCTTCTAAATTCTAAAGGAAAATTATCTCTAAGTTAAAATAACCAGCCAAACTATCAAAAAAAGAAAGCTATTTTCAGATATTCAAATTACAAAATGTTTATACTCTTCATGATCCTTTTCTCAAGGAATTTGTTAGATAAGTAATAGTAAATCAACAAAGAGAAAAAGTTGAGATCTAGGAAATGGCATCCACAAAGGAAAGACCCAGGAGGTCAGTGGAGGAGGAAATCCCTAGATAACAATTATGTATCAGGGACAAGAAGCCATAATTACAGGGCACCTGAATAGCTCAGTCAGTTAAGCATCTGCCTTCAGCTCAGGTCATGATCTCAGGGTCTTGAGACGGAGCACTCCCCTCCCACCCCCACTCCTTGTCAGGTTCCCTGCTCCCCTGCTCAGCAGATTATCTGTCTTACCCTCTCCCTCTGCCCCTACCGCCACCCCAAGCTCACTCACTCTCTCTCAAATAAATAAAATCTTAAAAAAAAAAAAAAAAGAAGAAGAAGCCATAATTACATGATTAGCAAGCTCAAACTACCACCAACAGCTCTCATCCATATGATGGCTTTTTTTTTTTCTTTTCTTCAGAGAATTGACAGAGAAAAAGTAGGGGAAAAGTTCACATTTTTAAAGTTTTACATGATCTTATATCCCTTTAAGCACACTTTTTTTTTTAAAAGATTTTATTTATTTATTTATTAGAGAGATAGAGAGCACAAGTAGGCAGAGCAGCAGGCAGAGGGAGAGGGAGAAGCACACTCTTTGCTGAGCAGGGAGCCTGATGCGGAACTCCATCCCAGGACCCTGGGATCATGAACTGAACCAAAGGCAGCCGCTCAACGACTGAGCCACCCAGGCACCCCTAAGTACACTCTTATGGAGGAGGTAGTGAGACCTGTGCTGGGTCTTAAGATACTCTAGGTAGCTGAACAACATGAATAAAAGGGTCTTAACAGCATAGGGTTTCCCAAAGCATGGCCTATATTATTATTTACAGTTTATAAAATTATTTTAGGAAACTTGTAGATATGACAGAACAGATAAAGATCATGATAAGGAAAAAGTCTCAGTTTGGTATCTTTAATACTTCTTTAGCACTTCCTAATTTTTTTAATAAAAAATAATTTAAAAAGGATTTCCAACTCAAAGCCACTGACAGACCACCTATCTAACTAAAAATTAACACTGTTGTTTCTTTAATCTAGTACTACGTGTGATTCTTATTCTCCTAGCAGCTTCTTCTGGGCTCATTTTGACTATGTATTTGGAAAAGTGCTTTTAACACGTTTCTCCCCATTTTTGCGAAAAGAAATCAATATGCGACACTGAGTCACATCCATTCACCCTCAATACACCACATCTCCAGCAAAGAAACTACCACCTTCTTTGCTTCTTTGCTCAGGATGATAACATTCAACCCTTAACTCTGTAATTCAACAGCGCCAAACTACTTTCATCTTTTTAAGTTAAAATTCTTTAAAAAAAAAATACTATATTTACTATGGTATATGTTTATAAAGAATTTAAACTGTTTTTTGAACTATGCTAATATTTGTTAGAATTTACATTTATACTAGGAGTCTTAAATTGAATAGATGTTAGGTCGTGTGCCCCCATTTCACCTACAAGCCCTGTTATTTTTGGTATATGATTTGACAAAATGTATGGATTTTCAGGAACATTTAACACAATTGTGGCAGGAATGCCTGTATGGGTTTTCTATATATGGTAGTGTTTTAAAGTTTCCTTTAAGAAATAAATGTACTGGGGCGCCTGGGTGGCTCAGTCGGTTAAAGCCTCTGCTTTTGCTCAGGTCATGATCTCAGGGTCCTGGGATCAAACCCCACATCGGGTGCTCTGCTCAGTGGAGAGCCTGCTTCCTCCTTTCTCTCTCTCTGCCTGCCTCTCTCCCTACTTGTGATCTATGTCTGTCAAATAAATAAACTTTAAAAAACAAAAAGAAATGTACTATAAATATACTTAATTTTTAAACATGAGCTATTTAAAATAAAATATTAAGTAAGTAATATTATAGATGATTCTCTGTTCTAGGAAAAGGAAGGTAGTACAGGAATAACTAAAGTTGGTAAAACACTAGTCTAGCAAAGGCAATATATTTTTTGTTTATTGAAGTATATTTGAAATACCATATTAATTTCAAATATACAACATAGTAATTCATAATTTATATACATTATGAAATGATCACTGTGTAAGATTATTTACAGTCTGTCACCATCTATAGTTTTTATAATATTACTAACTATATTCCCTATACTATACATTACATCCCATGTCTTATTTATAACTGGAAGTCTGTACCTCTTAATCCCTTTCATCTATTTGGTCCATTCCCCCACTCTTCTCCCCTCCAGAAACCATCACTTTGTTCTTCATATTTATGAATCTATTTCTGTTTGTTCATTTGTTTTGCTTTTTAGATTCCACATGTAAGTGAAATCATATGGTATATGTCTTTCTCTGCCCGACCTATTTTACTTATCATAACACCCTTTAGGTCCATCCATGTTATCACAAATGGCAACATTTCATTCCTTTTTATGGCTGAGTAATATAATACCTCTGTGTGTGGGCACACATGCGCCTGCCACATCTTCCTTATCTATTCATCTACTGATGGACACTTAGGTTGCTTCCATTATCTTGGCTACTGTGTAAATAATGCTGCAATGAACATAGGGGTGCATATCTTTTCAAATTAGTGTTTTCATTTTCTTCCCATAAATACCCAGAAGTGGTACTGCTGAATCATTTAGTAGTTCTACCTTTAATTTTCTAAAGAACCTCCATACTATTTTCCATAGTGGCTGTTCCAATTTTCATTCCCACCAACAAAGTATGAGGGCTCCCTTTTCTCCACATACTTACCTGCACTTGTTAAATCGCGTCTTTTTTTAAGATTTTATTTATTTGACAGAGAGGCACAGCGAGAGAGGCAACACAAGCAGAGGAAGTGAGAGAGGGAGAAGCAGGCTTCCAACTGAGCAGGGAGCCCAATGTGGGGCTTGATCTCAGAACCCTGGGATCATGACCTGAGCTGAAGGCAGACACTTAACGAATGAGCCACCGAGGCACCCCAAATCATGTCTTGTTGATAACAGCCATTCTGACGGCTATGAGGTGATAATCTCACAGTGAGGTGGGTTTTTTTTTAAGATTTTATTTATTCATTTGAGAGAAAGTTAAGAAAAGAACGCAAGTGTGCACATGCACACACATGAGCCCAGGTGGTAGGGGCAGAGGGAGAGGGAGAACCAAGAGTCCCGCTGAGCAGAGAGACCAATATGGGACTCAGTTCCAAGGTCCTGGGATCATAACCTAAGCTGAAGGCAGACACTTAACAAACTAAGCCACCCAGGTGCCCCTCTCACTGTGGTTTAGGTTTGCATTTCTCTGATGGGTAGTTATATTGAACATTTTTGTCTAAAACAGGCAATATGTTCTTTAAATAAATGAGCTTGTACTTTGCCATTACTTATCGGTCAGGGTTTTAAGCAAGTCTGGTCATCAATAAAATCCTAGCAATGAAATCTAGAGCTTTTCTCAGACTAATGCTCCTTCTGCTGTCCTCCTAAAGAGCCTTTCATTCCAGTTATGGAATGAATAAGTCACGAGGATAAAAGGTATAGCATAGGGAATATAGTCAATGGTATTATAATAGCATTGTATGGAGATAGATGGTAGTTCACTTGTGGTGAACATAGCATGACATATTATCACTATGTTATACACCAGAAAATAATGTAACATTGTGTGCCAATTATACTTCAAGAAAGAAAGAAAGAAAGAAAGAAAGAAAGAAAGAAAGAAAGAAAGAAAGAAAGAAAAAGAAAACAAACTTAAAGACATAGACAGACTTCCATTATACTACACTTCCAGGGGTTTCTTCTGTCTCCAATTCTCTCTCTTAAGAGCTATCTGTTTTGCTGGCTTCTATTGTTCCTCCTGCCTCAACCATAGATGTACTGCAAGACTCTATTCTACTATACTTTCCAAGTGTTCCAGAGCCTTTCTACCCTGAATTACTGCCTCCATTAGTGAAAACTGTGCTGGACAACTCTATGCTATTTCTCAAACCCACACTCCTCTTTTGAGAACTTCCCTCCTTCACCCACAGGAATAAACCCAGAGCAGCCATATTTTCATATTCATGATTCTGTCCCTCTAGGTCCCACTACAACTGAATGCAGCAAGGATCCAAGCTGGGACTTGATATGAAATTGAGAGACTAGACAGAATGGTCCTTTGAAATGAAAACATGTAAACTCAATTGGTCCATGTAGGTCCTTAACAGTAAAGCCAGTTTACCGGTGAGATGGCAATATTCTCCAAACTTATCTACAGATTCAACACAATTCCTACCAGAATACACTTCTTCATAAAAATTGACAAGCTGGGGCACCTGGGTCGCTCAGTCATTAAGCGCTTAGCCTTCGGCTGCGGTCATGATCCCATGGTCCTGGGACAGAGCCCCACATCCAGCTCCCTGCTCAGGGGAAGGCCTGCTTCTCCCTCTCCCACTGCCCCTCCCCCTGCTTGTGTTCCCTCTCTCTCACTGTCTCTGTTAAGATAAAAAAATCTTTAAAAAAAAAAATTGACAAGCTGACCCTAAAATTCAAATGGAAACTCAAGGGACCCAGGATAGCCAAAACAATCCTGAAAAAGAAAAACAAAGTTAAAGGAGTCACAATATAATTTCAAAACTTATTACCAAGCTACCATAATCAAGTATGGTGTTGTCAGAATAGACATACAGGTAAGTGGAACAGAACTGAGAAAGGTGCCAAATAACTCAATGTCATAGCAACTGGGTATCCACCTGCGAAAGAATAAAGGTGGGGCCCTACTTCACAGCATATACAAAAATTAACCCAATGGTTCAAGACCTAAATGTAAGAGCTAAAACTCTGAAACTATAAAACTCTTAGGAAGAAACACGGGAGTAAATCTTCATGATCCTGGATTTGGCAGTGGCTTCTTAAGATATACCACCAAAACTACAAGCAACAAAAGAAAAAATAAACTGGACTTCATCAAAATTAAAAACGTCTGTGTTTCAAAAGACACCATAAAGAAAGTGAAAGACAACCCTAAGAATGGGAGAAGATATTTGCAAATAATATATCTGAAAGGGATTTGCATATATAATATGAATATTTTAGAGAATATAGAATTCCTACAATCAATAATTTAAAAGACAACCAAATTTTAAAATCTGGCAAAGAATTTGAATAGACATTTTGTTAAAGAAGATACGGAAAGAGCCAAAAAGAATACAAAAAGATGCTCAACATCACTAATTATTAGAGAAATGTAAATCAAAACCACAAAATACCACTTCACACCTATTAGAATAGCTACTACTCAGAAAGACAGAAAAAAGAAGTCTTGGCAAGGGTGTAGAGGGCTTGGAACCCTCTATGCAGAACTGCTGGTAGGAATGTAAAATTCGCAGCCACTAAGGGAAACAGTATGGCAGTTCCTCAAAAAATTAAAAATAGAATTACTCTATGATTCAACAAGTCTACTTCTGAATAGTATCACAAGAATTAAAAGCAGGGTCTCAAAAAATATATACACACACCCATGTTCATAACAACATTATTCCTAAAAGCCAAAGCTGGAAACAATTCAAGCGTTCAAAACAAAACAAAAAACAATTCAAGTGTTCATAGACTCATAAATGGAAAAATAAAATGTAGTACATCCAAACAATGGACTATTACTTAGTCATTAAAAAAGAAATGAAGTACTAATACATGCAACTCTTGATCTCAGGGTCATGGGTTCAAAACCCACATTAATAATATAATAAAAAATTAATGGTAATAAATAACATAAAAATAAATATTGTATGATTCCACTTATATTACATACCTAGTCAAATTCATAGAAATAAAAATTGTAGTTGCCAGGGGCAGCAAGGGTAGGTAGTACTGGGGAGTTCAATGAATGCAGAGTTTCAGTCTGCAATGATGAAAAAATTCTGGAGATAGACAGTGGTGGATGGTTGCAGAGTATGTATATACTTAATGTCACTGAACTATACATATAAAAATAATTAAGGCAGTAAATTTGTTACGTATTATTTTACCATAAAAAAAGTTAAAAAAAAAAAAAGAGCATTTACAGTTGCCTAAACCTACTGTCATTAATAGCATGTTGATTATTACATATCAAAAAAAATTAAAATCACAGATACTAAATTTAGAGGCACTGGGGAAACCCATATACCTCCCTGGTTTCATCTTATAATTGAGGTGGATAGGATAATTGAGGTGGGTAGGACTATATACGTTCCACTCCTAGCTTAGAATCTTGCAATCCCTGGGGACTCCAAATGTTTAAAAAAAAATTTTTTTAAGTATCCACCTGCTACTTCCAGTATTTCTAAATAAACCTAATAAAAATTATTCTTTTATCTTCCAAAAGACTGCCCAGAGCAATAAAAAACATTAGGCTTCTCTCTTTCCTACAGACTAGAATTATATATAGGCTTTTAGGTTGCACTAGTAGGTTATTAGAACCTTAGACAGCAGCACTGTTCCTAATAGCAAAAAACACCCAATCAACAGAGGAAGGGATATCCAAGTGATGCAATATTACTTAATCATTAAAAGGAATGAAATACTGATACATGCCTCAACATGGATGATGATGTAAGTCGATCATAAAAATCCATAATACATGACTGCATTCATATAGAAGTTCAGAACAGATAAGCACATAAAGACAAGAAGTAGATTAGGGCTCGGGAGATAGAGGTTTGGAGGGTTATAGCTAAGGGGTTTCTTTATGGGGATGATGGAAATGTTCTAAATCTGACTGTGGTGATGGTTACACAACTGTTAAAATACAATCAATTATATACTTTAAATGGGTGAATTGCATGGTATGTGATATCTCAATAAAGCTGTCACCTAACAAAGAGGCAGGTTTGCAATATCTCAGGAGGCCATCTGGGTTTCTGAGCTATTTCCTGACTCTACTCATACATCCTGCAACTTTTCTTGCCCCAAACCACAGTATCCACCTACAAAATTCACTATTATATTTAATCTAGTTTGAAAAGGATACTGTTCCTTGCATCTAACAGTCCTAAGAAAAAAACATTTCTATCCTTAAGAAGTAAAAAAAAAAAAAAAAAAATCTGCTAAATAAATGACTAACAAGCAGCAACAATTTGACTGCTTACTACATTCTGGGACCAAACTAGCACTTTCTATCAATTACTTAAGAAGCAGAACAGTTAGTGGAAAGAGGAAAGGTACGGGGTTTGAAATCCAACTTCACTACAGGCTTATCTAAACTTGGGCAACTTATTTTAAACTACTTGGGTCTCAGGTTCCTCAGCTATAAAATTAAAACAGTAATAACACAAACAGTACAAAATCACAGTAAAGAATAAGATAAAGTATGTAAAGTACCCAGATTAGCATCTAGTACACAGCACTCTGAAAGTAAGCAAAAATTGTGCACCTCTTATATTACAAATTTTTCAGGGAAGCTGAACTTAGTTTGGGGTGGTCTATTATGCTCACTAGCAAGCTTAAAAACTAGAGCATCATTTAGTGGCAGGTATGGAGGTTAACTTGAGACCTCTGAGAGTTTTAACTTCTGAAAGTTCAATCTCTGGGAGTTTTAGCGAATTCAAGAACTCCCAGCAACTGAATATAGAATCTAGAGCATGTGCACATTTACATCTTTCTGGGGCACATCCTTAGCTGCTATAGACACTTGAAAGCAATGCATGATCCATAAGGAATCGAGTACCACTAGGAAAAGTAGCAGCAGCAATTAGAAACCCTCTGAACAGCTCTTCCTTTGCTCATTTCTGACTTACTATTTTATATACCAGTAACACAGTTTTTAACAGCTCAAGTATATTTACCCATTATACTTCTATATAGACTAACAAATGAGGTAGGAGATATATACATATTATTTAACTATAGTAAAACTATATACTCTACTGTAAGGTAGAAATATTATAATAAAGAGATACAAATGAGACAGAGCGGTACATTCTGAAACAAAGGCACCTGAAACAATGGTGGGGAAAAGCTTATTTCAAGAAGAAAGACACTTAACTATTACTTGACAATTACTTAATTAACTATTACTTGCCTCCTCTAAACTGTTAAGTTCCCTGAGGGCAGGAACCAATCTTCAGCTCCTTCACCTTGCAAGGGGTCTGGGAGAGCAGGTGCTCCAACATACACTGAATAAATGAATGGATGAGCAACTCAACCAGTACTTGCTGACAAATTTAATTCACCTAGCAGCTTACTCTTTGAATTGATTTTCCTAAGTACAGGGTCCCAGATATTTGAAGTGAATTATAGGTGGTTTAGTGGTAAGCTGAGTACCATTATTTAAAAGTTTTGAGGTTGCAAGTAACAGAAAACCCAACTCAAACAGCATAAATAAAAATAACTTACTGGGTCATTTAACTAACAAGACCCAAGACAGAACGGCTTCAGGAAAGCTTGATCCAATGATACCACTAATGATCTGGTTTCTTCTGCTTTCTTTTCTCTGCCTTCCTTGGTGTTTGTTTTGTTCTAAAGCTAGCAATCCCCAATCCTAAGCCTTAAGTACTAGTGACTACAAGTAGATTCTGAGAGCTACATGCATTCTCACCTCACTCTAGGAGGTAAACAGCATTTATCAAGGAAGATCGCTGGAATAAGGAACCCCCAAACATGACTTCACATCTCACTGACCTTCAGTGAGTCACTGTGAGCAAATCATTATGTCCAAATGGTTGGGCTTTACTTACTGCTTTAAGCTAATCAAACTCTCCCCTAAAGCTAAGGATGAGGTCAATGTCATTAAAACCGAATGGCTGTGGGGTACCTGAATGTCTCAGTAAGTTAAGGCATCCGTCTGACTCCTGGTTTCAGCTCAGATGATGATCCCATGGGTCATGAGATGAGTCCCTCACCGGGCACAGCAGGGAGTCTGCCTTGAGATTCTCTCCCTCTGCTCCTCTTCTCACTCACATGCACACACTCTCAAATGAATAAATCTTAAAACAAACAAACAAAAACTGAATGGCTATATAATAGGGAATAAGAGTTGACAGTTCCTCAGAGAAAAATATGGGATACTTACCATGGGCTGGGGGGATGACAGAAATAAGTGTCTACTTCAGTAGTTTGCGGGTAACAATTATCGAAATCAAGGGATTAAAGGAAGGAATTTAGAGAAATATCCTCAAATTGGCCTACCGGGCATATTCTTAAATGGTACAACCAAGGGGCACCTGGGTGGCTCAGTTGGTTAAGCACGTATGCTCAGGTTGTGATCTCAGATCCCTGCCCAGTGGGGAGACTACTTCTCCCTCTCCTTCAGCCCCTCCCCCTCCTCATGCTTGCACATGTATGCTCTCTCTCTCTCAAATAAATGAATAAAATCTTTAAAAATGGTACAACCAAAATTCAAGTAATACTTCAAGCCTCTCAAACATTAACACTGTTCATACAACACCCACCCATGACAAATCAAGCAAGTAACATAGGTCTTCTTAAGCCCTTGTGGCTCTGTTTTCTAGCAAATCTCAGAGGCTGATCCTAAGAAGACAAAAGCCCTATTGAGCAGGCAGGGGTCATGATACCAGAAGTTTTCTTGTTCAGTTGCTTCTCTGGAACACATCTGTTATGAGGACCAGGGAAATAAAATTTCCAAAAAGTAAAATATGAGACATAATAAAAAAGACTTGACAGATAAAGAGAAACAAAACTCAACATCTTCCAAGCAACTACCGTGAGTTAGGCCCTGAGCATACATATAGGTCTTTGTCCACTATTTCATTTAATCCACATAACTCTGAGGAAGATGTTCTTTGTTTCAATTAAAGATAAAACCTTTAAAAAGTTACATAATTTTGGGCGCCTGGGTGGCTCAGTTGGTTGGACGACTGCCTTCGGCTCAGGTCATGATCCCGGAGTCCCGGGATCGAGTCCCGCATCAGGCTCCCAGCTCCATGGGGAGTCTGCTTCTCCCTCTGACCTTCTCCTCGCTCATGCTCTCTCTCACTGTCTCTCTCTCAAATAAATAAATAAAATCTTTTAAAAAAAAAAAAAAAAAGTTACATAATTTTGCCTTAAATGAGTTTAAATCTAAACTAGGCAACCTAGACCATAAATAAGTCACTACCCTTTTGGACCTCAAGTTACGTACTCTGTAAATATGGAGTTCAATGATAGGAACTTTATTGACCTTTCTAACTTTAACATCTTACCATGATTCCAGTCATGATAACCTAACAAATACTAAACTTTCTAATATGGAACATGCTTCTTTATTAGTTTTCCAAATAAACTATCCTTGACCATCTCCTTTCCAAGTATATTCTGCCCCTCCCTATCATTCCTCACTTTGCTCAGCTTTATAGTTTTCACAATATTTTACACCACTTAATAGAATACTTTGAAATCGTATTAATTATCTGCCTACCCAATAACTAACATTTGCCTCTCCAATAGATTGTATGCTGCAAGAAGCTAAGTTCAGTTCACCCTTATAATCCCATCACCTTTAACAGTGTCTGGCATCTAGGTGCCTGGGTGGCTCAGCTGGCTCAGCGTCTGCCTTTGGTTCAGGTCATGATCCCAGGGTCCCGAGATTGAACCCCACATCAGGATCCCTGCTCAGCAGGGTGTCTGCTTCTCCCTCTACCTCTCCCCCGACTCATGCTCACTCTCCCTTGTTCTCTCTCTCTCTCTGAAATAAATAAAATCTTAAAAACAAAAACAGTGTCTGGCATACAGCAGCAGGTCCTTAAGACATTTCCTAAATAACAAATGCTGGCAACTGAGTCCAATGAGTGCTGAGTTCTAACAAATCATCAGTGCACTCATTATGCATCACAGTATGCTAAGGAGCTACACTCTTAAGACTAGAACACTGACAACTGTGGAATTCTGCAACTGTAGAACATGCACAATGCAACCGTTTACTGGCAGTCAGCTGAAGTCATGTGAGAGCTCATCATACAGATTCCAAACAGACAAAAACCAGCTATTAACACCCAACTGAAGTCATTACGAAATTTTACAATGCTGGAGTTATATCTAAAGTTTTATTTACTAGAGTTGTTTGGCATTTCTCTTCACAGTTGTTTTATTTTAAAAATAAAACCTGCGCCTGGGTGGCTCAGTGGTTAAGCCGCTGCCTTCGGCTCAGGTCATGATCTCGGGGTCCTGGGATCGAGTCCCGCATCGGGCTCTCTGCTCAGCAGGGAGCCTGCTTCCTCCTCTCTCTCTCTCTGCCTGCCTCTCTGCCTACTTGTGATTTCTCTGTCAAATAAATAAATAAAATCTTTAAAAAAAATAATAAAATAAAATAAAACCAAGCACCATCCCTGTTCACCTGCACTGGCACACGTAATAAACATTTTCACCTACACACACATATCCAATTTACCTAAAAACATACCGATGAAGAGTGCCTGAGAGGCTCAGTGAGTTAAGCCTCTGCTTTGGGCTCAGATCATGATCTCAGAGTCCTGAGATGGAGCCCCAAATCAGACTCTGCTCAGCCAAGTAGGCTGCTTCCCTCTCTGTCTCTGCCTGCCTCTCTGCCTACTTGTGATCTCTGTGTGTCAAATAAATAAAATCTTTAAAAGAAATACCGCTGAGGGGAGCCTGGGTGGCTCAGTGGGTTAAAGGCTCTGCCTTCAGCTCAGGTCATGATCTCAGGGTCCTGGGATAGAGCCCCACATCGGGCTCTCTCCTCTGCAGGGAGCCTGCTTCCTTCTCTCTCTCTCTCTCTGCCTGCCTCTCTGCCTACATCTCTGTCAAATAAATAAAAAAAAATTTAAAAAAAAAAACGCTGAAAATAAAAAGTGGTTTTAAAACCACAGTGCCCCTACTAAAGAAATATAGAACTGTGTTTTTAAATATGGATAAGATCACATAGAATGCAAAAGAATGTCTAGAAAGAGAAGGATTTCAGGTGTGGAAGTGGAAAGAGTTCAGCTTAAAGAAAATACAGTAAGGGGCACCTGGGCGGCTCAGTGGGTTAAGCCTCTGCCTTCGGCTCAGGTCATGATCTCAGGGTCCTGGGATCGAGCCCCATGTCGGGCTCTGCTCAGCAGGGAGCCTGCTTCCCTCCCTCTCTTTAAAAAGAAAAAGAAAATACAGTAATACCCAAATATACTGGGTACATGTCCCAAAAGAAGAATGCTTTCTTAAGCATAACCATAACCATACAATGCTAGTTATAGTTTAGGTTCTTGGATGCTAATTTAACAAGTTCTTCATATACAGATGTTGTCAACCACAAAACTAACCAGACATTCAGTACAATTAAGAAGAAAAAACAAACAATTTCCAGAACGTGTAAAAGCTACATTTTGGGGAAGCTGATACATTTTCACATCATGCTTGCAAATGATTCTATAATCAGAGAGTAGTCATTACTTTCTCTGTATTTGCTATGGTTCAAATACCATAGGCCATAACAAAAGTCCCAAGAATAATATTTCATTTTAGTAAAAGGATAAATGAATTTCTCTGTGAATAAAAACAAGGACTACTGAATGTCAAAAGTTGTTTTTTTTTTTTAAATTTGTCAGAGAGAGAGAGACTCAGCAAGCAAGAGTGGCAGGCAGAGTCAGAGGGAGAAGCAGGCTCCCCGCAGAGCAAGGAGCCCGATGTGGGACTCGATCCCAGGACACTGGGATCATGACCTGAGCCGAAAGCAGCTGCTTAACCAACTGAGCCACCCAGGAGTCCCTGAATGTCAAAAGTTTTATTGGCAGGAGCTAATCAGCTGATTTCTATAGCTCAACATAAATTCTCAAACTCCTTCAATAATTAAAAAATACAGGAATGTTAAGAAAAACTTAACTTTTACAGTAAAACCCCATTTTTTAAAAAATCAAGAACACAAGGGCAACTGTGTGGCTCAGTCGATTAAGGAGCTGCCTTCGGCTCAGGTCTCCCAGAGGCCTGGGATCAAGTCGCACATCAGACTCCCTGCTCAGCGGAAAGCCTGCTTTGCCCCCTGCCCCTCACACCACTAGTGCTCTCTTGTGCACTCTCTCTCTCAAATAAATAAAATCTCAAAAAATAAAATAAAATCAGGAATACATTCCTGAGGGTTTCCATAGACACACACCAGTATAGCCAATGAGCTTTCTACTATATGGTAAGCAGAAAGCCCTGAAGACAAAAGGAAGTAATTTTCATCTCCTTACACTTTCCAGAAATAAGATTAATTAACTTTTTAAACATATAAACGTTTGGTAAAGCAAGGTGTAAGTTCTCTCCATAATATTGCACTTCTGACCTCAGGCAAGAAATCAAATGGCTATTAAGAGCATAGCACTTACCATTCAACGGCTCTTCTTCAGCTCTATTGACGAAGGCAAAAAGCTGTACTGTATTTCCAGAGAGTCTGCAGAGTTCTGAGAACTGTTCCCACAATCCCCATGCAATCTACACAAAGCACCATGCAGCTGAGAAACCGGTTACAGCAGGTTACACTCTGGGTATGTAAACATGTTAAGGATCAAAGTAAGAGGGTAGTAAATATAGGGGCCATATCATGTTTGTGAAAAATTTTAAAGAAATCAAATTATTTCCTAGTACAATTCCTAATAAACTGCTGAGAAGTGATCTTAGAAAAAAACACTTGTGGGGCACCTGGGTGGTTCAGTTGTTAAGCGTCTGCCTTTGGCTCAGGTCATGATCCCAGGACCTAGCCCAGCATCCGGCTCTCTGCTTAGTGGGGAGCCTTAACCCCACTTAAGAACCTTAAGTGGGGTTCTTCCTCTCCCACTCCCCCTGCTTGTATTACTTCTCTGTCTCTTTCTCTCTCGGTCAATAAATAAATAAAATCTATTAATTAAAAAAAAAAAAGAAAGAAAGAAAAAGGAAAAAAACTTGTATAATTTATTCTGATGCTCATAATCCAGGAGAATACCAGGTTGTAATAAAAGTATTTTAATTTTAAACTCAACACATTCATTTCAGCCTTCTCACCCTGTGGCCCAGCTCCAGCAATAGTTTCAGTGAACTGATGCAGTCAGAGGTATTTCCAAAAATGAATAAAATAAAGTGCCAGATTGATAAAACATTAAGTTAGAAAACAAACTTCAAAAGCCCTGGGAGGGTCTCATTGTTTTTGCATTTTGGGTTTAGCAGATGGTATAAAAAATGTTTTGAAAACAAGACTATGTTTAAGCCACAAGATTATTAGGGAGCAAAACATACAAAGTACTTTTAAGTAGCCTCAGGACAAGTCAAATCTGAAAAGACTACAATTACGAAAATTTAACTACCAGTACTCAGGGTATAATTTCAAGTGATTTGAGTTCTCTGCTGCAAGGTCCATCTCCCACTTTAAAGCCTAATCTGAGGCATAAACATCTGTCTGGAAATGCTACTCTACCAACTTCTGGAGATTGAACTGGAACACTCACTGAACACTTCTCATTATCTTATCACAGCTCCTTTCCTGAAAGATGGGGTTAGATCCATTTGAACCATGGTAAGAAAAACCAATTTAAACAATCCTGATTAAAACAGGAAGCTTTACAGGAATTCAGCACTCAAGAATATAAAAGTCTGAGCACCTGGGTGGCTCAGTCAGTTAAGCATCTGCCTTCGGCTCAGGTTATGATCACAGGGTCCTGGAATGCAGTTGGGCTCTCTGTTCAGTGCAAAGTCCCCTCCTCCCTCTTACTCTGTACAAATCACCCTCCCGCCCCCCTCCCACCAAGTTCATGCTCACTGTCTCTCTCATCTCAAATAAATAAATAAAATCTTAAAAAAAGAAAAAAAATGAGTCTGCCTAGAAGAGTCAAGAAGCAGTTCGGCAAACTCAGGGTTAAAGCTGACTTTGTTTTATCCTCTCCATACCTTAGCCAAGCCAACCTACCAAATAAATCTTTCTATTGCCTTTCTGAGGAGGAGAACACACACAGAGCACACACACAATGTAAATACTTCATCCACATTTTAAATTTTCTTCTATAATCAGACATTCTGAAAAATCTCATTTTTGAGTTCTTCTTCAAATACTGTCTTTTTTTTAATTTTTTATTTTTTATAAACATATATTTTTATCCCCAGGGGTACAGGTCTGTGAATCACCAGGTTTACACACTTCACAGCATTCACCAAAGCACATATCCTCCCCAATGTCCATAACCCCACCCCTCTTCTCCCAACCCCCCTCCCCCCCAGCAACCCTCAGTTTGTTTTGTGAGATTAAGAGTTTCTTATGGTTTGTCTCCCTCCCAATCCCATCTTGTTTCATTTATTCTTATCCTACCCACTTACGTCCCCATGTTGCATCACCACTTCCTCATATCAGGGAGATCATATGATAGTTGTCTTTCTTTGCTTGACTTATTTCGCCAAGCATGATACGCTCTAGTTCCATCTACGTTGTCGCAAATGGCAAGATTTCATTTCTTTTGATGGCTGCATAGTATTCCATTGTGTATATATACCACATCTTCTTTATCCATTCATCTGTTGATGGACATCTAGGTTCTTTCCATAGTTTGGCTATTGTGGACATTGCTGCTATAAACATCCCGGTGCACGTGCCCCTTCGGATCACTTCAAATACTGTCTTACATTTCACTTAAAAATATTAAAGTGGTAGAGTAAACATACCTAAAGCAACCAGCATGCTGATGTCTTAAGATAAGGGGGGTTTTTTTGTTTTATTTTGTTTTTTAAAGATTTTATTTATTTATTTGACAGAGAGAGATTACATGTAGGCAGAGAGGCAGGCAGAGAGAGAGAGGAGGAAGCAGGCTCCCTGCTGAGCAGAGAGCCCATGTGGGACTCGATCCCAGAACTCTGGAATCATGACCTGAGCTGAAGGCAGCGGCTTAACCCACTAAGCCACCCAGGCGCCCCTTAAGATAAGCTTTTAAGAACTTCTTTAGCAATCTACCTAAAAGCTAATTTCTGAGAATGTAGCAATGCATTCTCTATGGTTGAGACTGATTTCAGAAAGTATACTTCAGTCAAGAGAATTTACAATTTGACACGCTTCAGTTTATTCAGCTCTCCTCTCCATTACCTCACAGGATTGTGAGAATTAGATAGGCTAAAGCAGATACCATTCCTATTTCTTTTTTAGAAGAAACGGTAAAATTCAAAAGGCTTTGTCACGATTTAAAAGAAAACATAAATTTTTCAAACCCTCAGATGGTAAATTCCAGTTCTATTACAACACACACTAATTTAAAAAATAAAATATTCTCAGGGGCACCTGGGTGGCTAAGTAGGTTAAGCATCTGCCTTTGGCTCAGGTCATGATATCCAGGTCCTGCGATTGAGTCTCATGGGCTCCCTGCCAGGGAACCTGCTTCTCCCTCCTCTCTGCTCTTCCCCCCAATTCATGCTCTTTGTCTCTCAAATAAGACCTTTTAAAAAATAAAAAATAAAATAACGTTTTAATGTTATTACTATAATACTACTTTGAAATAAATATTATTTACAAGGAATGGATAAGACCAGTATGTGAAGACAGGAAAATACATACCATGCCTTACGTTAACACATGCAATTTAAATCAGTCTTCATATTTAAAAGATTTTTACTTCATTTCTAAGTAATTAGTGATTTCCTTTAAATTATCTCAGAGCAGCTATATTTCTAGTGCTTTTTCTAAGTTGGCCTTTCTTCTTATCCTTTAAACAATACAGAATACAGAATATATAAAAAATCTGTTATTCAGAAAGCTCCCATAATCTTCAATAAATGGATCTGAATTTAATACAAATACAGTGAAGATTATATAAATTTCTTTTAAGTCATTCTTTTTTATCTTCATTCCAAAAATGTTCTCCCCAGAGTTGGCAATAAATGAACCTTAGATAAAATCTCCATGTAAGGGGTGCCTGGATGGCTCAGTGGGTTAAGCCTCTGCCTTCGCTCAGGTCATGCTCTCAGGGTCCTGGGATCAAGTTCTGCATCGGGCTCTCTGCTTGGCGGGGAGCCTGCTTCCTCCTCCCTCTCTCTCTCTCGCTCTCTCTCTCTCTCTGCTTGCCTCTCTGCCTACTTGTGAACTCTCTGTGTCGAATAAATAAAATCTTTAAAAAAAAAGAAAAGAAAACATCACATTTAAAAAAAAATCTCCATGTAAGTAGAACACTGCTGAATTATGAACCATGACTAATTCTGAATATTGGTCAATATAAAAGAATTCCTATACATCAAAATAACCTGGATACTATTCTAGAGTTAAAATTCTGTTAAAATTTTATCTAGCTGCCCTGGATTTCTCCCTGTTTTGAAAAGAGAGGAGGAGGAACTGGCAGCAAGAGCTTTAAAAGTCTAGACATCTGGCATAAATGACCTGATTATACTAAGGTGCCTGTTATTTTTTTTTTTTTAGGTGCCTGTATTTTTAAATAGCCTTTTATTTACTGACATCTAAATTTAAAGATTTACTTGTATTTCTTTTTCTCTTCTTGGTATGTTTTATAACATGTAAAGGTTAAATAATATATGGAAAGCACACAGTGTTAGCCTGAGACAGAAAATGTTACCCATTAACACTGTTATACAAACAATGGTGGTTCTATTGATTATAATAATCAGGAACTCTTCTAAATATCCCTTAAACCTCCAGCCTGAGTTCAAAGCCTAAAGCTCTTAACCACTGCTATACTATGTTCAAAACTTAAGCCCCAAGTTCCAAAGTACAGATCAACTGTGAAAGAGCTTGTTGAGCTCTCACATTACTTAGAACAACATTGACTATACACTATCTTATTCATTTGTTCTTTGCAAAGTGACTCCATATTCCTAGAGATACTCTGCAGAGCCTGCATGGGGCAATTCTGGATATTTTACCCATTAGCTTATCCTGGACTTGTACAGGACAACAACACACTGCTAAATTACTTACAATTAACAAACACAACTTTTCTGGAGAATACCTTTCTGCTGGGATTCATCATTTCCTCAAAAAGGTTATTTCTACTTTTCTAGGATAGGAGAAGTAAAATTTAATATCAAAGATAAAGAGAAAATAAACCAAATGCCATGTACAACTTACAGTGACTTAATGCGTAAGAGAAATATAAAATCTCCCAATTCACTGCTCTTTAAGTAAAATACAGGTAAAAGTAGCTCTATTTACACTATATGGTATACAATTATATTTGAAGTATATGTCAGTTTACATTTTAACTAGTAAACTAATTCAAGTATTCTAATATTTAAATATCTTTCTGATAAATCAGAAAATAGACTGGGAATATAAAGCAGGAGAAATGGTAACAATGAAATAAACGAAGTAATTCATAATTTTTAAAGCCACTAATAGCCATTCCGATCATAATACAATTCCAAAGATGTATCTCTACTCTGCTTTAACTACTTAATTGTATAATGAAGCTTTATTTTTTTAAACAGTTTGGCAGGTTTTGTTTTTTTTTTTTTTTTAAGATTTTATTTACTTATTTGACAGAGAAAGACAAAGCAAGAGAGGGAACACAAGCAGGGGGAGCGGGAGAAGCAGGCTTCCCGCAGAGCAGGGAGTCCAAAGAGGGTCTCAAACCCAGGACCCTGCGATCATGACTTGAGCTGAGGCCAAAGGCAGATATTTAACTGAGCCACCCAGATGCCCACATAATGAAGTTTTAAAATGGAAGCCAATAAATCATTTTAGATATCTTTGCACTATGCTCATTTTCCACAGAATTATCTATCACATAAAATTCCAAGCAGCTGACCAAAGTGAGGCGGCTGGGCAGGGGCTGGTAGCTCCGGCGGCAACCATGGCGTATAACGGCCTCACTGTGCCTCTCATTGTGATGAGCGTGTTCTGGGGCTTCGTCGGCTTCTGCGTGCCCTGGTTTATCCCTAAGGATCCCAACCGGAGAGTTATCATCACCATGCTGGTAACCTGTTCAGTTTGCTGCTATCTCTTGGCTGATTGCAATTCTGACCCAACTCAACCCTCTCTTTGGACCACAGTTGAAAAATGAAACCATCTGGTACCTCAAGTATCATTGGCCTTAAGGAAGAAGACCTGCTCGCCAGTGCTCCATCATTGAGGTCACGAAGAGAATTCCTCTAGATGCAAAGTCAACTCCAAACCCAGACCACCTTTGACTCACCTCTTTCGGCCATCAGCTGCCTTAAATACTCACACCACATTTGAATATCTTACTCTACAATGCAGTATTTTTTCCTGTTACCTTTTTTACATTTCGACAAATTATGTGCCTACTTAAACCTAAACTGTGCTGACTCTCTACAGCGTTCATGCACTCTTCTGAACTAGAAGGTGCTGTTCTTCTGGGAAATACATTGCTTTCTCCTGGGAACCTGTGAATTTGAAGATGACTCCTGCATGGTCACAGCATGGGACTCAGCGAAGTGTTTAACTGTCACAAGACAGAATCCAGTGGGGCAGTCAGTAGGAAAGCAGAGAGCTTGTTCAGAGGCAATATTTGTTCTAACAGAATTACACCAAGGTATATTTTCAGGATGACTTTCTTATTTCTGCCATCTACTGGAATAAATTATTTTTCTGCTTTCTGTGGAAAAAAAAAATTCCAAGCAGCTTTTTAATTTTTTTATATTTTATTTATTTATTTGAGAGAGAGAGAGACAGGACGTGTGCATGCAAGCACAAGGAGAGGGAGGAGCCAGTCTCTCCTCAGAGCCAGGAGCCGGATGGGGACTGGATCCCAGAACCCTGGGATCATGGCCTGAGCTGAGGGCAGACGCTTGACTGACTGAGCCACCCGGGTACCCCAGGCACCTTCTTTTTTTTAAAGATTTTATGTATTTACTTATTTATTGAGAGAGAGAGCGAGCAGGGGGAGGGGCAAAAGAAGGAGAGAGAGAGAATCTCAAGCAGACTCCACAGTCAGCCCAGAGGCCAACCCCAGGCTCAATCTCACCACCCTAAGATGACCACCTGAGCTGAAATCCAGAGTTGGATGCTCAACTGACTGAGCCACCGAGGCGCCCCTAAAATTCCAGCATTTTAAACACTGTCATAAGAATTGGCAAAATTAGGGGCACCTGGGTGTCTCAGTGGGTTAAAGCCTCTGCCTTCAGCTCAAGTCGTGATCCCAGGGTCCTGGAATTGAGCCCCACATCAGGCTCTCTGCTGAGCAGAGAGCCTGCTTCCTCCCTTTCTCTCTACCTGCCTCTCTGCCTACTTGTGATCTCTCTCTCTCTGTCAAATAAATAAATAAAATCTTAAAAAAAAAAAGAATTGGCAAAATTAGCACAGAAAACTTTCCAAAAAGAGAAGTCCCTCCATTAAGTGATAAATGTTTAAGATAAACTATCAGGTGAGTACCCCCAATCACTCCAAGCTTTAGATTAAAGGCTTCAGTGTAGGCTCACAATCCTTACCCTATACTTGCATAAACCGGGTATGCTTTACACATAAGCAAGTGATAGCATGTTTCCTAGAAGTTTATGAAACACTGATTAGTGGAAAAAGAAAGCATTTTAGAAAGAATTTTTCTAAACGTGTTATTTTACACTAAATTCCTAAATCAAATATTGAAGAAAAGTTTTCACATATAAAGTATTACCAAAATGATTCATTATCATCTTACAGAAAAAAGAATAATGGAAATAAGTATTTCCATTTAGGTCAACAAAAGTTAAGAAAACTCTTCAAAGGGGCTATCTCTGAGGGTTCTATGAAAAATGAGTACTTGAAGAGGCAAATCAGTTTAAGACCTGGATCCCTGCCTTCGAGAACTTCAGTATTTAGTTTAAAACATAATACGGGAGCACTGGGTGTGGTGCAAAAACAATGAATACTGTTACCCTGAAAAGAAATTAAAAAAGAAAAAAACACAATACAGGGATTAGGAGGGGTCAATAATGTAAGGCCTGTAAGAAGAAAAGAAAACTACCACGGATCATAAAGGAAAGTATGAAGTGGAAGGCATTCCCAGAATTCTAACAAAAACACTAAGTTTGCATCATACATAGGGGCTAATTTCTGCAGTGAAGCTAGGGTATAGGATGGAGTCCAAATTACCCTAGAAAATCCCTTTAATCTCTCCCTAAATAGATGGGCTATATTTAGGGTATTTATGTCTCTCTCTCTTCCTCTTTAAAATAAAGATCATAATTTACCTATATCATCAGGCTATTGGGAAGATTAAATGAACTGAAGTCAGCTCTTTTTTTTTTTTTTTTTTTTTTTAGATTTTATTTATTTATCTGACAGGCAGAGATTACAAGTAGGTTGAGAGGTAGGCAGAGAGGAGGAAGCAGGCTCCCTGCTGAGCAGAGAGCCCGATGCGGGGCTCGATCCCAGGACCCTGGGATCATGACCTGAGCCGAAGGCAGAGGCTTTAACCCACTGAGCCACCCAGGCGCCCCTGAAGTCAGCTCTTTAAAGAACATGGCAGGTAGCAATAAAGGTAAGCTATTATCTATAGGTTTTCTTGTTTTTACGTTATCTTTAGACAAAAAAGAATCACAAATGCAATAGAAATCACACAAGAACGTATACTCAGTATGAGTAACAGTGGCTGAAACTGCCTGCACTATTAAAAACCTTCATTTTTTTGACAGAGTGAAAACATAACTGAATATTCATATTTTAAAGTGCTTATAATGCAATTTCACTATTCATTTCTCCTTTAAACTCATTCCTTCCTTCAGTCAAGCCTTGGTCTACCTGAGAGATTGGGTGATCAATTTTTCATGATTTCCGCAAGCTTCCTTCAGTGTTTGTTCCTTTATTATTACTATTATTATTCTTCAATTGGTCACACAACACTGGAAAAAATTACCCTCACAAAGAAAAAGTTTCTGCTGACAGACATGCTCAAATACTTAAAAAATCAAAAGCCATCTCATCCAAGCTAGGAAATAATAATATGTCTAGTTTGGAAAAGGCTTAGGTTACAGTTTTCCAACCAGTCCAAAAGGGCACTCTGATGCACTGCACAGTGGTATGTGTGTCAATATTTTGAGTTTCCTCACTCCTCTTTCTCAATTTCTGACCACGAACTGGCAACTTCATCAGATGACTGGGCAGCATAAAGACACATGAGGAAATGTGACACTCTACCCTTGCAAAAGTTCAGAACTGCCCAAGTTTAGAAAATATTTTAACTTTTTAAAAAGTAATTGGGTTAAAAATCAGCTAGTTCAAAACAATATGTTAAAGCAATCAGCCCCACAGTAAAAGACCTCTAGGAATAATTTCATTTTTAACCCTTGCCATAAATTAGTTTTTCATTATTTTTAATTTAAAGTCACTTTATCTTAAACTCTTTTTCAGCCCAAGTTTTACTTTTCATCTCCAAACCTGTCAGTTTCTTTATTTAGGTAGTTAACACTGCTAATTTTAAAAAGAACAGACCCATTTGCAAAGTATACCATTAACAAAAGTACCAAAATATATAATGCACAAATAAAATCTGGTCTAGGGATGAACATTCACATGGTCAGGTAATGATGAGGTAGTAAGATGGCTGCACAAAGGGGAAGGAAGGGAAACAAAAACCATCCAGATATTTCACCCTGCTAATACCTGGAAATACTGACTTAACCTTGTATCACTAAATTATTTACTTATTTTATATATATATATATATATATATATATATTTTTTTTTTTTTTTTTTTTAATGTAAGCTCTATGCCCAGTGTGGGGCTTGAACTCACAACCCTGAGATCAAAAGTTGCATGCTCTACCAACTGAGCCAGCCAGGCAACCCTGTACTGCTCATTTCTATTCCACATAAAAAGTATGAATCTTGGGGTGCGTAGGTGGGTCACTGGGTTAAGCCTCTGGCTTTGGCTCAAGTCATGATCTCAGGATCCTGGGATAGAGCCCCACATCGGGCTCTCTGCTCAGCAGGAAGCCTGCTTCCCTCTCTCTTCTCTCTACCTACTTGTGATCTCTGTCAAATAAATAAACTAAAATCTTTAAAAAAAAAAAAAAAAGGCACAAATCTTAGTCGCACATCTTGCATAGTCAACAAGAACTTAAAAAATAGCATTCTGCCTTCCTCAAGAATAAAGACATGAAATATAAAATAAATAAATTCACTACTTTGCACACTGGCACAGGCAGACACTAGCATCTATCCTTAAGATAGGAGACAGTCCTTCAAACTTGGCAGAACAATTTTAAGAAGTAACCATCTGATTCAGTCAAATCTCCTATAATTCCTTCCAGAGTCAATGGCTCTCATACAGAAAAGATTTCCTTAGTCTTTAGTGGTATCACCAAAGGTACCTACCTTGCTTGCCTTAAGAACTTTGTAGAATTATAAGAAAACACCTGTAAAAATCTATAGTATCTTTTTTTTTTCAGAAAATATTTTAAATTAACTTTTCAAGAATAATGTTCTTAAAACAAGAACATGTGCACAAGTTTCCCCTGTAATTAGGCCACTAATTCATTAAAGCTCTAAATTATACCTAGGTATTTTGCCACAGGATTAAAAAAAACATGAAAATGTAACCTTTGTAATTATACATCAAAGAATGAATGCCTTAAGGAAATTCTTATATTTATTTATATATCTTATATTATATTTCTTACATCTTGTTATACTCCATCACCCAGCAGAGTACACCTTACATAAAATTACGTGCTCAAATATCTGAATAAAATATTAACGAAGAAAAGACAGAATTACAATATTTATCCTAACCTTTTTCATGGATACTAAATCACTATCTACAACATAAAAATACTAATATACAATCTAAGGAACCAGATGCTTTTGTATATACTGCAACCATTCATAGAACTGAGAGGAAAAAAAAGAATAAGGAGCACTATTCATTCAACAATTTCTAAGAATCTACTTTCAACCACTAGCTGCTTTGAAGAATATAAAATTCACAAAGACATTGCCCCTTGCCTTCCAGAAGCTTTTAAAGTAGAAGGACCATCATTTACCGAAGACTGACTCTGTGCTAGGCATTGTGCTAAGAACCTTCAGGATAACAAGCAGGCCTACAACAAAATATGACAGGCTTTTGCGGGGAGGGGTAGTGACTTTTTTTTTTTTTTTTTAAGATTTATTTGAAAAAGAGGGAATTTGAAGCAGACTCCTCACTGAACTAGATCTTACAACCTTGAGATCATGACCTAAGTTGAAACCAAGAGTGGGATGCTCAACCAATTGTGCCACCCAGGTGCCCCTTAAAGAAAACACTGAAATTGGGAGTGTGGAAAGGCCACCTCTAGCTTGAGTGGAGAAAGAGGTGGACAGTTAAGGATGACTTCACTACAGAACTAGAAGGGGTAGCATTTCAATAGATAGATGCAAAGGTAAAATAAAAGCCAAAGTGTATCCAGGAGTAGAGAAGAGGAAAAGTTTGGAAACAAGTCTGATTAAGACTAGTACAGTCTTTTACTTTTTAAATCTTTGTGTTTAATGACTTTACAAACACACCCATTATAAATAGCAACCCCTCCCCATCCTCAGTACCTTCTAAAACTTCTACTCTGCTTTTTTTCTATAGCACCTAATTTTTTTTTTTAATCCCTTCTTTGCTTTACCCTTCTCTTTCTTCCCCCTGCTAACCCCACCAAGTAACCTATGTTAACAACCTTCCATTACTTTTTGGTATTTTCTCCCATACAGATGTCATATGCACATGTATACATAGGCTTTTTGTAATAACTTATATTTTCTAATCAATTAGTTTTTTTAAAGATATACTAAGTACAGGGGTACTTCAGTGGCTCAGTCAGTTAAGCAGCCAACTCTTAATTTGGGTTCTGGTCATGATTTCAGGGTCCTGCAATTGAGCCCCATATGGGGCTCTGCACTCAGCAAGGGGTCTGCTTCAGGATTCTCTCCACCTCTGCCCCATCCCTCCCATCCCCCCAACCATGTGCTCACATACAGGTGCTCTAAAAAATAAATAATCTTTAAAAAAAAAAAAAAAACCACTAATTACAGAATACATGTTCATGGGGGGGGCGCCTGAAAAACATGGAAAAATACAAAAAGTAAAAACCTAGAGATGGCCCTTGCCAACATTCATGGACATATGTACCTAATATTTTCTATGCACTTGTAAATATTTTTCTTTATAAAGATTAGATCTTCGTGTATTAATTTTAGCACTCTACTTTTTTCATTTAAAAGATCCTATCTTGCAGGATTAACTGAAATCATCTTTCACTAGTTGACAGAATACACTTTAAATTAAAAGGATACAGGGTACAAAGAAGGTAACTACACCAACTACATGTACTAGCTTAGCAAAAAAGTTTATTCTTTTCAAAAAAGATGAATCATTAGTTGTATGATACCTCTTTGAAAAGCATTACGTACAAATAAATTCATAAGGGTAAAAAGAATCTATCAGATGCAAATATAGCCAAATATGCAACTTCTAAGTTTCCTGTTTGCTTCACACCCATTATGATAGTTATTATCAAAAAAACGGAAAATAACTAGCAGGGACAAAGATGTCAAGAAACTGGAACCCTCATGTAGCGCTGGTAGAAATGTAAAATGGTGCAGTTGCTGTGAAAAACAGTTTGGCAGTTCCTCAAAAAGTTAAAAGCAAATTACCATATGATCCAGCAATTCCACTCCTAGGGGCATACATCCAAAAGAATTGAAAGCAGAGACTGAAACAGACACTTATGAACGAATATTCACAGTAACATTATCCACAACAGCCAAGAGGTAGAAACAACCCAAGAATCCATCAACAGACGAATGGATAAACAAAATACCTTACACACACCCACAGGAATATTATTCAGCCATAAAAAGGAATGAAATTTTGATACATGGTACAATATGGATGAGCCTTGGAAAAACATTAAGTAAACCAGATGCAGTATCACAAATTCTGTATGATTTTCCCTTATATGAGGTACTTGCAATGAGCAAATTCATGGTAGAATTTCCAGAAATAGGAAGGAATGGAGAGTTTTGTTTAATGGGTACAGAGTTGTTCAGGATGATGAAAATGTTCTGGAAATAGTGGTGATGGTTGCACAATGCTCTGAATGTACTTAATGCCACTGAAGAGTACACTCAAATATGGCTAAAATGGTAAATCTTATGTATAGTTTACCTGTCCCCCTCCAAAAAAGCCTAAGGGGCCCATTTCACACTGTCAGCTAAACAGGAGTCATGAAGGTCATGATCTCTAGTCTCACAATTCACAACTGCACTCTAATTCCAGTCCAGACTAACGTGAAGGAAGGTAGAATATCATATACCCCCTCACATTTCCTCTGGTTAAAATGCTCTTCCATGTATAAAGCCAATGAATACAGAGGGAAATAGCCAGCATGACAAAGGCGCTTAGGCCAGAGAATCAGGGGAACTGCTAAAGCAGGCAAAGCCCTCATGGAGCTGGCAGTGAGAGCCCCAGGCCATCTTCAAATAAAGCCCCATGGAGTGGGAGGGAGGCCAATAAGCAAGATGACTCCTTCAACAGATATCCTACTTACATCCTATGTTACAAAGTTCTGAGTTTAAGTTTATTAAGTATATCCTCTTAATAGTAAGCATTTGTGTTTGTGATGGACAGTAGGAAGGAACTAAGTCCATAGGTGATTAACCTCTGAATCTCCACTCATTCAGTTAATGTTTGTTACATAATCCAGACAAAGTTTCAAGAACTAGAGATGTATAAACAAGAATAAGATATGCCACACCTTTAAGGAACTTAGCCAGAGTTGTAGGATATCTATACAAAAAAATTCAATTAACACTATTTAGCACCTTACAATCAACAATTTGGCTGCAATCAGGTGTTAGTCATTATGCTAAACTCTGGGTAGTCAAAGGTGTTTAAGATACAATCTTCTAGGGGCGCCTGGGTGGCTCAGTGGGTTAAGCCGCTGCCTTCGGCTCAGGTCATGATCTCGGGGTCCTGGGATTGAGTCCCATGTCGGGCTCTCTGCTCAGCATGGAGCCTGCTTCTCTCTCTCTCTGCCTGCCTCTCTGTCTACTTGTGATCTCTCTGTCAAATAAATAAATAAATAAATCTTAAAAAAAAAAAAAGATACAATCTTCTAGGGAAAGGAGTAAACAAATACTTCCATACGTGTCACAATACATGTAACATCTATAGTGCATAGTACCCCCCCCAAAAAAAAGAAAAAGAAAAAAGAAATCATTTAGGTTTAAATAGGTCTTATAAAACCTAGTATTGGGGCACCTGGGTGGCTCAGAGGGTTAAAGCCTCTGCCTTTGGCTCAGGTCATGATTCCAGCATCCTGGGATCGAGCCCCGCATCGGGCTCTCTGCTCGGTGGAAAGCCTGCTTCCCCCTCTCTCTCTCTGCCTGCCTCTCTGCCTACTTGTAATCTCTGCCTGTTAAATAAATAAAATAAAAATCTTTAAAAATAAATAAATAAAACCTAGTATTATGTCTTGGAATGTAGACTCAACACTGTCACTGAAGCACAGAACCATGGACCCTCAGCCTCTCAAAGTTTTTTTTTTTTTTTTTTTTTTACAAACATCAATAAATAAGGAACTGCCATATGGAGTAGAGTATGCATTTTTCTGTATAATCTAACAAGACAGTAAACTCAGAAATGATAGCATGAAAAGTAAATGCAATAAAGTTTCAAGGTGGGGCTCAAGGAAGGAAACAAAATAATGAGTGAGAAGAGGAAAAAAAGATCAGGAAATGATATTTAGAAGATGGTGTTCAAAATGGCTTTTAAAAGAGGAACAGATAAAAGTAAGGAAATTGTGTCAATCTCTCCTCATTAGATAAGGTCGTTGAAGGCAGGAACTTGCCTCATTTACCCTGCACGAAGCACACTAGACTGCACCTACGTAAGTGCTTTAAAAAAAAAAAAAAGACTTTTGAATTCCACCAAAGATAGTATGAGGAATCATTAAGCAAGAACTATGTTTAGTCCAATAGGCAATGGACACTCTTGGAAGATTTGCGAACGGAAGTAAGGCCGATATATCTACATTTGAATATTGTTATCATCACAAAATAGGATACATAAGGGGCACCTAGGTGGCTCAGTCCATTAAGCATCTTGCCTTCAGCTCAGGTCATGATACAGGGTCCTGGGATAGAGCCCCCTCTCTGCTCAACAGAGCCTGCTTCTCCCTCTCCCGCTACCCTCCTTCTGCTTGTGCACTTGAGTGCCCTCTCTCTCAAGCTCGAATAAATAAATAAAATCTTTTAAAAAAAAAAAAAAGGATACTTAAAAACCCCATTATTACCCTCCATGAAAGAAAGCTGGGTAGCTGGGGAACAAAGGGGGTGGTAGAATTACTCTACACAACTTTACTTACTCTGCCAAAATTTTTATATCCTTTGAATTTTGTGGCATGTGACAGTATTATCTATTCAAAAAATTTAATAAAATTTTATTTTTAAGAATCTGCACAGTACCAACCTTGCAGCCCTGGATAAAGAAGATGTGGTATATATACACAATGGAATACTATGCAGCCATCAAAAGAAATGAAATCTTGCCATTTGCGACAACGGGGATGGAACTAGAGCGTATCATGCTTAGCGAAATAAGTCAAGCAGAGAAAGACAACTATCATATGATCTCCCTGATATGAGGAAGTGGTGATGCAACATGGGGGCTTAAGTGGGTAGGAGAAGAATCAATGAAACAAGATGGGATTGGGAGGGAGACAAACCATAAATGACTCTTAATCTCATAAAACAAACTGAGGGTTGCTGGGGGGAGGGGGGTTGGGGGGAGGGGGGTGGGGTTATGGACACTGGGGAGGGTACATGCTTTGGTGAGTGCTGTGAAGTGTGTAAACCTGGTGATTCACAGACCTGTACCCCTGGGGATAAAAATATGTTTATAAAAAATAAAAAATTAAAAAAAAAAAAAAAGAATCTGCACAGTAAGAGTGAATCTGATAGCAATGTGGAGAAAGCACTGCTATGGGAAGAAATAAGAAAAAGGAGTTCACTTTGGATGTTCTAACAACACTCAAGGCTAATAATAAGAAAAGCCTGCTTTAATCTGGAGAAAAAAAAGAAAACAGCTAAAAGAAGCTCAAAAATATAGTTGTCAATGGAATCTGAAAGTGACTGAATGGCTGGGGTAACGTAACATAACATTAACTTTTTTTTTTTAATAAAGATTTATTTATTTGACACACCAAGAGAGGAAACACAAGCAGGGGGAGAAGCAGGATTCATGCCAAGCAGAGAGCCCCATGTGTGACTCGATCCTAGGACCCCAGGATCACGACCTGAGCCAATGGCAGACACCTAACGACTGAGCCACCCAGGTGCCCCAATTAATTAACTTTATTAAATGCATTTTTCTATTATAAAAGCAACACATTCAGAGAATATAAGAAGTATAAAGAACACTATCCTATTTTTTTTTAATTTATTTATTTGACAGAGATCACAAGTAGGCAGAGAGGCAGGCAAAGAGAGAGAGAAAAGGAAGCAGGCTCCCCGCAGAGCAGACAGCCCAATGAGGGGCTCCATCACAGCATCCTGGGATCATGACCTGAGCAGAAGGCAGAGGCTTTAACCCACTGAGCCACCCAGGTGCCCCAAAGAACATTATTCTTATTTCTACTGTTTAACGATAACTGTTAACATCTACATGTTATATTTATATTTTTTATATTTTTATCTTTTGTATTTTCTTCCCATGTGTAGGTTTTGAGATTTTTTCAAAACAGCTTGAGATGTAATTCACATACAACTCACCCACTTTAAGTGTACAATTTGACGGTTTTTATTATATTCAAGAGTTGTGCATCCATCTCCACAATCTGAGAACATTTTCATCCCTCCAAAAAAAAAAAAAAAAAAAAAGACCCTATCACAGTCGCTATCCATTCCCAGTCGCCTGTCCATTCCCGTACTCCTTCCAGCCCCTGGCAACCACTAACCTACATTCTGTCTCTGTGGACTAGCCTATTCTGGACATTTCATACAAATGGAATCATAAAATATATGGTCTTTAATGACTGGCTTCTTCCATTTAACATGTTTGCAAGGTTTATACATGTTGGAGAATGTATCAGTACACCATCTCTTTTTATACTGAATGATATTCCACTGTATTTTTTTTATAAAACTGTAATCGTTCCAAATACATACTTTTGTGTTCAACATTTTCCATATTATCAATGCGTCATATAATCCATATTTAATGACAAGCACAGTGCCCCATCAAGTGGCTGTACCACCGTTTACTTAATCATTTCACTAATGTTGGACATTTGAACTCTTTCCAGTCTTTTCTACTGTAAACAAATTCTCGTAAATGCAAATGGTAGTTCCTTTCTGAATGATCTTCTCAATCCAGAGAAATGCCTCTCCTAGAAACTCTTGAGTTTCCCAATGAGATCTGCCACAGAAAACAAAAGTCATATTCTTCCAGAAAAAATTTAGAATTTCATCCATCCCAAACCCAGGTAATGGAGAGATGTTAAAAGCTATCGATGCTTGTAAAGGATGCCTCAGAAATACCTAGATTAAGACCTAGCTGGCTCAGTCAGTACAGCATGCGACTCTTGATCTCGGGGTTGTAAATTTGAGCCCTATGATGGGTGTAAAGATTACTTTAAAAAAAAAAAAAAAAAGAAAAAGAAGAAAAGAAAAAGAAAAAAGGAACAAAAATTCCCAATTCTAAAGATATATTAACACAGTTAAACAATAACTGGCCTGACTCTTCCATCAGAAATGTACATGGATGGAAAAAAGTAAACACTGTCCCAACTGTGATGCCTAGTATTAAGTATCTTCAAAGAAGTCAAACCACTTTTGTTTTCCATAGCAGGATGGAAGAAAATAAATAGAAGATCCTGATTCCAACAGTAAAAATGTACTTATGCTTGTTACTATATGACAATAAATGGAATCCAACAGGTTGAAAGAGGAAGAAGAAGACACCAGCAAAATCCACAAGGTCCTCACCAGCACTTAAACATACTGGGACCCCTAAAACATTGTCATTGCCCGTGCTTTCCATTCATTAACCAAAAATACCAACAATCTCAAAATCACAAAGATTTAAAAATTTGAAACTAGCTTTGGGATTGTTAATCCCTACCTCTGTAAAATCCTTTAGAATCTGGTCTAAAAATAAAACTATGTGTCAAGTGTTCCTCAAGAAAACTATGTACACTGATTGGAATGTGAAGCAATTAACACACTTTATGAGTGATTTGCCAAAGAGACTTGAGATAGCCTGGGCCAAAACCAATAACAAAGAAACAACACCCACTTGACATTTTCCTTGGTTAAACTGAGATTTTAGAAGCAATTTTAGAAGAAAAGCTAAAAAGCTCTGAAGTTAACCAGGAAAATCAATGAGAGCTACTCAAGTATTCTGGGAGAAACGGAGGAACAAAATGATTCGATCATTGTAAAATAAAAGATGAAAACTTTAATACAAAATTAAGCAATTTTTACTCTACTTTTAAGCAAGAATAAAATACCCCACCATTACTATCATGACAATAATAGACAAGGCAGTATAGCCCTATACCAGAAATACTAACTAAACTGTAATGTAAACATGCAGTGTTACATTTAGCACCTAGTCAGTTTAGCAAATAGGAATTCTGAACCAGTCATACACATAAACACACACACACAATACAACAACCTATAACTCTACACAACCTCATCGTAAATAAGCCCACTGTTCCTTGGTCTTCCAATTAATTTAGTCAAGGTGAGCAATTTTTCAACTAGTTTTAAAGAAATGATTTCCATGACCTGTACAATTTGAAAAGCAAAAAACCTTTACAAGTTCGATTTTGTGGTTTCATAAACCCCCTACTGTCACACAGTCCACTGCCTTTCAAAAGCAATATTTAAAATTCTCTTCTGCAAGTCAACATTAAGGCATGCTGTTTGGCTAACAAGCTCCTCCCAAGACCAGGCTTATTATGTATGGCCTATTATGTTCCTAACATGCAAACAAAAGCATTCCCTCATGTAACATTTTACTATTTTTAGGCAGGTCACTAACAAAGTTTTATCTGAAATTAGAATGTAGTAGAATCATACATCTACTACTAACAAACTACTTGAAATAGTAATTTAAAGTTATTAATTGTATTTTCCATTTAATAAGTAACCTAGTACTTCTGGAAGTTTAACTTCCAAGAAGTTGTTGTTTAATCCTCAGAGCAAACCACCTTCTTTGGTTTTCACAAATGGCATGTTTTAAACTAAACACAACTAGTTTCAGAGCAGCTGTAATACAATATTTGATGTTTAACCATTCTCCCTTTCACCTTTTAGATCCTTTTCATTACAAATGACCAGCTTAATCTGTTTCTCTGTTTTCTTCTGCTAACCCAAATCCCGTAAAATATGTTCTAATGTATTTCACTCAAGCCTCCTACTTTGAAGGCTTACACTTTTCAACTACTGACAAAAGTTTTAACAAGGCTAAGCAACCCCATTACAAGTTTTAATCACAAACACCACATACCTAAAAGATAAGCTTTTCCAGCAGAAACACTAACAGGTTTATTTTTCCAAGTATCCAGTGTTCAACCGGGTCAAATGTTTCTCTTGCATTTTAAACAGCATAGCCCTTGAAGTGATAAGGGTGAAAACAAGCCAAAAGTCTCTTAATAATGTTCTTCAGTGGCATGTAATCATCACAACCCAAGAAAAACTCAGGAACTGCTAGCTAAAGTCAGTTAAGACCATAATAGTCACGTTACCTTAAGCATTAATCACAACAATAGAGAGATTTGGGGTAAATTATGTTTATATAGCTAAAGACTTTATAACAAAATTGAAAACCACAGAATCAATGCAAAGAAAGTTTACTAAATATACAACACACATAATAAATTAAAAATACTTTCAGCTGTTTCAAATAATCTTCCAATTTCTACATGACAGGGGAGTGTGGTTTTTATTGCTAACAGCCATTTAAAAGGCAGTATTAGCAGCATGCGCTACATGCATAAAGTCAACATTTTAGTGAGCAAGCAAAAGGTTAGAAAAATCTTTTACAAAAACACCTACGAATATGAAGTTCAGTTCATTCACCACCGCTTAAGTGCAAAACATCTGACATAAGGCACTTATCAAAAATGTCCTTAAATGGCTTTAACACAGTACATCTTTTCAGTTACTATCACAGCTTCAACATCATAAAGGGAGAAAATAGTTATCAGCAAGAAAAAAATAGAATATTCATTTAAAATAATCCAAATTAAATCAACTAGTTCACTGTCTCCAACAAAGATCCTTCACAACTTTTGACCCTCATCTCTCACCACTTCCTTCCTGCACCCCAAACTCATCCCAACTCCTGCATATCTCTATGCCTTTTTACCAGCGGTTCTTCAGCTTATAATGCTCTCCTCTCCTCACCTGGTAAGCACTTACTCATCAGTCCAAAACTGGCCGCAGAAGTTCCCTCCAGTGTTCAAGCTTCCCCAACTCCCCCAGGCAAAATTGGCTTTCCCAAATTCCCACAACACTCAGTAAGTCCATCCTGCGCATTGTTTTCACGCCTTGGTGAGAAGAAAGAAGAGCAGGTTCCCTCCACTCAGCCCATAGAGGACGAAGCAGGCAGAAATACTCCACGAACGTGAGCTGAATTCGTCCCTACTTAGATTAAACGACTCTCTAGAACCCGGTCACATCTCAAGGAGACATAGGGGATCCTAACATTCTTCCCACCAGAGAAATGAATACCAGAGGGCACACCCAGAGCCCTGAAATGAGAACAATGAATGAACACAGCCGCCTCTCCTCTCATGATGTTCCAACTCCTCTTTCTGGGCATCGACTAGCTCTGCTGAACCTCTGCAGCTGCAGAACCCAAGCGTCCTGGCGGCTCTCACTTTACACAAAAGACAGCCCTGGATCTTCATTCCAAAGCATCCCAGGGCCAAACCTCAGTATATGCATCCCAAACCTTTCATTAGTAACCCAGAGTCCCGAAACCCAAGGCGAGGCCCCCTATATCTTTGTGGTGGGGCACTGACCCACTTCCTCCTCTCGTCCCCGATTCTTCTCGTCCTCTCTATAAGGGTGTCACTTGAGTGACGGACTCTGAGATAAGATGCAAGACTGGGACCCCCCATCCCGCGCCCAGAAAGAAAAGGAATTAGTCCACCTGAATGACAACACAGATACGGGGCTATTCTGGGCAGATTCTCCCATTTACCAAAATATAAGGAATGTGCACCGAGTACAGGGGTGGCGCTAGCACGTTTCCCCGAAACACAAGGAAATTTGAGTGGGGATGTGGAAACTCGGCTGGCCGGCCATGACACCGGGCTCCAGGGCTCCCGCCCGTCCAGCGCCACCCGGGGTGACAGCGGCCTGGCCCGGGCCCCCACTCGGCAGCTGCCGGGTCGCTCCATCAACGCCGCCCAGGCCCGGACGCATTAGAACTCTGCCCCCTCAGCCCCGCCGCCCGGATCCCCCGGCAGCCAGGGCCGACCCTGCCGCCTACCTGAAGGAGCCGAACCGCCTCCGTGTCCCGTCGTCCGGCGGCGGCGTCTGATCCGCTCCTCCTCCCCGCGGCGGGTGAGGGAGCGGGAGGCGGTCACATTCGGCGCGTCCCTAGCCCAGGGGACGGGGCCCCGGGCAGTCCCCGCATCGTCGCACCCGCGCTCCGCGCCTCGGGGCACACGCCCCAAAGCCGGGCCAATTGGCCCTCTTCCGGGCCCAAGGAGAGCCGCAGGAAAGCCTTCCTGTCTCACGCTCGCCCTCTTCTTACTCCCGCCATCTAAGATGGCGGCCCCAACGCCCGCGACGAAGAGGCTCTCGGGCGGCCCCGGCAAATGAGCCTTCACTCGGTGCTCCTCCTCCCGACCTGCGGCGCCACTGGCTCTCTGCTTCTGCGCGAGCCTGCCGGGCAGCGGCTGCAAACTTGGTTCGGGCATCTATCACTCTAGTCTGAACTCGGGCCCCGCCCCCAGGGGCGTGGCCTCGTGATGTCGCCAGTCGCCATTTCGGATCCGTGACGGCTGTGGGCCCGGTCCTGCTTGGCGCCCGGTGGGTGCTGTTGGCAATCGAGAAGGGCCACCTCGGACTCCTAGAGGGTCCGGGGCTTAACTGCGAGAGGAACGCCAGCCAGGCAGCATCACAAGGCCCGGAGATAACCAGACTTACCGGAGGACGCACCGTATACTCTGTAAAGCTTTGGCGCTATCCTTAGGCATGTTGGAATTCGAATCGCCACTTAGCTACTTATGTATTGTATGGGAAAGTCCCTAAATTTTCCTTTTTTTTTTTTTTTTTAATTTTCTTTAAGTAAGTACTCTCTACACCATACGTGGGACTTTTTAAGATCGAACGTCTCGTGCTTTTCTGAGCCAGCCAGACACCCGACCATAAAAGTTTTCTGAGCCTCACTTTTCTCTCCGTAAATTAGGGGACCTTTTTCCCCATCAGTTTGTTAAAAAGTTAACAAGACTGATAATATTCAGTCTAGTCCAAAGTATATGAAAACCGTTATGTACCCTAATTCAGGCAGGATTGCTTATGGGGAGGGCAGTTTGGCGTTATCTACTGACACTTTTTATGTGTATACCCCTCGTGCCAGCAGTTCCCCTTTTAGGCACTAATTTTAGAGAAATGTGTACCCATAGCACAAACAAGCATGTGCTAAGACGTTTATTGCCATATTGTTTGCATTAGAGATACCCTGGCAAAGATGTGAGTTAATTAAGTAGAAAACTACAAATAAACGGTGCTACATCCACAGTATGGCATTTTATCTGTCTTAAAAGATCCCAGTTATGGGCTGGGGTCATGATTCCAGGGTCCTGAGATGGAGCCCCTTGTGGGCTCCTGCTCAGCGGGGAGTCGTCTTCTACCCCAGCATTTGCGCAGGCTCGCTCTCTCTCAAATAAATGAAACCTTTAAAAAAAAGAACGAGCAGGATCTATGTACTAATCCAAGACATTATATTTTTATAAGAACATTTTGTATGGTACGATGCTATTTATTCAAACACAGGCATGCAAAACTACCCAATACCATGTGCAACATTCATGTATGTAAATTTTTATGGGAGCCTATTGTGTACCACACTTCGTTCTGGTTGTTGGGAAATCTACATTCAAAAGCCCTACCTTCTAGAGATGAAAGACCAAAAGAAAGTATAAAATAAATTCAGATAGTAATATGTGCAGTATAGGAAAATGAAGATGAAGCAAGATGAGAAAGATAAGACAGCTATGTGAGGACCAAAATGCAAATAAATGCTGAGGAAAGACTGGAGGGCATTGAATACAGAAGGTCCATGAGAGTTGTTTTTGGTGGGTTTTTTCTTTTTATAGGAGTAATAACAACGTCAACCTCACAGAATTAAATAAGATAAAACATGGGAAGCATTTAGCACAGAGCCTAGGGGTTGAGACTTCAGTACCTGGAATCTGATTGCCTGGTTTTGAATTTAGATTGCCACTTCCTCATTTGTGACTGAGATAAGTCATTTAAAGCTCAGTTCCTCAGTTTCTTCATCTAAAGAAAACATGATCATATCCACCTCTTAGAGTTAAAGGATTTAGTGAGTTTAAGATGTGAGGCACTTGGAACAGTTCCCGGCTTGTGTTAAACATAGAAATGTTAGCTGTAATTATGCCTATCTCTTCTCGTAATATCATTACTACTTAGGATAGAGCAGCAAAACCACACTTGCTGACCCCAGGCCATTTCTTCCTTCGGTGGCCCCCAGCTGCTACACTTTACTTAGGGAGACTGCACTTCATTCAAACCTCTCGGCTGACAAGAGTGGCTATTTCATTAAAAAAAAAAAAAAAGCTTATAAAGGTGAAATTCACATAACATAAACTTAACCCTTTTAAAGTGAAAAATTAAGTAGCATTTGATATGTTCACAGTTTTGTGCAATCACTTCTAGTTCCAAAATAATTCCCTCAATCTGAAGCAAAACCCCTTACCCATTAACCAGTTTGTCCCCATCCCATTTCTGCCCAGCCCCTGACAACCACCAAGATGCATTCTATAACTGGGGATTTATCTTTTCTGGATATTTCATATAAATGCAATCATACAACATGTGACTCTGTGTGTCTGGTTCTTTTTACTTAGCATAATGTTTTCAAGGTTCATCCACATGACATGTATCAGTAACTTCTTTTTATAGCTGAATAATACTCCACCATACACAATTGACTGATGGACATTTGGACTGTTTCCATCTTTAGGCCATCGTGAACAGCGTTAGCATGCGTATACATGTGGTATTAGAGTACCTATCTTCAAGAGTGCCTGGGCACATCAGGCAGGTTCCCTGCTCCACAGGAAGCCTGCTTCTCCCTCTCCTGCTTCCCCTGCTGTGTTCCTTCTCTCACTCTCTCTCTCTCTCTGTCAAATACATAAATAAAATTTTTTTTTTTAAAAGTACCTATCTTCAGTTCTTCCAGGCATATACTTAAGAGTAGAATTGCAGGGATCACCTTGCACCCCACTGGGTTGCATGTCCTCTACTTTAAAAACCTCTAGCTTGGTGGTAGGAAAAGTCAAAGAGCTAGAGTTTTTAGAAAAGAAAGAGGAATGAGGACAGAAATGAGTCAAATAGTTTGAAGGAAGAATGGACATGCCATGATCTCAGATCAAAGAAGGGAAAGAATAGATGTCATTGGTTGGGGGAGGCTAAAATGGAAACTTACCGGGGTGATGGAATGTTCCATTTAATTTGGGAGGTGGATACATGAGTGTGTGTGTGTGTGTGTGTGTGTGTGTGTGTGTGTGTGAGAGAGAGAGAGAGAGAGAGATATTGATATGTGTTCTTTCTATATATTTGCTACACCTCAATAAGAAATTCTTTGAAGGGGCGCCTGGGTGGCTCAGTGGGTTAAAACCTCTGCCTTCCACTCAGGTCATGATCCCAGGGTGTTGGGATCGAGCCCCGCATCAGACTCTCTGCTCTGCAGGGAGTCTGCTTCCTCCTCCCTCTCTCTCTGCCTGCCTCTCTGCCTACTTGTGATCTCTGTCTGCCAAATAAATTAATTTAATTAAAAAAAAAATTCTTTGTAAAGATGTATAAGGTCTTTAAGCCTGGCAGAAAGGATGAATTTTTTAGGTAAAAGAAAGAAAAACAAGTGATAGCTACCATTTATGGAAACTTTTCATGTATCTGGCATTTGCTACAATCACCGGTACACATTACTACCTGAAACTTCTGATCTTCAAATGAGAAACCCTTCTGAGAGGGTAATTAATCCAAGGACAAAGCTGGGAAGTGATGGAGAAGGGGTTTGAACCTGTTCATTTGTTAATTCATTCAACATTCAGTCGATAAAGATTTCCATTGTGCTTACCATGTGCCAGCTCCTGTGTTAGACCTGGGTCCGTGGCAGTGAATAAGCCAAGGTCTTTGCCCTCAAGGACTTGAAGGTCTGATGGGGAGGACATGCAGCAAACTGATAAACAAATCAGCATAAGAACTAAGATTATGATCCTATGACGAAGGGAATGACTAGAGAATGTTAGAATTGGAAGTGGGTGTGCTTTTAGGCTCAGCAGCCATGGAGGGGCTTTTTTAGGGAGTAAGACTTAAGCTGGGCAATGAAGGAGGAAACCAGGGGGAGAGCAGCTGAAATGGCACGTGAAGGGTCATGAAGTGGGAAAGGAGTGTGGGCCAGTGTGGTTTAGAGCACAGAGGATGAGGGAGAGTGAGGTGGGCAGAGGACAAAGGATGGAGTCATATCCAGTCCAACTCCCACAACTTCCATACCTTTCTATGCCATCCTGCCTCTCCAGTGAGTTTAATTTTAGTTACAGAGCAGTTTAAAGTGTGGGCCTGACTTGGGCTGGGTGCTGAGAGAGACAGAGCCTTGTAAACAAACAGTTACCTCACCTGGTGATCCAAATGTGCTCTAAGGGCGAGCTGACTGGAGTTCTGTGGTACCACACCAGAGGAAGGAGGGAGAGGCTGGTTCTGTCAGAGAAGCCTCCACAGCGGCAACACTTAAGCTGAGTCCTGAAGGAGGAGTCAGAATTTTCCAGACTGAGAAGGGTGGGACGACAGGGCAGGAGGTGGGAACCATATGACCAAAGGCACCGAGATGTGACTTTACAGATAAGTCTGAGAAACAGCATGCAGTTCTCAGTTGGAGACTGCCTCCCTGAGGCAGAAGAGAATGATGAAGGGGAGGTTGGAAGGGCAAAAGATGTCTCCCCTAGAGTCAATCTCCCTTAAGCCATGAGGCAGTCCTTAACGGGGACGGAGGAGTGGTTAAGGGGCTAGCTACTGGGGTGTCAACCACAATACATCTTGTGGTATCTTAAACAGGAAAGCCTAGAGCAGTCATCTCAGAAACCAAGTCAAAATTAATACCTGGGCTTTCTCAGAAATTACTTGGGGGGACATACACTAGAACAATCTCTATGGAAGTCGATTTGGCAATATCAAAATTATAAATGTGTATACTTTTTGTCAAAGATAGTCTCCTGGAAATTTATCCTACAGATACACTTGTGTGTGAGATGCTGTATGTACAAGGTATTCCTTGCTACATTGCTTATAATCTAGACAAAGAAACATCATGTGATATGTCAGGTGAAAGATGAACTCTCATGTACTGATATAGAAAGATAGCTAAGAAATCCCATTAAAGGAAAAAAAAACAAAACTGTGAACTGTGTTGTGTGAACTGTGTGCTACTTTTTGGGAAAAGGAAGAAAAACATCTGCTTAAATTAAGTCTGAAGGATACACAAAATGCTAACAGTGATCACAGGTGAAGGGGAGGGTGGGAGCTGGGAGTATGGAGTACAGGAGGGGAAAAAATAATTTGCACTGCTTTACCTTTAATAATTTTTATTTACATTTTTCCCTTTTTGTTTCTTTTGTTTTCTTTCCTTTTTAATTTAAAATTTTTATATCTTATTTGTATTTATTTTTTCTTAAACTTCTAATAATTTTTAATTGTTGAACCCTGTGAATGTGTTACTCCCTCAAAAATTTAATTAAAAAAAAAAAAACAAGCAAACAAAAACAGGATTGAAGGTGCAATGAAATGGTCCATACCAGAAACGGAGATTGAGAATGTGGGAATAAAAGACAGGGAAGAGGGGGGTCAACAGTCTGTCCCACAGCCCTCCCACCATCTCCAGTGTTCACATTCCACACAAACTACCCACCCCAGACTCCCGACTCAATGTGACCTTCACCAAGACACTAACCATCCAGGATTCTAAGGGGTAGGCCTCAGGCAATGCCCTCTGGTGCCTGGCCCACCTCTCTAGCCTTCCCAGAACCACACCCTGTTTTCCATGCTGAGATACACAGCCCCCAGATAAAAGGTGCCCTGCCTAGGCAGCCCCACACACAGCAACTAATGGGGTCTACCTGCCTCTTGGTCATGGCATCAGATCATCACCTCACCACCTCACCGTCATGCCATCACCATCAACTCCTTGGTTAACCTCTACCTGACTCCTCCCAGCCTCAGACCACACCCAGCCCCAACAGGAGCCCTGAGCCCCTGTTTACTGCCGCCTTTCCAGCAGATTCCTACTGCAGCTATTGGTGGGGAGAACCCACATTTCTTTCCTTGATAAACCCAACCATCACCTCTCCTCTGTAGGCCCTGGGTTCTTATGTCAGAGATCAAATCCCAGCCCTGCCCTCACTGCTGTGATTCTTGGCCTCTCCCTCAGGTGGTACAGGAGCAGGAAGACTTGCCATCAGGGGTTATTAGAAGGAAATGAAACAGGAAAGTACAGGCCCTGGTACACAGTAGGTGCTCAGGGAGCACTCTTCCTCCTCCCTTCCCTCTCCAATACCTCTCCCTGATGTACCGCATTCTGCTTTAACTGGACTAGTCTGCCAATCTTGATGAAGAAAAGTACCAGCAATGTCAAATGTCCCTTTCCCCCTTCCAGTTACCACCCCGACTCTTTCTTCCCTTTCCCCCTAAATTTTTAGAGCCAAATTTGCCCCAAAATGGTCTAAACTCAGGCTCAATTCTGTCACCCATCCCTCCCTCCGTTAAGCCCCAACAGTCTGCCTTCCATAGCCACCATCGAAATGCCTCTCCTTCACACCGACATCCCTCCAGAAGAGTTTCTCAAGCCTAGGCCTCAGTGCCCTTCATGACATTTGGTAAAGGGCATCCTCTTCCTGCTGAAATTCTCTCCTAGTTCACAGGTCTGACTCCTCCAGTACCAGAAATGGCACCTGTTCTCTTCTCTTCTCACCTGTACAACGGGTGAAGCAGCTCATGCTATTCCCTCTGCTGGAAATGCTCTTCCCTACTTTTTCTTTCTTTTTTTTTTTAAGATTTCATTTATTTATTTGTCAGAGAGCAAGAGCAAACATAAGCAGGGGGAGCAGTGTGCAGAGAAAGAGAAATAAGCAGGCTCCCACTGAGGAATGAGCCCAATGCAGGACTCGATCCCAAGACCCCAGGACCATGATCCAAGCCAAAGGCAGATGCTTAACAAACTGAGCCACCCAGGTGTCCTGCTTTTTCCTATTTTTAATCCCAGCTCAATGGCCACGTCTCCACGGAGTCTCCTCTGGTAGCTGCAACCTACAATGTTCTGTCCTTTCTCTGAATTTTCATATATCTCCTGCTTTAGCTCACACCTTATTATACAGCCTTTTCTTCCCCCCCCCCCTTTTTTTAAAATTTTAGTTATTTATTTGAGAGAGAGAGTGAGTAAAAGAGACCATGAGAGGGCAGAAGTTCAGAGGGAGAAGCAGACTTCCTGCGGAGCTGGGAGCCCCAAGTGGGACTTGATCCCAGGACTCCGGGATCATGACTTGAGCTGAAGGCAGTCACTTAATCTACAGAGCCACCCAGGGGCCCTATACAGCCTTTTCTTGACCTCTCATTGCCTCAGCTGGAAGAAAAGGGACGGTCTTTGGAAGCAGACATTGAATTTCCATCTCCTTATTCTATTAGCTGTGTGATCCCAGACCAGGCAAACAAGCTACTACACAGCTGTCTGAGAGATTTTCTTATCTATGAAATGGGGATAATATGCCCACCTCACAAGACTTTGGTGAAGCTGAGATCCTTTTTAAAGCGTTTTGTGGGGGCGCATGGGTGGCTCAGACGTTAAGCATCTGCCTTTGGCTCAGGTTATGATCCCAGAGTCCTGGGATCGAACCCCGCATTGGGCTCCCTCCTCGGCAGGAAGCCTGCTTCTCCCTCTCCCTCTCCCACTCCCACTCCCCCTGCTTTTGTTCCCTCTCTCATTGTATCTCTCTATCTCAAATAAATAAATAAAATCTTTTTAAAATAAATAAATAAATAAAGCGTTTTGTGTTGGGGAGGGTGCACCTGGCTGGCTTGGGCACCAGTTGGTGGAATGTGGGATGCTTGATCTCAGGGTTGTGAGTTCGAGCCCCATGCCAGGTGTGGAGATTTCTTAAAAATAAAAAACTTAGGGGAAAAAAAGCATCTTGTGCTGGGGAAAGCCAGGGTGGGCTTCCTGGGCATGAGATCAATGCTGTAACACAGGGTCCCTGAACTCAGAAGGCCCAGCTCTTGGGGTTTAAGGCTCTGTGGTCGCTGTTTTGAAATGAATAACTTTTATGTTTGAATCTGTGTTTTGTTAAGTGAAGTCCAGTGGGACAATGGACCATAGACCCCAGAGGCTTGGAAGCTCTGCTCACAAGTTGTCCTGCCTCCCGCCTCCCTGGGGGTTCTCAGCTGCCTGTTTCCCTTCTGACACTTCCCTTACTCCCCAACCTGAGCCAGGTCCTGCCCAGCCTCACTCTCTCCACTCCCACCCAGAAACCTTTGTGGTCCTGGAGCCCAGGGAAGGCCTAAGCACAGGCAAGGGAAAGGGCATGTTTGATCTTGATGTACTCTCCTCAGGGTGGGAGGACCACTGTACATTTGGCTGGTATTTGGTGGGTGGGGGGGCTCTTTCCCACCTCTGATCCAGGTACTGAGCTCCACTGGCACAGAGGTTCCCATCCTTTGAAGGTCACACAATCCACCAGGAGTTGAGATGGTGGGTCCATGGGAAGGAGAGATTGACTTTCCTCCTCTGGCCCAGGTCTAGCCTTCCAGGCTGGCAGCCAGCCCAGTGGGGAACTCCAGCAGCCAGCAGACACACACAGCCGTCACAGTCCACACTCGTGCTGAGTATCCCTGAGCCCAGGGAATCTGACATTAAAGAGCACATACAAAACATCATGACAAGGTGAGAGAGAGGAAGGAAAAAGTTCTCCATTTTAATACCTTTAAAGTCATTTTTTCCCTGCTTTATGAACAAGGGACCCCGCATTTTCATTTTTGTGCTGGGCCCCACCAATTATGTAGATGAGCCTGGAGAGAGGCCAGGAGGGCCTTATAGCCCTGGAAGCTTCTCTGCAGACAGCCATAGAGGTTACATGGACAAGAATGAAAGAAAGCCCTGGTCATACAATTTAACCTGAAGCTTTATCAGTGGACCACATTGTCTCTCTGTAGACTATTATTCCAGTTGCCCATTGGGTAACAGGCCACTCCTAACTTAGGGGTGTAAAACAGCAAGCATTTTGTCATGCTCACGGATTCTGTGGGTCAAGAATGCAGACAGGGCCTGGCAGGGATGACTTGCTCTGGGATGTCTGGGGCTATAGGCGTCAGGACTCCGGTGGCTGGAGGTGACCTGAATAGCTGGTGCTGGAGGGTCCGCTTCCAAGATGGTTTTTCACTCCTGTGTCTGGCAGCTCTGTGGAGATGGCTGGAAGGTATGTGTGGGGGAATGGGGAGTGGTTAGCCGGGACTGCCTGCCAACGCACCTCCAGCTGGCCTTTCCAGCACGGTGGCCTCAGGGTAGTCAGAATTCCTACATGGCGTTGCAGAGCACCAGTAAACAAGGCAGAAGCTGCTCAGTCTTTTATGACTCAGTCACCTAGCATCATTGCCAGGATGCTCTGCCGGCTGGAAGCAGTCACAGTCCTGCCCATTCTCAAGGGTGGAGAACACAGAATCCATTTCTTGACTGGGGGGACTGGCAAGGTTACAGAAACTGATGTGGGATACAGCCATCTGTGAAAAGTACAATCAGCCACAACTATGAATTTAGTTTCCAAAATAAATGTCATCATCATCTTATAAAGAGCATTATTAATTTGTGTTGTTGGAAATGGGGGGTTATAGTTTAGACACATTAATTTGTTGAAAATAAGCATTTTAAATACATCATGCCCACTTTTTAATATCGACTTTGGCACTTGTACTTGTAAAAAAGATATACCAGGAGCAGCTATTTCATTGTCACCGATGTCGAGTCTAAAATGGGTACGGTTTCCTTCATTACCTTGGGCTGGCTGCTTTCAAATGGAGAAGGAAATAATCAGGGCTAGATTGTGTTACTTCGTTTTGCATAAGCCTTACGGACAGACATCCTAGTTCCCCAGTTCATTCTCCATTGTCTGCAATTCAGTTTATTTCAATGAACATTTACTGAGGACATAATGCATGTTGGGAGCCACATACTGAGCCTGCATGGTCCCTGCCTTCCAGGGACTCCCTGGGCAGGGAGGAACAAACTAAGCACAACCAGGTGCGAGGAGCTCAGACACAGCAGACTGCCCATACAGCGCTCAGTGTTACGCAAACATGTGATTCAGGGCTGGCCAATCAAAGTGGCACATGGCAATGATCACAGTGATTGGTTCAGGGATGGGCACATGACCCAACCAGATCCAATCAAAGTGAATCTCCAGCTTTTTTGAAGCTGCTCCCAAATGAGTCCTCAGAATTTTCCTAATGAATTTTTCATTTCATTCATAGTCAACGGACTAGAACTGAGCCTTGGGAAGGGGAGCGCTGGGGCTGCCTCAGCTACCTTTGTACAATGAGAGCCGAGCCTGGAGGTTCACAGGGTCCTTAACATCTGTTAAGCACTGAAACCAACCTGACCTGCAACTAGCCAGACCTGGGCTTTCCAGTTCCATGCAGCTTTACATTCCCCTTTCCTAAACTTAAAACCACTGAATTCATTTTTCTGTCACTTGTAATAGAGTTCTAATAGATGTTCCAGTGATTACCTATTGATTTCCTCTGATAATATTGCTGTTTAGTTATGGTCATTCCTTTTTCCTCTGAGGCGCGAGCTCCTTGAACAAGGGAACCACTGGGGGGCTATGCACACACTTCCAGAGAGAGCATCTTTGAATTGAAGAGTATTCCAGCCCCCAAAGACCACTGAAGGGGAGGTCTGCCCAGCATGTTGCAGCCTTCCTTCTGCTGCTCTGTGCCCTCAAATGGCTTGCTTCACCTTGCAAGACTTGGAGGCTCTTGTGGAGGTGCAGAGTTTTTGGTATTAGCCTCTCCACATTTACCACACTAGGTTAAGCACATTGTGAGAATTTGGGTATTATATTATTAGGAATATTTGCATCCTTTACAAGTAGACATTGGCCCCATAACTTTGAGTAGGTGAGAACTGAGGAGTTTTGTTTGTTCAGTGGGTGGGGATGGGATCTTCTGGTTACCAGCTTCAATTGTGTACCCCTTCACCTACTTCTCTAGAAGGGAAAGACTTAAAGGAATGTTACAAGAGGTCTAAACACCAGATTAATAGAAATCAGGCCCATCTGTACAGCTTTATTCTCAACTCTGGATATGATTTACACATTTAAAATTCTAGATTCTTTTCTCTCAGTTCATTTCCTGTGGGCAACTTTGGTTTTATCCTCTTCCTCAGATTACCTTCAGTAATGTTGGTGTCCTGTTCCCATTTGGAAAGTCAATGTTTTCTGTTTTCTTTTTTTTTTTTAATTGTATTCATTTATTTATTTGAGAGAGAGAATCCCAAGCAGACTCCATGCTGAGCATGGAGCTCAACACATGGCCCCATGCAGGGCCTGATCCCAAGACTCCGAGATCATGACCTGAGCGGAAATCAAGAGATGAATGTATAACTGACTGAGCCACCCAGACACACCCTTCATTTTTTTAAATTTTATTTATATATTTATTTATCAGAGAGGGGGATCAATGTTTTCTTTTAGAAATAATTTCAGAAGCCAAAAGTCTCCAAAACAAGTTGGTTAACAAGGAAAGGAGATTTATACTAAAAATAGCTAACAGTGTATATCCGGCATAATGCCGTGACATATGGTAGTAAATCATATTACTGAATCTCATAACAATACTGCAAAACAGGTACCATTACCATTCCATTTTACAGATGAAGGAACTGAGGCAAGGACATTAACAGAGGTGAGCAATTCAAACAGTTCAACTCTATCCCCTCTTATTTTTTTTTAAATAAAAGGTGTCTCGGGGGCGCCTGGGTGGCTCAGTGGGTCAAGCCACTGCCTTCGGCTCAGGTCATGATCTCAGGGTCCTGGGATCGAGTCCCGCGTCGGGCTCTCTGCTCAGCAGGGGGCCTGCTTCCCTCTCTCTCTCTCTGCCTGCCTCTCTGTCTACTTGTGATCTCTCTCTGTCAAATAAATAAATAAAATCTTAAAAAAAAAAAGGTGTCCCTCCCCTTACTTTTTAAAAAAATATTACTTATGTTTATATAATTTCAAAGAGAAATTTTGCAATAATACTATAATGAGCTCACATATATAGAACCTGTACTTTTAATCATTAGATTATATTTGTTCAATAAATAGGCACTTAAACATAGTACTTGCTCTTAATTAAGAAAACATTAATATATCCAAAATAAAAATCCAAAACAAAGATCAATCTTGGCTGAAACTCCCAAAGCTGAAGGCAGAAATAAAGTATGTCCAATTATTTTCTGCATAATTCTTACTCAGTTCTGTATTTATCCTTCCTGAGGTTTACTTATAGCAACAAATAGATTCACAACACCTCAGGGTCCAGAGAAATCTTCGAGACTCTTGGTGCAAACCTCGCTGCCTCTCATATTTGGCAGATGAGTGACTTGGCCTGAAGGAGGGACCAGGTACTCTGCCTCCCAACCAGGCAGGGCGTTGCTGAGAGCCCAGTGGCTTTAGAACTCAGATCAGAGCCCAGTGTCACTGGATGGCTCAGTTAGTTAACTATCAGACTCTTGATTGCAGCTCTGGTCGTGATCTCAGGGTTGTGACACTGAGTCTTCGGGCTCTGCCCTCAGCGGGGAGTCTGCTCAAGATTCTCTCCCTCCCTCTAACCTTCCCTCCCCCGTGGGCTGACTCTTTCTCTCTCTCTCTCTCTCTCTCAAATAAACAAATAAATCTTAAAAAATAAATAAATAAAGCCATGTGACCTTGGACAAGGGCCTAACCTCACAAAACCCTGGTTTCCTTATCTGTAAATAGAGCAAAGAATACTGACCTCACAAGGTTATTGAGAGAATTAAGATAAGATATGTGAAGAGCTTGGCATCAAGCTGGGATCCAGTAAATGTCCCTTTGCTCTGCCTTTTCAAATAGCTTCCACACTTCAGATTATTTCTCTAGAATAGAGTCCCAGGAGTGGAATTACTGGATCAACTGGAATAAACATTTTTATGGCCCTTGATCTATATTGCCAGCTCATTTTCTCAAAGGGCGCTGCCACCTACCGCATGTGAGGTTGCCAATTTCACCACCACGGCACCAGCTCAAAAATATTATAATCTTTTTGTTGTTGGTTATTAGCAAAAGAAAAGTACTTTATCACTGCTTTAAGTTGGAGCTCTTTGATTAACCATGCACCTGAATATTTTCCCACACAGATGTCTTCTGACTTATCTGTTCATGACCTTTGACTGTGGGGGTACTGGCATTTTTTTCTTATCAACATGTGTGAATTCTTGTGAATTATTCACTTCTTAAATATTGATGGCAAATGTTTGTTCCTAGTCTCTCTTCCCCCACCCGTTCTTTTTTGGTTTTTTATTTTGAAGCTGTTTCATTGATTTGTAGCAATTTTATAGTTATAGTTACTGTTTTTGTGCTAGTTTGGGAGGATTTTAAAGAACAGGTGTTTTTCACCTGTATTTTGATGTTTTACTTTCTGATTTATTTTATAACTTTTAAGTTGTCTCTCTGAAGGCTGGAGTATTTTTGAGGAACCAAATGTTATAGGCTGAATTGTGTCTGCGCAAAAGCTATGTTGTGGTCCTAACCCCCAGCACCTGCTAATGTGTCCTTATTTGGAAATAGAGACTTCGCACATGTGACCAGGCGGAAATGAAATCATACTAAAGTAGGGTTGGCACTAGCCAAATAGGACAGGTGTCCTTATTAGAAGAGGAGAAGACGGACACTCAGGGAGAAGACCACGTACGTGGTGACAGAGGCAGAGGTTGGAATGAGGCGGCTGCAAAGCCAGGGAACACTGCCAGACACCAGCAGGAACTAAGAGAAAGGCAAAGAAAGATTGCATCCCGGAGGGAACACAGGCCAGCTGACACCTTGAGTTCATACTTCTGGTCTCCAGATCCATGAAAGAATAACTGTCTGATTGCTTAAGTCACCCAGTTTGTGGAAATTTGGCAAGCCTAGAAACTAATATAGACACCAAGGTAAGGCCAAATTTTCCCATCAAAATTGGAACCAAGGAGAACTGGACAGAAATGATCTCACGCGGAACATGGAAGAGCCCGGCATGGAGAAGGCTGGGACCAAGAGCACTATTTCCCCAGCCCCTAGGAAAATACCAACATACCAAAATGAAACTCAAATGACTGGAAGATTTAAATATAAAAATGAAACCATAGACATTCCAGAGGAAAATGTGTGAACGTTAAAAAAAAATTATTTTTGTAGTATAGGGGAGGCATTTCTAAGCATGATACAGATGCCAGAAGCTGTAAAAGGAGACGGTTAATAAATTCAACCACAATAAAGTCAACTTTCTGCATGGTAATAAATACCTTAAACAAGATCAAAGGTCAAGTGGCACACTGGGGAAAAAAATACTTGCAATTCAATTCACAATGAATTGGTTTCTCTAGAGAACTATAAAGAGAGCTCCAAAATCAGTAAGACCAAGTACCCAACAGAAAAATAGATAGACAGAAAATTCACAAAAAAGGAACATGCAGGGCGCCTGGGTGGCTCAGTGGGTTAAGCCGCTGCCTTTGGCTCAGGTCATGATCTCAGGGTCCTGAGATCGAGTCCCGCATCGGGCTCTCTGCTCAGCAGGGAGCCTGCTTCCCTTCCTCTCTCTCTGCCTGCCTCTCTACCTACTTGTGATCTCTCTCTGTCAAATAAATAAATAAAATCTTTAAAAAAAAAAAAAAGGAACATGCAAATAAATCAAATATAGAAAGATAGCCACTATCATAACAAGAGAAACTACAATGAGAGACCACTTCTCACCTATCAGATTCAGCAAAGTAAAAAATCATTTGTTAACTACTTCCCAAATATTTTCAGTCTATTTTTGATTAGAAAGGCAGAAGGTTAAGACCAAATCACTGGGTGACCTCTTTTTTTTTTTTTTAAGATTTTATTTATTTACTTATTTTTTTAAGTTTTTTTTTTTAATTTTATTAATGTATTTGACAGAGAGAGAGAGCGCACAAGCAGGGGGAGCAGGAAAGGGAGAAGCAGGCTTTCCGCTGAGCAAGGAGCCTGATGCGGGACTTGATCTCAGGACCTGGGGACCAGGACACGAGCCAAAAGTAGACACTTAACCTACTGAGCCACCCAGGCATCCTGAGATTTTATTTATTTACTTGAGAGTGAGGGAGTGTGCACACAGCCTGAGTAGGGGAGAGGGGCAGATGGAGAGCATGGAATCCCCAAGTGGACTCCCCACGGAGTCTGCCACAGGAAGGTTCCATCCCAGGACTCCAAGACCACTACCGGAATTGAAACCAAGAGCTGGGCATTCAACTCACATAGCTACCCAGCTGCCCCTACTGGGTGACCTCTTAAGATTCTTTGCAATGCTGAGACTCTGTAACCCATAATTGCTGCTGTCATTATTTTTACCTATTAGCATCACCAGAGTGTCGAGACATCAACTGTCTTGACAATTCTAGCATAATGGTTAGAAAAAACAATTCTAGCATAATGGTTAGATGTAGTGCAATGGTTGACTGTCCAGGTTTGATTCTTGGTTATGCCATTTACGAGCTCTGTGGCCTTGGGTAAATCATTCGACTGTTGAGTTTGTTTCCTCACCTGTAAAATGGAGATGATATAGTGCCTATTTCCTAGGATTATTAAGAATTAATGAGTTGGGGCACCTGGGCAGTGCAGTCATTAAGCACCTGACTCTTTTTTTTTTTTTTTTTAAATATATTTTATTTATTTGACATAGAGAGAGAAATCACAAGTAGGCAGAGAGGCAGGCAGAGAGAGGGGAGAAAGCAGGTTCCCTGCAGGGCAGAGAGCCCAACGTGGGGCTCGATCCCAGGACCCTGGGATCATGACCTGAGCTGAAGGCAGAGGCTTTAACCCACTGAGCCACCCAGGTGCCCCAAGCACCTGACTCTTGACTTTGGCTCAAGTCATGATATCAGAGTCATAAGATCGAGCCCTGGAAGGGGCTCCGCATGGAGTCTGCTTAAGACTCTCTCTCCCTCGGGGCGCCTGGGTGGCTCAGTGGGTTAAAGCCTCTGCCTTCGGCTCGGGTCATGGTCCCAGGGTTCTGGGATCGAGCCCCACATCAGGCTTTCTGTTCGGCGGGGAGCCTGCTTCCTCCCCTCTCTCTCTCTCGGCCTGCCTCTCTGCCTACTTGTGATCTCTGTCTGTCAAATAAATAAATAAAATATTAAAAAAAAAAAAAGACTCTCTCTCCCTCTCCCCACAAATAAACAAATCTTAAAAAAAAAATAAAAATAATGAGTTGATGCTAACTAACTTCAATTTAAATTTAGAAAATTAAAAAAAAAATAAAGCATTAATTTGTTGATATATGCAAAGCATTTAGAACAGTGCCTGGTACATTATAAGTACCACATCAGTGCTAGCAATTAGTATTACCAAAAAGAAACCCTGAAGTCTGGAAATACAGAGAATTTTGTTATGTATTACCCATAAACCATTTACTCTGAAAATTTCTCTGTGTTTCCAGGTCTGATGGTCACTCTATACATACTAGGTGCTTTAAAATACATTATCTTCTTTAATCCACCCCACAGTCTTGTAAGGTTTGCTTTATTACCTCCATTTCACTAGGTAAAACAAGGGATCAGAGAGGTGAAGTTACCTTCCCAAAGTCACACAGCTAGCAAGTGACAGGACCAAGATTCGAACTGAAACCTGCTCAGGTTCTTTCCACTCCACCTCAGGCCATCCCCTCCAGAGTGTCTTTCTCAGCCCCCAAAGGCACCCTTTGGTCCACAAAGGATGGAAAACTTTCAGTCCAATCCCAGCTGGCCAGCCCCAACAGGAGCGCCTGCCTGGTTTATAGGGAAGGTGGAGAGCGTTCCCATATCCCAGCCCCACCCTGACCCAGGATTCTTGAAGAGGAGACCGAGGCTGACTGGCGGCTCCGCCTCCCGACGTGGGGAGGGCTCTGGGGCCCCCAGGGGAGACGCTGGGGCTAGCAGTTACATTCCGGCATAAACAATGGCTCGCAATGCAATTCGCTCCAACTCTGCCCCTCGGGGACAGGCCCCGGAGTCTCTTAGGTGCCTCCATCCAGGCTTGTTCTACCGGACGATCAACGCGTGCGGAGTGTGCAGTGACCTGTTTCTAAATAGATCTCACTTGGGCCGTGACTTTGAAAACGAGCCAAAGGCCCCAACCTAAAATAGACAGCCTACTGCCCTGTTATTTTCATGGCTTAAAAAAAAAAAAAAAATCTCTCCAAAGCAAAGCAAGTATTTTTATCACAGGCCTTGCTTGGAATAGCAACACCTATTTACTTGGAGGGAGGAGGCTGCAAGTTTCTGCGCGGGGTAATTATTCCAGGCCAGGCAGAGCAAGCACAGCTTTGGCCTTTACTCCAGAAGCATCTCCAGCCCTTATTCCCACCCCCAGTACCTAATCCCCCTTTTAGCGGCCCCTCCTACTCTCACTGGTGCACCTCGCTTTCTAAACTGCTCCTGTACCTCCAGATCCTGACCACAGGCTTTCATGCTGGGTGCCTCACCTCAGCCCTTAGACCATGTGCAGTTAGCCTTCACTTTTTGCTTCTCTCTGTGGCCAGAATCGGATCTTCCTTGGACTGCAGGCTCCCTGATCTAAGGAGCACACATCGGCCTTGAACAATCATAATGGAAGCTAAATTTTATTGAGCACTAACTGAACTCCAGGAACTGTGCTAAGTACTTCTCCTGTATTATTATTAAGTTTTAAGGTCTGTTCTATGGGGTTGGACTGTCATCAGCCCCATTTTACAGAAGGAAAACTGAAACTCAGATGAACTGTCCATGGGTCACACATACAGAGGATAAGCTGGGCCAGCAGAACCAAGGCTGAATGGGTGCCAAGCGTGAATTCTGGATCATTCTCTCGTCACTATAGGGTTCTGTTTTGTAGGATTATCATCCAATTTTGTATAACATATATTTGTGTACATCTTGTTACTTCTGGGGAGGGATGTGGAGTGAAAGTTTGAGACTTTTTTTCCACTTGTTTCTTTCAAGCTTCCTGTATATTTCTTATGAACATGTATCTTTTTTAATAGCAGAAAAGCAAATCCTAGTTTGGGGAAAAAGAAATAGGAGCAAGCACTCAGTGACTCTGGCACACACACACACACACACACACACACACACACACACACACACGGGAAGCAGGTCACCTGAATTTAACTCCTAGCAGTGCCACTTCCTAGCTGTGTGATCTTGGGTGGCTCATTTAGCATCTCTGCTCTTCTGTTCCTCACTCATGGAATGGAGGCTAATAATAGCATCTACCTCAGCACGTGGGCATGAGGCTTGCCATGTAAAAAGTGCTCTCGGCAATGTCTGGCTCACAGTAAGGACAGCATGAGAGCCTGGCACCAACTGATACCCCAGACTGCAGAACAAGAACAAGGAGATGCGAAGACAAAGGCCCACAGGAGCCTGGCAGGCCTGGGCAGCCCCAGCTGTCAGTACAAGAAAGGAGAAGGCCTGTAGCAAATTGGAGAGTGAAACTTGTGGTTAGAAGGGGTGACAGTGTTTTTAGATCCAAAGCATTTTCTGGAGGAGATGTGACTCTAGGATGCTATTAGAAAGTCCCTGAAGGTTTAATGTTTGCTCGAATTGAATAGAAGACACAGAGCCCTTTGGCCCCAGGCTGCCAGCCTGCAGCCTGACTTGGTTGTGCCTCTTGCTTCAATGGTCCTGTTTCCTGAGAGGAACCCTGATGCGCAACAGCTGACTGGGGCAAGGCGGGCAGGAGTGACAGATGCACAATTTTGGAGGCAGGTGGCACTAGCAACCAGGTAGGGATGATCCTCTCCATTTTAAGGATGAGGTAAACTGAGGCTCAGGGCAGGCTGGTGATTTGTCCAAGGTCATATGGCTGATGGAGGCAGGATTCAAACTCAGGAATTTCAAAGTCATTGATTCTAGGGTTGTCTCTGAGTCTAGTACTTTACCTCAGTTCCTGCAACCTCAGCATCTCCACCAGCCTAGAGGAGCAAAACTGGATGCGTCCTGCAGGAGCCCCAGGTCCAGATGAGATCTAGGTCTCCTCTGCTTCACTCTCCCTGGAGCCTCAGGCCAACAGGATTTAAGCAGACAGTCAAATCCCAGCCCATTTCATAGATGAAGGTACTGAGGACTGGAAAGGGATAATCACGTGGCCAGTCCATCTAGTCCTCCCACTCCTCGAGCTGCCACCTATCAGGCTGGAGCCAAGACTGAGCCTAGACCTGGGTGCTCAGGCCTGGAGAAGCGTTTGGAGACTGATCATTAAGGAAAAAAATGTCCTCCATGGTCTTTTCTCTCTCTCTCTTTTTTTTTTTTTTTTTTTGCCTTGGAGGGGGGTGGAAACTGTTGAATTCCAACATCTTGTCTAAAAGAGGTTTCTCTCAGCATGGCACACAAATGGTTAAATTATAGGCGCTGTTGGCCACACAATCCTGGCACCAGTTTGCAGTCACATGCCTCTACTCAGTGCCTCTGAACAATTCAACAGTAGTTTTTTGTTTTATCTTATTTATTTTAATTTTTTTATTTCTTTGAGAGAGAAAGGTAGAGTATGAGCAGGGGGAGGGGTAGATACTCTCTCCAGCTCCCTCTGCCCCTCCCCCACTCCCTGTCCTAAAAAAATAGAAAAAGAAGAAATTCTTTCAAGAAACAGAAGCTAAAATTGGGTGGGGATGGGGATGGAAAGAGAACCAGTTTTCAGTCAGCCCTTAATATATGTCAGGCACATGGGAGTCTTAAAACAACCTGCTTTCTAAACCACCATGGAACTTCTGGATTTTCCTGGTAATGTAGATATTCTTATCCCCTTTTTATTTGATTTGATTATTATTTTCTTAAAGGTTTTATTTATTTGTTTGTCAGAGAGAGAGAGCGAGCACAACCAGGGGAGTGGCGGGCAGAGGGAGAAGCAGGCTCCAAGCTGAGTAGGGAGCCTGATGGGGGACTTGATCCCAGGACCCTGGGATCTTGACATGAGCAGAAGGCAGATGCGTAACTGACTGAGCCATCCAGGCATCCCTTATTTTATATTTTGATAAAAATCTTATTTATTTATTTGACACAGAGAGAGTGAGAGAGAGAGAGAGTACAAGCAGGGAGAGCAGCAGGCAGAGGGAGAGGGAGAGGCAGGTTCCCCACTGAGCAGGGAGTTGGATCAGGACTTGACCCGAAGGCAACTGCTAAACTGACTGAGCCAAGCAGGCGCCCCTTGATCTCCATTTCATAGCTGATAAATTGCAAGAAGAAGTAAGAAAATGAAAGAAGAAGGGATTTCTCCAGAGTCATGTGGATTGTAAGGGAGAAGTTACATGCTGCACCCAAAGCTTGTGCTCCAAAAATTGTCCCTGAACCCTAGCTTCTTCAAGTGTGGTCTCTGGACCAGCAGCATTGGAGTCACCTGGGAGCCTGTAAGAAAAGCACAATCCCAAACCTACCGCCGGCCTGCTAGATCAGAGCTACACTCTCTGGTGTTTCTCATACACACTAAAGTTTGGGAATTACCTTCCTGACTAGACCCCTTCTCTCCTGACCTTTGTCTCCTTGCCCCTGCTTGTAGGGGAGCTGCAGAGCTGGTAGCTTCCTTGTGTGTTTCCAACTCTGTGCTGAGACGCCGCAGATGAGCTGGGGTGTAGTAAGCCGTTTTATGGTCTTTATTCTGTAAATTCAAAAGGGTTTTGGCTTCAAATCTGAAACTTGAAAGGAAATACTAAATATCTACCGCATACCAACAACATCTGTATATCGTCTTCCTGATGGGTGGCCAAATATCCCGGTTTGCCCAGAACTGAGAGGTTTCTTAGGATGTAGAAACTGTAGTGTTACAACTTGGTTGGTTCTGGACAAACTAGACGGTTGGTCCTTAGAACTTTCTTTCAGCCTCTCAGTCACAGTTAATTCATTACTTAGCACAGTAGTTCTCAGCCCTGGCTATATCTTAGAATCACCTAGAAACTTCAGTGAAAAACAGATGCCCGATAACTAATCCAGGTGAATTAAATCAGTATTCCTGGGGCTAGGTGCCGGGCACCGGCATGTTTAAAAACAACAACAACAAAAATCCCCATGTGATTTTAATGCAGAGCCAGAACTGAGAGCCAGTGCTCCTGCCTGAAGTTATTTTTTGCTCAGAATAGCACATTTTTCAGACATAGGAAGAATCAATTGAAGGAAGGCAAAAGGGGATGTAACCAGAGCTTACTGGATCCATGCTTTTCTGGCTGGTCAGCACCGAAATCCTAGAGGCCGTGCTATGTATAAAGTAGGAGTTATTTATGCCCATTATACAGATAAGAACACTGAGGCTCAGAGAAGTTAAGTAATTTGCCCAGGTTCACATAACTAGGAAATAGTTCACATAACTAGGAAATAATGAACTGTGGGATTTCAGGTCTATTGTCCTTTGTAAGCCCAGGAGGTTGCTCTACACTCCATCTCTGAGATAAATCTAGATTTTTAACTTTGCCACTGATATGAAAAGTCTCGGGATTGCTCCCAGCTGTGAATCATCTTTTGCAGAGTGGATGATGAAGCCCAGATGTACGGGTGGACTGTCTTCATGCTGGAAATTTCTGCAGCAGGAATTCTTTCCCTGGATCTATAAGACCCAAGTAGATCCAGTAATTCCTCTCCTAGGTGCATATAACCAAGAATTGAAAATGGATGTCCCCACAGAAACTTGCACACAAATATTCATAGCTGCATTGTTTATAATAGCCGTAACGTGGAAACAACTCAAATGTCCATCAACCGATAAATGGATAAACAAAATGTGATATTGGCACATAATAGAATATTATTTGGCAATCAAAAGGAATGAAGTACTGACACATGCCTCAACATGGACAGACCTTGAAAACATTGTGAGAAGTGAGAGAAGTCAGACACGAAAGGCCTGATTGTATGATTGCCTTTTTTTTGTTGTTTTTTTTAAGATTTTATTTATTTATTTGTCAGAGAGAAAGAGAGAGAGATTGGGCACAAGCAGGGGGAGGGAGAAGCAGACTCCCCACTGAGCAGGAAACCCAACGTGGGGCTGGATCCCAGACCCCGGGATCATGACCAAGCTGAAGGCAGATGCTGAACCGACTGAGCTACCCAGGCGCCCCAGGGTATGTGAACAATATCTCAGTCTGCTAACTGGAGTGCTCCTACATTTCTGGTGGGAGCGTAAAATGGAGCACCCAGATTAGAAAACTGGTACTTTCTATAAGGTTAAACTTATAACTACCCAGTGAAACAGCTGTTCTATTCCTGCCTCACAAACACATGAGTGTTTAAGTCCACGCAAAAACACGTGCATGGATGTTCCTAGCAGCTTCATTCATAGTAGCCCCAAACTGGAGACAACCGGAATATCCATCCATTGAAGACTAGATAACGCAATTGTAGCGTGTGCTATGGAATAGCACACAGCAGTGAAGGGGAGCTACTGTTACCTGCCTACCAAGAACCAATCTGATACACCGATAATATGTTGAGTAAAAGACTCCAGACAAAAGAGCCCAGACTCTGTGATTCCACATCTATGGGGTTCAAAAGCCTGCAAAACTAAGTGACGATAGGCATGAGGGAGCTTGTTAAGGCTCCGGAGGTGTTAGGTATATATCTTGACCTTGATAGTTGCCATATGGGTGTGTACATATCTAAAGATCACTGAGCTGTACATGGAAGGTTAGTGAACTTTACGGACTTCACCATGTGTACGTTATACCTAAAAAAATCCAGAAGCTCCTCAGCCAATGGCGACCTAGACCTGGGGTTCACTGACTGACCCTGGAAATGTAGGCAGTGAACAGAAGAGGGCGAAGACTGTAGAGTTAAATGGACCTGGATTCCAGTCCAGCTTTGTCCCGAATCTAGTCTTACGATCTTGGACAAGTCACAGAACATTTCTGATTTATAAAATGAGACAGTCATGCCCACCTAACAGGGATTGCCTTGAGCCATACAGAAAAAAATACAAGTCAAATCCCTAGCACAGAACTCAGCACCAGACGGAACAATCCTAAAGTGGTCAGGAAATGGTGGCTCAAACAAAACATCTCTGTCAGAAGGGTACAGAGTCAGAGCCTTCCTGTGGGAACAGGAACAGATGAGGAATAAGCATAGCTAGGAGCAGCGAATTTATGAAACTTGTCTTAGGTCTTCCTGCCCTGTTGAAGACTCCACCAAGACAGGCCACACAGAGAAGCCAAGTCAAGAGAAGGAGAGAGACATGAAAAGAGAGAGACACAGTGTCCCCATGCCCCAGTTGAGCTCACCCTTCAGGCTGTCCTCACAAGGCACAGCCATGCAGGGGAGCCATCCTGAATGGCCCAGCCTAGCAGAGCTCCCAGATGACTCCTGTCTGAGCCAACATCGTGTGGAGCTGAGCCCAGTCAATCCACAAAATCGGGAAATATCATAAATGTTTGTTGGTTTAAACTTTAGCCAAAACAGGAATTGCTGTCGAGAAGTGGAGAGTTACAATAAACACCACCAATAGCATGGGACATTGGCTGAAGGACAGGGCAGTGGGCAGAGGCTCAAAGGGCCTTGACGAGGTTGTTGTTGGAACCTGGAAGGACTGTGAGGAAATTGTTATAAAAGTCTGAGGAAAGGGAACCCAACTTACGTACTGACAGAACAATTTAGTTAAGCTTTTCCTTGTAATAATGTGGAAAATAAAAGATTTAGTTCATGAACTTGTTGATTTGGCTAAGAAGATTTCAAGGCAGAATGTTGAAAGAGCCAATGGTTCATTTTAGCTGAGGTATGGATAGAGAGAGATGGACCAAAGAAAGAACTCTTTGGTATTCAAGCCAATCTAAAGGAAAAGCTTCTGACCTCAAGTTTGCTGGGTTGGAAAATCATCTCATTCCCACCCTGTGTAGCCCAATAAAGATTCTCAAAGAAAATCAAAACGTAGGGGAGAAGGCGGGAACCTGATGGCAAAAATCAAATCTAAGGGAGTACCTGGGTGGCTCAGTGGGTTAAGTGTCCAACTCTGGGTTTCAGCTCTGGTCATGGTCTCAGGGTCATTAGATTGAGCCCTACATTGGGCTCTGCTCAGCGCTGAATTTGCTGGAGATTATCTCGCTCTGCCTCCCACTCCCCCTTTGCTCCTCCCCCTCTGCTCCCTCCCCCTTGTGTGCTGGCACTCACTGGCATGCTCCCTCTTTCTCTCTCAAATAAATAAATAAACTCTTAAAAAAAAATAAAATCTAGGGTGCTGCCAGTAAACTGTGGCCTCAGAGTCAAGGTTATATCAAGCATGCTGGATTTAAGGGTGTATCAGGTAGACCCTCTGAGCTTGACAAAAGGCTTCTGAGAATCTCAGAAGCCATTGTCCCTTAGCAGCTTGCCTATGGCCCAAAGTAGAAAAGGGCCTGTTTCAGGAAGAAATGGAAGTCAGGCTTTTGTCTAATGGAGTAGATGATTCGATACATAGGAAATCACACATTTTTTATTATACTAACTTGGACTGAGAAGAATAGAGACATAAAACAAAAAGCAGCTTCTGTGACCCCAAAGTCCTAAGAGCAGGAAACAGGTCAACAGGGGGCATTTCTTTTGGAAAAGAAAGATGACTCAGAGGGTGGAGCCAAGAGCCCTGAACAAGCATATATGGGAGATGGTGGGGCTTGTTCCAGACCACCACAATAAAATGAATATCTCAATAACACGAGAAAGCACATTTTTTGGTTTCCCGGTGCATATAAAAGTTATGTTTATACTATTCTGTAGTATTAAGTGTGCAATAGCATATATCTAAAAAATGTACATTAACTAAATGTACATCGGTCCGCCTAGCAGGGATTGCCTTGAGCCATAATGGAAAAAAATACAAGTCAAATCCCTAGCACAGAACTCAGAAGGCTTTACTGCTAAAATATTCTAATCATCATCTGAGTTTTCAGCAAGTTGTAATCTTTTTGCTGGTGGAGGGTGTGGTCTCAATGTTGTGGCTGACCACACTGGTGATTGCCCGAGGCTGGGGTGGCTGTGGTCGTTTCTCAAAATAAGACAATAAAAGTTGCCATATTGATTGACTCTTCATTTCACAATTTCTCTGTGGCGTGCGATGCTGTTTGATAGCGTTTTACCCACAGAACTTCTTTCAAAATTGGAGTCCCTCCTCTCAAACCCCTCCACCGCTTTATCAGCTGAGTTTATGTCATATTCTAGATCCTTTGTGTCATTTCAACAGTCTTCACAGCATCTCCACCAGGACTAGATTCCATATCAAGAAACTACATTCTTTGCGCATTCTGTAAGAAACTCCTCATCTGTTCACGTTTGATCAGGAGATCAAAGCAATTCAGTCCCATCTTCGGCTCTTCTGACTCTGGTTCTCTTGGTATTTTCACCACATCTGCAATGATTTCCTCCATGGAAATCTTGAAGCTTCACTTTGTAAAAAATGCAAGATTTGCTAAGCGCAATAAAATAAGATATGCCTACAGAACCAATCCCAGGGAGCAGGCCTGAGCCTTGGTACACATTTCCTACCCATGGAGCAAGGGGAATTGTACTAGGAGGAATTTCATAATTGCAATGGACCTGTGACTCCTCTGTGGCACCCCCCCCCCTTTTTCTTAAAGATTTTATTCATCTATTTGAGAGAGAGTGCACCAGCAGGGGGAAAAGCGGAGGGAGAGGGAGAAGCAGAAACAGGCTCCCTGCTCAGCAGGACTCGATCCCAAGACCCTGGGATCACAAACAGAGCTAAAGGCAGATGCTCAACTGACTGAGCCACACAGGTACCCCTGCGTTTCCCCTTTTTGAATGGGAGTGTATGTTGTGATCCTCAGTTCCTGTCTTATCGTAAGTTGAATATGTGGGGGCAGATAACCTCTTCCTTTAGTCCACAGGTCTTCAGATCAAGAGAAACCATGCCCAAGTACCTCCTTGAAAATGATGAAATTTAGTTGATGAAAAACTGGACTTCAGGCCTGAGCGGGAGGCTGTAATGGATAAGCCTTTGGGGGATTACGGGAAGAGGGGCAGATTTTATTTTGCATGCTAGAGGGACTTCAGAGACCAGATAGTAGATTAGGGTAGCTAGTCTCTAAGGATGACCGCTGATGAATCATAGTTCCCGATATCCATGACTTTGTGTACTCCCTTCCCATGTTGATCTAGGCTGGTCCTGTGACCTACTTTAACCAACAGAGGCAGCAGAAGTGATACCATGTTGCCTCTGGGCCTATGGATTAAGAAGGTCTGGCAGTTTCAGCCTCTGCAGGCTGGGGAACCCTGAGCTGCCTCATTAGAAGTCTATCTACCCTGTGCTGGAAAGACCACAGGAGGGGCCTTAGGAAGAGGGAGGGGCCTGAAATGACTTGGAAAAAGAGAATTTCAGCCTTTCTATTCCTGCTCAGTCCAGACTTCTAGCTATCCCCACCACCTGGCCAGAGAGAGAGCAACATCTTGGATGTTCCAGCAGAATTGAGTCCCCAAGGGACTGCCACCACTGAGGACATCAGGTGGAGAAGAACCAACCCCAGAGGACCCGGGTCAACCCACTGAATCATGAGAGACTATAAAGTAGTAGTATTTTTAAGCCATCAAGTTGTGAGGTAGCTTATTATCCCCCAATAACTAAAACACCATTGGCCCAACCTAATCAGAAACTAAAGAACAAGGAAGCCCATTCATGGTGGCCATATAATCAACTTCCTGAGGCAGAGAGTAGAATGGAGAAGGATGGAGAGTGGATCTGGAGGGGAAAACTAAAGATAACCAATTTTGAACATGGTGGCTTGAATAGGGTGAAAGAGGGAGGGATTCCTGGGTGTTAGATGTTTAGAATTACGAGGATTGGGACACCTTTACTGAAGGAGGAAATGCTGGCCAACAACCAGGCTTGGGAGAGAAAGTCACAATTTCTATTTTGTGTAGATGGAAGGGGAAAGGCTTTGAGATACTCATGCAGAGGTGTCCATGGAGAGGAATGTGGGAATCCTCCGTGTATGATGAGGGTAACTACAGCCGAGGGGGTGTGTGAGTAAGCCTGCAGAGGGGGTCAGAACGAGGTGGGACGAGAGCACGGACTATGCCCTGAGGACCCCCAACAGGCAACAGTCATGCCTCCACCTTCCAAGGAGACAGATGAGGGGCAGCCAGTGAGGGAGGGGAAAATAAGGACAGTGCAATGTCAAAGAAGCCAAGAGGATGATGGGCAGACAAAGTGGTCCACCCAATGTCACATTCCTCAGATGTCAAGTCAGAGGAGGGCAGAAGTCTTCACTGAGATTGGTGGCCTCACTCCCTTAATAGACAGCATTACGTAAGTGGGTCTGTGGAACTGGAACTGGCAAGGGAGCTGGGGCTATTCCCAAAGAGTGAACCCAAGTGGCCGGTAAACCCACGAGGTGCCCAACCTCATTAGTCATCAGGGAAATGTAAATTCAAACCACAATGAGATTCCATTTCACACCCACCAGATTGGCTAAAAATAAAAAGCCTAACAATACCAGGATTTGGCGAGGATGTTGAACAAATAGAACTCTCATGCACTGTTGGGAGGAATGTAAGTTGGTACAGGCATCTTGGGAATGGTTTGACATTAACTCGTGTGGTTGAGGATGTGCACAGTGTGTCGGGCCAGGTTCCCTGGGAAACAGACTTGGAGGAGGAGGTTTCCCTGCAAGAGATTGAATGGAGCGCTCTCGGGATCAACACTTCTGAGGGGGTGAGGACAGCAGAATTTCACACAGGGAGATGAACTGCAAGGGAGTTGTAACAGAGACCTCAGGCACTGGGAGCTCTGCAAATGGAAGGGCTCTTTATAGATGTCCTGAATTGATGGGAGGAGGCCAGCCCTTTATACCCCTGCTTGGCCAGTTACTGTCTGGGGTTATTTCCAAAGAGGAACCATCACCTTGGACAATGCAGCCCAGTCCATAAAGGGCAAGACTCCTGGCAGCTGCAGAGGGTGTGTGTGGCTTCCGAAGGAGGAGATGTGGGCACACACCACCACAGTCACCACACCTCCATATCATTTGGAGCTCTTGCTTTGTAAAATAAGGTAAAACCATCTGAGAACGCCTCCTCCAGCGTTCCGATCCTTCTGGTTTCCTGGGGAAACTTTAGCTGGTTAGTGGAATAAGCTACAGCTCTCATGTTACGGTGTGTATACTTGCTATCTCCCTCCCATTCTAGACTCCCTACCCCTCAGCTCAGACCTCTGCTGGTCCAAGGGGCTTCCCTAGCAAGATGACCCAGACCGTCATCTCTAAGGGGTCTGAGACCTTTGTCACTGTGCTTGTCTTAGTCGTGGTTGCTGTGTCTGTATATTTACCATCTATCCATTTACCATCGGGAAACACACAAGTGGGTCCCCTGGAGCGTCAAATGTATTTTTCTCTGTCTTTGTGTAACAACAACTCTGCTTTTTCTTGATTTTGCAGTTAATTCACTTGCCGGGAGGGTGACTCCTCTTCTTGCCTGCTGGTCTCTTGGCATCAGGAGCCTGAAATGATCAGGTAGCAGCTGTAGCTTGAAGTTCTATGGGACTCTCATGTCTCCTGGTGGAAGCACAGGGACCAGGACCTCTAGACCTACAGAGCCCAGAGTTGTGAGGATGGGAAGCTCAAATTCTCCCAGTGGCTCATTGGGAGTATGGTGAGAGGAGTCCCTCCTATTCCCACCCCCTGATTCCCAAATCCATTTATTCTGCCATAGACTGCACCCATCCATGATGTTGGTTTAGGGTGAATGCTGCCTCTTTGAAGATTATCCTTCCTTGCAGAGTATCATTTCCAAATTGGTGCCTCAGTTGCCTCTCTCTCTCTTTTTTTTTTTTTTTTCTAGCTAGAGTATTTTTTATTTTTAGGGCTACCAAACATTTTATTTTATTTTTAAAGTTTTTATTTATTTATTTGTCCGAGAAGGAGAGAGAGAGAGAGAGAGAGAAAGAATGAGCAGGGAGAGCAGCAGGCAGAGGAGGGAGCAGGCTCCTTGCTTGGGCAAGGAGCCCGAAGCAGGACTAGATCCCAGGACTCCAGGATCATGACTTGAGCCAAAGACAGGTGCTTAATTGACTGAGCCACCCAGGTGTCCCACCTACCAAACATTTTAATATAAAATTCTGGGGTACCTGGGTGGCTCAGTGGGCTAAGCTTCTGCCTTCAGCTCAGGTCATGATCCCAGAGTCCTGAGATGGTGCCCCACATTGGGCTCTCTGCTCAGCAGGGAGCCTGTTTCACACACCGCCCCCCCACCTCCCTCTCTGCCTACTTCTGATCTCTGTCAAATAAATAAATAAAATCTTTAAAAAAAATAAATATAAAATTCTTTCACAGCAGCATCTACAGGACAGCAGACCCAGGTGAAGAGGGGGAAGGTTTTCAGGTTCCTGACTGCTTCCATCAACCACCCCCCATCTGCCATGTTGCCTGTGAGAACATGGTCTTAGCAGAGGACAAGTCAGGGCAGCCAGAGGTGTTAGGGGCCTTAGAGCCTGCCCTAAGGTGGCTTTGGTTCAGTGGGCCCCTCTCACACGATATCATCACCACCTGTAGATTCCTTGCCAGATCCAGTTGGAAGACAACAGGAAAGTGGTTGTTACTGAGAGGAACCTTATCATTCCGTAGGATCCTGCTCATCACAACTTTTGGGCATAAAATAGAGTTTTCTAGAGATTGTTAGATTGGCAAGAGCTAACCGCATCTGGGAAAAGAACAGAAATTGAATCTCCGCCTACCTCCTACCAAGATTCTTTGCCTATGACTCTAAAAAGCTGGAGTCATGGATCTGCTCAGATGTTTGTGAAAGGGAAGGAATGACAGATTCTTTGGCCCAACAGGACTGGATCCCTACCAGCTATTGACCAAGAAAGCCTCCAGGAAGGCCAGGGAGGTCTGTGGGAAGCAGCTCATGGCAGTGGTACTCAAGAGAGCATGATGATACAATGGCTTCTAGGCAGAATTTATTGCATCTGTGCAAGAGAGGAAGAACAGAAGTCGGAAAGATTGAGAACTAAAGAACCTGCTTCTTAGAAGTCTGTGGTATAGAAGTGAGATACTCCTGGACTGGGACTAGGAGAAACCCAAAACCTATCCTTTCCTTGAGCTTCAGTTTGATTGGCTTGTATGTAGGTTTCAGCACCCAAATCCTCCAAAGTCCTCCAAAGGCCAGCAGTTTCTGGGCAATGATCACATGCCTGCCACCACACCTCCTTTTCTATAAACGGAGTCCTTTGGTCTAATGTGATGTTATCTGAGACCAAACATTAATAGATCAAACACTCTGCAAGTCTTTAGCGTGGCTGAGACCCGGGAGCCAGGAAAGGTAAACTCATACTAGGAAGATGTGTCCCCGTCAAGATGAATTGCTTCTTCTTCCAGGTAGAAGAGGTCCAATTTAATTAACATGCCACCGAGTGGCCGGTGGGGTTCTCCAAAGAATGGTACCACATTGATGGCTCCATGTTGATCTTGGCTGCTGGAAAAGTGGACACTCAGCAGTGGTAGCAGCTAGGTCATTCTTCATGAATGCAGAATATTCCGACCACATGGCTTCTTCACTATGAGTCCATTATGCCAAAACTGGGGTGGCAAAGATGGACTGATGACCTAGCTGAGTCACTCTGGCCTGCTTGGTTGTTTAGTACCTCTTCCATGATGGATGCTCTCTGGTGGAGGTCAACTTATGATGCAAGATCTTCACACTTGGTGCCCATTCCCATGGGCACCTTCTTTCCCAGACCGCCCTGTTCCCAGTCTTTCCATATTTATCCTGCCTGTTTTTGCCACTGCCCTTAGTCTGTGTTTATTCTTCCCTCATGCTACTTCTGTTGTCCACAGAGCATAAGCCTAAGTGCATTGCCCAAAGCTCAGCCCACTGGTAAGAGTTCACCTCATTATTGTCTTTAAAGGTCACCTCTGGGTGACACTGTAATGTAGCTGTCCTCCATTTTCAGTTTACACCTACCTCCCAAATAGACCCATCTGTGAATCAAGCTTAGCCTTTTCTCTCCTTGTCAGCCAGCCATAAGGGAGCCCCCTGCCACCGTAGGTGTGGGATGAAGGAGAGGTGTTGATGCCATGTTGGTGGATGACATGGGGGTCTGGGCCACCTGCCTGTTCAGCTTACTTGTGACCTCTGGATCCTACTTTGGATTATTGTCAAGTCCGCCTGACCTTATGACTTGATAGGTCTCACAGATCCCAGCTGGTAACAGGCCATTCCAGCTACAGGCTCCTTAATGTTCCATTGTCATGTTTTCTGTCTCTACCAGTGCCCACTGCCCAGGGGGAGTTTCTCACATAGTGATAATTCTAGTTTGCAGATTGAATGGCTTTGCTCCAGAGCGCTAGGGGTCTAGATTGTGTTTATTTCACTGGGCTTGCCATAGACTTGTGGTACCTTTTCCCATCAGAGACATCGAAGACCAGAAGGTCTTCTGGGCTTTGTGGGCCTGGAGGCAGAGAAGCCTGTAGTCCAGCCTGGACCTACTACAAGGCTCATTTCTGGCCAGGACCTATTCAAAAACTGACAGTCTTCCACACCATTCAGAAAGTAGGTTGTATTCCTATCCTCAAGTATAAAATATGCTGACTCTGCTCCGCAAAAGCCTACCGGCTACTTGTGCTTCCTTCTGAATGGAGGGAGAGACATGATGCAATCACATGTTCTTTACTTTGCAGGGGCTGTCCCAGCATGTCCCAGACCACTCCCCCAAAACTACACTGATGGGTGAGCACCTGACACTTAATTGGGGGAATTGGCTAAACTCTAGAGTCCTTGAATTCTTAGAGGCTTCATCTCCTACTCTCCAGAGACAGGTCACATTCATCCAATCCTATAAACACTATTTCACTAATAGAGTGGACCACTGTGATGTTTTGCAGAATGTCCAATGGTCCAGTCCTTCAGCCATTATTAGGCCAAAGAGCTGGAGTAAGAACACAACCTTGAGATAGATCATAAATGTTTATCGTTATCTGCCCTACGTTAGAGTGGGCTGTTTCTGGACCTTTTTCCAACAAGGATGAAAAAGAATGTATAATCCAGGTCAACGCTTGGATACCATGAACTTCAAGCTCTGTTACTCTGTCTAGCAAAGCTGCCGTATCTGACACAGCAACTACAGTGTGGGTTACTGTTTGGTTTTTGCATGGGACAGATTAATGGATTAAGGGGGAGATAGATGGTGACCACTACTCCCTGAATCATTTAGATCTTATATTGAGACCTATCAAGAAAGTATTCTTAGCCCCATTTGCAAATGAGGAAACTGAAGCTTCCAGGGTCAGAATAATTTATTGTGAAACATTCTACTTTGTCAAACCTGTTTAATTCACAAGCTCTCGCATTTAATCCTATGAGATGTGGAGGCCGAAGTTGTGATTAGTTAATTTAGGAAAGTGAAAAACAATGTCTGACTGAACTGCTCCATGTCCATACACATCTATCCTGCTTTTTGTGAGAGGTTTTTCTAAGAAGTCTAACTTTGGGATCAAATGGGGCCAGTTCTGCCTGATTTCTTGAGTGGGAAGTCAAGCTCAGTTGAGAAAGTTTTGTTAGCTTTTATTCCTGGCAACTTTGTGGATGAGCTTTATTTCCAAGTGCTGTATGCCAGGATGTTTCCTCATTTGACTTTTCCAGGATCGTGATGGGGTGGGGGAGGGAAGAGAGTTGCCACCCAAAATTAAAATCTTCCCTTCACTGTGGAACAATGCAGCATGAGGCTGCCTGGAGCCGGCAGTGACTTCCTTTGTGCAAATGATTGAGGCAACCAGCCCCAGGATATGGCGACCCGCTGAGTCTTCCCAGGCAAGTCATTTCATGGATCTCAGTTTCCTCAGTTATACAATGAGAGTAATAGTAGTATCTATCTCATAGGATTGCTGCATCTTGCTTAATCCTGAGTTCCCAAAGTGCCTGGCACAAAATACCATTCAATGAGGGGCCCCTGAAGGGCTCAGTCAGTTAGATGTCTGACTCTTGATCTCAGCTCAGGTCTTGGTCAGGTCTTGAGATCAAGCCTCACTTTGGGCTCCATGCTGAGCATGGAGCCTACTTAAAAAAAGAGGAGGATTTGATGGATATATGCTGAATGAATGAATAAATTGTGAAGATTAAATTAGACGACACGTTTACATAGCACATGGCAAATAGATTCTGTGGTGGCAATTCGACCATCTATATTAAAACCTTAAAAAAACACAAAGGTCTTTTTTTTTTTTTTAAAGATTTTATTTATTTATTTGAGAGAGAGAGACAGTGAGAGAGAGCATGAGCGAGGAGAAGGTCAGAGGGAGAAGCAGACTCCCTATGGAGCTGGGAGCCCGATGCGGGACTCGATCCTGGGACTCTGGGATCATGACCTGAGCTGAAGGCAGTCGTCCAACCAACTGAGCCACCCAGGCGTCCCACACACAGGTCTTTTGACTCAATGATTCTGTTTCTAGAACTGGAAACTTCATCTGAATAATTTTAAAAATTAAGATAATTATTTAATAATTATGACAATCTTAATTATTTAGATAATAATTAAGGGTACACCAAAAATGTAGCATATGAGAATGCTCCTGGGAAAACCCCCAAGAGTCCATTGTATTTTAGTGAGGAATCTGTATGTGTGAAATGTAGAAAAACTTTATAAGGTTAAACTCTAAGGCAGTGGTCCTCTAAGTGTGGCTTGGGGACTAGCAACACTAGCATCACCTGGGAACTTGTTTAAAATGTAAATTCTTGAGTCCTGCCCCATACCTCAGAAATTGTGGAGTGGGGCCCAGCAGTCTGGGTTTTAACAAGTCTTCTAGATGATGCTGTAAACATCATCTAGAATGATCTACATGATGCTGTGAACATGTAAACAATGTTCAAGTTTAAGAACTACTGCTCTGAGATGTTACTAGAAGTTGTTTCTTTGTGAGTGGGAATATTTTAATGTTCTTATACTCTCTGACTTCCTTGGAGGAAGCATTGCACTGCCAACCGATATAAGAAAGATATCCAATAAAATAAAGAAAAATGAAAAGAAGAAAAAGTAAACTGAGTGTGGGTGAAAGGGGAGGGAAAAAAGTTTAGAAAAAAACAAACAAACAGGACAGGGGTGCCTGGGTGGCTCAGACAGTTAAGCATCTGACTTTGGCTTGATCCCTGTGGGATCAAGACTGGCATTGGGCTCCCTGATTGGTGGGAAGCCTGCTTCTCCTTCTCCCACACCTCCTGCTTATGTTCCCTCTCTTACTGTGTCTCTGTCATGTGAATAAATAAAATCTTAAAAAAATAAAACAAAAAAACCCAGGACAGAAAAGAAGCACTATTACTTCTCCAGTTTTTTTTTCCTTTCCCCACTTTATTTCTACCCCTACATACACCAATGGGATGTTGTATATTTACAAACTTGCTGAGTGTTGAGGATATTTTGCAGCTGTGGTTTTTTGTTTTTTGTTTTTTTCTCATTTAATATTTCACAGGAACCTTTCCGATGATGCCACAAGCTTCGGTGTCTTCATTTTTTTAAAAATGGAGGCACTGATTTTACTTTCTTCCTTTGGCTACCTGTTTCCCTGTGTTGTTTTCAATTTTTGCCATCATAAATAATTCTGCCACCAATATTTGTACATACACCTCTCCCAGCTTTCAAATTATGTCCTTAGGATAGGTTCTTAGAAGTGAGGTCCATGGATCAAAGGACAGAAATATTTTAAAGACTCAAGTTGTGCAAGAGTGCCAATTTCCCAACACTGAGAAGTGTCATGATTTGAAATAGTTTCACTAGTTAATGGAGAAAATAAGTTGTTTAAAATTTCATCTCTTCCTTTGAGACAATTGACAGCTTCTCCTCTTTCTGAATAAACTCATATTTATCCTTTTGTAAATTTGATTGGGGAGGAAAGCTCTGGACTTCATCCCATTCGTGTCTCTGAGTCTCAGTTTCTTCATCTGCCAAATGGAGTGATACCAGAATGGCTGTGAAATTAAGTGAGATGAAGTATGGGAAAGCTCTCTCACACAGTGTTTTCTGCATATGCACATCATCATTAGGATGTGCATTTACCTATTTAGGATGTAAATAGGTAAATTTAGGATGACATTTACCTATTCATTATAAAACCTTCTGTTTTATCAACAATCCAGAAAACCTTCACCACAACCCAATTCTTTTATTTTTTTTTTTAAGATTTTATTTATTTATTTGACAGACAGAGATCACAAGTAGGCAGAGAGGTAGGCAGAAAGAGGAGGAAGCAGGCTCTCCGCTGAGGGGCTCGATGAGGGACTGGATGCGGGGCTCGATCCCAGGACTCTGGGATCGTGACCTGGGCCAAAGGCAGAGGCTTTAACCCACTGAGCCACCCAGGCGCCCCACCACAACCCAATTCTGGAAAGCCTTCTTCTTTTGTGACCTGGTGCCTTAGAAGGCTGTGGGCAAAGCCCCCTTTTAATTTCTTTCGTTTTTCGAGGGAAACACTGCGACGTGTTTGCAGCCTTAGAGAAGGGCCCTCCGTCAAGGCCTGAGGGTGTCATTATCTGACACTAGCGAGAAAACCAAGTTCACTGATGCAAGGGCGCAGCCTCCCCGCCCTCCCCAGACCTCGCATTTGGGAGAAGAGCCCATCCGGAAAGATCAGAAGCACTCTTAGACCCAACAGAGACGCTCCAGGTACCAGAGGCCAACCTGGGCCGACCTGGCAGGAGCAGGAGCCAGAATATAGTTAATGACTCGCAGCAAGTTTCCTCCTCAAATGTTTTTCTCTGTTGCTAGGAGACCTCTTTTCGCCGCAGCTCGCTGGTTAGAGCTCCCTCTTGTGTTCACATGTTGTAATAGCACTCCAATTGAGCAAAGAGCAAAGATTACTTTTTGTCTTTAACACAGTACATGATTTAAACCATTGTTACTGTGGAATATAATACAGAGAAAAGTATCCGAGATAGACACACGGTTTTAAATAGTTATAAAGTAAACTCTCCTGTAACAACCACGACCCAGGTAAAGAAATGGAACACTGAGGCGCCTGTGTGTCTAGCCTGTGCCTTCAGCTCAGGTCAATGTCCTGGGATGGAACCCTGCTCCAGGCTCCCGGCTCAGCAAGGGAGTCTGCCTCTCCCTTTCCCTCAGCCTCTTCCCTCTGCTTGTGCGCTCTCTCTCTCTCTCTCTCTCTCAAATAAATAAATAAAATCTGAAGAAGAAGAAGAATGAGAAGAAGAAGAAAAAAAATAAAGAAGAAGAAGGAGAAGAAATAGAACACTGCCATCACCTCAGATCGCAGGCACTGGCCCCCTTTGTCTGCTCAATCACATTCCTCCTACAGATTAAACACTCTCCGCAGGCTTAGGGATCTGTTTATCGATTTCCTTCATAGTTTTATTACCTGTTTATGTGTCTGTAATCAATATAGCTTTGGTTTTATCTACTTGGAAAATTTATGTAAACAAACCCATATGGTTTTACTCGATATTATGTTGGTAAGGATATAAACATATTATTTTTGTATCTGTAAGTCCCATCCATGTTGTTATCTGCAGATGTAGTGTGTTCATTTCCACTGGTGTGTAACATTCCAGTATATGACTGTACCACAACTGATCCATTCTCCTGTTCATGGATATTTGGGCTGTTTCCATCTTGGGGCTATTTTGGACAGTACTGCTAATACATTAAGAGTGAATTGTTGGACCACAGAATGTGTATCTCTGGTTTTACTAGATAATGCCCAATAGCTTCCCAAAATGAGTGAAGTAATAAATGCACATTCCCTCCCAGCAGGGGTGTTCATCCCTGCTGCTGAATGGGACTATAGTTGGTATCATCAGACACTTGTTTTCACCAATCTGGTGGTTGTGGAGTGATATCTCATTGTAATTTTGTTTAATTTATTTTTATTTTTATTCATTTATATTTAATTGTGATTATTTCCTGATAATTAATGAGATAAAGCATATTTTCATATGTGTATTGGCCAGGTGACATTCCTCTTATTTGAAGTGTCTATTAAAGTTTTTTGTCCAGGGTGCCTGGGTGGCTCAGTTGGTTAAAGCCTCTGCTTTTGGCTCAGGACGTGATCCCAGGGTCCTGGGATCGGGCCCCGCATCGGGCTCCCTGCTCCACAGAGGAGCCTGCTTTCCTTCCTCTCCCTCTGCCTGCCTCTCTGCCTACTTGTGATCTTTGTCTGTCAAATAAATTTAAAAAAAAAAATTTTTTTTTTTTTTGTCCATTGCCTTTTGGGTTGTTTGTATTTATAGCAGAAATGTCTAGTTCCTGATCTTGGCTAATCTCTGATTTCAGCACCTATTGTGGCAAACAGATTTGTTTTTTACTTTTCATTTTGACATAATTTCAGACATAAAGAGAAGTTGCAAGAATAGAACAAATACCCCTTTCACCAGATTCCCAAATATTAACATATTACCACATTTATTTTAATCTTCTCTGTGTAAGTATGTTTTTTCCCCCTGAATTTGAGAGCAACTTGCAGACATGATGCCTCTTTATCCTAAATCCTTCAGCATGTGCTTTCTGAAAACAAAGTTGTTTCCTTACATAACCACAGTACAATGATCAAAGCCAAGAAACTGACAATGAAACATTAATAATGTCTTGTTTTGTCTGCAGATCCTATTCAGATTTTGCCAATTGTCCCAATTATGTCCTCTATAAATGAAGAATATTCAAGATCATGTTTATATTCATTTATGATATCTCTTCAGCCTTGATTAATCTGTAACAGCTCTTTTCTCTGGCTTGCATAGCATTGACACTTATGAAGAGTATGGATCAGTATTTTATAAAATGTCCTTCCATTCAGGGGCACCTGGGTGACTCAATTGGTTGGGCATCTGCCTTCAGCTGAGGAGGTGACTCCAGGGTCCTGGGATTGAGCCTCACTTCGGCTACCTGCTCTGTCGCTCAGCGGGGAATCTGCTTCTCGTTCTCCCTCTGTGCCTTGCCCCCAACCCCACTGTGTTCTCTCTCACTCTGCTATTTCTCTCTCTCCCAAATAAATGAATAAATAAATCTTTTTTAAAAAAGTCCCTCTAGCTGGCTTGTCAGATATTTCCTCATGATGAGATTCAGTTTATGTACTTAGGCAGGAATATCACAGAATTGATGCTGTTTCCCAAAGCATCATTCAAATCCCAAGATCAATCTAATACATTGTTCATTCATTCCTTTATAGGCAAGAGACTGTTGAATATAAGGTTAGAGCTTTTAACATCATAAAAAGTGAAAAGATGAGCCATGAAGTGAGAAAAGATCATTGAAACATACATAGTTAGACATCAAATATTAAACAGACGATAGTATCAAAGATACATCAAGAATTCTTACAATCGGGGTGCCTGGGTGGCTCAGTGGGTTAAGCCGCTGCCTTCGGCTCAGGTCATGATCTCAGGGTCTTGGGATCGAGTCCCACATCGGACTCTCTGCTCAGCGGGGAGCCTGCTTCCCTCTCTCTCTCTCTGCCTGCCTCTCCATCTACTTGTGATTTCTCTCTGTCAAATAAATAAATAAAATCTTTAAAAAAAAAATTCTTACAATCAACAGAAAAAAGACAGACAACAGAGAAAAAAAAAATAGGCTAAAAACGTGATCCAGCTCTTCCTAAAGGGGAAATGCAAAGGGATACTAAGTATGTAAAAAACTGTTGAACCTCATTAACAAACAGGAAGTGCAAAGTAAAACACAGCTAGATAACATTATATGCCTAACATATTGACCCAAATTAAAAGGCCATCAGGCTTTTGAACTCAGGGTTGTGAGCTTAAGCCCCACATTGGGTGTAGAAGCAGCTTAAAAAAAATAAACTTTTAAAAATCTTTAAAAAATGAAATAAGATAAAATAAAAGGCCATCAATACCAACTGCTGGTAAGCTGATAGTACCACTGGATACACGAGAGGGTAAAGAGTCAACCCACTTTGGAAAAGAGTGTGGTTTAAATTAGGAAATCTCAAGGGACACCTGGTTAAGTTGGTTAAACATCTGCCTTTGGCTCAGGTCATGATTCCAGGGTCCTGGGATGGAGGTCCACATCCGACACCCTGCTCAGCCAGGAGCCTGCTTCTCCCTCTGCCTGCTGCTCCCCCTGCTTGTGTTCACTCTCTCTCTCTCTCTCTCTGACAAATAAATAAATAAAATCCTAAATACATAAACTAGGACAGTTCAAGATATGCACATCCTCTGACCCAGAAATTCCACAACCATTTAGAAACTCTTGCACTAGGAAGAATGTGTATAATGTTCATATCATCATTGTCATAACACCAAACACTGGGAACAACCAACGTGCTTATTAGTAACAGAGGAATAAATTGCGATACGTTCGCCCAATAGAACAGTCCACAGCAGAGACTTCTCCAAGGTGAGCATGTTTCAAAATCACCTGGGGGGTTTTGTGTCCACATGAAAACCTATACCAGAATGTTCCTAGCAGCGTTACTCATTACTGCCAAAAAGCAGAAAGCGCCCATGTGCCAGTCCCCATCAACAGAGGAATGGATAAATAAACGTGGTATATCCGCGCAACGGACTATTACTCTGCCATGAAAAGGAAGGCAATCCTGACACACAGCTACAACATGGATGAGCGTTGAAAACATTTTGCTATGTGAAAAAAAAAAACAAACAACTAGACATGAAAGACCACACATTGTATAATTCTGTCCATATGAAACGTCCAGAATAGGCAAATTCATAGAGATAGAACGTAGAATATGGTTGCCTCCGGTTGAGGAAAAGGGAAATGGGGAGTGGCTGCTAACAGGGGTTTTTTTGGTGGGGAGTGATGAGAGGGGTCTATACCGCATTGTGATAATTGTGCACCACTCTGTGACAACACCCAACTGTTCCATTATACCTTTAAATGGATGACCTGTATGACAGGTGAATTATATCTCAGTAACACAATTTATTTTATTTGTTTGTTTTTACAGATTTCGGTTTTATTTTTTTTATTCAATTAATTAACATAATGTATTATTGGTTTCAGAGGTAGAGGTCAGTGAGTCATCGGTCTTATATGATATGCGGCGCTCATTACATCATGAGCCCTCCTTAATATCCATCACCCAGGTAGCCCATCCCCCACCTCCCTCCCCTCCAGCAACCCTCAGTTTGTCTCCTGGGATTAAGAGTATTTCTTGTTTTATTTTTTCCTCTCTTCCCCTATGATCCTCTGTTTTGTTTCTTAAATTCCACATGTCAGTGAGATCATATGATATTTGGCTTTCTCAGATTGACATATTCTGTTTTTCATAACACTCTTTTGTCCCTTTTGTTCCATCCTCATTGTTGCAAATGGCAAAATTTCATTTTTTTTGGTGGCTGACTAATATCCTATTGTATATACACACCACATCTTCTTTATCCATTCATCTGTCAATGGACATCTGGGCTCTTTCCATAGTTTGGCTGTTGTGGACATTGCTGCTATAAACATAAGGTTCAGATGTCCCTTCAGATCACTACATTTGTATCTTTGGGGTAAATACCCAGTAGTGCAATTGCTGGGTTATAGGGTGGCTCAATTTTCAACTTTTTGAGGAACCTCCGTGCTGTTATACAGTGTGGTTGCACCAGCTTGCATTCCCACCAACAATGTAAGAGGGTTCCCCTTTCTCTGCATCCTCATCTGTTGTTTCCTGAGTTGTTAATTTTAGCCATTTTGGCTGGTGTGAGTTGGTATATCACTGTGGTTTTGATTTCTGTTTCTCTGATGCTGAGTGATGTGGAGCACTTTTTCATGTTTCTGTGGCCATTTGGATGACTTCTTCTCAGTTCATGTACTCTGCCCATTTCTTGATTGGATTACTTGTTCTTTGGGTGTTGAGCTTGATAAATTCTTTATAGATAGTAACACTGTTTAAAAATCATATATGCAGGGGAGCCTGGGTGGCTCAGTGGGTTGAGCCTCTGCCTTCGGCTCAGGTCATGATCTCAGGGTCCTGGGATCGAGCCCCGCATCGGGCTCTCTGCTCGGCAGGGAGCCTGCTTCCTCCTCTTTCTCTGCCTCTCTGCCTACTTGTGATCTCTGTCAAATAAATAAATAAAATAATATTTTAAAAAATCACATATGCAGAGGGCCTGGGTGGCGCCATCAGTTAAGCCTCTGACTCTTGGTTTTGTCCAGATCCTGATATCAGAGTCATGGGATCGAGCCTGTGTCCAGCTCTACTCTCAGCATGGAGTGTGCTTAAGACTCTTAAGACTTTCTCCCTTTCCCTCTGCTGTGCCCCCACCTCAAATAAGTTAAAAAATAAATAAATAAATAAACAAACAAACAAAATCACATATACCAATTGCAGGCTTTACCCCACAGAGTAGTTGTTTTTTTTTTTTTTTAAGATTTTATTTATTTATTTGACAGACAGAGATCACAAGTAGACAGAGAGGAAGGCAGAGAGAGAGGAGGAAGCTGGCTCCCTGCCAAGCAGAGAGCCCGATGCGGGGCTTGATCTCAGGACCCTGGGATCATGACCCGAGCCAAAGGCAGAGGCTTTAACCCCCTGAGCCACCCAGGCACCCCCACAGAGTTTTTCAGTAGGTCCAGAGTAGGACCCAAGACTTTTCATTTCTTTCCTTTTTTTTTTTTTTTTAAGATTTATTTATTCATTTTAGAGAAAGGGAGAGAGCACGTGCAAGCAGGGACGGGGGGCAGAGAGAGAGAGAATCCATAAGCAGAGTCCTTGCTGAGTGTGGAGCCCAACATGGGGCTCAATCCCACGACCCTGGGATTATGATCTGAGCTGAAACCAAGAGGTGGCCGCTTAACCCACTGAGCCACCTAGGGGACCCAAGACTTTTCATTTCTAACAAGTTCTGAGGTGATGATGATGGTGGTATACTGACTGGGGGTGGTTCTGGGACCACGCTTGGAGAGCTCTTGCTGTAGCAGGAGGAACAATCAAGTTACAACTACATACAACTACTCTAGGCTATTCCAAACCAACATTTATTTTGCTTTCTGAAACTTTAAAAATTCCTTAAATTCACCTCCTGGGACCAGGGCATACTTGCTGTCCCTCTGACTTACTAATGCTGAGAATGGCCCACTGACCTGGTAGATTGGGCAAGGCAGCTTTCCTCTCTACTCCTTCCCCAGACCCCCTACAAAGGAAGGGATGGGAGATGAGGTCACTCCCTGACCTGCCTTGCCCACCCCCACTGCTCCCAGATATCCTTCTCTCTCCTTTTCCTCCTCCCACCTCCAGGCTCCCCTCCCAATGGTAAAATTACCATTTTACCATTTACTCTAAGCTCTTTCTTTCTGAGACCCTAGAGGTTTCCCTCTCACTGCAATCTTGGTATGCAGAGGTCCACCTCTCAGGCCCTTGTTCTCTCCTATAAAGGCCACATTAAAGGAGAAAGGATGGCGAGGGGAGAAGCAGGATAGCATAAGAGTAGGAGACCTAAATTCAGCTAGATAATTATCAAACCATTTGGAACACCTGAAAACTCAACAGGAGATCAAAGAGAAGAGCAGCAATTCTAGGAACAGAAAAGCGACCACTTTCTGGAAGGTAGGAGGTGTGGAGAAGTGAATCTGAGGAGATATATGGGAAGAGAGACAGTGTGGGGGGGGCAGATCCTGGTAAGCAGTGGAGCAATGGAGCACAAAATTCAAACTTTTAGAAGTCTGCCCCTCTGAGGGATGTCACTCCAGAGACTAAGCGGGGGTGGAGTCCTCGTGGGGACAGTGTGATCTCAGGACACACGGGGTCAAGAAAGACCAGGGTGCATGAGTGTGGCAGACCCCCAGATATCAGAGGGGGGAAGTTGGCTTCAGAGATGGAGCCGAGGAGTGCTCTATCAGAACGGGGTTCCCTTCAACCATGATCCAAGGCACAGTCAGGGCACTGCTGTTGGAGCAGGGATCCCACAAGTGGCAGGTCCAGAGAGACTCACCTTCCTCCTCTGGGAGGAGCATCACGGGAGCGTGCTGCAGGAATCTGCTGGGTTTGGAGACTCCAAATGGGGCCATGCACCAGAGATAGAAATACTTGGTGACAGGCTGGGTGAGCTCGGATTGTGGTGGGAGACCAGGGAGTCAGGAGGGATTCACTGCTTTTTTTCTGAGGGTGCATTGAGGTATGGGGTCCTGAGCTCTTAGCTCCTCAGAGATTGGGAGGCTGCCATCTTCATTACTGTCCTCCAAAGCTGTATGGAAGGCATTCAGGGAACAAAAGCTCTGGAGAGTGAACCAAGCAGATTACTTAGCCCTGGCAAGGATGGTGCAATCTCACCTTGAGCAAAGACATTTGAGAATCACAGCAATAGGCCTCTCCTCCAGAAGATCAGCAAGAACATCCAGCCAAGACCAAGTTCACTGATCAATGAGAATGGCAAAACTTCAGAGCTACAGGAATACACCACATAGAATTCATGGCTTTTCCTCCATGATTCTTTAGTCTTTCAAAGTTAAATTTTTTTAATTTTATTTTTTCTTATTCTATTTTTAAAATTTTTCCTTTTCCTCTTTTAACCTTTTTAAACTATTTTATCTTATCAATACCTTTTAAAAAATCTTTTAAAATTTTCATTATTATAGTCATATTTTATCCCTTCATTGTATTTAACCTTATTTTTTGTATACATATAGGTTTTTCTTTCTTTAAAATTTTGGGATAGGGCAGCTGGGTGTCTCAGTTGGTTGAACAACTGCCTTCCGCTCAGGTCATGATCCCGGACTTCCAGGATTGAGTCCCGCATTGGGCTCCCAGCTTCTTGGGGAGTCTGCTTCTCCCTCTGACCTTTTCCTCTCTCATGTTCTCTCTCACTCATTCTCCCTCAAATAAATAAATAAAATCTTTAAAATAAAATAAAATTTTGGGATACAGTTTCTTCTAACAGATCAAAATATACCTTAAATCTAGTGCATGGCTTTGTTCTGGCCTCCAGCCTGATCACACTCTTTCCTCTTTTTTTTTTTCTTTTTTGAACCAACTTTTATCAATTCCTTTTTAGAATCTTTTTAAATTCTCATCTTTACAGTCATATTCCATCCCTTCATCATGTTTACCCTTATTTTTGTATATTTTGTTATTTTGTATATATAAGTTTTTCTTTCTTTAAAATTTTGGGAGGCAGTTTCTTCTAACAGAGCAAAATACACCTAAAATCAAATGTACAGCTATATTCTACTCACCAGTCTAATATATATATATAGATAGATAGATACAGATATAGATATAAATATAGATATTTATAGATAATAATATAGATATAGATATAAATATAGATAGATAGATATATCAATCTAGATATATATAGATATAGATATATATCTGTTTCAATATATATCTATATATATATAGCTGGTTCTTTGAAAGCATAAGATTGATAAACCCCTGGCCAGACTTGTCAAAAAGAAAGGAGAAAGGACCCAAATTAATAGAATCATGAATGAAAGAAGAGAGATCACAACCAACACCAAAGAAATACACACAGTTACAAGAATATATTATGAGCAACTATACACCAGCAAATCTGACATTCTGGAAGAAATGAATGCATTCCTAGAGACATATAAACTACCAAGACTGAACCAGGAAGGAATAGAAAAACTGAACAGACCCATAACCAGTAAGGAGATTAAAGGAGTAATCAAAAATATCCCAACAAACAAGAGACCAGGGCCAGACACCTTCCCAGGAGAATTTTAGCAAACATTTAAAGAAGAATTAAGACATGTTCTTCTGAAACTGTTTGAAAAAATAGAAATGGAAGGAAAACTTTCAAACTCATTTTATGAGGCCAGCATTAACTTGATCCCCAAAGCAGACAAAGACCCTATAAAAAGCAGAATTACAGACCAGTATCCTTCATGAACACTGATGCAAGCATTCTCATCAAAATACTAGCCAACAGAATCCAACAGTACATTAAAAGGATTATTCACTTCAACCAAGTGGGATTTACTTCTGGACTGCAAGTTTTATTTAACAACTGCAAATCAGTCAATGTGCTGGAGTATATTAATAAAAGAAAAAACAAGAACCATATGATACTCTCAATAGATGCTGAAAAAGCATTTGACAAAGAACAGCATCCTTTCTTGATAAAAACTCTTCCTAGTGTAGGGATAGAGTGTATGTACCTCAATATCATAAAAACCATCTATGAAAAACCCACAGCGAATATCATTCTCAATGGTGAAAAACTGAGCACTTTCCCCTTAAGGTCAGGAACACGGCAGGGATGTCCACTATCTCCACTGCTAATATAGTACTAGGAGTCCTAGCCTCAGCAATCAGACAACAAAAAGAAATAAAAGGCATCTGAATTGGCAAAGAAGAAGTCAAATCCTCACTCTCTGCAGATGCTATGATAGTTTATGTGGAAAACGCAAAAGACTCCAATCTAAAATTGCTAGAATTCATACAGGAATTCAGTAAAGTGTCAGGATATAAAATCAATGCACAGAAATCAGTTACATTTCTATACATCAACAGCAAGACAGAAGAAAGAGAAATTAAGGAGTCAATCTCATTTATAATTGCATCTAAAACCATAAGATACTTAGGAATAAACCTAACCAAAGAGGCAAAGAATCTGTACTCAGAAAACTATAAAGTACTCACGAAATAAATTGAGGAAGACATAACGAAATGGAAAAATGTTCCATGTCATGGATCAGAAGAACAAATATTGTGAAAATGTGTATGCTACCTAAAACAAACTCTACACATTTAATAAAATCCCAATCAAAATACCATCAATTTTTTTCAAAGAAGTGGAAAAAATAGTCATAAAATTTATATGGAATAAGAAAAGATGCCAAATAGCCAGAGGAATGTTGAAAAGGAAAATTAAAGTTGGTGGCATCACAGTTCCAGACTTAAAGCTCTATTACAAAGCTGTCATCATCATGACAGTATGGTACTGCCACAAAAACAGATACATAGATCAATGGAACAGAATAGAGATCCCAGAAATGGACCCTCAACTCTGTGGTCAACTAATCTTTGACAAAACAGGAAAGGATATCCAATGGAAAAAAGGCAGTCTCTTCAACAAATGGTGTTGGGAAAATTTGACAGCCACATGTAGAAGAATGAAACTAGACCATTTCCTTACACCACACACAAAAATAGACACAAAATGGATGAAAGATCTCAATGTGAGACAGAATGCATCAAAATCCTAGAGGAGAGCACAGGCAGCAACCTCTTCGACCTCAGCCATAGCAACTTCTTCCTAGAAACATCACCAAAGGGAGGGGAAGGAAGGAGAAAAATGAACTATTGGGACTTCATCAATATCAAAGGTTTTTGCACAGCAAAGGAAACAGTCAACAAAACCAAAAGACAACTGACAGAATGGGAGAAGATATTTGCAAAAGACATATCAGATAAAGACATATCAGATAAAGTATCCAAAAATCTATAAAGAACGTATCAGGGGTGTCTGGGTGGTTCAGTGGGTTAAGCCGCTGCCTTCGGCTCAGGTCATGATCTCAGGGTCCTGGTATCGAGTCCCGCATCAGGCTCTCTGCTCAGCGGGAAGCCTGCTTCCCTCTCTCTCTCTCTCTCTCTCTCTCTGCCTGCTTCTCTGCCTACTTGTCATCTCTCTCTGTCAAATAAATTTAAAAAAAAAAAGAACATATCAAACTCAACACCCAAAGAACAAATGATTCAATCAAGAAATGGATAGAAGACATGAACAGATATTTCTCCAAAGAAGACATACAACTGGCCAACAGACACATGAAAAAGTGCTCAACATCACTTGGCATCAGGGAAATACAAATTAAAACCACAGTGAGATACCACCTCACACCAGTGAGAATGGCTAAAATTAACAAATCAGGAAATGACAGATGTTGGCAAGGATGCAGAGAAAGGGGAACCCACTTTTGGTAGGAATGCAAGTTGGTGCAGTCAGTCTGGAAAACAGCATGAAGGTTCATCAAAAAGTCGAAAAATAGAGCTACCCTATGACCCAGCAACCGCACTACTGGGTATTTACCCTAAAGATACAAATGTAGTGATCTGAAGGGGTACCTGCGCCCGAATATTTATAGCAGCAAAGTCCACAATAGCCCAACTATGGAAAGAACCTAGATATCCATCAACAGATGAATGGATAAAGAAGATGTGGTATTTATATATATATATATACACACACACATATATATATATATAATGCGGTGTATATAGCATGCGGTATACACACACACACACACACACACACACACACACACACGAATACTATGCAGCCATAAAAAATCAAAATCTTGGAGTACCTGGGTGGCTCAGTGGGTTGAAGCCTCTGCCTTCGGCTCAGGTCATGATCCCAGCATCCTGGGATCGAGCCCCGCATCGGGCTCTCTGCTCAAGGGGAACCTGAGTCCTCCTCTCTCTCTGCCTCCTCTCTCTGCCTGTCTCTCTGCCTGCTTGTGATCTCTGTCTGTCAAATAAATAAATAAAATCTTTTAAATAAAAAAAATCAAAATCTTGCCATTTGCAACAATGTGGATGAACAGAGGGTATTAAGCTAAGTGAAATAAGTCAATCAGAGAAAGACAATTATCATATGATCTCTCCAATATGAGGAATTAGAGAGGGAGGGCAGGGGTTGTTGGAGGAAAGGAGGGAAGAAATGAAACAAGATGGAAGATGGGATCAGGAGACAAACCATAAGAGACTCTTAATCTCGAGAAACAAACTGAGGGTTGCTGGCAGGGGGAGGGATAGTGTGATGGGTTGATGGACATTGGGGAGGGTATGTGCTATGGAGAGTGCTGTGAATTATGTAAGATTCATAGACCTGCACACTTGAAGCAAATAATACATTATATGTTAATTTTTAAAATGCTGTCATTCATGTTCAATAAAATATTTCCCTTTTTCCCTTTAAAAAAAAAAAAGGAGAAGGGGGAGGGGAGCAAGGTGTATCGTTAACCTCTGTTGAGCCCCTGTGGTACCAGGCACTGTGTGAAGTGCTCCTCCTTTATTCCTACAACTGCTCTATGAGGTAGTAATATTATCATCTCATATCACAGATAAGGAAGTCAAGGCTGGAAAAGATAAAGTGTCTTACCCAAAGTCACACAGCCAGTCAGAATTAGAAACCAGTTTCTTTCCACTTTACTAGAAGCCTCTTTGAGCCCCACTCTTAATCTCTCCCCTGGAGATTTTGTACTCTCTTGGAAGCCTATTTTCCAGGTGGGAAAACTGAGGTTCAGAGAGGGGCAATGTCTTGACTGAAGGCACACAGGACATCCTGGCAGGGTCTTGGCTTCTTCAAGAGGCCCGGTTCTCCCCTGCCTCAGGCCAGACCTGTGGAGAACTGCCACAGCTGGGCCACCTCTGCAGTAGCCCTGGCTGGTCCACTCTGAACACTGGCTCAGCTCCCTAGGCTTGGTAGCCTTGGGTCTTTCCCAATAGGTAGGGCATCCTCCCAGAATCCTTTGCTCAGCAGCTGGGCCACTGACAGCACCAGCCTGCTGCTGTCCAATCCTTCCCCCTCTCACCCTACCCCCGCCCCCATCCTGCCACATATCAAAGCCCCCCACATCCTCTGGACCAATATCCCCCTTTCTCTATGTCAGTCTCCCTTCATCCAGGCTTCATCCAGCTTCTCCCTGCCTATAGCCAGAGGGAGCTCCCCCAGACTCAGAGCTGAGTGCTTTATGCCCCTCTCCTGCAATTTCCTTCTGTGGCTCCCTTACAGCCAGTAGGAAAAGCCCCAGCTCCTCCCCAATTAAGGCCCTTTGACATCTGGCCCCACCCTCCTGGGCCACTGTATTTCCTGCCACTCCCCCATGGCCCCAAACTCTGACCTCTTCAGAAGTGCTCAGTGTGACCACATAGGCATCAGAGAGCCTCCAAGTCTACACACATTATTTCTTCTTCTTGAACCACCCTTTCCCTACCTCTCCATCTGGGAGCACATGAGGTTAGGGGGCGGGGAACAAATGAAGGATGATAGGGCCTCTCCAGGGAGGGTTAAGACTCTTTTCTGTACTTGAAGTTTTGGTGATCTCATCCAGTCTTGGGACCTTGAATTCCATCCTCATGCTGATGTCTCCCAAACATGTATCTGCAGCCCAGACCACCCCGAGATCTCCAGACTCATAGAATCAGCCACTCACATTTCTACATGGGTGTCTGTTAATGTCTCAAAGTTTACACACTACAGCAAGAACCCTGCTCTTCCCAACCACACTCCCCCTACCCCACTGCAAACCCCACTCCTCCATTCCATCCCAGTCTGCTTGGTCTCAGTTGGCTGAGCCACCATCATCTCTTGCCTTCTAGTATCTCCTATCAGTGGAGCCATACAATACTCATTTGTCAGAATCTCCTTCCTTTTTTTTTTTTTTAAAGATTTTATGTATTTATTTTAGAGATAGAGAGACCTTGAGTGGGGGAAGGATCAGAGGGAGAGGGGCAAGCAGATCTGCACTGAGGGCAGAGCCCAGTGTGGGGCTAGATCCCACAACCCCAAGATCATGACCTGAGCCGAAACCAGGAGGCAGACAGTCAACCAACAGAGCCACCCAGGAGACCCAGCATATCCTTCCTTTTTATGGTTGAATAACATTCCATTGTACAGGTAGAGTGCATTTTGTCTCTATGCATTCATTCATCAATGGATGGACACTTGGGTTGGCTCCACATTTTAGCTACTGTGAATAATGCTGCTATGAATATGGGAGTGCAAGCACCTGTTTGAGTCCCTGTTTTTAATTTTTTTGAATGTACATCTAGGAGTAGAATTGCCAGCTTTTTTTTTTTTTTAAAAGATTTTATTAATTCATTTGAGAGAAGGCGAGAGAGAGAGAGAGAGAGAGAGTGAGCGCACAAGCAGGGGGAGGGGGTAGGAGGACAGAGGGAGAAGCAGACTCACCACTGAGCAGGGAGCCCGATATGGGACTCCTGGGCGACCCTGGGATCACAACCTGAGCTGAAGGCAGACACTTAACCGACTGAGCGATGAATTGCTGGCTTCTATGTTTAACTTTCTTAGAAACTGTTGAACTGTTTTTGATAGTTGCTGCGTCATTTTACATTCTGATCAGCAACGTACAAGGAAGGTCTGGCAGGCATCCACCTCCACATCCTTGCTAACACTTGCTATATTCTTGGTTTTTTGTTTTTGTCTTAAATACAATAGCCAGGGGTGCCTGGGTGGCTCAGTGGGCTAAAGCCTCTGCCTCAGGTCATGATCTCAGGGTTCCTGGGATCAAGCCCTGTATCGGGCCCTCTGCTCGGTGGGGAGCCTGCTTCCCCCCCCCCCCCCCCGCCTGCCTCTCTGCCTACTTGTTATCTCTGTCAAATAAATAAATAAAATATTTTTAAATAAATAAATACAATAGCCATTCTAATGGGTGTGAAGTGATATCTCACTGTGGTTTTGATTTTCATCTCCCTAATGACTAAAGATAATGAGCACCTTTTCCTGTGCTTATTGACCTTTTGTATATATCTTCTTTGGAGAAATGTCTATTTAATGCCTTTGCCTTTTTTCCCTCCCAGTTTTGAATTTGGTGTTTGTGGTTGTTGAGTTGTAGGAGTTCTTTATATATTCTGGGTATTTATCCCCTTACTGGATATGTAATTTGCAAATACTCCCCCCACCCCCACCATTCCATGGGCTGTCTTTCCACTCTCTTGATAGTGTTCTTTGATGCACAAAAGGGTGTAGGCTTATTCTTTGAAGGAAAATTGGAGTGGCAAAAAGCACCAGGGAGACAAATAGCAAATAACAACTACAACCATCCACTAAAAGGCCCAAACCAGAGCTCCAGGATCATCTGCGATTCTCCTTTTTCATTTACTTCATCTATCCATCCATTCATTCATTCACTCGCACACTCATTCACTCATTCATTTATTTATTGAAGAAACTCAGAATCTAGTGGGAGAGAAAAATACAGACATAGATAATCCTCATGCTGGGTGTCAAGAGCTACAACCCTAAGGAAAGCCAAGGGGGGCTGAGGGTGGGTGTACAAGTTGAAGACATCCCATGGCTTAGCCCTTTAAAATGCCTTCAAATTCATCCCTCCTCTCTGTTCCTGTGGCCACCAATAGCCCCTGTCTCTAGTCTCACCCTGTTAGTCTGGGCCCTCTGAGAAGCTAATGCCAGGATAGGATAAACTATAGAAGGATCTTTATTAGGTGAAACACCCGTGTGAGAGGTAATGAGGAGGGAGTGGAAGGCTGGGAGAGCTGTCAAGCTGTGATATACATCTAGCCCCAGGTAAAGAAGAGAGGGAAGGAAGGTTGGGTAGAAGGATCTATCCTGCCAGATTGTCTAAAGAAGGTCTGGTAAATGTCAGGCAGTCCCGTGTCTCCCAGGAAGGGACCTGCCTTAGTAAACCCCTTGTGTTAAGTCACTGGCTGGCACATCCCATGGGAAGCCTGGCTTGATGCAAACAAAGAGCACAGCAACCCTTGGTCAGTTACAGTCTCTGGAGTTCAAGGTCCGTGAGGCTCATTTTCTTGAACCCCACAACCCCCACAGAGGTGCCAGAGTGATCTTTCTAAAATGCAATCTCACTGTGCTCAAACACCTTCCATGGCTCCCCAGTGTCCTCAGGGTAAATCTTTTAAAATCCCTAAATTCTTATCCTGGTTCTCAAAGTCCTGTTGGGGGAAAGGGGACAATTTACCTTTTGTGCTCCATTGCCCACTAATCCTCACTATTAAACACAGCCTATACCCCTCAGCCACCGTGGACAGACTATCCATTGCTTCCCAGATGTAGATTCTCTTCTATTCCCTTATGCCTTTGCCCACATTGTGCCCTCTGCCTAGAAAGTCCTTCCTTACATCTCTCCCATCAAAGCCTAGCTCAATGTCAAGTGCTTTCTCCAGCTTCCCAGTCAGCAGCATTCCTGGCTCTATCTCTGGTTCAGGCCCGCATCCTCTGGAGTAGACAGTAGATTCCTGTGGCTGTGACAGAAGAAGGGGGCAAACAACTATCACTGTCCTCTCGGGCTTTGCTCCTACCTTCCCAGAGCAAGCTGGCTTATATGGCCTCAAAACAGTCTCACACCCCCATCTTCTCTCCAGTGGTTGCAACAGAAACCCACTGCACAGAATCCAGGGCAACCAGAGACTGAAGCCCACCCCGATCCAAGGGCTTTCTCTCTCCCTCCTCCACTTGCAGTCCTGCCTTCCTGGACTTAGGATGTAATGGTTTATTTTTAGACCACATACTGGACTGGGAATCTGCTTGACGCCTGAGGTGTAACCAGACTCTGGGGTGGCACTAGCCTTGAGCTCTATCTTGGCAGAGGAACCATGAGAAGATCCAAAGGCTATGCTGGGGGCTGGGGCCCCTGGGAGGCAGCACACTAGGACAGATGAACCCTCTACTGAGCTCCAGAGGGTGGGGGGGCTTTCTTTCAGGGCATGAGGTGCTCCTACAACCTGACCCACTGAGCCCCTCTTTTGACAGTTGGAGCTCAGAGAGGCCAAGGTTACCAGAGGTAGACCAGGGACTGAATTCATGTCCCTACAGCATGGTCAGGCTTCCCAAAGTTGGAAAGTGGAGCAGAAATGATTGTGTCCTTGTTCTTGCTCTGGTGTTCTCTCCCATTCTGTGTGCACCTCCAGCTACACACCCTGGAGAAACCCCCAACAGAGAGGGCCTGCAGGCTGGATCCAGTTTTGTTTGGTCACAGATTATTTTGAATTTTTTTAAAAAATTGTGGTAAGATACACATAACATAAAATTTACCATCTTAACCATTTTTAAGTGTACAGTACAATGACACTGAACCGTTAAATGTCATGCAGCCAGCCCCACCATCCATGCTCAGAACTTTCTCATCTTCCCCAGCTAAAACTGTACCCATCAAACAGGAACTTTCCATTCCCCTACCCCAGCCAGCCCCTGGCATTGGCCTTTCTATTTCTGTCTCTATAAATCTGATGACTCTAGAGACCTCATCTAAGAGGAACTATACAGTATCTGTCCTTTTATAACTGGTTGATTTCACTTAGCATTATGTCCTCCGGGTTCATCCATGTGGTAGCACGTGTCAGAATTTCCTCCCTTTTTAAGACTGAGTAATATTCCATTTATGGATAGACCACATTTAGTTTATCCATTCATCCACTGATGGACCCTTGGGTTGTTCCTACCTTTTAGAATTGTGATTAAGGCTGTTATGAATGGGGGTGTGCAAATACCTGTTTGAATTCCTGCTTTCAATTCTTTAGGGCATATGCCTCAATGTGGATTTGCTGGATCATGTGGAATAATACTTTTAATTTTTTGAGGAACCGTTTTTCACAACAGAATTTGAATTTAAAAAAAAAATTAGCTACCAGCATTAGAAAAAATTTGTTAGTGTACAAGAAAGCAACTGGTTTTTGTATCCTGCCACATTACTGAATTGCTATATGAGTTCTAGTAGTTTGGGGGTGGAGTCTTTTGGGTTTTCCATATAAAGTATCATGTCATTTGTGAAGAGAGAGAGTTTGACTTCTTCTTTGCCAGTTTTGATACCTTTTATTTCTTTCTGTTGTCTGATTGCTATTTCTAGGACTTCTAGTACTGTGTTGAACAACAGTGGTGAGAATGGGCATCCTTGTCATGTTCCTGATTGCAATGGGAAGGCTGTCAGCTTTTCCCCATTGAGGATGATATTCGCTGTGGGTTTTTCATACATAGATTTTGTAAAGTTAAGGAATGTTCCCTCTATCTCTATACTTTGAATTGTTTTAATCAGGAACGGATGCTGTATCTGGTCAAATGCTTTTTCTGCATCAACTGAGAAGACCATGTGGTTCTTTTCTCTTGTTGATTTGTTCTATCACATTGATTGATTTGGAAATGTTGAACCACCCTTGCATTTCTTGGATAAATCTTACCTGGTCATGGTGGATAATGTTTTTAAAGTACTGTTGGATCCTATTAGCTAGGATCTTGTTGAGAATCTTGGCATCCATATTCATCAGGGATACTGGTCTGAAATTCTCCTTTTTGGTGGGGTCTTTGCCTGGTTTGGGGATCAGGGTAAAGCTGGCTTCATAAAAAGAGTCTGGAAGTTTTCCTTCTGTTTCTATTTTTTTGAAACAGCTTCAGGAGAATTGGTATTATTTCTTCCTTGAGTGTTTGATAGAATTCTCTGGGGAATCCATCAGGTCCTGGGCTCTTGTTTTTTGGGAGGTTTTTGATCACTGCTTCAATCTTGTTACTAGATATTGGTCTATTCAGATTGTCAATTTCTTCCTAATTCAGTTTTGGAAGTTTATAGGTTTCCAGGAATGCATCCATTTTGTCCAGATTGCTTAACTTATTGGCATACAACTAACTGTTGATTATAATTTCTGATGATTATTTCTATTTCCTTGGTGTTAGTCACGATCTCTCCCTTTTCGTTCATAATTTTATTAATTTGGGTCCTCTCTCTTTTCTTTTGGATTAGTTTGGCCAATGGTTTATCAATCTTATTGATTCTTTCAAAAAACCAGCTTCCAGTTTCACTGATGTGTTCTACTGTATCTCTACTTTCTATCTCATTGATCTTTGCTCTAATCTTGATTATTTCCCTTCTTGTGTGTGGGGTTGGCTTAATTTGTTGTTGATTCTTCAGTTCTTTAAGGTGTAAAGAGAGCTGATGTATTCTGGATTTTTCAATTTTTTTGAGGGAGGCTTAGATGGCTATGTATTTCCCCCTTAGGACCGCCTTTGCCATATCCCATAGGTTTTGGATTGAAGTGTCTTCATCAAGATCAAAAGCTTCTGCTCCACAAAGGAAATAGCCAACAAAACAAAGAGGCAACCCATGGAATGGGAGAAGATATTCATGAATGACACTACAGACAAAGGGCTGATATCCAAGATCTATAAAGAACTCCTCAAACTCAACACACACAAAACAGATAATCACTTCAAAAAATGGGGAGAAGACATGAACAGAGACTTCTTTAATGGCTATCAGACACATGAAAAAATGTTCATCATCATTAGCCATCAGGGAGATTCAAATCAAAAGCACAATGAGGTACCACCTTACACCAGTTAGAATGGCCATAATTAACAAGACAGTAAACAAGTGTTGGAGAGGATGTGAAGAAAGGGGAACCCTCTTACACTGTTGGTGGGAATGCAAGTTGGTGCAGCTACTTTGGAAAACAGTGTGGAGATTCCTTAAGAAATGAAAAATAGAGCTACCCTATGACCCTGCAATTGCACTACTGGTTATTTACCCCAAAGATACAGATGTAGTGAAAAGAAGGGCCATCTGTACCCCAATGTTCATAGCAGCAATGGCCACAGTTGCCAAAAGGTGGAAAGAACCAAGATGCCCTTCAAAGGACGTATGGATAAAGAAGATATGGTCCATATATACTATGGAGTATTATGTATCCATCAGAAAGGATGAGTACCCAACTTTTGTATCAACATGGACGGGACTGGAAGAGATTATGCTAAGTGAAATAAATCAAGCAGAGGGAGTCAATTATCATGTGGTTTCACTTACTTTTGGAGCATAAGGAATAACACGGAGGACATGGGAAGATGGAGAGGAGAAGGGAGTTGGGGGAAATTGGAGGGGGAGACAAACCATGATAGATTGTGGACTCTGAGAAACAAACTGAGGGTTTTGGAGGGGAGAAGGGTGGGGGGTTGGTGAGCCTGGTGGTGGGTATTATGGAGGCCACATATTGCACGGAGCACTGGGTGTGGTGCATAAAGAATGAATTTTGGAACACTGAAAAAAATTAAATAAAATAAAAATTTTTAAAAATTCTGCTTCTGTTGAGAGATTGGATGGAGTTCTGATATCACTGGTCCTGAGCCAGCCTCACTGGGTTCCCTGGAGAGACACCAGTCCAACCAAAGCAGTGCCCCCTCCTCACAGGGCTGGGATGTAGCTCTGTGGGGCCCTGTCCTGAGCTTCTTGGTTGTAAGAACTCAAATTTCTTTCCTTTCTTCCCCAGCCCTAGGTAGGCTCTGTGATACCTCAGTGACCCCTTTTGCCTTATCATTCCTTATGTATGTGTTTAACATATCCCCTATATTTGATCTGTCTGTTGAAACACCTGGTATGGTTCCATTTTCCTGGCTGGCTCTGGCCTGTAGCACTTGGCTGCTATTCCTGCCTGGTGATGCTGGACAGCGGCTGACCCCCCAGATCAGGTATCATCTTGCCTGGTCACCTCTCCCTGACTTCTTGTTTTTCTACCTCAAGCTAACTTGGCCTGCCTGAGATCAGATGTGTGCCCCTGCTCTGATCAAGTACCTTCCAAGGAGATGCTCCTTATTGAGCAACTTACTGTGTGCCAGAGACCATGTATAAGACTTCATACATCAACTATACTCAAATAATAAAAGCAGACACCCCCCCCCAAAAAAAAACAAACCACAAAAAGGATTGCTTTCAAATAAGAGAATATAAACCTGAAAGAAAATTCTCAAATAATAGGGTTTTAATAAAACCAATTATTATAATATATGAGACATAAAGCTAGGCATCTAATAATAATCTGTATGGATGATTCTTTAAAAATAAAGACTGTAGGGGCACCTGGGTGGCTCAGTGGATTAAAGCCTCTGCCTTCAGCTCGGGTCATGATCCCAGGGTCCTGGGATCAAGCCCCATATCGGGCTCTCTGCTCAGCAGGGAGCCTGCTTCCTCCTCTCTCTCTGCCTACTTGTGATCTCTGTCTGTCAAATAAATAAATAAAGATCTTTAAAAAAATAAAAAATAAAAAAATACTTTATGCGCTAATCCCAAGTAGTCCTTGCCACCATTGTGAAGTGGGTGCTGCTCTGATCCCCACTATACAGAAGGAGACACTGAGTCCGGAACAGAGAAGGACTTGGCCAAAATCCCTGCCAGGCTGTAGCAGAGCCAGCCACAAGGACACAGCATTCTCACAAAATGAGGCTAACCACACTGTCCCTGAGTCAGTAGGTTCCTTTTTCTATCATAAAAATCTATATTCTATAACTGTTTGGTAAATATCTGACCTAGATTTGTGTCTTCATTTTCTCATCTCTAAAAAGGAGATCATGACAGATGCTACCTCACATGGGTTTCAGTGAAGATATGGTGTTCACCAAGTGCCTGGCTCCACAGTCAGCACCTAAGAAGGGCTGAACAGATGTTAACCATTGATATGATTACCTAGATCTGGAAGGATTATTATGCAAAGCATGAAATGCACAGTGGGTGGAGATGATGCTTATGGAAATATCCTTATTATGTAATGGAAAAATCCTTATCCTATGTGCAAGAGAAAAGGGCCCAAAATAAAAATAAATAACTCATGCACTAAAGACTCACAGGAAACACACCCAAACATTAACTGTGGTTGATTCTGGGTGCTGGGATTTGGGGCAAATTTTTTTTTCTAATGTAAATGTTAAAAAGGTAATAAATCAGTTAAAAAAAAATAAGAAGCAGCAGCACCATACCCTTCAAATGTATCTACAGATGCAGTGCAATCCTATCACAATTCCCACTGGTTTCTTTTTTTTTTTTTTAATTATTATTATTATTATTTATCTGACAGAAATCACAAGTAGATGGAGAGGCAGGCAGAGAGAGAGAGAGAAGCAGGCTCCCTGCTAAGCAGAGAGCCCGATGCGGGACTCGATCCCAGGACCCCGAGATCATGACCCGAGCTGAAGGCAGCAGCCCAACCCACTGAGCCACCCAGGCGCCCCTTCCCACTGGTTTCTTTGTGAAGTTGATAAGCTGCTTCTAAAATTCATGTGGAAATGCAAGGGGCCCAGGACAACAAAACAATTTTGAGTAAGAGGAATGCCACAGGCATCTACATCAGGGCCGGGATCAGAGCTGAATGCTGAGACAGCACGATCGTGCTTACTGAGAACATTCCCTACTCAGAGGTCACTGTTCTTCTGAAATAATTCCTTAAGCTTCATTGAGAGAGGTGTCTTAGAATGAGAGTAGAAAAATGAAAATTTAAAAGTCCTTGGAAATTCTCTGGTTTTGCGGTTTCTGAGAGATGACTTTTTCACCAGACCACAGTGATTCGAGGAAAAAGGACACACAGTAAAGTTTTCATAAAGCTTCATTTATTCATTTAAAACCCTCTTTTGTTTCCAATGATAACTTCCCTGCCTCTTTTTTTTTTTTTAAGATTTTAATTATATCTTAATTAAAGATCTCTCTCCCTGAGAGAGAGAGCACGAGAGGGTGTGGGACAGAGGAAGAAGAGGACTCTCTGCTGAGCAGGGAGCGTGACATGAGGCTTGATCCCAGGACCCCAGAATCATGCCTGAGCAAAGGCAGACGCTTAGCTGACTGAGCCACCCAGGTGCCCCTTCCCTGCTTTTTTGATGTGAAACTATTCTTTCTTTTATAAAATGATGCTGATGTTGTTATTGTCTTCAATCAGCAAGAGAAAGAGTTGGTAGCCCTCCTTTGACTATTTATTTATTCACTTGAGAGTGCACATGAACACCTGCAAGTGGAGGCTGGGGAGGGGCCGAGGGAGAGAGAGAATCTTAAGCAGGCTCTACGTCCATCATTGAGCCAGATGCAGGTCTTGATCTCAGGATCCTAAGCCAAAATAAGAGCTGGCTGCTTAACCAACTGAACCACCCAGGCTATTGAATTTATTTTTAAATATTTTATTTTTAAGTAATATCTACACCCAACACGGGACTTGAACTTACAATCCCAAGATGCAGAGCTGAATGCTCCATCAATTAAGCCAGCCAGATACCACTCCCCTCATTTAAAAAAAAAAAAAACAAAAAACTCTCTAACTCAGAAATCCCAAGGTCTGGGAAACACAGGGGAAAACTGCAGCTGCCTTGGGGCTGCTCTCCCTGGAGTGGGGGCCTAGGTCGGCCAAGCTCTATAAGGCAGCTTGGCATAAGGAGAACATAAGCTTGGGTTCAAATGGCGGCTCTGCCACATGCTTACTGTGGGAACTTGAGCAAGTTACTCAAGTTCCTTGAGTCTCTTTCTCCTTCTGCAAAATTAGTCTGATCGACATGTCAAGGGTGCTGTGAGAATTAAATCAGATAACATGTGACTGTACTTGAACCATCATAAATGCTTGAGAAAGTATCCTCTAAGAGTCTGTGAGCTCAGGGAAGGCCCCACTTCTCTCTTCTGTAAACTGAAGAGTTCTTATCTCTTCAGTCATTCTTTATAGTCCCACTCTGGTCTCTTCTGTATGTTCTCTAGTTTGTCACTATTGCTCTTGAGATGTGAATCTACAACTGAATACATGCTATTGGTGTGGACTAGCTGTATAAAGAACTACTATCACCTCCTTCAATCTAGACTCTGTACCTCCATTTATGCAATCCAAGTTTGTAGTGAATTTTTGTGTATGTGTGCTTCTGTTTCATTCCTTTGGTATTTGTTGGGCTTAGAGTACTTAACAGCCCCAGATCTTTTCATAGGAATGTTTGCAAAACCCTCTTTCTGAACTTGTGCAATTAGAGTCTTGGCTCTAAAGTGAGGGGCTGTACATTTATTCTCTTTTATACTTTATCCAATAGACAAGTTGCCTTCCCTGACTAGATGGGGTCAAAGGAGACTCCAAATGTGTTCTCATACTTAAGAAACCTGAAGGAACATTTAGCTGACTCTTTTTTTAGTCCAGGGACGAAAATGTTTATTTGAATCTTGTTGGAATCCAAAGCAGCAGGGCCGGCACTAGGCAATGGGGCTAGAGAAGATGCCTTGATGCTGTGGCTTAAGTCCCCAGCAGCTCCCTGTATCAGGCTTACCCTAGGGGCATGGCATGATGGCTCCCTGCCTCAGGGCAGTAGGTTCTCTTTCCTTGGATGACTCTGTAAGGCTTAGAGGCCACCTGGATGGCCTGGCAATTTGAGAGGAATAAGAGGCTCACACGGATTATAGCTTGTAGGGCCCAGGGGTCTCCTACTGTCTTCTGAGAAAGTAACATCTTAGAATCCTCCTGCTGATCCAGGAACCACGAAGGGCATAGGTGTGGTACCTTTCCTCTGCCTTCCAACCTGGCAGCTGGATTGAATGCCAGTACTGCCCAAATGATGCCTGGGTCCAGGCTGGTGTCAGCGTTCAGACTACATGGAAGGAAAAGCGCTCTCTTTATTGCTCTAGACTGGCCCGCCCGTGTGTCTCCCAGGACGGCGCTCTGCCCTTGTGCACTCAGGAGATGCAGTATGGTCATACTGGGGCCCAGCGTGGCTGCTGGCCCAGCACTGGCCTCAGTCGGTCTTCCTGAATCCTGGAAAGCAAAGCCCACAGGATGGCATGGGATTCTGAAGGCAGCAAGGTCTCATCTATACCATTCCCCTCAGTTGCCCAGATACTTCTCACAGCTGGGATAATGTGGTCACCCTAGAAGCCATGGCTCTCCACCACCTGCAGCTACAGCAATTAATTTCCCTTTCATAAATTAAATAGGTTATAGGAGACAGCCTCAGCATAGAGCCACACAGCCCCCTGGCCTCTCAGTTTTGAGACATCATGGTAGGCACAGAGCTGCTGTCAGAAAGAAAGAGGAGCCCCTTTAGCCTAGCCCAACCACACTAGCTGTGTGACCCTTGGCAAATCACTCCACCTCTCTGGTTCTCAGTTCCCTCATCAGTCCTTTGCAACATAACTGCAGCACACTTAGTAGGCAAATAAAATCCTGGCAAAAACGGTGTTTGGGTAAATGCAAAGGTCTATGAGAGAATGAGGAACACCCAGATTCCCTTCACTTTTCTACTGTGTTCTACACTTGAAAACTTTCACCTCTGTTTCTCACATGCTTTTGCACAACACCATTGTGCAGTGGGTATTACTACACCCATCATCCAGTGGAGGAAACAGAGGCTGAAAGATGATCCTGGGCCCCAGAGCTGGTGAATCAGCAAGAGCAGCCCTTGAACCCAGGCCCCTGACTCCAGACCCTGTGCTCTTTCCTATAGGCTAAGCCTCGTTTGCAACCAGAGACTCTGATAGGGAGAAAGAGGGTGAATGTAAGAAGGGTGGGAACATTACCCATCAGCCTAAGCTTCTGAAAGAGCGGGATGAAGCCGTGCAGAACACTGTGGATCCGGTAAACTGCTCACAAACAAAGAAAAGGAGTTTGACATTTGTGCCCCAACAAGGGACTCAGGTTCACCCCCCACCCACCCGCAGACAAAAGCTTAAACCACACACACAGGGATTAGCAGTAGAATTTCAGGCAGCAGGTTGAGCTTAGATAATAGTACTGGAGTTATTATTATTAAAAACAATGACCTCCAATAGCAATAACAGTGCCAGGAAACTCAGTGAATTCGGTACCCCGCTCCTGAACTGCCCTGTTTTCCATCTCTGGCTAATTCTGTTTGTTTGCCACTTTAAACTGTTTTTGTTGCATTTTTGTGGAGCTGCCCATTTTTTCCGTGGGGGTTTGCCAGTGACCTCACCGTGACCTTGAAAGTGGTCCGGAAGAAAACATAAGCATAAGGAAATCTTTAAAAAATGTTCATGTGGTGGCTTTCTGACCCTTGGTGGGCATCTGTGGGCGTCCAGTCACCACCCCTAAAGAGTCTGTGTGTGTGTGTGTGTGTGTGGGTGGGTGGGTGTGCGCGTATATGGGGGGAGCTTACCCAGCCCAAAATAGATGCCGACAGTCTCCAGGGAGGCGAAGGTAAGTAGGCCGACCCCAAGGGACATGAACCAGTCTGGAAGGGCAGCAAGGGAGAGAAGTGTCAGCCTGCAAGTCTGGACCCTCCTGTCCCCCCACCTGTTTCCATGGTCCTCACCTGCATAATAGTGATAACACACCAGCAAGGTCCCAATGGCAAAGCAGAGCAGGACAAAATGGAAAAACTCATCTGTAAAGGCAGAGGTGGGAAATTATTATTTGCCTCTTTCTCTCTCTCTTCTTTCTTCTTTTTGTTACTAAAAGTAGTGCTGTCTCTGCTCCAATGTAACTTTATTCAGAACCCAACTAAAAAATCACCCCAGCCCCACTCCTTTCCAGGCTTTATCTCTTTTTATTATTTTTCTGACACTGACACCACTCAACTTGTTATATATTTATTTCCACACTTATTCTCAAAAAACAAACAAACAAAAAAAGTGAAACAGATTTATTCTCTGTTCCTCTCAGTAGAATGGTAGGTAGGAATTTTGCTCAGAGACTAAAGTACTGCCAGGCATGCAGAGCTGCCCAATACTTTGTTTGTCAAATGAATATTAAAGGCAATTGTATAAAATGCAAATGTGTCAAGCCTAAAAGTTTCACAATCCCCCATTTTCCCTCTCTAATCCCCCTCCTTAAAGACAGCTTCCAGGCATATATATGCACATTCAAAAAAACCAAAAGCAGGGGCGCCTAGATGCCTCGGTGGCTCAGAGGATTAAGCCTCTGCCCTAGGCTAAGGTCATGATCTCAAGATCCTGGGATAGAGCCCCCACATGGGGCTCTCTGCTCAGCAGGGAGCCTGCTTTCCCCCCACCCTGCCTGTCTCTCTGCTTACTTACGATCTCTCACTGTCAAATAAATAAATAAAATCTTAGAAAAAAAGAACAAAAACCAAAAGCAGGGAGGTGTCACAATCCCAGATTTAAAGATACACTACAAAGCTGTAGTAATAAAAACAGTATGACATTAGTATAAAAATAGACACCCAGATAAATAGAACAAAGTAAGGGCGCCTGGGTGGCTTAGTCATTAAGCATCTGCCTTCAGCTCAAGTCATGACCCCAAGGTCCTAGGATGGAATCCCACGTCAGGCTCCCTGCTCCGTGGGAAGCCTGCTTCTCCCTCTCCCACTCCCCCTGCTTTTGTTCCCTCTCTTGCTGTGTCTCTCTCTGTCAAATAAATAAATAAAATCATAAATAAATAGATATCCAGATAGATAGACAGAACAAAATAGTTCAGAAATAAAGCCATGCTTTTATGGTCAATTAATCATCAACAAAGGAGGCAAGACTATCCAATGGAAAAAAAAAACAGCCTTTTCAATAAAAGGTATTGGGAAAACTGGACAGGAACATGCAAAAGAATGAAACTGGACCACTGTCTTACATCATACACAAAATAAATTCAAAATAGAAGGAAGACCTAAATGAGAGACAGGAAACCATAAAACTCCTAGAAGAAAATATAGACAGTAATTTCTTTGACATCAGCCATAGCAAGTTCTTTCTAGATATGTCTCCTGATGTCAGGGAAACAAAAGCAAAATTAAACAAATGGGACTGTACCAAAATAAAAAGCTGCACAGCAAAGGAAGCCATCAACAAAACAAAAGGAAACCTAGTGAATGGGAGGAGACTTTTGCAAATGATACATCTGATAAGGGATAATATCCAAAGTATATAAAAAGCTTATATAACCGCACACCAATATTAATAATAATACTAATAATCCAATTAAAAATGCACAGAAGACATGAACAGACATTTTTCCAAAAAAGACATCCAGATGGTTGAGAGACACATAAAAAGATGATGAGCATCACTCATCATTAGGGAAATGAAAATGAAAACCACAATGAGATATTACCTCACACCTGTCAGAATGGCTTAAATAAAAAAGAAAAGAAATAACAACTATGTGCAGGGTGTAGAGAAAAAGGAACCCTCATGTACTGTTGTCGGGAATGAAAATTGGTGTAACCACTGTGGAAAACCAATTATGGGGGTTCCTTAAAAAATTAAAAATAGAATTCTTATACAATCCAGTAATTCCACTACTGGGTGTTTACTCAAATAAAAAAAAAAAACACTAATTCGAAAAGTTATATGTACCCCTATGTCTATTGTAACTTTATAACAGCCAAATTATGGAAGCAACTCAAAATGTCCATCAAAGGATGAATGGATAAGAAAAATATGGTATGTGTATGTTATGGAATATTACCCAGCCATAAAAAGAATGAGATCTTGCCATTTGTAACAACATGGATGAAGTATAATGTTACGTGTACCAAGTCAATCAGAGAAAGACAAACATCATATGATTCACTCATACGTGAAATTTAAGAGACAAAACAAAGAAAAAAGGGAGACAAAAGAACCAGATTCTTAACACACTGATGGTCACCAGAGGAGAGGTGGGTGGGGGGAAGGGGTGAAACAGGTGAAGGGGATTAAGAGTATACTTATCATGATGAGCAGAGTAATATATAGAATTACTTAACCATTATATTGTACACGTGAAACTAATGTATCACTGTATGTTAATTATACTTGAATTTTTTTTAAAAAGCAGGACCAGTTTGTACACCTGCAGCTCCATCATTTGTTTTATTCCTCTCATAGATAGATCAGGGCCATCTTTCCATCTCAGAACATATGTAGATCAGCACTGTTCTTTTGGATGGCTGCATAGTGTTCTGTGGTATAAACTTAACCTAATTTATTTGTCTGGTCCCCCACTGATGAACCTAGAATTGTCTGATTTTTCGCTGTTACTGATGCTGCACCAAATACCACTACACATGAATCTCTGTGCACGTATTTCTGTGGACCCCATGCCTAGAAGTGAAATTGTAGGCTTGGAGGGTTCTCCAAGGAGAGGCGCTGAAAGTGGGTTCTGTGCCTTGAGCAGTTGTTCAAGTGTTCTCTGTGAATGAGGCCCTCCTGCACTTAGTCAGGTGCTGGGCTAGTCCCTGGGGAGATGACCCAGGGCCCTCAACTCAGTGGAGGGGCTGAGATTAGTCAAGGCTCTGCTGTCTGTGTCCAAAGGGCAATGAGCAAGGGTCAGGTTGGCATTAAAGGCACAGGGGTATCAAACTGAGATCATGCTCTAGGAAGGAGAGCAGAAAGGGGAATCACCTTCTTGCTTTAGGGTATAATGTCATGTTCTGCACTTTAAGAGTCCTGGTTTTAGTCCAATGAGGGCACATTTCATAGCCCAGGGAAGATCTAAAACTCTGGTTCATTTACTGAACAGAGACAGAGTCAGGGGCTCACACGGAGTCTCCCACTCCCTGAAGGTGGGGCTTTGCAACAACCCCAGATTTTCTAGGACAACTGCCATTTGTTTAATCGCACACCCTGGGCTTCTGCCGCCTTCTTACCCTCCTCCCTGAAGCCCCCAAAGACCCCAGGCTTAAGAGTGAAAGAGTTCCTTCCAGTTCTTATGGCTCCTTCTCTAGAGTCAAGGCTAATCTAGCCTCATGGCTTCCGCATCCCCCCCACCAGCACCCCCTCGTGGCCAGAGGGCTAGGGGGCATTTATCATTCCTAGAACTCCACATATAGCAGAAACAGCCCAGGACCAGGGTTCAAGCCCAGGTTGTGCCACTTGCTAGCTGAAAGTCCACACTCCATACTTAAGCCTTAGTTTCCATATCTGCACAATGGGAGTCATCATACCACCTTCCTGAGGGGATTGCAAGCTGAGGAGTCTGCAAGTAGGGGACACAACAGAGGTGGGCTATGATCATTGGAAAGTCTGCCACTGGCCGACTTTCTACCCATAGAAATCTGGACCAGACAGGCAGAAGCAGCTTCGGGGCATGAATTTCCTTACCATCTTTCTTTATATTCAGTCTTCTTAACTCAGAGGCCTCCACTTCTCCTTAGGAACAAGAGAGAGATGACTGTTGAACTTTGATGAGGGAGGCACGTGGGGTTTTCTCTTCCCTGCTTCACTGAGACTGACTCTCCTGGGTTCTTCTTCCTGGGTAGGAGGGCACTCACCCCAGGACTAGTCAGAGCAAAGCTGTGGGTCCCCACTCACCCCTCTCTTCTCTGCACAGGCCTGAGTCTGCATTCTGTTTCCCTTCTCCTGAGCTTAGAGGTCCCTTTCCAGAATCAAGGTGACCTCTGGCTGGTGACAGCATCCCTGCTGTGACTGACCCACCCTCTCGGGCTGTCTGGTCCTGTTCTACACCCCCGGAATCCAGACCCTTCGTCCTTTCTTCTCAGAGTTTGTGTATTTACCACTTGCTGGGTCAGAGCCTCGTCTTCGGAGTCCTGGAAATGAGAAACTCGACATCAGTGCCAGGCTATGTTGGGAACTTAACAAGTGCCTCTAACCCAGTGGGGGAAATAGGTGACCTCTGAAAATGCCATGTCAGTTTCTGCAGCCCTCAAAGGAGCTTTCCATCTATCAGTTTCTGGCTGTAATCCCTTTGCCTCTTGCCTGAAACCCTTTTCTAATCTGCACTGGACCCCTGCCTGGCTGAGCCCAGGTCAGAGCCCCAGGACCCCAAGTGGATTTGGAGTTCCTATCTTACACCCATGAACCCAACAGTAGCTGACTCTCCCAGGGGAAAGAAAGTACCCAAACCTGTCCATCATCAGCACTGACACCCCCTCTCACCCAATTCTCTAGAGGCCACTCACCCGATTCTTCAGAGGGCACCACCTCTCCAGGGGCACCTACTTGGAAGAAAAATCAGTGATTACATATCCCTTACATTCTGGGTGGGGAGAAGTTACACTGTGGGGAAGGCGGATCTCACTCAGAGACTTTGCAGGTGACCTGAGTGGGCCAAGTGGGTGACTGGAGCAAGCTAGAAGCTTATTGCTTCTAAAGGGGCAGCCCCCACCCATCTGCCATGCTAGTGTTATAGGTTATTCAATTTCCCACGAGAAGCCAGAAATCCAGGTTTTCACATCCACTTCTTGATTATAAAAAAAGGTTGGAAACTCTTGGATTCCACAGAATCAAAGATGTCATCCTTCGTGAAACATGACATTATTATACACATTACTATGTAAGGAAAACCACTGCCAATTTTAATTGTAAGTTGTCAGTGATTTTTAAGATGCATCTTGATTTCAGAGATGTCTAAATGTGAAAAAGTATGAGTTGATGAAATGTAGTAATAATAGGGCGCCTGGGTGGCTCAGTGGGTTAAGCCTCTGCCTTTGGCTCAGGTCATGATCTCAGGGTCCTGGGATTGAGCCCCACATCGGGCTCTCTGCTCAGCAGGGAGCCTGCTTCCCTCTCTCTCTCCCTCTGCCTGCCTTTCAGCCTACTTGTGATCTCTGTCAAATAAATAAATAAAATCTTAAAAAAAACCCAGAAATGTAGTAATAATAAAAACAATAATAATAATAATAAATGCTCTATGAGCCAGACAAAACACACCTGCACACACATGGGCACCGGTTTGCCACCTGTGCCTGTTCTTGACTATGCAAGATGCAGGTGATGACACTCAGCACATGGACCCAGCCTCACGAGGCCCTGAGTTCATGGGAGCCAAGCCAGGCTGCACACTGGGAACCACAGCCCCACATCCTGAGTGTTGAGCTCCCCGTCTGTGCTGCTAAGGGTGATGTGAGCCCTATGTACTTGTCCCAAGCAGCAGCAGCAGCATCCCCATTAATCTGGTCTAGGGTGGCCTACCAATTTACCCTGATTCTTGGTGCCTATTTTAGTTCCTGGGGACCTCTCTCCTAGGCTGTCAGATCCCTCCCCTCAAGGGCAGGCAGGACCCCGTGTAGCACCCCCACCCCACCACTAGTAGTACATTTTCCATTGTTTGGGTCAGCCCCAGGACACAGACACCAGAAGGGGACACTCGGCACATGAAAATCAACATGCTGGATTTTATGCATGGCTAATATGCAAATGAGAAGCATCATCAGCATGTGACCCAAGAGTGGCCAGTGCTGAAGGTAAGGAGAACATACCTACTAGAAAGGCAGGAAATGGGGCGCCTGGGTGGCTCAGTGGGTTAAGCCGCTGCCTTCGGCTCGGGTCATGATCTCAGGGTCCTGGGATCGAGCCCCGCATCGGGCTCTCTGCTCAGCAGGGAGCCTGCTTCCCTCTCTCTCTCTCTGCCTGCCTCTGTCTACTTGTGATCTCTCTCTGTCAAATAAATAAATAAAATCTTAAAAAAAAAAAAAAAAAAAAAAGAAAGGCAGGAAATGAGACTCCAAGAGTGTGACCTCCAATGTCTTGGGGGGGAAAGGTGATTCACAAGTTTGTGGTGAAATCTGCAGTCAAATGCTCTACCCCTGAGCTATACCCCTCCATTTGTGGTGAAATCTATGTTCTCTACAGTAAATATGAATTACTTTTATGATGAGAAAAAAAACCTTTTAAAAAATATCTCATTTTAAAGTAATCTTTACACCCAATGTGGGGCTTGAATTCACAACCCTAAGATCAAGAGTCTCATGCTCCCCTGACTGAGCCAGCCAGGCACCCCAAGAACATTTTTTAAAGACTTGTTTATTTGAGGGAGGAGGAGAGAAACAGAGGGAGAGAGAGAATCCGAAGCAAACTTCACACTGAGCACAGAACCCAGTATGGGGGTCAATCTCATGACTCCTGAGATCATGACTTGAGCCAAAATCAAGAGTCAGATGCTTAACTGATTAAGCCACCCAGGTGTCCCCAAAAACATTTAAAAATATATGTAAATGTAACATTTTTTCTCTCTCTCATTTTACACTCAGTGAAACCATTCTTACACTACTTGAATAATTAAAAACATTTTTTCTAAACCAAGTAAGACTTGCTTTTGTGTAAAAAAAAAAAAAAAGGAAGAAAGAAAATTCAGTTAAGCAAATAAAACAGTGTCAAAATTACTCACAATGCTACTACCCAGAGGAAGCCAGGGGTAATATCTTGATGCAGAAATTAATGTATTTCATTTACATTTCTTAGAATGTGTCTGTGTTTCTTGTTGGTTCTTGGGTTATTATCAGGTGTTGGGAAACTACATAGATTATAGAAATGTTGGATTAAACAAAATTAAGATTTTTTAAAAGTAATCTCTACACCCAATGTGGGGGTTGAACTCACAACCCCAAGATCAAGAGTCACATGCTTTCCTGACTAAGCCAGCCAGGTACCCCAGGGATTAAACAAATTAACTGAGTTTTCTTTTCTTCTTTTTTTTTTTTTTTAATTTATTTGACAGACAGAGATCACAAGTAGGCAGAGAGGCAGGCAGAGAGAGAGAGAGAGAGAGGAGGAAGCAAGCTCCATGCAGAGCAGAGAGCCCGATGTGGGGCTCGATCCCAGGACCCCGGGATCATGACCTGAGCAGAGGCTTTAACCCACTGAGCCACCCAAGCGCCCTTAACTGGGTTTCTTAACATTTGTTAGTCTTTTTGGCAAACTGGTTCATTCCTACAAATTGTCCCCATTTCATCAAAGTGCTTCCAAGGCAAGTACCAGAATGTTTATATCTCCTTGCTGCAATAATCATGATGTCTGGAGAGAATTATTCCATAACATGAGTTTTTTAGAGATGAGAGTCTTAATTTTCCTGTGCACCTGAAAACAGCCCAGTATTCCAAGACAGTAGGTGCTAATCATGTTCCATTTTGCTGGCTGGGAAGTTCAGGCCTAGAATGATTGGGTGACTGCACTAAGTCACCCTACAAGTCAAGGTTATAGTTCAGAAGAGAATCCAGAACAGTCTCACCATGGCAGAAAATGCTTGCCTCTATCTCCATCTGCTAATGCTAACCATTCATCTTGCCATGTCTCCTATATTTTCCTAGCACTTTTCAGCCATGAAACACCCTCATGAACTTGTTTCTGTCCAACAAAACTCAAAGCACTCATGTCCTTTGTCCAACTCCATTTTCGCCAAAGCCACTGGACAATGACTTACCTTGATAGAGCTGAAGCTCATCCTTCAAAAGGTCAGGCTCCTCATGCTCAGCACCTGAGTGGAGACAACTGTCTTTAGTCAGCTCTCCCATCACTGCACCCCAGGGTAGCTTCCATCTCCCGCACATCTGAAGCCTTAAAAAGTAACACAGTCCTTGTTTGTGCTGGGGGTGAGCCAGGCAGTCTTCAAGAGACAAGGCAGCTTTACAAATACTTCCCCTTTACCCTGTTTACGCCTCCCCACACAAACTCAGAGGTGACTGTGGTCAGTTTCCTGAAAAAGAATTGAGGGTCTGAGTGGGCCTCCTTCAAAGTCAGTAAAAAGTATTGCCATTTATTGAGCACTTACTAGGTATAATATGGAACTAAATAACTTATATTTAATATTTCATTAGATCCTTACAAAAATCCTATCAAGAAGGTATTAGTACCTCTCCCTCACCCATTTTATGAGTAAGGAAACTGAGGCTCACAAAGTTAAATTATTCCCTCAAGGTAACATAGTAACATAGCCAGTAAGTGGAAATTCCAGGGTTCAAACCCAGATCTGACACCCAAGCGTGCAATCCTAATCCTTTTTCTTTTCTTTTCTTTTTTTTTAAAGATTTTATTTATTTATTTGACAGACAGAGATTACAAGTAGGCAGAGAGGCAGGCAGAGAGAGAGGAGGAAGCAGGCTCCCTGCTGAGCAGAGAGCCCGATGCAGGACTCAATCCCAGGACCCTGAGATCATGAACTGAGCCAAAGGCAGAGGCTTTAACCAACTGAGCCACCCAGGCGCCCCAATCCTAATCCTTTTTCTAAAAATATTTATTTGAGAGAGAGAGAGAGCAAGAACGAGAGCAGGAGAGGGTGCACAAGCAAATGTGCAAAGGGGGTAGGGAAGAGGGAGAGAATCTTCAAGCAGACTCCCCACTGAGCATGGAGCCTGAGGTGGGGCTCCGTCTCTCAAACTACGAGATCAAGACCTGAGCCAAGACCAAGAATCAGATGCTTTACCAACTGCACCACCCAGGCATCCCCAATCGCTTTTATTTTCAGAAAAATAACCCAGAGGGAGGCTCAGTCGCTTAAGCCTCTGCCTTCAGCTCAGGTCATGATCCCAGGCTCCTGGGATTGAGTACCGCATTGGGCTCCCTGCTCTCAGGGAGCCTGCTTCTCCCTCTGCTTCTGCCTCTGTGCTCTCTCTCCTCGCTCTCTCTCTCAAATAAATAAATAAAATCTTTAAATAAAGAAAAGAAAAATAACCCAGACCGCAACTCCAGCTTCAAGGGCAGCATTTATTAAGTATCTCATGTGTGCCAGGTTCCATCCTAGGCATTAATCTAGGCTCCTTCCTTCCCACAATCCATTTTGGCCAAAATTTACTTAAAATTTTTATTTTTCAAAAAATTTTCTTCTGGTTGTCAAAACAGAACATGCTCACTATACAATATTTATAGGATAGGTCAAAAGAGCAAAAATAAAAATCACCTATGATTAACCATCCAAAGATAACCACTACTTCCATTTTGCTATTTTTCCTTCCAGTATTATTTATCACCATGTATGTGTGAATTTTTAGAGTATGTATGAGATCAAACAAATCATACAACTTGATGTCTTTCTCGTTTACTTCAGAGCTATGTGAAGAGCAGAGCTATAGGCAGGACAGGGTGTCCTTTGCCAGTGTGACCTTAGGCTGCTTGCTACTGCTGCCTACTATAAACAAAGCTGAGAGGAACACCCTCGTGCAGGCACGCTCAGTCCCACTGAGAAACTCAGTAGTGAACTGGGCAGGCAAAGGAGAAAGGGCAAGGCCTACTGCCTACCAGGTGAGCTGTCCCTGGGGGGTGTCTGGCTCCCTGGCTTTGCTGATGTTTCCCAGTCACTCCTGGGTGTTGGTCCTCATCACTGCTCTCTGCAGGGAACAAACACAAGCTGTAGGGGAACCTCAGTCTGAAATGAGCCTGAAATACATTTGTTCTGGTGTTCTCAGAATTTAGCTTATATGAGTGTGGTTTGGAAGAAAGATAGCTCTTGGGGGGATAAGAGGGGTAGGAGATCGGCCACAAGCTTTCTGTGTGATCTTGGACAAATCATTTAATATTTCCATTGCTGCTTTAATGAAGATAAGAGAAGGTCATCCAAGGTATCCTAGGACAAGCAGAGGCGTGTGTTCCCACACCATGCTGACTCTGTTTGCTCCCACCTAGAAGGCCCTTCCCATCTTTCTCCTTTATCTTAAAGATTAAGGGGTAGGAAGCCTTTTCCAACTGCCCCAGCTCATGCTCATCTTGGCCCTCCTTTGTTTGGGGTTACTATAGCATCAACTGTCTGTGCTTGACACGGTGGGCCTGAGGGCCAGTGGTGGTGGTGTTCATCGCTCCAACCATCTTGAGCTCCTGAAGGACAAGGCCTCGGTCCTCACTGTTCTGAGGGTACCTGGAGGAGGAGATTGATTGAGACCTGAAGAATGATAGACTTGTTTGCACTCTTAGACTATCAGCATTGCAGGAAGTTCCTGGTTTCAGGTCCAGAGGACTCCCATTTCCTTAGGATGACCAAGATGGCTCCGGCAATGCTGATATCCCTCAGTGTGGTTGGGGAGCTCCTGCTCAATCGATAAATTTCAAATTTCCAGGAAGCCAGATTAACTGTGCTTTAAAATCAGTGCATATGTGATCTCAGCTAGATACAGAGAAAAAGGTATCAGGAAGTACATCAAGATTACAACAGTAGTATTTATCTCAGAGGATAGGATTTGGGTTGGCTTCTATTTTCTTCTTTTCTGTATTTTATAAATCAGTGTAAAAAAAAAAATGCTTTTTCGAATGCCTGGTGGCTCAGTTGATTAAGTGGCTCAGGTCATGATCCCTGTGTCCTGTAATCGAGTGCCCTGTTGGGCTCCCTGCTCAGTGGGGAGTCTGCTTCTCCCCCTGCCTGACACTCAACCTGCTCATGCACCACCCTCTCTCTCAAATAATAAATAGAATCTTAAATGGGGGGGGGGGCTTTTTCATTGCATTTTGCAAAATATCAAACAAGAGAGAAAATTAAAACAAAAATTACTCCAAATTCTATCTGCCAGGGACAACCTCGATCACATGCAAATGAACATTATTTTAGCTTTCTCTATGATATATTCATAATATATAATTTTTTTTTAAGTGTGGAGATCCTGAGATCAAGACCTGAGCTGAGATCAAGAGTATTTTTGGGAGTTCCTGGATGCCTCAGTCATTAAGCATCTGCCTTTGGCGCGGGTCATGATCCCAGTGTCCTGGGAGTGAGTCCCGTACTGGGCTCCCTTCTTAGTGGGAAGCCTGCTTCTCCCTCTCCCACTCCCTCTGCTTATGTTCCCTCTCTTGCTGTTTCTCTCTCTGTCAAATGAACAAATAAAATCTTTAAAAGAAATGAACAAAAAAGATTTATTTAGAAAAAATATTTTTTATAAAAGGTATTATAAAATTATATGCTGTCTAAAATGAGGACAAGGGGCGCCTGGGTGGCTCAGTGGGTTAAAGCCTCTGTCTTCTACTCAGGTCATGATCCCATGGTCCTGGGATCGAGCCCCGCATCCGGCTCTCTGCTAAGCAGGGAGCCTGTTTCCCCCCAATCTCTGCCTGCCTCTCTGCCTACTTGTGATCTCTGTCTGTCAAATAAATAAATAAAATCTTTAAAAAAATAAAAATAAAATAAAATGAGGACAACTCTATGTGCTTTCTAATTCAGTTACTTAAAAAATTAACCCTGGCAGAAAGAGTCACAGTTTGTTGCTGGTACCCCTAGTATCCATCCCAGAGCCTGGCGCATTTGGTGCTCAACAAATATTTATTGAATAAATGCAAGGAAACACACTAATATGTGTTTAGTAGTTATCTCTGGGTGACAGAGCAAAGGATGATTTTTTATTCTTTCTACTTCCTTATATGCTCCACATTTTCCACAGTGTTTCTATGTGTAACCTTTCGCAATAAAAAGTTTGTTTTGTTTTGTTTAGAGAGAGAGAGCACACACACGTGAGCAGGGGGAGAGGGAGAGAAAAAATCTTAAGCAGGCTCCATGCTCAGCACAGAGCCTGATGTGGGGCTCAATCTCATGACCCTCAGATCATGACCTGAGCTGAAATCAAGAGTTGGCCGCCCAACTGATTGAGTCACCCAGGTGCCTCTCACAATAAAAAGTTTTAATTAAAAACCAACAGGATACAGTAAAAACAAAAAGAAATGTAGGCAGAGCAGTACTGGATGCTAGACTATGAGTTCGGGTCCTGTGTGTGGAGGAAGGCTGGCACTGCAGTGAGGTATCCAGCCAGGCTCGGGGCCTTGGGAGCCATCCAAGCCCAAAGAATGGGCAGGGTCTGAGTTCTAGCAGCAGGCCAGCCACTGTGGACCAGAGATCAGAATCCTGATATCAGTATGCCTCTGTGCTTCTGTTTATTTTCTTGTTGCTTTTTTCTTAGCGTTCTGCTTTGCTAACTAGTACCATGTACAATGTGGAGACCTGAGGGAAGGGGTTCAGAGCCATACCTGGGGGGGGGGACATCTGTAGGAGCAGCATCCCTGAGGATCAACCACAATTGGAAGACAAAATGTCACCTTCCACCCAGAAGGAGAAACAAAAGGACAGGCAAGAGCCCCCTTGCACCTGGAAGCTCTTCTTCCAGGGCTACCCCTAACAGGTTGGCTCTTGAACAGTACAGGTTTGAGCTGCACAGGTCCACTTACACACAGATTTTTCAGTGCACTGTATTACGAATATATTTTCTCTTCCTTTTCTCAATAACTTCTTCTTTTCTCTAGCTTACTTTATTGTAAGAATACAATATACATGATATAATACACATATTATACATACAAGACACAGAATATGTAGCAATCACTGTTTATGTTTTCGGTGAAGCTTCCAGACAACAGTAGGCTTTAGTAGTTAAGGCTGGGGGGAGTCAAAAGTTATACACAGATTTTCAACTGCCGGGGAGTCAGGGTCCCTAGCCCCCATGTTGTTCAAGGGTCAGTTGTACTTTTTTTTTTTTTTTTAAGATTTTATTTATTTACTTGACAGACAGAGATCACAAGTAGGAAGAGATGCAGGCAGAGAGAGAGAGAGAGAGAGGGAGGGAGGAGGAAGCAGGTTCCTCGCTGAGCAGAGAGCCTGATGCGGGGCTCGATCCCAGGACCCTGAGATCATGACACGAGCTGAAGGCAGAGGCTTTAATCCACTGAGCCACCTGGGTCAGTTGTACTTTTTAATAAGGACAGTGGCAGGGCACCTGGGTGGCTCAGTGGGTTAAGTGTCTGCCTTTGGCTCAAGTCATGATCCCAGCATCCTGGGATCAAGCCCCATGTTAGGCTCCCTGATCAGCAGGGGGGTCTACTTCTGTCTCTCCCTCTGCCCCTCCCCCTGCTCAAGCTCTCTGTCTGTCCCCCTCTCTAAATAAATAAATAAATAAATAAATAAATAAATAAATAAAGTCTTTAAAAAATAATAGTAAGGGCAGTGACTTCCTTTCCAGTCCCACAAGGAGACTGGCTACAAATAAACCCACTGGACCCACCAATCACTCACTTTCCTCTATCTGGAGAAAAAGCATAGATTTTATGGTCTTGAGCCTCAGTCCCATCATTTGCAATGTGAGGATGTGAGGCCAGGGATTTGCGAGCATTTTTCAGGATTTAGCCTGAGAATTCTTTTTCCAAATAAAAGCTCAGGCCCAAGCCCACTCTGTAAAGCATATCTTAGTGCAGGCATTCTGATGGAGGAGTAAACCAGAGCCCACCCCTTAGTCTCCCCAGTCCCAGAAAGACCTCCAGGGATCCCAAGTTGGTTACTGAGCCCTCTGACAGCACGTCAGTCAGCCTCCCCGTGCCTCAGTTTCCTCACTTGTAAAATGGAAGTAATGATAATAGCACCTTCCTCAACGGGTCTCTTTGATAATGAACTGAGTTATTACATGGCTTTCCACGGTACCTGGCCCATAGTAAGTGCTCAATGAATGCCAGCCATGACATTGCTGCTCATATCCATTCAGCCTAACATTTTGAATTAAGAGAACAGAAATGAAAGGACATTCCATTTTCATGGGAGAATAATGTGGCAATTTATAATCAAGGCTCAATGGGAAATGTTCACTTCCTGTTAACCCACTGAAGGACTTGTGGGGAATCGATGCTGAGGACACAATTTGTGCCAAAAATTCAAAAAGTAAAAGCCTTTGAGCAAAGATGCCTATGAGCATGATAAACTGGTAGAAGGTTGGGGGATAATCTGTACAGTTCTTTTTTTTAGAGCTTTTACAATGTGCTAGGTACTGACTTGAAATGTGTACAAAATGTAATCCTCACAATAATCTTATGAGGTAGTAACTTCTGTTATCATTCCCAAATTCCAGATGAGGACCCGAGGCATGTAAGCATGAAAATTAGCTGCAAACATATTATAGAATAACCTGTCAGAATACCCGAGATGTGCCAGCAAACATTTTAAACAGAGGACAAAATTATCTGTCTGGTAGTTTTAACTGTGTACAAGTTATGTGTACTGTTAAGTATGGTTTGGAAGGGGATATGGAAAAATAGAATTAAAGTATCAAGGTGGGAGGTCACAGGGCATTGTTTTTCCATGTAAATGCTTTTCTTGAATAATACTGTGAATATATGTATACATATATGTTAATATTGCTATACCTGAGGAAGAGGAGGATGACGAGGAGGAAGAGGAGGAGGAAGAGGAGGAGGTAGAAGACTTGTCTCTCTTAGGTTGTTCGTGAGAAAATAGTCCAGCTTCCCTGCCTGGCTTGTGGAAATCCATCTCTTCATCTGGGAGGCACACATAGAAAAGGATGAGTGTTTCTTGTCTTTCCCACCCCAGAGACCACCAAGACCACCCCAGGCATCTACTTGAACTTGGAGGCCAGGAATGACTGGATTATCTGGGACACTCTCCCAAACAAACAGGGCCAATGGAAGGTGCAGGATATCAGAGCTCTCAGAGACCCCAGGGGCTCAAGGAAGGCACAAAGCATAAATTTCTCTGAATATGGAAACCAGAAAGGGCCTTCTAAGTGTCCCATTCTGTCCAGAGGCCACTAGACTGTGTATAATAGTTGCCAACTTAGGATTCACTGTAAATTACAGGGCAGGTATGATCTGGCTAAGTGAACCTTTTCATCCCCAGTTCTGGGGTAGTGCAGGAACCTCCCTGCCTTCTCAGGGCCCTCCCTAGTGTCAGCCCAAGCCTCCAGAGCCCCCTTGAGATTTGGGGAGCAACTGAAGGTCCCCAAAGCTAGAAAGTTCTAGGGGACAGACTGACCAAGCATGTGTGTGTGTAAAACATTATTTCTCTAGAGGATTCAGCTGTGACTTGAGCCATTATGTCACATGAGGGGAGCAAGGTCTTCTTCTGTTCCACCCACTGCTGGACTCTACCTCCCATGTGGCTTTGCCCAGAGGGTGAGAGAAGGCAAACATACAGTCTAGATCTTCTGTTTCTCCATGGACTCGACTATGATCTGGAGTCTGGGAGGAAGGTCCTGACATCTCCATGATTTTCTCTGGAGGAATAAAATAATAAGTAATTAATTAGTACCACCTTAGTTAATCCCCTAAACATATAAAGAGTTTGGCAAATAAAGAAGAAAAAGACAAACACCCAATCCTCAAAAGTATAAGTGAATAACTTATTTAAAAAATACACAACATTAGGGAAATTTGAACAATTGGTCATCTTTTGATAATATTAATAACTTATTTATTTTTAGTTTTTAGAACAGTTTGAGGTTCATAGCACAACTGAATGGAACATATAAACAGAGCTAACCAACATGCTCCCTGGCCTCAAACACACATAGCCTTCCCTCATTATCAACAACCTTCACCAGAGTATTTTTTTAGGTCATATTTATATTGAGATTGTATTGATTTGAAGTGTCCTTAAATGTAAGGATACGGTCTACAGTCAACTAATCTTCGACAAAGCAGGAAAGAATGTCCAATGGAAAAAAGACAGCCTCTTCAATAAATGGTGCTGGGAAAATTGGACAGCCACATGCAGAAAAATGAAATTGGACCATTTCCTTACACCACACACAAAAATAGACTCAAAATGGATAAAGGACCTCAATGTGCGAAAGGAATCCATCAAAATCCTTGAGGAGAACACAGGCAGCAACCTCTTCGACCTCAGCCGCAGCAATATCTTCCTAGGAACAACGCCAAAGGCAAGGGAAGCAAGGGCAAAAATGAACTATTGGGATTTCATCAAGATCAAAAGCTTTTGCACAGCAAAGGAAACAGTTAACAAAATCAAAAGACAACTGACAGAATGGGAGAAGATATTTGCAAACGACATATCAGATAGAGGACTAGTGTCCAGAATCTATAAAGAACTTAGCAAACTCAACACCCAAAGAACAAATAATCCAATCAAGAAATGGGCAGAGGACATGAACATACATTTCTGCAAAGAAGACATCCAGATGGCCAACAGACACATGAAAAAGTGCTCCATATCACTCGGCATCAGGGAAATACAAATCAAAACCACAATGAGATATCACCTCACACCAGTCAGAATGGCTAAAATAAACAAGTCAGGAAATGACAGATGCTGGCGAGGATGCGGAGAAAGGGGAACTCTCCTACACTGTTGGTGGGAATGCAAGCTGGTGCAGCCACTCTGGAAAATAGCATGGAGGTTCCTCAAAATGTTGAAAATAGAACTGCCCTATGACCCAGCAATTGCACTATTGGGTATTTACCCTAAAGATACAAACGTAGTGATCCAAAGGGACACGTGCACCCGAATGTTTATAGCAGCAATGTCCACAATAGCCAAACTATGGAAAGAACCTAGATGTCCATCAACAGATGAATGGATCAAGAAGATGGGGTATTTATATTTTAAAAATGGAATACTATGGAATACTATGCAGCCATCAAAAGAAATGAAATCTTGCCATTTGCGACAACATGGATGGAACTAGAGCATATCATGCTTAGCGAAATAAGTCAAGCAGAGAAAGACAACTATCATATGATCTCCCTGATATGAGGAAGTGGTGATGCAACATGGGGGCTTAAGTGGGTAGGAGAAGAATAAATGAAACAAGATGGGATTGGGAGGGAGACAAACCATAAGTGACTCTTAATCTCACAAAACAAACTGAGGGTTGCTGGGGGGAGGGGGTTTGGGAGAAGGGGGTGGGATTATGGACATTGGGAAGGGTATGTGCTTTGGTGAGTGCTGTGAAGTGTGTAAACCTGGTGATTCACAGACCTGTACCCCTGGGGATAAAAACATATGTTTATAAAAAATAAAAAATTAAAAAAAAAAAGTAAGGATACGGAAATTTTTATGATGAAGTTATATGACATCTGGGACTTTCTTCAACATGATCTTGTTGAGGAGTCCAAGGACATAGGTAGGGATCCAAATAAGCACACAAGAGCCTGAGATGGCAGTTACTGGAGCTATATCAAAATATAAATAGTAGTTACCTCTGGGTGGTGGTCCAAATTTTCAACAGTATTGTTTTTGTTATAATAAAATCACCAACAGGGACGCATGCCCGTGTGGCTCAGTCTGTTGAGCGTCTGGCTCTTGATTTTGGCTTGGATCATGGTCTCAGGGTCATGGGATTGAACCCTGCTTTGGGCTCCAAACTCAATGTGGAGTCACCTTAAGATTCTCTCTCTCCCTCTCCCTCTGTCCCTTCCCTCATCAGGCGCTGGTTCTCTCAATCTCTCTCAAATAAATAAATAAAATCTAAAATAAATTTTTAAAATATAAAATCACCAATAACTTTTCCTTATGTATTTAAAAATGTAATATGCCCATATCTTGTCTCAGTGCAGTCCTTCATGGTTTTACAAAGGGCTTATCTGAGGCTGTCACAAACCAGTCAGGTAGGAATTGGGATTCATGGCCCCTCACGTTTGAACTGTAGTTTCTAGACAACAAAACTTCCCCAAAGATTGTCTCATTTGACTCTTACAATAACGCTGCAACTACGTTTTATTATCCCTATTTTATAGAGGCACTCCAGAACACACATTCTGTTTTATACACCCCAAAACGCTGGTCTGGGGGCACAGAACTGGAGTCTGTCCCTGCCAGCATGCCTGTCAGGATTGTGGATGCAAGCAGTGAACCTAACTGCAGAAAGCAGGCACTTGAAGTGACGAGCAAAGTTTGGGAAGCTGTCCCTTCAGGACACCACACTGTACTTTCCCGAAATTCTGAGTGGAAGCTAGAGGCAACTCTGGAGGTCAGCCTTCCAGTGAGGCCACAAGAAGGCCATAATGTTGACTCTGGAAGATCCAAATGTCTAACTTCAGTCAGCTAGTGCTCTCCCCTGGGCAAAACACATGGAGTGGGGCTCCCCTACAAAGCCATTATTTTTGCTGGGCACATGGCCAGCCAGCTAGAGACTATGGCTGCTAGCATCCCCTGAAGCTAAGTGTGGCCATTTGACTGCATTTCTGCTCATGGAATGTGGGTGGATGGGATATGTGTTGTGGTGTGCCCAGAATGTTTAATGGCTCTCCAGGAAGAAAAAAGTACATACACATACACACACACACACACACCACGTGCGCACACACACACGCACACACACACACACAGGTTATAAATTTTGTTTATGTAAAAAACATATAGCATACAGTTCACAAATAATAAAATATATAGTACTCTTTACTACAAATTCAACACACCTATAACTTCAGAGTGCTTTGGAATTTCTTGCAAAACCCACTATCAGTTTTTACCAACAACAGGGTCACAAAATTTGATATATTTTTGAATACTACCAGTTTCAGCAAAAAACTTGCTGACATCAGTGATGAACAGGAGTATTTCCAGTGTGAATGTTAGCTGCTGTTTCCTTTCACATTAATGAATAAGAAAAAAGTGAATCAACTAAGACATTTCTTGTCATGGTTTGACAGTGATATGAGCAACACTGAATTGAATCAGTTTTCAAATTCTGAAAGAATATTTTCTCGATTTTTAGGCTACTCACAATGTAATGGCTATAGGTGCAATGTGGTTTTTAGGTTCAATCTGCATTATTGGTGTTTTCTTGATCACTTTCTAAAATGCAGGCAGTCCACAAAAAACCACTGAGCTCTGATTTGCAGAGTTTACTGATCCCTATGGTGTAAACACTCCCACCATGGCAGATTTCAAACTACCTGTGGTCATGGAGTGTGAGGCTGGGAAGGGCTGCCATAGAACACACCATACAATGTTTCCACCATACTGATAAAACAGGTATGAAAAGCTCAAGTGCCTAGGTTAATAGTAGATGGTAGTAAAATAAATCAGGAAATGATACCCTTTGAGTACTTATTAACTTTGTTTTTTAATAGAATTTATTTAATTGTACATTTTTATAATTAAATAATGGTTGGGTTTAACAATCGGCTCCCAAAATTCCTAAAGATTTAATGATTCAGTGATCTGCTTTCACAGGCAATACAGCCCAGTGTCAGCCCTGGACATATCTGCTTGCCTTCTACTTCCTCTTTCCTGCTTTTGTGTATGCTGGAGCGGCAGACTCACAGACTCACAGACTCAGGGGTGGGGGGATGGGGGTTGTGAACTACCTCAATCATGCAAAACAAGTCAATACCCCAGGGAATTCCTAAGCAAGAAGTCAAAAGGAAATCTAAGTCTTGCCAGACCTCACCCACAAGGCTGCCTGGCTACCTGAACCTGCTTCTGATCAGCTATGTGCTCAGGAAATAAGCTTCTCTTTTATTTGAGCCCCGTGATTTGGTCTATTTGTTACAGCAGCATAGCTGAGTTGCACAGGCTTCATTTTAAAGCCTCCCCTGGGGGCACCTGAGTTGCTCAGTGGGATAAGTCTCTGCCTTCCACTCAGGTCATGATCTCAGGGTCCTGGGATTGAGCCCCACATGCCCGCATCCCCGCATCATCCCCGCATCCCCATATCCCCAGGAAGCCTGCTTCCCACCCCCTCTTTGCTTACTTGTAATCTCTGCCTGTCAAATAAATAAATAAAATCTTAAACCCTCCCCTATTTCTCCCAGTTCTGAGTCCAAGTCCTCAACTGGGAGAGGGGATAGCTTCACTACTCTCTGATTAGTTTCGATTAGGGTTCTCAACGTCAACACTCCTGACATTTGGGCCTGAGGATTCTTTGCATTGTAAGATGTCGAGCCTCCCACTAGATGACAGTAGCATCCCCCAACCAGTTGTGATGACCAAAAATGTCTCCAGACATTACCAGATGTCCCGTGGGGGTGAAAATCACCGCCACTCATTGAGAAGCACTGGTCTAGAGAATCTACTCTTTTTAAAAATTTTAATTGTATTAAAAGTGTTTATTGTGGTGTAATTGCCATATAGTATTATATTTGTTTCAGGTGTGCAACGTAATGATTCAATATTTCTATACATTGTGAATGATCACCACAGTAAGTCTAGTTCCCACCTCTTCCCATACATAGTTACAAATTCTTTTTCTTATGATGAGAACTTTTGAGATCTACTCTTTTAGCAACTTCCAAATATGCAATACATTATTATTATTATTATTATTATTATTAAAGATTTATTTAGAGAGGGAGAGTACGTGCATGTGTGCATGTATGAGCAGGGGAAGGGGCAGAGGCAGAGAGAGAGAATTGCCAGTAGATTCCACGCTGAGCATGGAGCCCTCTGCAGGGCTCAATCCCATGACCCTGAGATCATGACCCCAGCCAAAATCACAAGCTGGATGTTTAACCAACTAAGCCACCCAGGCACCCCCTTCAGTACCATATTAGTAACTATACTCACCATGTTGTACATTAATCCCCATGACTTATTTCTTTTATTGATGGAAGTTTGTACCTTCTGACTGCCCATATTAGCCACCCCCCACTGCCACCTCTGGCAACCACTAATCTGTTCTCTGTTTATCTATGAGTTTGGGATTTTTGTATGTTTGTTTTTGGTACAGAAGCTACTCTCAATCCATGAAGACCTTGGCAAGGCAGTATCCTTCCCTGTGCCTCAGAGGTGGACCATCTGGGCTTGGATCCTATCTAATGTTCTTGGTCATGGGATCTTGAGCAATTATTAACCTCTTGCTGTCTCAGTTCCCTCAGCTGTAACATGGGACAATAATAGTGCTTATCTCATAGTGTCATTGTGAAATGGCATGAATTAAAACATGTAAAGTGCTTACAACAGGGCTTGTATAGAGCAGGTATGGAATAAATGCCAGATGAGATGATTTCAGGTCTCCAGACCTAAGCCATTTTTTCTTATTGTCAAAATTGTATCTGACCTTTCAGGCACAGCTCAAATGCCACCTCCTTCATGAAACTTTGTGCTATTAGCCTAACTAGTGCCACCCTCCTTACCCCACTCCCTTAATCCTCCTTCCCCCAGCACCCCTGTCCTTTCTTGCTAACAAAACTGCAGTTTTGTTCATTATTACAATAGGAGTAGCATCAAGACAGTATGTATGTCACGGCAAGAGCATGAGCTTTGGGATCAGACTGACCAGGGTTCAACCATATTCCAGTCATCTGCACACAGGATGACCTTGGGCAGAACGGTCCCCTTTTCTTGGCTCTAGTTACCTCAGTTGTGAACTGGTGATGGTAGTACCTTAGGGAGGAAGGATGGCAGTGCTCAGTGAATGTGAGGTTCCTCTTCTACAGACCTCCTATTACCCTCAGATATTCGGTGTCTAGCCACAACCCTGCCCATGCTCTGTCAAAATTATTTCTGACCTTCCAAGCACAGCTAAAACATCTCCTCCTTTAGAAAGCCCTATGCTAGTTACCTAACCAGTCCTCATCCTTCCTACCCTACACCTTTAATCCTCCTTGCTCTCATCAGTCCTACCCTTCTTTCTTACTGATGAAACTACAATTTTGTTATTCCAGTCCCAGTTAGATACTAGTTTTGTCATCCTTCCTTGTAGCTGAAGTTGGCTAGGGTTCTGAGAAGGGTTTTTCTTCTCCTGACAAAAGAAGCCAACAGTGCTGGTGGTGTGTCTTGCCTCTCTTTCCTTACTTGGACATAAATGTGATGGCAAGAGCACCCAGTGACCACCTTGTGACCATGAGGAAAAACCAAAACAAATGTGGAGACATTGTTGAGTCGCTGAGTCCTTGCCAACAGCTGCCTGTTTTCCTGTTATTTGAGAAAAAATGAAACTTCGTAGTCCGGATCTTTGATACACACTTTCCCTCTCCTATATTACATCTGTTAAGTGAACATCTACTGTGTGCTAAAACGGGAATACATGATAAACAAGTTGCATCCCTGTCCTCAAGGAATTTCATGGTAGACTAGGGAGCTGTGGGAGCCCAGGGGCCAAGTCAGACCAGGGTTAGTCAGGGAAAGTTCCTGAAGGAGAGAGTGCTGGGGTGAGTTCAGAAGGGCCAGAGGGGACCATGTACAAAGGCACAGAGGCAAAGGGCCTTGTCCCACAAGGGAAATAGTTGCAGAAGGCAACTCTAAAGAAGAAAGAGATTGGGGGGAGGCCCAGAGGGAACCCCCAGCTGGTCCCCAGGCATATCACTCTCCTGAGCCTCATCAGTTCTGCCTTGTGCCAGACTCTTCTTCCTTAGGGTAGGGCACCTTATTGCACAACTCCACGGCCACTGTTCTTAGTCACACACAAATCTCTGCTCAGGACTCAGCAGGGTGTGTCTCCTCCACTAGAGCCTGAACCCATCAAGGGAGAGACTGAAACTGATTCATTTCTGTGTCACCTGAAGCCTGCACCAGGCCTGGCAAAAAACAAAAATGATGAAGATGATGATAATAATGATGATTATGGTGATGACGACGACAACCAAGTACTTCCCATCTTGCAGGCAACCCTCTAAGCATGTTACAGGTGTCATCTCATGTATTTCTCACAACTCTGTGATGGCTCACTGTGGTTGTGCCCACTTTCTAGATGGCACAGGGAGACCAAGAAACTTTCCTGGGACCAGAGCTAGTAAGCAGCTGAGCAAAGGGAGTTGCTTAGTCTGTGTTGGGGGATGGGAAGGAGTGAAGCTGTCACCTCTCCCCAGGCCCCTGTTATTAGTACCAGGAATGAAGCCACTAAGTCATGGGGGTGCTATGCAAATGATGCTGACTTGGCTCTAGTCAGTCATCCTGGAGCCCTGAGCAGTGTCCTCATGGCCGGGGAACTGCCTCAGGCATTTGCTCAGCTCATCTGTCAGAAGCAAGGGAAATGGAATTATCATGGAGGTGGGACCTGGGGAAGCCCTATTTCTCCTTTTAATGTCCTTGCCCCATCCCTCCCCCTCCACATTTCTATTATGAGAAAGGAGAAATGGAGTTTTGAAAAAATTAAAGTTCAAGGATCGGGGTGCGGAGCAATGCTTAACTCAAAAGGGCAGACCTAATGGTGGAGCATCAGGCATTGGCCGATGGATTTCTGGGATGGGCTTCCAAAGCTCAAGGGCACAGTGTGTGCACTCTGAAGCAAGATGAACCACGAGGTGTTAAGACAGGAGAAGTAAAGCAAGCAAAAGGAGGAGAGAGAACATGGCATGTTCCCCAAGATCTTATTTCATGAATGTAAGTCTTATTTTATGCAGAAGAAACTGAGGTTCAGATAGACAAGTGACTTGTTCAAGGTCTCCTAGCTGATGTGTGGACTCGAATCCAACCCCTGCCCCCAGCAGAGAAGCCCCTTTCCCTCTATTAGGGATTCCCTAAATCCCTCTGATTTAGAGGCCCCTAAAATCCCCTCTCACAGGTGCTCCCCACCACCATCCAAATCTGAGGCTGGTCCTACAAGGAAACAGAATGCCTGACTTTCTAGCATATTTTTCCCAAAGGCCCAGCCCTGCTGAGTCACTGGTGGGGCCAGGGCCTCTATACCCACAGGTCTTGCTAAACTGGATTTCCCCTTCAGTTCAACCCACATTTCCTAAGCTCCTCTGTCAAAAGGGCCTGGGCCCAGAGTGGGAGGGACACTAAGGGACACCCAGCCATCACAGACTCACAGTGCTTTCCCAGCCCAGATCCTCATGTGAACCAGGAGGGAGGCAGAGAGGGGATTCTTGTCCTATTTTATAAACAGGGAAACTGAGACCCAGAAATGGAGAAGAACTTGCACAAGGTCTCAAGGCAGCTTAGGGGCAAGGCTGACTCCAGAGCCCTGACTCTTGATTTAGGAGCTGCTTACCCTCCCCTGTTGCCCCACTTTGGAGGAGGGGACTGAGGTGGATTTCAACAGGTGGCAAAAGGCAGAATGGGGTAAAGGTTTACTAGAGGAAGTGGGTGGCAGGCAGTTGAAGGGGTAGGAAGCCTGTGAGGTTGGGGAAATTCATCCTGGACTTGAACGTCAGGCGAATGGCCCTTTCCCTGTAGGTAGACTGTAGCCTTGTGCCTCTGAATCACAAAAACGGGCCCAGGGCAGTAAAGGGATTAAGGGAATTGGAAGCAGAAACAGTAGCTGTGCAGAGAACAGAGCTGACTAAGGGTGGACGCTTGTTTTTGCCTACCTGGGATTGAAGCCCTTTCTTCTGGACGTTATACCAAAGTCCTCCAGAATCTCCTCTGGCTTCCCAAGCCACCCCAAACAGGCATACACCCTAATTTCAAATGTATCCTGGTTTGGCTGACACAGCTCCAGGACAAGCAGTCACTGCCCTGGACCCAGGTAAGACCATCAGCCTGTCCCTTTTGGGAATATGACTTGTGACACAACACAAATTTAGTCTCTCACAGTTCTTTTGGTGAGAAGTCTAACTCAGGTATCCCTGGGGTCAGCAGGACTGCATTACTTTCTGGAGCCTCTAGAGGAAAATCCGTTTCCTTACTCTTGTTCCTTGCTGCTGCTGTTTCTCCAACACCTGTACTGACTGAGCCAGCCAGGTGCCCCTTTCCTCTTCCACTTTTAAGGACCCTTGTGTCACTGTGACATTGAGCCACCCAGGTCATTCAGGATCAACTCCCTGTGTTAAGGTCAGCCAATGAGCAACGTTACTTCCATCTGCAATGTGAATTCTCCTTTGCCATGTAAGCTTACTTAGTCCATTTCCAGAGATTAGGATGCAGACATCTTTGGGGGCCATTATTCAGGCTGCCATAGTCTCTAACCCCAGTGCCTGCCACAGCCTGGAACCCTGCAGAGGCTGAACATCTTTCTTTCTTTTCTTTCTTTCTTCTTTTTTTTTTTTTTTTAAAGATTTTATTTATTTATTTGACAGACAGAGATCACAAGTAAGCAGAGAGGAAGGCAGAGAGAGAGGAGGAAGCAGGCTCCCGCTGAGCAGAAAGCCCAAGGACCCCGGGATCATGACCTGAGCCGAAGGCAGAGGCTTTAATCCACTGAGCCACCCAGGCGCCCCTGAACAACTTTCTTAAACCAGTTTCCCTTTCTGACTCCATCATGCTCCTGGGCCCCCAAACTCCAAAGATAGGAAGGATGCCCTGGCTCCTTTCTCCTCAGCCAGCCAAAGCCCAAGCATGTCTCATTTTCCCTTCAAGAGGCCTGGCCTTTCTGTTCCCACTGCCTCCTTCCCAAGAGAGCTAATAAGGGAACTGAGGGCTCTGAAGTTGGTTGTTACTGTGCTCTTATCCTTGTCCCTTAGATGCCTGGTTCCTCTCAGCCTCAGTTTTCCATTCATAAAGTGGGATATTAATATATGTCCCTGAGAGTGTTGTGGGGATTAAATGATATTGTGACTATAACAAGCCCAGAATAATGGCACTTAATAAATGAGAATATCCCCTCTCCTTGCCCATGCTCAATGTCTCCCCAATTTGGCTAATAATCCAATTTCCTTAGGAGCACCGTTGACAGGGCAGATTTCCAGCTCTCTCTCCTTTGGAGGTTTCCACTTAGGGAGCTGCTGTTAGGAGCAAAGTTAGGGTTAGTTTGTGGTTCAAGGAAGTTTGCATTGTTGATAAAACCACCACATGGTAGGCAGAGCGGAGTCCACTTAGACTACCAGAACCTCTCCCTGCCTGCCTCTGGCCTCGCCCCTCCTTAGGCTTCAGTTACCCCATATGTAGAAGCTGGCCTGCCTTCTGTAAGGTTCTTTCAGCTTTGGCATTCTAGCGCTCTCCTCCAGTTAATGTCTACCTGATTCATCCAGTTAGCAAAGAACTTTGGGACTCGGTTGATATGACCTGCAGGAAGGCCCAGGACAGCATGTTCTAACAATAAGATGCATCTAGTTTCTTGTGGGGAACAGCAAGCCATTGAAATGCCCCAAATTTTGTGTTCAAAGATGTTTGTGTGGCACTGCTTTCCATAGCCCCCACCTTGGAGTTCTAAAATGTGCAATTGCATATTAAATCCTCTGAAAAGGCCTGCAGAAGACAAAGCTCTTTTACCCTATTCCTATGCTTCCCTAAAGCATGCAAGAGCATAGCTTTTTTCCCCCAGAATATGGTTTAGTGTATTTTGGAGCAGCTTTGGGAAATGTCACAGACTTCAATCCCTGACATCTTCCAGGTCAGCCTTTCCATCTTGGAGTCCAGGCCTGGGCACTATTGCTGCACATTTTGGACAGTGCCAATGCCCAGGTCCAGAGCTGTTCTATCCCGCCATCAGGACAGTTAGGGAGGGGAATGAATCAGAAACAGACCCTTGGAAGCCAGAGGCCTGAAACGGAAATGGTCTTATCATCAGCTTTTGGGATCCCAAGGTGTGGCTCATAAGTCCTCTCAACACCGCCAGGGCAGGGACAGGGGTGAGGGAGGAAACTGACTCAACCGTCATAAGACCAAGAGCCTTGTCCTGGCGGTGCCTCCAACCCACCCTGGGCCCTTGGGCACATCACTTCCACCCTCTGGGTTTTTATTCTCATTTGAAAGACAGATAATAACATCACTCTTGTTATTCACATTTTGGAGTGCATATGGGGTTGTGGATAGGAAAGTACATGGTAAAATTATCATATCTTTTGCTGGGACATTATACTGAGAGGTATTTTGATTAAGTCACTGAGGCAATGGGGTCTGACGGAGCCCATTCAAGTCGTGCTTTATCACTTTGCTTCCCAGCTCTGTAGTAAATCTTTGGGTAAATCACTTTACCTCTGTAAGCCTCAGTTTCTTTGCCTGTAAAATGGGGATTGGTGTCCTTGTTTGCAGGGTTGCTGTGAGGATTGAAGTTAAAAAGACTTTACTTCTGAGCTCCCTAGGAAGAGGAATCATGTTTTTCTTGCTCTCTAGTACATTCTAGTCCCTGGCATAGACAAAGTGCTTCATAAAAAGAAGTGGAAGAGAACTGAATTTAAGAGTTTCGAGAAATGTCAGCCTACAAAGTTTCTTTAGGATCTCCTTCTTTCCTTTATACTACTTGTTCACACACCTTCTTCTTTAACACTCTCCCCCTTCCTGTCCCAGGCTCACCTCACCCCCACCCCACCCCCAGTTTCCCAGGTTTGGTGGTCTCTCCCTTTCTCCAAGCTACAATTCCACAGAGTTGTAGCCAGGACACCAAAGCCAAGCCCCAGAAAGGGAAAGGGACTTGCCCAAGGTCACACAGCAAGGCGTCTAGATATGAACTCAAATCTGAGTCTGAAGTCAAGCATGAGGGGAACCTCACAGAGAGAAAGAAGGGAGATACTTCAGTTTCCACCTCCTCCACCATCCTGTCTCAAGTCTGTCCAGGCAGTTTAATGGTGGGATAACAACCCAAACTGCCCCCAGCCAGTGGACCACGAGCCAGATGGACCCACTATGAATCTACATGACCTTTTGGCCACAGCACACCCAGCAAAGCAGCCAGGGCCTAAGGTTGCCTCTGAGCAGCGCACCTAGGCCGAACCTAGAAAGTTAAAAAGGAACAAAGTCGGGAGGCCTAGGTGGCTCAGTTGATTAAGTGTCTGCCTTTGGCTCAGGTCATGATCCCAGAGTCCTGGGATCAAGTCCAACATTGGGCTCCTTGCTCAGTGGGAAGCCTGCTTCTCCTTTGCTTGTGCTTTCTCTCTCTCTGACAAATAAATAAAATCTTTAAAAAATAAATAAGTAAATAAAATAGAAAAATAAAAAGGGACAAAATCAAGTTGTGCAGAAAGAGGATGGGTGAACCCAGCTTGGAGGCTGTTCATACAGAAAGACCTAGGAGTTTTCAAAGACCCTCTGAAAGATAAGTAAATGTTAGCATAAGCATCTAACTTGGTGTCCAGCAGATAGCAGGTGCATAACCATTGTTTGTTAAAGTGTAATATGAGCCAACAAAGTGATAGAGCTACAGAGCAAAGCTAACACACCCTTAGGTCATATTAACAGAAAGACAGAGACTCCAGTGAAGAAGGTGACCCATATTTCACCATCTCCCATCCTATGTTCAATCCTGGCTTCTGAACAGAATAGGGTCTAGACAAACAGATAATCCAGGGGATGTTTGGGGTATTAAGATCAAAGCCAAGAGAAGTGGCTGGAGGAACAGGAGCCTAGGGATAAGCACTGCGTGGACAGACCTGGTCACTGTCCCCCAGTATCTGCAGGGGTTCCTGCAGGACAGAGGGACCACATGGGGCTGTGAGCTCCAGAGGCCAGGACCTGGGATGTCACTAGGACAGATGCCAGCTCAATATATAAGAACAATTTTCTAAAATTCTTTAGAGAACTGCTTTGGTTGGTCATGGGCACCCTGCCATGAAGATGTCCTTAGCTCAGAACCTACCAGTCTCTCAAATTATAACCTCCAAAGTACAGGAGGGACATATTAGTCCACCTATTTCTACTAAACTTTTAACTAAAAATAGCTAACAGTATATAGTTCAACCCTGATGTGCACCCTTGGCTATATGTCAGATACTAAATGTCATGCCTACTAAGTGGGCATCCCAAGCCCAATGGGAAGCCCCACAATAGGTCTGCTGTGACCCTGTCTTTCATTTCTCTAGATTCACCCTATTACCATATATTGGGATACACTGGTGCCAGGTTGGGTGGATTTGAGGCTCAAACAATGCATTTTAACCGAATCAACTTCTACAGAGTAGAAAAATGGCTTCAAAGAGTTCCTACAAAGAAACCACAGATGGGAGATAACTCTAATCCAGAAAGTGCAAGCAAGCAGCAGGAAAAGTGCAGCACAGACTGCTAGCTGCTCTTCGCTCAAGGCCTTTATCAGCCACCTTACCATGTTGAAAACAACAATGAATGGGATCTCACACACGTGGAGAGGTAATTTCAGTAAGCAATACACACGTGAATGTCCACGGCAGCTTTATTCATAATAGCTACAAAGTAGAAACAACCCAAGTGTCCATTAACTGATGAATGGATTAAAAAAATGTGATACAATTGTATAACAGGATTCAGCCAGAAAGAGGGATGAAGTCCTGATGACATGCCACAGCATGGATAACAATACAATGTGTATTGCTTAATGAAATTCCTATAGGAAAACTACTCAGAATGTGGACTTTCATCCACTATTTTCGTGATTAAATTCACACTGAGTGTATATTGGGCCTTTAGACATTAGCTAATCATCACAGTCCTTGTATATCATTTCCAAATCTATAAATATGTATCTGTTGGGGGTGCCTAAAGCTTTTTTCTTGGGAAGGCTGTGCAATCTAGAAGTGTGACTGGGGTGCCTGGGTGGCTCATTCAGTTGGGCATCGGACTTTTTATTTTGGCTCAGGTGGTGATCTCAGGGTAGTGGGATTGAGCCCTGCTTCAGGCTCTGTGCTGGGTGTGGAGTCTGCTTGGAATTCTGTCTCTCCCTTTCCCTCTGTCCCTGCCCATATTCCGTCCCCCAACCCCGAAAAAAAAGAGGAAAAAAAAAAAAAAAAGCATGGCAACCACTGCTTCAGATCCTTGGACACAGCTAAACACTCGGGGATGTTGCTCTCTGGTTGGGTTTCAAGGTTGAACCAGATTTGTTTCAGATTTAGGAACTAAGAAAAACTAGGGGCCAGTGAGCCCCCTTGTAAAAATTGTTGAGCCCCTCCCCAACAACATTTGAAGATTAATGGGAAGAAACCGAAACCTCTTAAAAGGTTTTCCCGAGCTCTGACTCTGACTCTCCGAGGTGGGTGCCTATTTAAACAGCCAGAGCCACTCCAGCCTCCCTTCTCATTCTGTCACCAAAGTTTCTCTCTCTTTTTCATCTTTTTCTCTTGTCTCTCTCTCCCCCTCTCCCTACAACATAGATGCAGTTTGGCAACAGTGAAAACCAGAAAGGAGGCATCCAGTTCTAGAGAAGGAGCTTGCTGGGTCTTGAATGTCAATAGACCTGGATTGAGTTCCCACCACCACCCTCCACTAAATGGGATCACTGCACACCACATTCATTCTCAGAGCCTCAGAGCCCTCCCCTGGAAAAACAAGCATGCCTACTACTCAACAATACAAGGACAACCTAATTTGAAAATCAAAAGATTTGAACAGACATTTCTCTAAAGAAATGGTCAGTAGTACCTGGAATAATGTTTGACATCTCTTTATTAAGAGAAACACAAATCAAAAGCACAATGAGAGGCGTCTGGCTGGCTCATTCAGAGGAGCATATGACTTGATGTCAGGGTCATGAGTTCGAGCCCTATATTGAGCACAGATACTACCTAAATAACTAAAACTTTAAAAAGACACAAAACAAAACCACAACAAGATATTGCTTCATACCCTCTAGGATGGCTACGATAAGAAATCCAGATAATAACCAGTGCTAACTAGGATGTGGAAAATTGGGAGACTTCATGTATAGTTGGTGGGATTGCAGAATGGTACAGCCCCTTTGGGAAAGCTTAGTGACTTCTCTAAATGTCAAACATAAGTTCACCATATGACCCCGCAAGTCCATCCAATAGAATTGAAGACCTATGTCCACACAAAAACTCCTCTCACATGAATGTCCACGCAGCTTTATTCATAATAGCCACAAAGTAGAAACAACCCAAGTGTCCATTCACTGATAAACGGATAAATAAAATGTGATACAATCATACAACACCACTTGGCCAGAAAGAGGGATGAAGTCCTGATGACATGCCACCGCATGAATAAACCTTGAAAACATGATGCTATGTGGAAAAAAAAAAAATAAAATAAAATAAAGCCAGTCAGAAAGGAGCACACGTTAAATGATTCCATTTATATAAAATATCCAGAATAAGCAAATCCACAGAGATAATTCACAACGTAGATTAGAGGTTGTCAGGGGAAGGAGGAAATGTGGGGCGACTGCTAAAGGGTCCGGAGTTTATTTGGGGGTGATAAAAATTCTAAATTCTAAATTAGATAGTGGTGATGGGTGCACGACACTGAATATACTAAAAAAACACTGACTGCTACACTTGAATAGTGTGAATTTGATGGTATGTGAATGATATCTCAGTAAAGATGTTATGGAACGAAAAAAAGAATGAGGAAGACCCCCCCACCCCCCCAGGTCCAGCACGCACGCCCCCACCCCCACCCCCGGGACCCCGCGGCGGACCCGGAGCGGGAGGGAGAGCAGAGAGCGCTCTAGGAGAGTGGCCTGAGGGGATTTCACAGCACAGGTTTAGAGGCGTTTTAGAGGGCTGCACTAGCCCCAGTTTCACGGGTGTCAGAGACAGGAGAGGGCCCATAACTTACAGGTCCGCTTGGTTTGGACCCCGCACAGAACACCGCATCCTTCCCTCCCCACAACTCCCCCTAACACACTCCTGACTCAACTTTTCTGGCAGTTTCTAAACAAAGCAGCATAAAATAATAAGCACAGGACTCTCATCTTTTGTCCCCCTTACCAAAGATTGGCTGAAGGCCTGAAGGCCACCTCTGAGGAGACGGGTTGGGACGCTCCCTACCAGCGGAGAGGCTCCCGCGACAACGGTGGCTGCGTTAGGGGAGGCGGGACTGAGGGGGCGGGACTGGGGGCGGGGCTCCCTCCCAGGCCCCTCAGCCTGGGTGAGCCTCTGACACGCAGCAGGGCTCCCTTCCCCCACGGCCCGGCTCTGCAAGTTCAGCGTTTTCTCCCCAGAGGTGCTATTGAGCCCAAGGCAGAGGAGACGACTGGCCTCCTCATCTTCTCGAGTCTATCAGGCCCAGCCCAGACGGCCCAGGGCGCCTTCGGAGGGGATGTCCGGAGGGCAGCTGCCTTCACGTGCTAGTCAAAGCACAGAAACTGGGATGTTTTGGAGGGAAACACCTTCGTCCTCCCAAGTGTTTGGTCCCGCAAGGGCAGAGTGGACACAGCTTTCAGAGATCTAGTTTGGCCCTTCATTTCACAAATGGGGAAACAGGCTCAGAGCCATCAAAGATTTTTCTGAAGGTCCCGCAGCAAGCTGGCGACAGAAACAGGAGTTGGTCACCTGCTATGACCAGACAAGGGCTGGCCCAATCCTCAAAACAACCCAGGGAAGTGAGTATTTGTCATCTTCCCCTGACACCTCCAGAGATGGAGACTGAGGTGCTCACCCAGGTAGGAAGGTGCAGAGCAATTCCAGGTCCACCTAGGAATCACAAAACATCAGGCCGGTGGAAGAGCCTGTTCTAAAAATTAACCCTTCTCCCCGCCCCTCACCCGGCAGGTGTCCCAGTACCTGTGGTCTGGAGCCCCGTGTTGGCTGCCAGGAAAGCCGTGTGTGGACTGTGCAGATGCCAGACTGGGCAGGGGAAGAGGGCGGCAGGAGAGGCCAGGCCACACCCCCGTGACAGGGAGGGGGCGGGGCATGAGTTGTCCTGGGTCACACTTGTTCACCAGGGTGGCATTCCTTCCTGCTGGTACTATCGGGCCCCAGGCCTTCCTGTCTGATTTGAAATTTCCTCATGACACCCCAGGCACAGCAGATGAGGCAGCTAAATCCCTAGAACCACCCCCTGAGCATGGCCATGACTGCTTAGTCAGGGGGCAGCGATGTGTGGGGTGGTTGCACCGGGCTTGGCTGGGCCAAACTCTCAGCAGGGAGGAGGTGGGGTGTGTCCCAGATCCCACCTCATTGGTGAGACTGACTCAGGACCCAGCCGTGTAGGCCAACCAAGTGCTTTCCCAAGGGGTGAGGTTGGGCATAGACCAGGACCCAAGGCCCAGTTCTTAGAGGACTGAGGGACTCCTGTGAATGGGACTAGTGCCCTCTCCAGTGAGGAAACTGGGCAAAGGCTAGAATATCCATTGCCTTGTGCAGACAGGAAAACACAGGCCCCAAGGGGGTGAGGGGTGGGGACTAACCTACAGTGAGTCCAAGAATAACTCCAGCTCAGCCTGCCTTTGCTTCTTACTCACTTATCAAACAACTTGAAAGCAGAATAGTAAACAAGTCCTATACTGCTTTGGGAAGCACCCAGGCAAGCTAGAGACAGGCCATGACAGGCCACATTAGGGCAAGGCCCAGAGAGCTGTGGGTTCCCAGGAGGGCTTCCTGGAAGAGGAGTTATTTGGATCCTAAGCTCAGGCCAAGATCTGAGTCATCCTTGACTCTTTGCTCTTTCATACTCTGTATCTGACATATCTGGAAAACCCTGTTGGCCCCCCATCAATGTATCCCAAAACCAACCTCTTCTCTCCACCTCCATGGCAACCATGCTGGTCTAGCCAACATGATCACTAGTCTGTCTACTCCTACCCTCAGCCCAGTAGCTGTCCTAATCATGGCAATCAGAAGTATCAGGTTAAAACCCAAGTCAGCTCATGTCCCTCCTCCACTCAGCACCATTGCAGGACTCCCACCTCACTCAGGATAAAACTTGAGTTCTTACATAGCCTTCCACTATCTGGGACCCACCTCTTGCTCTCTCTAACCTTAGTTCCAATGACTTCCTCTCTCACTCTGCCCAGCTAGACTGGAATGTGCCCCAAATATTCCAGTTAGATTCTACCCTCAGGGCCTTTGCACTGGCTGTTCCCTCTGCCTAGAATGCTTTTTCCCCAGTAGCCACCTGGTTCCTTTCCTTACTTCTTCAGGTCTCTGCTCTAAAGTCACCAAGAGGCCTTCCCTGACCACCAGGTACAAGGAGTAACTGCCAGCACCACCTTTCCCTATCATCTCGATTTATTGTTCGTCATCTGACATACTATATGTTTTTAGTAATACACATTTCCTCCTTATGTATTGTTTGTTCCAGGACCTAGGCTGGTGTCTGACACATAGTATGTGCTCAATAAAGTTTGTTGACTGAAGGAGTGACCTGAAAGGGAAGCCGAAGAAGAATTGCAAGGACATTCCAGACAGGGGGAACCATGTATGCAAAGGTTTAGGAAGAAGAGACACTGCTTGTCCTGAGGATCTGGAAATAACTCAGCAGTAGAGTGGGACCTGGAAGAGGGGAGAGGGGAAAGCAAGGGGAGAGAAGAGGGGAGAAGGGAAAGCAAGAGGCAAGGACTTGGGAGCCAGACCAAGGAGGCCAAATGTTATCCTGAGAGCAACAGGGAGCCACACAAGGGGGACATGATCAAATCTACAATTTAGACAATTTGGCTGCCATGTTATGGATTAGGGAGGCTGTGAGGGGCAGGTATCCACAAGCCATGAAAGGGGAGATAAGGACTAGGGACAGGGGCACTACCCAGTCCCCAACAGTAGCCACAGGCCACATGTGGTTATGGAGTCCTCAAAATGTGGCTGGTCAGAGTTGAGATGTGCTATAAGTGTAAAATACATCCAAGACATGCTATGAAAAACAAGAATATACAAGAGCTCAATAATATTTTTGATATTAGTTACCTGTTAGAAAGATACTATTTTGGGGGCGCCTGGGTGGCTCAGTGGGTTAGGCCGCTGCTTTCAGCTCAGGTCATGATCTCAGGGTCCTGGGATCGAGCCCCGCATCGGGCTCTCTGCTCAGCAGGGAGCCTGCTTCCTCCTCTCTCTGTGCCTGCCTCTCTGCCTGCTTGTCATCTCTCTCTGTCAAATAAATAAATAAAATCTTTAAAAAAAAAAAAAAGAAAGATACTATTTTGGATACACTGGGTTAAAGAAAATATGTGATTAAAATTGGTTCCACCTGCTTCTTTTTGCTATTTTTATTTTATTTTATTTTTTAAAAGATTTTGTTTATTTGACAGAGATCACAAATAGGCAGAGAGGCAGGCAGAGAGAGAAGAAGAAGCAGGCTCCCTGCCGAGCAGAGAGCCTGATGCGGGACTCGATCCCAGGACCCTGGGATCATGACCCCAAGCCAAAGACAGAGACTTCAACCCACTGAGCCACCCAGGCACCCTCTTTTTGCTATTTTTAATGAGGTTACTTGAAAGTTAAAAATTTTTGTAGGTACATAGAGCTCACAACATATTCCTGTTGGACAGCCCTGATCTAGAAGGTAGAATAGGCAGGGCTTGGTTGATGAACTGGGAGGGTAAGGAGACCCTCAGTCTAACTATACATCTCCTCTCCCTTCCAGCTGCTCCTGGCTGATAACACCATGTAATCCAGAGGCAGAAAGAATGGGCTGCAAGGGAAGGCCAATACAGTTAGTTTTTATCTCAACACAAGCACACACACAAAATTCCTGTCTTTTCAGTAAGAACAATCCAGAAATGGGATAGGTTGAGAGAAGAGGCAGTGAGTCCCCTGTCTCTGGAGGTATGTAAGAAGAAAGTTAAAGACTATTATTAAACATGGGAAATAAAGTTGAACTGATTAGTAACTTTCAAAATGTGGACCAGCAGTATTAGCATCATGTGAGGATGCTTTAGAAATGCAAATTCTCAGGTCCAATCCCAGTCCTACTGAATGAGCAACTCTGTAGGTGAGACCCATAATTTGTATTTAACTAGCCCTCCAGGTGCTTCTGATGTTTGTTCAAGGATCACTGGACTAAAGAATACTTCATATCATTTAAAGGTTTCAAGGACTGGCACATAGTAAGTGCTCAGAAAAACCCGGTTTCACCTTCTGGTTGCTTCCTGATCCCAGGTGAAGGTACTTCCCCTCTCTGAGTAAATGAAGAGTTTATTTCCTGCCTCACCTGTAGCACCAGGTTGTATGGACCTGACACAGGATGGAGGCACAACCTCAGGGCATTTCCTATCTCTCCAACATGGCCAGATGACCAGGGCTGTGGCGGGGCTACCAGAGGTGCTCAGGAAGCCCCCGCTCAGCTCCCTCCCGAGGTGACCTCACTGCCCTATGTGTGTGTATGGGGGTGGTGGTGATTCATGAGACAACCTCCCACTGTCCTGTGGACACAGCTGACAGCCCCAGGGAAGCCAACTCAGCAGCTGAGCGTGGCATCCTGGCTTCCCTGCATTCCAGAACTGCCTGCTGGGGGCCCACCTGACTCAGCAAGCACGTGCACTGTGCACTCTGGAGGCAACAGAAAGCTCGGCCTCAGTCTCCACATCCATCAAAATGGGGAGATGGCAGTCCCTATCCATGGTGACATGATTGGTATAAAGTGCTTGGAAGCATGCCTGCACACAGTAAGCCCACTCTGCCTCTGCGTTCTTATGATGAGGCTACTGGGATCCCTCAGGCAGATGGGAACTCCCCATGGACTTGTTAGGTCTGAGAGTTATGCCATGCAGGTGTAGGGGGGAAAGAACATCCTCCTACTACGCACACCCAGGAGCCTGGTTCTCTACGTGAACTTGTACTGAGTCACCAAACGGATATCTGTGAGGACAGCGTCTGTCTTAAGCACCTCGAAACATGTATTAAATGGATCCTCTAAGTCAGGGGGCATTGATCCCATTTCATGGATGAGAAAACTGAGGGTCAGAGCTGAAATGATTTGCTCCAGGTCACATAACTAAGCGGAAACTGACTGGGTGGGTCAGGATTTGAAACCCAGTTTCCCTGACTGCAAAGCTGGGACTTTTTCCACTCCTCTGTGCAGAAACCCCAACCTAAACGTCTGGTTTAGAAACCCCTGTATATATCACTGAAATCCATGTTTGAAGAGTTAGCCTCTGGCGGAGACTTGAATCTTTGCAACTCCATAGTCTGAGAACCAACATCCGCAGCTGATGCTATATGAGGTAGAATTTAAAATATTCCTAAATCCAGATTAAGCATGACTCATGCTGGCCTTTGGGCCTCAGTTGTTCTGCCTACAAAATGGGCAGGATGAAAACCAGCCTTAGTTGAAGGCAGAGTTTGAACCTGGTGACCCTGACAGTGCTTCTAACTCTCAGATGCCAGGGTCTCTATGTCTACTTTAAAAAACGAAGACCAAAGTTACATTTTAAAAATTCATAAAGAGACGGGGCACTTTAACCCACTGGGTGGCTCAGTGGGTTAAGCCTCTGTCTTTGGCTCAGGTCATGATCTCAGGGTCCTGGGATCGAGCCCCGCTTCGGGCTCTCTGCTCAGCGGAGATCCTGCTTCCCCCCTCTCTCTGCCTGCCTCTGCCTACTTGTGATCTCTCTCTCTGTCAAATAAATAAATAAAATCTTTAAAAAACATGAATAAAAATTCATAAAGAGGGATGCTTGGGTGGATAAGTCAATTAAGCAGCTGATTTCAGTTCAGATCATGATCTCCGAGTTCTGGGGCTTGAGCCCCCTCTTCAGGCTTCTTGCTCAGTGGGGAGCCTGCTTCTCCTCTCACTCTGCCCCTTCCCACCACTCATTCTCCCTCTTTCTCAAATAAATTAATTAATTAAATATTAAACATTAAACAAAAAAACTACCTCTGACCATTTTTTTCTTTAATAAAACTTTTTATAATGTATTTGAAATAATTATTTATTTGAGATAATCACATGCAGTTTTAAGAAATTATACAGAGGTCCCATATGCCCTTTATCTAGCTTCCCCCAATGGGAACATCTTGAAAAACTACAGGACAGTTTCACAAAGAGGGATATTAACATTGACACTCTTAAAATACAGAACATTTCCATCACTACCTGGATCCCTCAAGCTGCCTTTTGAGAGCCACCACCCACTCTTCTCACTTTTCCCCTCCCTGATCCTTGGCAACCACTAATCTCTTCTCCATTTCTATAATTTCATTGTTTCAAGAATGTTATATAAAGGAACCATATAGTTTGTGACCTTTGGAGATTAGTTTCTTTCATTCTGCTTACTTCTCTGTTATATTTGTTCCTGTTGTTGTTTGTATCAATAGCTTGCTCCTTTTCATTGCTGAGCCCTATTCCATGGTGTGGGTCTGTTATAGATCATTAGCCATTCACCTACCGAAGGACACTTGGTTGTTTCCAGTTCTATTATGAATAAAGCTGTTACGAACATTCATATACTGGCTTTTACATGGAAATAAATTTTCACCTTTCTGGGAATAAATGCCCGTGAATGCAATTATCGAGTTATATGGTAATTACCTGTTTGTATATTAAGAAAGTGTCATAATCTTTTTTAGAGTGGCTGTACCATTTTGCATTCCCACCAGCCATGGACAAGTTATCCAGTTAATCCAAATCTTTGCCAGCATTTGATGCTGCTGCCATGTTTTACCTGAATCCTTCTGATGGGTCTCATTGTGCATTTCCCCAAAGGCTCATGATGTTGGACATCTTTCCTTGTGCTTATTTGCCATCTGTGTACACCCTCTTTGGTGAAATGTCTACTCATGTCTTTTGCCCATTTTCTAGTTGAGATGTTTATATCTTTACTGTTGAGTTGTTAGATATGTGGTTTGCCAATATTTTGTCCCAGTCCATGGGCCACCCTTCAAAGTGCCAGTTATTTTCTCTTCCAGTTCTCAGGATCTGGCTGAACAAGGATGCAAACTGAGCAAACTTTTTTTTTTTTTTTTTTTTTTAAGATTTTACTTACTCACTGGGAGAGAAAGCATGTACACAGGAGAGCAGTGGAAGGGGGAAGGGCAGAGGGAGAGGCAGACTCCCGGCTGAGCAGGGAGCCTGATTCCAGGCTTGTTCCCAGGACTCTGGGATCATGACCTGAGCCAAAGGCAGATGCTTAACCAACTGAGCCACCCAGGTGCCCCTGAACAAGCATTCTTGAACACATTTTACTGGTGAGGAAACAGAGGTCCAAAGATTAAACAGACCTGACCACCGATGTGTAGAAAGTTTGGGGGCAGAGGTGGGACTAGAACCCAGAACTCCTGACCCTCAGCCCAGTGATCACACCACTTTGTAGAAAAAAGAGACATTCCTCTCCTCCACTGTTACCTCAGGTGCTCAAAGCACAGTCTAGAGCTGTTGCCCTCATTGAGGCTTTCAGTCAAAGAAGAGGGATGTCTGCGCCTGAAGATGGGCCAGTTTCCCAAAAGGATCCTGTGTTCAGAAAATGAACCTTCCTCCAGGTGAGGGAAGGGTCTGACCCTGGAGCAGATATAACACAAGAAGCTTCATGGGAGAGAAGCTAAAACCCTGAGGGGTTAAGTAACTTGCCCCAGGCCACAAAGTGATGAAATGATGAGATCTGGGGTTGAACCACAGTTACCAAACTCCTGACAGCCCCTTCCTTTCAGTTCTGAGTCTGGCTTTATATAGGAAAGGAAGAGAAAAATCAGGTGTATTCAATGGCTCCGGTAGGAATAAACATTCAGCCCCAGGAAAGAAAGGAAAAAAGCAGCACTCCTTGGAGAAAAGTGAACAGTGACAATCAGGGACAGGGTGGGGGAGTCCTCTGTCCTGGGGAGCTGCGGTGCCATTAGAAGAAAGGGGGAGAGGGGCGCCTGGGTGGCTCAGTGGGTTAAGCCGCTGCCTTCGGCTCAGGTCATGATCTCAGGGTCCTGGGATCGAGTCCCGCATCGAGCTCTCTGCTCAGCAGGGAGCCTGCTTCCCTCTCTCTCTCTCTGCCTGCCTCTGTGATTTCTCTCTGTCAAATAAATAAATAAAATCTAAAAAAAAAAAAAAGAAGAAGAAGAAAGGGGGAGAAGTGAGTTGGGAACTTGGGTCCTATGGCTGAGTATGGGCCCTGGGGTCCTTAGGGTTTGTTTTTCCTGAAGGTCAGAGAATCAGGGGAAAGAAAAATGAATCAAGTTCCCCATCAGATGGGGGAGGGCTCAAATCCCAGGCTCCAGGAGTTGGGGCCCCACAGTTCTCGCCAAATAGCAATGCCCTTCATTTGCAGAGCAGGAAGAACAGGCAAAACTCCGAACCCTGCGGCTCTGGTGGGGGATTTGGGGGGAGCAGAAAGTGGCCTCCAGGGAAACAGGACAGCGAGGGCTGACCCCGCCCAAGACTGCTGAACTCACTACTGGGTTAGGGGGAACCTGGTCTCATCTTGAGGGAGGTGATGCGTTTCCTATTGCTGTGTGCCTTGCAGCTGGTCTAGGAGGCAAAACTGTGGAAATGCCATAGATACAGAATCCAGAGCCAAATGGAACCCCAAGGGCCATCACTGTCCTCCAGCCAGAGGCTACTGGAACCACCTGTGGTTAAACAAGGTGGGTTTGCTACTCATTGAGATGAGGGAGAACACACCTGTGGGGACCATGGGGCGGGAGACTTTTTTTTTTTTTTTTTTAAGATTTTATTTATCTATTTGGGAAAGAAAGAGAGCAAGTGTATACAGGGTAGGAGGAGGGGGAGATGAGGGGGAGGAGGAGAGGGGGTGAAAGAGAAGCAGACACCCCACTGAGTAAGGAACCCAACATGGGGCTCCCTTCCAGGACTTCCAAATCATGACCTGAGCTGAGGCAGATGCGCTTAAGGGACTAAGCCCCCCCAGGTGCCCCCATGGGTTGTCTTGATAGAGGGTACTAGAAAGAGCCTATTATAGGATTGCTGCTTTGGCCAGATGGTTTGGGGGAGGGTCTGAGGTAGCAGGGGTTCACTAGATTGGATGCTGCCAGAAAGGAGGGGCTAGCCTATGATGAGAGATCTTGATAAACCTCATCTACAGGGAGGGGAGCTACGATCCATAAAGATGTAGCACTCCCACTGATTTTAGCCAAGAGAGGGGTGCTAGGTATTTAGTGGGTGGCACAGGGACCTTGTTTTGTCTGGGCTGAAGCACAGTTGTCAAGTGGCCTTGCTTTGTCTCTATCACAGTCCCAGAGGGACCTTATCTAAGGTTGGTGTTTCATGAAACTGCTTATGTCTTGGCAGAGAATAGCGCAGCCCAGCTGTGAGCACATGGCCAGCTTCCAGATGATAGTGGTTGTTCTTTCTCCTTCCTTCCTCTCTCTCTCCTTCCCTCCCTCCTTCCTCTCTCTCTCTCTCTCTCTGTCTCTCTCTTTCTCTCTTTCTTAGGGCTTTTGAAGCTTTAAGTCAGCAGTACAGGATAAAAATTGAGGACAGTGTCTTTGATATAAAACAGATCTGTTATTTACTAACTCTGTGACTTGAGGGAGGACAGCCTCAGTTTCCTTATTTGTAGAATGGGGATGATAATATGCTTTCCTAAGAATCCAGTTGCAAATAGACATCTTGGACACAATCTGGGAGATCTGAATGTGGATTAACTATTAGATTATTTAAGGCCCATTGTTATTTTTGTTAGGTGTGATGATAGCACAGTCAGTTATATAAAAACAATGTGATCTGTCAGTGATGCAGAGTAAAGTGATTACTAGTGATATGACAGTGTCTGGGGTGTGCTTTAAAGGATTCCAACAATGGAGAAAATGTGGGAGCAGAAGAAAGGAATCACAATGAGTTAATGTTGATAAGAGCTGAAGCTGGGTGATTTGTAGGTGGGAGTTCATCACACAACCCTTCCGATTTCTGTGTATGTTTGAAGTTTCCATCATAAAAGTCTTTAAGAATACAGTATGTTGGGGTGCCTGGGTGGCTCAGTGGGTTAAGCCTCTGCCTTCAGCTCAGGTCTTGATCCCAGAGTCCTGGGATGGAGCCCCACATGGGGCTCTCTGCTCAGCAGGGAGCCTGCTTCCCCCTCTCTCTGCTACTTGAAATCTCCGTCTGTCAATAAATAAAGTCTTTTTTTTTTAAGATTTTATTTATTTATTTATTTGACAGACAGAGATCACAGGTAGGCAGAGAGGCAGGCAGAGAGAGAGAGGGAAGCAGGCTCCCTGCTGAGCAGAGAGCCCGATGCGGGGCTCAATCCCAGGACCCTGGGATCACGACCTGAGCAGAAGGCAGAGGCTTTAACCCACTGAGCCACCCAGGTGCCCCAAGTAAATAAAGTCTTAAAAAAATAAAAGAATACGGTGTGTCACTGGACCCACATTCCTCAGCAATAGAGAGGTCCTGTTCTTTAATAGTGTCTTGACTGTGGCCTCCATGTCTTTGTTTAAACCCAGTGTTTAAACATTTAGCAATCAGACACCGGACACCAGAAGATTCCCAGCTAGAACCAGTGTCGTGGAACCTCTGGCTGTGAACTGTGAACGCATCCTGGTGTTGTCTGACCCACAAGTACAGTCATGTTCTATAGGAGAGGTTCACCCATTTCTGTAAGTTGGGAAGTGTGGGTTGTTAACCTCTATGACGGAAAGAAAGAATGGGAAGAAGAGAGGAGAGCAGGGAGAAGGGATGGGAAGGAGGGAGAAGAAAAAAGAAAAGAGAAAAATGAACTGGAGGGAGGGAAGATGGGAGAAGTTAGGTTTTAAAAAAAGACTTTATTTATTTATTTGAGAGAGAGGGGGTGAGCAAGAGCAAGAGAGAGAACACAAGGGGCAGAAGGAGAGGGAGAAGCAGGCTCCCCACTGAGCAGGGAGCCCACAGGGCTCAATCCCAGGACCTTGAGATCATGACCTGAGCTGAAGGCAGATGCTCAACCAACTGAGCCACCCAGGGGCTCCAGGAGGAAGATTTTTATTTTTATTTTTTTAAGATTTTATTTATTTATTTGACAGAGAGAGATCACAGTAGACAGAGAGGCAGGCAGAGAGAGAGAGAGGGAAGCAGGCTCCCTGCTGAGCAGAGAGCCCGATGTGGGACTCGATCCCAGGACCCTGAGATCATGACCTGAGCCGAAGGCAGGGGCTTAATCCACTGAGCCACCCAGGTGCCCCCAGGAGGAAGATTTTTAAAGAGGAAGCTTTTGAGAGCATCTTGAGATCCAAGACCAAGAGTCTGGAAATAAGTAATTTCTGCTGGAGGAGATAGTGCCTTAGCCTGGGAATTCTCCTAAGAACTCTGGGAAGTGACTTCCCTGCAAGTCTGTCCAGACTGGGCTCAAGGCCAGATGTCACAGGACACACCTGTCCTGTGGGTGTGAGGGGCAGGCTCAGGATACCCAGTGATGAAGCCTGAGGTTGCACAGATGCAAGCTTGTGTGTCTGGAATGGCAGCCCAGTGCTCTGCCTGGAGGACATACCCGCTCCTCAAGGTCTGACTCAGACATTCCACCTCTCTCCTCTGTGTTCCCATAATCCTTCCTCAGCCACCACACAGTGGCAGTGTATGTCTCCCTTGCTAGGTGTCATGACAATAATACAGCAAAAACTGACAGCTACCATTCACTGCAGGCTTTCCACGTGCCAAGTATTCTGCCAAAAGTTTACCTCCTGAGGTGGGTGTTCTTATTTCCATTTTATAGATGTAGAAACTGAGGCTCAGAGAGATTGAGTCATTAGCCTAAGCTCACACAGCTAGAGGGTACTCAAACTTAGCTCTGTCTTCCCACAAAGTAAATTATTCTAAGCTGGAGCTCTAAGCTCTAAGCTCAACTTGCCTTTATATCCTCCTATGCCTTGCAAATGGCCTGGCTCCTTGGTAAATGCTTGATGGAACATTCACTTCGATCCTTGGCTTCCCTCCACAGCTGGGAGATGCCAATCTTTCCCAGCAACCTGCCTGCCTCATTCACTCCTCAGTTATATGATGCAACAAGAGTTCAACCTTATTTGCTTCAAGCCACAAACATCTTTCTCTCAGAAAGAAGTTTAGTCTTATAAATAGTGCAGAGCTGAGGGTTGAGGGACCTCAATTTGAGCTCTGAGTTGAGTCAAATTGCTTAACCTCTCTGAGCCACATTTTCTTCAGATGGCAAATGGAGAAGTCACCTGCCAACAGGAGAAAGTGTCTAAGAGTGCTCAGTAAGTGCTTCTTTTGAGTCCTGCAGTAAGTTAAAGAATTCATCCAAGCCCCTCTGAAGTGGGCTGAGATCTCATAACATGGAGTGCCAAGAGACAGACAGGGAGTTTTGCTGAGATCCAGACAGAAGTGGGACATAGGGGAGTCTGGCCTCCCCACAGGACCAAGTGAAATAACCCCAGGGGCAGAGGGGTGTCTGGGGGAAAGGGGCTGGTTCTGCTGCCTGGGCCGTCTCCTCAGGCAACACTGTAAGTCCTGACTAGGAACCAATATGAGTGAAGAGAAAGATTTGTTGATAAAACCCATCTTTAGTTACCTATGGGTACCTACAGGTGGAAAGTCCAGGAATGAACCAGTTCTGATCCCTATTCTAGAAAAATAGCTGGCACATGGCTACATTTTCCAGTGCTCTAATACCTACATGTGGCCAAGAAATTGTAAGTGAACGTATCTCCTCCTACTGGAATGTAGAGGTGATGGCAGGAGTCAGAGTATCAATATTTGACTGTGAGGCAATGCCAGGAAGGTTGGTTATAATGAGAGCCAACACGTAAATGCAACAATATAAACCAGAAAATAATAGATCATATCTTCACAGTGGTGAAAGAAAATAACTATAAACTTAAAATTCAAAATCCACCTAAATATTTAAGAGCAAAGACTTAATAAAGGCATCATGGAGTGAGTACATTTATCATTCCTAGATTTTTGCTGAAAAAAACTTTCATGGTTTCCTAGATCAATAAAAAAGAAACTGAACAAAGGAGGAAGGAAAGAATCAAAGAATCAAACTTTTGTGAGTTCTACTTCCAGAAATCTCACTAAATTCTTCAAATGAAGAGCACAGAGAGATGTCCTCCTGGTTCTGACAGGAGATAAAGAGTAATTGCCATGAAATGCACCCAGAGTATTCTCTATAGCAAACCGTAACACTCCAAGGAAAACGTCTTCACCAATCCTTATCCCATCTAGGGGAACGACATTTCTCCCACTCCAGATTCCACTGGCTATTCTATACCACCTAAAGTGGAGGAATAAAGCTAAGAAACATGCACAAGACTCACAGCCCAGGGACACAGATGCACAGAAATACTGAGATTTAATCATAAGTTTATAAAACACTTCTCCTCTTTCACCCCTTACTACACCACAATAGGACTCCAGATTAATAACAGTAGACTATGGTTGAAAGATGTAGATTCTCTCTGAGGAGGAGAATCTAGGGAAGCCCAAAGTCAATAGGGAAAAATGAAAACAAAGATGTGAGAATTTGAAGCTTCTAGCTGCTATAGCTACAGAAAACACTAGCTAACCCCAACTCCAAGCCAGATTAACATAAATTCTCACACTAGAGGCTTATTTACCTCAGTTCCTACTTACTGAAACATTGTGTCTGGCTTTTGACAAAAAACAAACAAACAAACAAACAAACAAAAACAAACCCAAAATGCATGCTAAAGAACAAGACAAAAACAGCTTGAAGAGACAAAGCAAGCATGAAGACCAGATGCAGATATGACACAGATGCTGAAAATATCAGACTATTTAAAATACCTGCGATTAACATTGTTAAGGGCTCTAAAGGAAAATGTAAACAACATGTAAGTGCAGTTAGGTAAAGTAAGCAGAGAGATGGAAACTTTAAGAATGAATCAAAAGGAAATACTAAAAAGCAAAAACACTATGATAGAAATGAAGAATGACATTGATGGGCTCATTAGACTGGTTGTGGCTGAAGAAAAATCAGTTCAAATACTCCCCTGTTTGATTTTTGGTTCAACATAATCCTAAAAAAATCCCAGCAAACTATCTTAGAGACATCAACAAACTGATTCTAACATGTATATGGAAAGGCAAAAGACTTCAAAGAGCCAGCACAGTACTGAAGAACAAATTCAGAGGGCTGATACTACACACATTCAACACTTGACATAAAACTACAGTAGTCATGAGAGTATGGTATTGGTGAGAGAAGAGATAAATAGAGCAATGGAACAGAACTGAGAACCCAGAAAGAGATCCACATAAATATAGTCAACTCTTCTTTGACAGAGGAGCAAAGGCAATTCAATGGAGATAGGATCATCTTTTCAACAAATGGTACTGGAACAATAGTACACCCACATGCAAAAGCAGACATAGATATAGACCTTCTACCTTTCACAGCAATAACCCAAAATTAATCCTGGACCTACATATAAAACATAGAAGTATAAAACATCTGGAAGAAAATATTGGGGGGAAATCACTATGAGCTTGGGTTCGGTGATGAGTTATTAGATACACAACAAAAGCATGATCTATGAAAGAAAAAATTAGTAAGTGGGACTTTATTAAAAGTAAAACCTACTGGGGCTCCTGGGTGGCTCAGTCAGTTGAGAGTCTGCCTTTGGCTTGTCATGATCCCAGCATTTGGGACTGAGCCCTATATCAGGCTCCCTACTCAGCTGGGAGCCTGCTTCTCCTTCACCCTCTCCCTTTCCCTCTGCCATTCCTCCTGCTTGTGCTCTCTTCCTCTCTCTTTCTGTCAAATAAATAAATAAAATCTTAAAAAAAAAAAAAAAAGTAAAACCTAGTGCTCTACAAAAGACACCATTACTCCCACAGACTGGGAGTAAATAATTGCAAATCACAGTTCTGGTAAAGGACTTATATCCAAAAACACACCAATTTAAGACTCTTAAAATTCGACAGTAAGAACACACCTCACTGAAGATACAGAGAGAGCAAATACGCATATAAAAAATGATCATTATCGTTGTCATTAGGAAATTGTAAATTGGAACAATAATATACCACAAGACACCTATTAGAATGGCCAAAATCCAAAAAGCTAACACCACCAAATACTAGTGAGGATGTGGAGCAACAGAAACTCTCATTTATTTTTGGTGGGAATACAAAGTGGTTCAGGCACTTTGGAGGACATTTTGGAAATTTCCTAAAAAGCTATATATAGCTTAGCATATGACCCACCAATCCCACTCCTAGGCATCTATGCAACTGATTTGAAAACTCATGTCCACACAAAAACCTGCATGTGAATGTTTATAGCAGCTTTATTCACAGTTGCTAAAAACTGGAGTTTATTCACAGTTGCTAAAAACTGCTAATGGCCTTTGATAGGTGAATGGACGGACAAACTACGGTATGTCCATGCAATAGAATATTATTCAGCAATAAAAAAAAAAATGAGCTGGGGCGCCTGGGTGACTCAGTTGGTTAAGCCTCTGCCTTCAGCTCAGATCATGATCCCGGGGTCCTGGGATCTAGCCCTGCATTGGGCTCCCTGCTCAGCAGGGAGTCTGCTTAACCCTCCCCTTCTGCCTGCTGCTCCCCCTGCTTGTGCATTCTCTCTTTCTCTCTGTCAAATAAATAAATAACATTTTTAAAAAGAAAAAAAGAGAAAGAAGTGAGCTATCGAGCCACAAAAGACATGGGTGAATCTTTTTTTTTTTTTTTTAGATTTTTATTTATTTATTTGACAGAGAGAGATCACAAGTAGGCAGAGAGGCAGGCAGAGAGAGGAAAGGAAGCAGGATCCCTGCTGAGCAGAGAGCCCAGTGCCGGGCTCGATCCCAGGACCCTGAGATCATGATCTGAGCTGAAGGCAGAGGCTTCAACCCACTGAGTCACCCAGGCGCCCCAGCTTTGAAGATGGAATGCAGAATGTGACAAAACAATCTAATTATATTATAAAAGTATGCAACAACGTCATTGAATAGAGTGGGGGAGAAGGATGCTGACCTAAATCCTTTGGAAATGAGTGGAATTTGCAAAACTGAAGACAAAAGAAGATATACAAAGTACTATACTCGATCAAATTGTTTCCCATGAAGATACAGGTTCACAACTCTGATGTTGTTGTACATATACACTGGAATTGAACAATTAGGTAAGTGGGTGGCTGATGGTGGGAGCCAGGTTTCTCATTGTTGGAGTAGGAGGTTATAGTTATTAAAGGAAGGAGGCTTAATAGAGATAAAAATGGTTACATATAGACATTTCTAGAGGTATTTGGATATAAGTAGGTTCTTGCTACTCCTTGTTCTGTCAGCTAAGAGGATCTGCGAGCAATGACATCCCAGTAGCAACAAGTACATCCTACACTCAGAAACTGGTTTCTAATACCATTCTCCAGTCAAAGGAATCAGGACTCCTTAGAGAAATGGCTAACATTAGGATTGGGTGAGGAAATACACAGGATGAGTCTGAAGTACCTTGTAGTGCCAGAAGATAAGGAAATGCTCCATCCCCAGCCCCTCCCCCCCCCCCCACACACGCTGATCAGGGTATGTCAAATGGACACAAGAACCAACCAAAATTGCTCCCAATGGTCAAAGCTGAAATAATTCGAGCAACACAATAAAGTAGTACCAGATTATAACCCAAAGTATAAAATAAATATCCATACTGATATAAATAAATGATTGAGTAAATAAAGAAATGAGAGAGAATAAACAAATAGTGCAGAAGAATTTAAAATAATATATGTGGATACCCTACCCTCAAGAAGGTAGAGCATAACTCCCACAGTTGGAATCTGAGGCATCCCCTAGAGTCTTGCTCTAAACCCTGTTTCTATTTGAGCTTTTTTGTGTGAGTTTGTGAGCCACTTAGAATGCATTTCTGACTCAAGTGAAAATAGAATTAATTCCATGACTGATGTAATAGGATCTTGTAGGGTTAGAATTAAGTCAGGAATGACTTGACCAGACACTCTAGGTCATCTGAAACAAAAGTCTATTCTCCATATGTTGTCTTAGTTTCATACAGCAACAGCTCTGGACTATGAATTTCCAGGATCACCTTCAGTGGGAAGAATCTAGTTCAAGATCTGTAGGAAGGGAGAGTCTCTTTTTCAGAAGCCCCTGTCGCTGTCTCATTGTAATACAATGGCTCTGGTTGGGTCACAAGCCCATTCCTGAGTCAATGACCTTAGCCAGAGGAATGGTCTAGTGCATTTAAACCTAGGTCATGTGGCCCATCTTAGAGCTATAGGTGCTGCCTTACCCATGGACTGAAAGTGGAGAAAGAAAATTTCTATTTCTCCAAATAGAAGTCAGTGCTGCTGGCAAATGGATCAGGGATGCAAGCAAGCAAGCCCGGTGAAGACACAACTTCCTGCGTGACAGTGAGGGTAAACTGAAGCATATCAGTGTACCTTATGAAATATAACTATAACAAGGCTAGTACTTAATAAATGCTGCTTTCTCTTTTAAAAAATGAATGAAGGGGCACTTGGATGTCTCAGTCATTAAGCATCTGCCTTTGGCCTGGGTCGTGATCCCAGGGCCCCGGGATCGAGCCCTGCACATTGGGCTCCCTGCTCAGCAGGAGGCCTGTTTTTCCCTCTCCACCCCCCACCCCGACTTGTGCCCTCTCTCGCAGTCTCTCTCTTGTCAAATAAACAAATAAAATCTTTTTTTTTAAAGATTTTATTTATTTATTTGACACAGAAAGAGAGAGAGATCACAAGCAGGCAGAGAGAGGCAGAGAGGGAGGAAGGGAAGCAGGCTCCCTGCCTAGCAGAGAGCCCGATGCGGGGCTCGATCCCAGGACCCTGAGATCATGACCTGAGCCGAAGGCAGAGGTTTAACCCACTGAGCCACCCAGGTGCCCCAACAAATAAAATCTTAAAAAAGAAAGAGTGAGAAAGATCTCTGTGAGCCACTATGGAATGATTTCCATATAGATAGTTAAGGAGAAAAAAGTAAAATGAAAAAAAAAAATCTATGGCATATTACCTGTCCTGTAAGAAAGAAGAAGTTATAAGAAAATACACATGTGTTTGCTCATTTGTGCAAAAGAAATCCAGGAAGGGTGAACCAGAAATCAAAGAGACCAGTTACCTACAGGGAGGAAAGGGGTGAAAAAAGCGGAGAATAGGACTGGGGTAGCAGGAATGAGAAGGAAGGAACACTTTCCTTAGTGTACCTTCTTGATAGTCTTTGACTCTTACAGCAATGGTGATGTTCACATCTCTCCCCAAATAAAAACACAATTAAAACCACCCAGGACAGGGGCACCTAGGTGGCTCTGTCAGTTAAGCTTCTGACTTCAGCTCAGGTCACGATCCCAGGGTCCTGGGATTCAGTCCCACATCAGGATCCCTGCTCACTGGGGGTCTGCTTGCCCTTCTCCCTCCGTCTCCCCCCATCCCCTGCTCTGGTGCCATCTCTCTGTTTCTCTCTCTCTCTCTCAAATAAATACATAATCCTTAAAAAAAAAAAAAAGACCCAAACAAACAAGCAAAAAACAAAACCAACCAGGACGTTAGGGGAACTCAAAATATTCACACTAACAAGGGCACCTGACTGTATTACAGATAAATACAAAGGACACTGAAGAGGGTGGGGAAGAGAGAGCCAACCTAAGTAACTTCGGAATATAGTATTTGAACTGGATTCTGTAAGGCTAAAGACAAAGAGAACTGCATACAAAAACTGTAGTTAGTGAGTTGATTTCTCCTGGGAGTAAGGGTTAGCAATTCTGAAACTACTGTATATGTGTATGTGGCATAATAAGAAATTAATATTTGATCTCTGCTCCCAGTTCCTGACAAACAGCTCCTAAAAACCCTTGTCATTTCCCGAGTTCATGGAGGTGACAGGAGCATCTCACACAGAGTTCCTAATTTCCTTGACATTTCCTGGTTGATGGGAATGTTTTCTGTTGTCATGAGGTGAGTCTCAGTGGCTTTGGATAGTGTCAGAATGGGGCCTGGTCACCAGAAAGACCAAGCCATGATTAGAAGCCTGAAACTTTCAATATCTAAGATTGGGTTAATCATGGGTTAAGATTGGGTTAATCATGATCTTGCCTATGTGACAAAGCTGCCATAAAAAATCCCTAAACTATGGGGTTTGGAGACAATAGCTTCTGCACTTGGGACCCTTCCAGACCTTGCCTTAAGCACCTCTTCATCTGGCTGTTAATCCGTATCCTTTATATAATTATCATAAACCAGTAAACAGGAGTAAACTTTTCCTTGAGTTTTATGGGCCATTCTAGTAAATTAGTGAACCTAAGGAGGAGAGTATGGGAACCCCTGATTCATAACCACTTGGTCAGGAATATCAGAGGGTCAGACTTGCAGTTAGCATCTGAAATGGGGACAATGTTACGCAGATAAGCTTTTTTATTATTATTATTTTTTAAATTTTTTTTAAGATTTTGTTTATTTGACAGAGAGACATGGCCAGAGAGGGAACACAGCAGGGGAAGAGGGAGAGGCAGAAGCAGGCTTCCCGCTGAGCAGGGAGCCCAATGCAAAGCTCAATCCCAGGACCCTGGGATCATGAGCTGAGCTGAAGGCAGTCGTTTAACCAACTGAGCCACCCAGGTCATCCTACGCATATAAGCTCTTAAACTTTGGGGTTTGTGCCCAGTATGGGTAGTTAGTGTCAGAATTGCTTGGTGTGAGAGGAAAAAAGCACACATTTGAAAAGTCAGAAGCATTGTGAGTAGAGAAATAGGTCATGATCTCAGGGTCATGAAATGGAGCCCTGCCTTGGACTCCAAGCTCAGCACAGAGTCTGCTTAAGACTCTTTCTTCCTCTCCCTCTGCCCCTCCCTGCTCGCTCTCTCTCAAATAAATAAATAAATAAATATTTAATTAATAAATAAATTAATTAATTTTAAAAAATAAAAGAGATCTAAGAAAGATCCCTCACCCTTTTTGCTGTGGGAGGACTCAGTGAAGATGGAGGCTGTCCCTGAACCAGTACACTGAATCAGCTAGTGCATTGATCTTGGACTTCCCAGACTCCAGAACTGTGAGAAATAAATTTCTCTTGTTTAGAAGCCACCCAGTCTATGGTATTTTGTTACAGCAACCCCAATGGACTAAGACATTATATTTATAATAAACACCACAAGTTCATACTGATGTGATTTCAATCCAACACCACAGGCAGGGTTCCTTCTAGCCTTCCTCTTTCCTTATATGTAACTTCCTTCTTTGACAGTGATAAATGTTGCTCTTGTTACCTATAACGCCTTTACTTATTGGTTCAGTCCTAGTGTTCTAAAGGAAAACTATTTCTCTACATTAAGGGAAGAAGTTGAGTGAAGGGTATATAGAAATGCCATATTATTTTGCAACTTTTTGTTAATGTTCCCTCCTATTTTACCTTTTGGAAGAGTTTGAGAAGGATTGTTTTTTTGTTTTGTTTTAGATCTATTTATTTACTTATTTGAGAGAATGAGAATGAGTGGGTCAGAGGGGCAGAGGGAGAAGCAGACTTCTCACTGAGCAAGGAGCCAGATGCGGGGCTCGGTCCCAGGACCCTGAGATCATGACCTGAGTCAAAGGCAGAGGCTTAACCCACTGAGCCACTCAGGTACCCCTGTTTTTTTTTTATATTACCTTTTTAGTCTCTATTTCATTCATTTCTGTTCAGCTGTTTATTATTTTCTTCTTTCTATACAACTTTTTGGTAAGTCTAAATTTAATTCCTTTTCTCCCTATCTCTGATAATAATAGTTATTTCCCACCTCCCCAATTTTCTTATATTCTTTTAAAATGCACATAATATCAAATTCACCATCTTAACCACCTTTTTAAAAATCTTTTAATTAATTTATTTATTTGACAGACAGAAATTACAAGTAGGCAGAGAGGCAGGCAGAGAGAGAGAGAGGAAGCAGGCTCCCTGCTGAGCAGAGAGCCCGATGCGGGGCTCGATCCCAGGACTCTGGGATCATGACCTGAGCCGAAGGCAGAGGCTTTAAACCACTGAGCCACCCAGGCGCCCCACTTACCTTTTCCTAAATCCCTCTTTCCTTGGATTCTGGGATCTCACTATCTTCAACTTTTCCTCCTACCTTACCCCTATACCTTCTGAGTCTCCCTGTCTCCCTCTCCTCTCCCCAACCTTTGAATGTTGGAGTTCCATAGTTCACATCCCAGGCTCTCTTCTCTCTTATCTCCCCTCTCTAATGATCTCATTCACCTCTAAGACTTTATATATTCATTATTTCTTTTTAATCAGCTTTACTGAGGAGTAACTCTGCCTTCCTTTTTTTTTTTTTTTTTGAGATTTTATTTATTTATTTTGAGAGAGGAGAGAGCAAACAGGGACAGAGGCAGAGGGAGAGAATCCCAAGCAGACTCCACGCCCAGAGTAGAACCTGACTCAGAGCTCCTTCTTATGACCCTGAGATCATGACCTGAGCCAAAGTCAGAAGTCGACACTTAACTGACTGAACCACCCAGGCACCCCCTAACTCTGCCTTTTTAAGAGCACAACTTGATAAAGTTTGACACCTGTATGTAGTGATGTAATCACCACTGCAATGAGGTATAAAACATTTCCATCACTCCAAACTGTTCCCTTTCCACTCAATCTTCCCACCGCCAGACCCTGGCAACCACTGATCTGATTTCTCTCATTATGGTTTTGCCTTTTCTGGACATTCACATAAGTGGGATCACATAATATGTAGACTTTTGTGTCAGGCTCCTTTCACATAGCATAATGTTCTCAAGATTTATCTGTTTTTATCTGTTGCATATATCAGTAATTCATTCCTTTCAATTGCTAAGTAAAATCTATCATACCAATGTGCTGCAGTTGGTTTCCCCATTCACCAGTTGATGGACATTTGAGTCATTTCCTGTTCCTGGTAATTAGGGAAAAAGCTGTTATGAAAATCCATGTACAAGTATTAGTATGGACATAGGTTTTCATTTTTCTTGGGTAAATACCTATGAGTGTCACCACTGGGTCATATGGTATGTATACTTTATAAGAAACTGCCAAACTGTTTAGTAATTTCTGACTGGAAAAAATATATATATTTACTAACTTGTAAAATTATTATAAAAATACTGTTAAACAGAAAAATAAATGTATTAAATTATATATTTATTCATTTCCTTCCTTTCTACTGAGGCAAACTTACATATATCAAAATATAGCTTGATTAATTGATACATATATACATATATATATGTAATTATAAGTCCCATCAAGATAGAGAATATTAAAGCACCTCAAGAAGGCTACCTTGTGGGGTGCCTGGGTGGCTCAGTGGTTTAAGCCTCTGCCTTCAGCTCAGGTCGTGATCTCAGGGTCCTGGGATTGAGCCTCACATCGGGCTGCTTGGCATGGAGCCTGCTTCCTTCTCTCTCTCTGCCTGCCTCTCTGCCTACTTGTGATCTCTGTCAAGTAAATGAATAAAATCTTAAAAAAAAAAAAAAAAGAAGGCTACCTTGTGCCTTCTTTTTTCCTTCCCAACCAGTATCCCTTAGTTAAGTACTATTCTGACTTCTGTCACTTAGTTCTGCCTGGTTTTGAACTTCATACAAAAGGAATCATACAGTATGCACTCTTATGGTGCTTCTTTTATTCAGTATAATACCTCTGAAATTCATTCACATTATTTTGCGTAAGAGCAGTTTGTTGGTTTTCATTACTATATAGTATTCTATTTTATAAATATATGTATATCCATAGAATATATGTATGTATATATGTATATTCATTCTTTTGTTGGATACACATGCATTCATATATCTTGGATACATGTCTAAGAGTGGAATTGCTTATGTGAGTAGGTCAAGGTAAATAGATACATGCTTAGCTTTTGTAAATATTGCCAAGCAGTCTTCCAATGTAGTCTCATCAATTAAAGCTCCCATCATAGAAGGGTTTTGTTTGTTGCACCTCCTTGGTAACACTTAGTGTTATCCACCCTTGTATACTCCCATCACTTTAAACATCATCTCCGTGTGAACTCCTTCCCTTGATCTCGATCTCTAACTCCAATGCTCTCCCCACCACACAAATGGCGTGTCCAATTGTCAATATGACATTTCTTCTTAGATGTCTTGTGGGAATCTCCAAGATAACAGGTCAATGCAAAGGTCTTAAGTCCTCCTTCCTTGCAAAGGGTTCCTTCCTCTGATTTCCTCGTCCTCATAAAAAGCATCATGATCTTCTCAGCTTGCTCCTGCTAAAAACCTGGACTCCTCCTTCTCCCTCACTTCCACATCCAATCTTTCAGTGAAGCTGCTGTAATCTATTTCTATAATATATCCAGAATCTGTCCACTTCTTGCCACCTTCACACTGCTCCGCTAATGCAAACCACCATCATTCTTTTCTTTTTTTTTTTTTTTAAGATTTTATTTATTTATTTGACAGACAGAGATCACAAGTAGGCAGAGAGGATGGCAGAAAAGAGAGGGGGAGGCAGGCTCCCTGCCAAGCAGAGAACCCAATGCAGGGCTCAATCCCAGGACCCTGAGATCATGACTTGAGCAGAAGGTAGAGGCTTTAACCCACTGAGCCATCCAGGTGCCCCAAACCACTATCATTCTTGACTGCACTACTGCTCAGCAGCCAGAGGGAGCTTTCTAAAAAATAAACCAATCACATTGTCTCCTTGCTTAATGCCTTTCTGTTGTTCCCTAATGCTCTGACATGAAATCTAACTTCTCAACTTGGCCTGAAAGGCTGAGAATGATCTGGCCCCTGCCCATCTCTCTGACTTCTCTTCTAATAGGGAACTGACCGTATTCCAGCTATTGCCTTTTCCCAAATACATCAGGCTTGTTCGTACCTCAGGACCTTTGCCCTTGCTGTTCCCTCTGTTTGATAAGCTCTTCCCTCAAATCTTTGCCCAGCTGTCTCCTTCATCTATTCTTAACCCAAATGTCTCTTCCTCAAAAAGGCTTTCTCTGACCATCTTAGTTAAAGTTGCCCCTCCATATGACAGGCATTCTCTATTCCCTCACCCCCTCGTAAGTTTCAGTATAGCTCTTGTTTTCCTTATGTAATCACTTACTTCCTTAATGCTCATATCATCCACTAGAATATAAATCCCCAAGGGCCAGGGGCTGTGTTCCTACTGTCCTGTTCACTATGGTAGCCACTGGCCATGGGTAGCTATTTAAATTTAAATTAATTTAAAATAAATAGAACTAAGAATTCAGTTCCTCAGTTACACTAGTCCTATTTCAAGTGCTCAATAGCCACCCTGGCTAGTAGCTACCATATTGGAGAGAGCAAAGAAAATTTGAAGAAAGTTCTGTTGCACAGCACTGCTCTAGAACCCAGCTACCCAGTAAGTGTGCTATAAAGGTATTTTTAATTCTTCATCTTATGGATGAGAAAAACATAGGCCAGAGAGGTTGTGTTATTATCCCAGAGTCACACAGCCAGGAAGCTGCCTAGCAGGGATTTGAACCCAGGATTGTTTTGCTCCAAAGCACATGCTACTCCCTTTCTTTAGAGCCAGAAGCCTCCTGGTTATTTAGAGAAGCAAAGGGCTGTCTGGTACTCTTCTTACACATTCTCCAAGGCTGAGCTTGTACCTAACTGACGAAAGTGTGGGGAGTTTCACATAAGGATTGTTGCCCAAGGCGTGGAGGGATCTAGAGTCAGTCTTGATTCCACTGCGGATCTACTGGCTGTTGATCCTTAGTAAGTCTCTGCCTCTCTGGTTCTCAGCTGCATCTCCATATAATGAAGATGGTCTTCATTATGGTCTGAGGGTTGGAGATGGCAGGCAGAAGACCTGGTGACTGGGTACACCTTTTAGATCCTGCCTGATTCTGAAGCAGGTCAGCATGAAGAGTGGGTTGGAGGGTGGAAGTGCTTTGGTTGGCCTGACCTACAACAGCAGCTCCTGCTTCTTGTATGCCTACAGATGAAAACGCGGAGGTTCAGAGGTGTAAAGTAACTTGGCCCAGGCTACATAGCAGGGGAACCGGCGGAACTGGGATTCGAAGATGAGACTCTACAATCCCATGCGCCTGGCATGCAACAATGGTCGGGACCCACAGGAATCATAGGGAGGCATTTACCGGTGAAAGGTGGTGAGTTCCCCGTCTCTGGGGGGGGTGGGGTGCAAGTCGGAGCCGGGCGACGCACGGAGCTGTCGCTGATACCCGGGCGGAGACCGCAGAGCCTCTCGCAGGCCCCCTTCCGCCTCCCGCGGCTGCCCGGGCCTCGGCGCTAGCGCTGCACCACCCGGGCCGGGCGGGGGCTGCTATTTCTGTCCGGTGAGCCCAGCCCGCGCCGCTAGGCGGGGGAGGGGGCAACGCGCCGCCATATTCGCTCCCGCAGGCCTGCCCCGCGGCGCGCAGCCACCATGAGCACCGCCGCCTTCCACATCTCCAGCCTCCTGGAGAAGATGACATCCAGCGACAAGGACTTCAGGTGCGCCCTGCTGCCGGCCCCCCGCCTCTGCGCCTCCCATTGAAACCCCGGCCTTCTTCGCCTCCCGCCGCGCCGGCCCATCCCCCACGGGCGTGCAGCCCCGATCCCTCTGCCCGCGTTAAGCTCCACCCCTCCCGTGACCGAGACCCCAGCCCCTGCCTTTCCCGCCGTCTACCCCTGGCACCCTGCTCCCCGTGTCGCAGCCCTGCCCTCGATGCAGTCCCTGCTTGGTCTCCCACCGTTCGCGCGTCGCCCCTGCCCTGTTGCCTGATCGGAGCCCCAGCTCCTCCCCTCGGCACCCTTCCTCTGCCTTCTTTCTCTCCATCTGTGCCCAGCCCTCATCTCTCCCCGCAGCTGACGCACCCAGGCCCCCGACCTCTACCCACGGTGAAGCCCTCGGCTCCTCCTTGGGGATTCCAGCGCCTGCCTCTTCATTCCCGCATTGAAACCCAGCCCCTTCCCGGGCCCACAACCCCGGGACCAACTTTTCCACCGCTACCCTCTGCACCCTGAGCTCCGCCCTCTTCTCCTCAAAGTCACCCCAGGCCTCCAGCCTGCGCTTCATCAGGGCACCTTCTCCTCTCCCCGCCCCTCCCAGGTTTGCTCTGACACAGCCTGAAGGAGGGGTCTGGGCTGAGTGGCTTTGCGGGTCCCAGGAAGAAGATGGTTGGGGTAGGGGCTTCAGCTTTTGGGTGCCACTCCCCTTCTCTTTGTTCCCATTTCGCCAGACATCACCGAGCCACACCGGAACGGAGCTGGAAAGAATGGAGGAAACCTCTCCTCCAACCCCCTCATCCTCAGGGGGAAACTGAGGCCCCTGGGGATGAAGGGATTGGCTCTGGTCACACAGCCAGTTCTGGACCCTGGGAGCTGAAAGGAGCCTACAGAGAACAACATAGCCCACTTATTGAACATTCTGTCACTTTATCCCCACTTTACAGATAGGGAAATGGAAGCTCAGAGTCAGGAAGGGGACAGTTGCAGTCACAGAGCTATGAAGTGGAGGATGTGGGGTCCAAATCCAGGTCAGTCTTCACACAGAGGCTGAGATCTTAGCGAGGCTATCTGAACCAGCCCTCTGACAGGTGAGGACTCCTCACCTCTGCTGGTCTGACTCCCACCTTCTCCTGGCACCCCTGAACAGCCTCTAGTAGAGCTTTAGGACCACGGTGCTGGGTTCAGATCCTGCCCCCAACCACTTGCTGGCTGTGTGACTCTAGACTTCTGAGCCTCCACTTCTGTTTCCAGAAGATGGGATAATAATAGAACCCGCCTCAGAGGGTTGGTGTGAATTTGAAAAGAGTTAATACATGTGCAATGCTTTGATTCGTGGCTGACACCAGATAAGTGCTTAGTAAGTTGATGCTTATGATTATGCGCACATCAGAAATCTGCCATGCCCTCTCCCCACTCTTTACCTGTAGTCCCCCCCCCCACCATCATTTCCTCCCTTCATCTGGCTAGCTCCAACTCACGTCACCTCTTTGGGATGCCTCCTGACACCCAGGCAGGGCTTGCACTTCCCCTGGGCTCCAACAGCACCTGTCCCGCCCGACTTTTCTACTGCATCACTTCTAGCCTTGAGATACTCAGAACCCCTGCACTGGGACTGTGTGCTTCCTTTTTGCATCCTCGAGCCTGTTCTGGGTACACAGCAGGTGCTCAGTGAATGTTTTCTGGGTACCAGGCTCCCTGCTGGGCTGTCCAGTGCAGTCTCATTCACTCCACCTAGCTGTCTGGGTGGTAGTGATTGTCCTTCCTGTTCTCCAGAGGTTCAGAGAGCTGAAGTGACTTGCCTATAGCTGGCTAGTGGTTGAGGGGATTTGCACCCCTGTCTCTTGGGCCCTGGGTCCAGTCTCTAGGACAGGGAGTTGGCTCCTGCCAAAGCCTGAGAAGCCCTTTCAGCCTGCTCTGCCGGAGAACACTTAAAACCATCCCAAGCATATGAGAAAGGTGTCTATTTTTAAAGTCCAAATACCGGGAAGGCTAGGTCCTGCTGACCAACTGTCCAGGTGCCCATGTGGCCAAGTGTTTCAGCTGAGCTGAGCTGTCTCTCTGGAATGAAACTGAAACTGTGCCCTCTGGCTTCTAGAGGCAGGTGGTGACTGCATGTGGGGGTCCCAGGCAGGGTCACGTAAGCCGTTGAGTCCTGTTGTCCCTGTGTGGGCAGGAGGCTGCTCAGTTCCCACTCAGACTCTAGCAGACAGATGGATAAACTGGGGTGGGGTGGGGGTCTTGCAGGAATCCCTAAATCATTTTTCAAAAACAGTAGTATTTGTTGAAGAGTTAGGAGACCTGAATGGTGTGCTGAGGCTCCTCCCAACTTGCCGTGTGACCTTGTGCATTTCGTGCAGCCCCTCTGAGCCTGGTTTCCCCATCTGCCTTATGCTAAGAGCTGGATGTCCTATTGAAATCTCCTGAAGATGTTATGAGGGGAGGCAAAGAAAATTCCCACTTCAAAGGTGGAAAACTGAGACTCAGGAGTCGCCTAAGGTGACCTAGTTGATAAGTGGCAAGACCTATATATATAAAAAAAAAATATATATATATATATATATATATATATAAAATAAATATTTTATTTATTTATTTGACAGAGAGAAATCACAAGTAGATGGAGAGGCAGGCAGAGAGAGAGAGGGAAGCAGGCTCCCTGCTGAGCAGAGAGCCCGATGCGGGACTCGATCCCAGGACCCCGAGATCGTGACCTGAGCCGAAGGCAGCGGCCCAACCCACTAGCCACCCAGGCGCCCCAAGACCTATATATTTACTTAAAGCCAAACTTCAGGGGTGCCTGGGTGGCTCTCTCAGTTGAGCAACTGACTCTTGATTCCAGCTGAGGTCATGATCTCAGGATTGTAGGATTGGGGCCTGTGTCAGGTTCTGCACTTGGTGTGGAGTCTGCTTAGGATTCTCTCTCCCTATCCCTCTGTCTCCACCACCACCCTTGCATGCTTTCTCTAAAATAGATAAATAAATATTAAAAAAAAAAAAAAGGCAAACTTCAGTGCTCAAACTCTTATCTACCCAGTTATATGCTTTGCTGTACATCCCCCACTGTCAATACCATGTACGTATTACAATATGACTTTCTTTCTCTGAGAGCTGGTTATTTGCAAGAACTCCGGGGTGTCTGAAATGCTGAGGCATATCTCAGAAGGGTTGGTTTTTGAGTCCAGGTTTCCACACAGCTATTGGCTGCCAGGGGTTGGCTCTTTCCCTGCCTCCCTTCTGCCCTCACTCTACCTCCCAGGGCCTCTCCATACCTGTTCTTTGCTGGGTCTGGAGTCCAAGAGATGAACCTGATGGGCTCCCATGAGTTCATATTCTAATGGGGAGACACACTGTAAGCAAGTGTGCAGTGCAGTTTGAGGAGTGCTCCAATGAGGAATGTGGAGTGCTCTGAGAGAATCCTATCCAGGGGAACCAAGTGTGATTAGGGAGTGTGGGTTGGGGTTAAGGCACGGTGATCAGAGGAGTCATTTCTGAGGCTTGGACATTTGAGCTGGGTCATTGACAATTGAATAGGAGTTCCACAGAGAAGAAAGAGGGGGACAGGAGGCTCATCTCGGGCAAAGGAACATGTTCCTTCAGTTGCCAGGCTGAGCTGGGTCTCTATGACGTGCAGCAGAAACAGAGCTTAGAGACCCTTGCCTGCCATCTCAGATGTGCCCTCAGCCAGGCAGACCTAGGAGTGCATGTTCCTAGCTCAGGCCTTAGCCTGGCCCAGATGCAAACCTCCTTCACCTTCCCTTTGCTGCTTCTCCTGCAACGACCAGGCCCAGAGGTGGGCATAGTCAGCCCTGCCACTCCCTCCTGGCCTCCAGCCCAGCCTCCTCCTTTCTCTCAGTGCTTGAGGCTAATCCCAGCTGTTAAAAATAAACAGCAGTGACATGGACAAGTGCCTTCCTGGCAACAGGGTGCTGTGAGTCTCCCCATGACATCAAGCAGCAGGTCTGAGCCTGCAAAGAAGAGGCTGGAATCCTGACTGTGATCGATTTTGCCACAGGATGCTTGGGGAAGGACCCCCACAGGATGCTTGGGGTTCTTGTTGGTAGAGCAAGCTCAAGCCTAAAACAAAGCTGGTGTGAGGAGGCAGGGTGGTCTGGTGGGTCAGCAAAAGCTGGAGACTTTCTCTGGGACTGCCACTCTCTGGCCCTGACTTTGCTGCATCTTTTCCCCTCCATTCTCTCGCAAATGCTGGGAAGACCCAGTGAACAGGTGCAGTGGGCCTGGTGGAAACCTGGTCAGCTGGAGATAGTGTCCCACCTAATGAGGGCAGGTGTGCCTTGACCAGACAGTTATTGTCACCAGGGGATATTGGCCCAGTTGTATTCAGAGACTCTATTTTCGGGGCACTTGGGTGGCTCAATGGGTTAAGTGTCTGCCCTCAGCTCAGGTCATGATCCCGGGGTCCTGGGATCAAGCTCCATGTAGGGCTGCCTGCTCAGCTGGGAGTTTGCTTCTCCCTCTCCCTCTGCCCCTCTTCCTGCTCATGCTCTCTCTCTCTCAAATGAATAAATAAAATCTTAAAAAACAAAACAAACAAAGACTATTTTTAAGAGAATCTGGTAATTAACAACTTTTACATCAACTCCCCCAGTTTCTCACTGTTGTTAAATCGAATTTTTGAAAAACATCTGCAAGGAGGACACATCTGAGGGCTGCCAGGTAAAGGCTGCTCTGTCCTCTTAATCTGGGCAGGAACCATGATGCTCCTGCAGCTCCAGCTCCTGGCCTCCCAGCTCAGACTCCCTCTGCAACTTCAGCTCCCCGGGACACGGTATCAGACCACATGGGTCTGCACATCTGTGAGTGGGCAGCTCTTGGCTCTGATGCCCATCCCAGGGTCAGGGAGCCGTGGCTGGGGACTGGCCAGCTGTTGACCTCAGTGTCTAAGATATGCTTGCAGCCCATTAGCATGGCCTAGGGCAGGAGTTCTCAGAGTGTGGTCCCTATTTCTTAGGATTTGTGAGAGATCCAAATTCTTGGGCCCCAGCTCAGATCTGATTCCAGAAACCTTGAGAGTGGGGCCCAGCAGTGTCTCACAGGCCCTGCAGGTGATTCTGACGTCAGCTACAGTTTGAGAACCAGTGGTTTGCAGGCAGGGGCTGAGTGGGTTCTCTGAGGCGAAGCTGGTCAGGGCTAGCCCCACTCCACCTGTCTGATCGAGAGGTGTCTGTTCAACCTTCTGGCATGAATGAGATGAATGTGTAACAAGCTGTTATGATAATGGTGGTGCAACTTACTGAGTGCTCACTGTGTGCTCAGGGCATCACGCATATTATTTCATTTTAACTTCCATAAAACCCCACAAGGCGGGTGCTGTGCTTATCCCCATTTTTCTGACAGGTAAACTAGGGTTCCGAAAGGAGAGGTGACTAGTCCAAGTTCACAGTTCCATGAGTGATAGAAGCAGGGGCCACCAAACTCAAAGTACTCAGCACTTAGCCAGCATGCTCTGACACTCCTAGTCTGCTAGGACGTGGTGGTTGGTATCTCACCCGTGGGTCTCCTAGTGGTGGCCCGACTGCGCCTCCAGCCCATATAATCTACTTGCCCTACAGTCTTTGTATTGAGGTCTCCTCCTGGGGGAACTCTAAGATATTGCCCATAACACTGGGGCCCAGGAGCTGCTCAGTAATCCTCCTTTGCCCGCCTGCCCAGGTTCATGGCCACCAGTGACCTGATGTCGGAGCTGCAGAAGGACTCCATCCAGCTGGACGAGGATAGTGAGCGCAAGGTGGTGAAGATGCTGCTGAAGCTGCTGGAGGACAAGAACGGTGAGGTGCAGAACCTGGCCGTCAAGTGGTGAGTGTTGGCCTTTGTGGGGATGGGGCAAGGCCAAGTGTGGGAGGACAGCAGGGGTCCCTGTCCCTTTGGGGGACAGTCTCTGAGAGAGTAGTTGCTGTGAGCAGCTCTTGAAGCCCCAAAGGAGTTGGACAGTGCTTTGGTCTGGATCCCCCAGAAGTAGACCCAGTGGCAGGGATTCAAGCGCAATTTTATTTGGGAAGTGATCCCAGAAAACTCCGGTAGGGGAATAGGGAAGTGAGGTAGGGAAGGAAGAAAGCCAAGAATGTGTGAAAGATCAGGCAACTTACTGCTGTCGGCCAGTGGAGCTTAACCCTACTGGGGGCCTTTGGGACATAGTGTAGGACACGCCCTGTGGAGTGTTCTACCCACGGGCTGTCAGGCTGGTTTAGGGCTGCTCCTGGGGTAGTATGTAGCATGGAGGGCTATGTATTCCATTACCCCTCCTGCCAGAGAAAGCCCTCAGGGTGAGATGCAGGCGCCAGCAGCTGGAAGGTCATGCTGGCATGCAGAGGGAGTAGTGAGAGCTGAAGGGCCAGAGGGGCCCCAAAAGCCTTTGCCCTAGGCACCTTGAGGTTGTAGTTCTGAGACCTTGGCCAGTTACCTTTAGAGCTAAAAAAACAAGACGAGGTGTGTGCAGGGCACACGAGGGTGTGGGTTGGTGGAGGACTGAGGAATGGCAGGAATCAACAGTCAACAGAGAATTGGGGCATTGCCTGTGGAACGGCACTCTGTGAGCTGGACCCAGGCATTCTGGGCCATCCTCATGAATTTCAACTTGATCCCAAGAACAGAGGAAATTCAGTAGAGTTTCATGCAGGAACGTGATTTGGTCATGTTTGTAGTCTGGAAGCATGTCTCTGGCCATGTCGGGGAGAGAGGGTGGATGGTGGTTTACCACGAGCAGAACCAACAATACAGTAGCGTGTGTTCCCGTATGTGAAGGCTTGGGCACATTGACTGAGGGGATAATAAAGTCATGAGAAGCCGGCACTAACTGTGAATGCCGTGGCCCTTGGCAGGTAGGTGCGAATGCTGGGGACTCAGCTCCCACGAGCAGCACTGTGGTGCTGATTTTCTGAATTAGCCATGAGATTTCCTGAAATGGCAAACATCTGGTAGTTTTCCAGAAAACAAAGTACAATCTTCCTTTTTGGGGAATTTAGAACTTACTAAAATAATGTAAAAAGTACTTTGTATATACTTGTTACTTTATATGTAAATTGTATGCAAATTGAAATTAGATTTTGGACTCAGATAATTATGGAAAGTTTTTTTTTTTTTTCTATACAAATGCCCAGTGGGGTGTTAGAAACTCCAGCTGGACATGGAACATATTTTGTTTTGCAATATTGTCTTTCCCAGCCACATGCATCCCCCTACCCCAAAATAAAAGCCAGAAGTGACATTTCATCAGTTATGACCAAAAAAGGCCCCCATGAATTTCTAGAACTCTCCTGAGGGCACTACACCCTAATCAAACTATAGAAGGCAGAAAGGGGAGACCACATGAGTACTTAGAAGAGTTGATGGAGAAAACCGTCAAAAGAGAGCCACAGTTTGTAAACTGGTATGCATTGCAGTTCCCTGGGACCCCTGCTAAATCTATGTATTCCCCATCAGGGATTCGGACTCAGGAGCAGGAGAGGTGGAGGGAGGAATCTGAGGTAGGCAGGTGAGAAGGTAGCACCTGGGAATCTCCATTCAAAGGCATACCCTCATCTCAGAATTCATTTAGGTTAGAGGTTCTTAATCTTAACTGCATGTTAGAATCACCTAGGGAATTAAAAAAGTAGAAACAGGGGATCCTGGGTGGCTCAGTGGATTAAGCCTCTGCCTTCAGCTCAGTTCCTGATCTCAGGGTCCTGGGATTGAGGCCCACATCAGGCTCTCTGCTCAGCAGGGAGCCTGCTTCCCCTTGTCTCTGCCTGCTTCTCTGCCTGCTTGTGATCTCTCTTTCTGTCAAATAAATTAATAAAATCTTTTAAATAAATTAATTAAAAAAAATTTAAAAACAGGAACAAACTCCCACTTTCCAGGCCACACCTGAAAACCAACTAACTCAGATTTTCTGAGGCTAGCACCCAGGTAGCAGTTTTTTAAACGCCCCAGGTGATAGCAGTGCACAGTTAAAGCTGAGAACAAGTGTATCTGGTATAGTTATTTTTAAATTTTAATGTGGATTCAAATCACCTGGGGCCTTTGTTGAACTGCAGATTCTGGTTCCATAGGTCCTGGGTAGGACCTGAGATTCTGCATTTCTGACAAGTTCCAGGTGATGCTGGTGATGCTCGTGAAGCTGCTCTGTGACTGTGATTGGCAAAACAAGGCTCTAAGGCAGAGGTTCTCAAAGTGTGGTCCCTGGACCACCAGTATCAGCATCCACTGAGAACTTGCCAGAAATTTAAACTCTCCGGCCCCACCTAGACCTCCTGAGTCTGAAAATGTAGGTGGGGCCTGGAAGTCTGTTTTAACAACTCCTCCAAGAGGATTTTCATACACGCTCAAGTTTGAGAATCTCTAGGGCATTCCGTGGTTTCCAGCTGAGGTTACTAGGTTCAGGGGTTTGGCCATATACTGACATGCAAAACCCAGGAGTAGGTGCTGGCTTGGAAGGTGCCAGGAACGATGCTGGCAGAACAAGAGGTTGCCTCTCTTTCTGGCAAATAGAGAGTCCCATGTCGATCTGGGACCTTTTCCTCAGCACATGTGGCCCCACAGGCCTGAGGGAACCTAAGGAGCAGCATGACTCAGGCTGAGCCTGGGGCTTTTGGACGTCCTCTTCCCTCCCTGCTCAGCCTGGGTCCTCTGGTGGGCAAAGTGAAGGAGTACCAGGTGGAGACCATCGTGGATGCCCTCTGTGCCAATATGCGGTCAGATAAGGAGCAGCTCCGAGACATCGCTGGCATCGGCCTCAAGACTGTCCTGTCGGAGCTCCCCCCTGCAGCCACAGGTACCCAGGTCCCAGGGATTAGGCGTTGTCATTATTTGTCCTACTTTCTGATTAAAGAAACTGGGGCCCAGAGAGGTGAAGGTACTTACTAACACCAGCCGGCTAGTAAGTGGCAGAAAATTCAGACCCAGCTTTAAGTTCTGGCTCTGTGTCAGGAAGGCTTTAGCTGTAAGTAACAAAAATCTAACTAATGACAGCTTGAGGGAGTTCGGGGTTGCTTTTCTCACAGAATTCTGGAGGGATCAATCATTCCATTTTTGCACCAATTCATTCAGCAGCTCAATTAGGACAGGGGTAAGGTCTGTGCATCTTTTAAGAATAGCACATGCTTCCCCAGAAGCCCTCAGAAGGCTTTGACCTATATTTCACTGGCTGGATCAGGATCACTTTGCCCCTGCTAGCAAGAAGGGAATCTAGGCAAGGAGCTTTCCTTGCCTCCCTCGTTAGCAGGTACAAGGCAGAGGGGCTGGATATGGGGTGAGTCAGCCATCAATTCATCAGCTTCCCTGGCTGTCAGACTCTGGGTCAGACCTTGGGCCAGTCAAGGCCAGGGTCAGCTGGATTCTTGGGGATGTAGGCTCAGGAATATAACCAGAGCAGGGCCACCAGAGGTGGCAGCCAGCCCTGGGCCTCACTGTGCCATCCCTGTGCTCTGTGCAGGCTCTGGCCTGGCTGCCAACGTGTGCCGGAAGATCACTGGCCAGCTCACCAGCGCCATCGCCCAGCAAGAGGATGTGGCTGTGCAGTTGGAAGCCCTGGACATCCTCTCTGACATGCTGAGCAGGTGCGGGAGGCCACCCTAGGCAAGGAGGAAGGGGGAAGGGCGACACAGGGACAGAGAGGGATTCAGATCCACAGAGCCAGCAGCACTTAACTGCACGCCAGGCTCTGTGCTTCGTGCTCCGTGCTCCTTAAGTGTCCTAGCAGCCCTGCAAAGGAGAGGCTCCTTCATCACAATTCTATCGTCTCTGAGCCCTGCCCATGGTCACACTGTTGGTACCAAGGTAACAGTAAATGGCAGAACCTGGAGTTTGAATTCAGGTCACTCCAAGCCCCGAAGCCTATGTGTGTTCATCCTCTTCCTCTTTTTCTTCTTTTGGTCTAATAGAGCTGGGCCTTCGTTTTAAATTGCACCGTACACTTTAAAACTGTTCATTCATTCAGCGTCCCAAGACTTAACACCTACACCATGACCCAGAAAGATGTCAGGTATTGAACAGATGCTGGGAATATGGTATTACATGGGTCTTGGGCCCTCCTAGGGAGGAGCTCACAAACAGCATAAACTAAGTGCAATAAGAACAACAGTACAGGAAAGAGCAGAGCCTTTAGGAGCTCAGAGGAGGAGCTGGGGGTAAAGACCTTCCTCGAGAGGGTCCTGCTAGATGAGCCTTCAAGGATGGGCTGAACTTGGCCAGGATTGGGTGGGCAAAAGGGGGACACTGCCCACGGCCCAGAAGGCAGAGGCTAGAGAGACATGGGATCCTGGGGCTTGTGTGAGACAGCATGGAGCTGGGGCGTAATGTGGAGAGGCTGGTGTGGAGAGATGAGGCCGAGGGCTGAGCAGGAGCTGCAGGCTGAGTGACTAAGGATGATACTGAATGTGTGAGGAGTGGGGGCAAGGGTCAGGGCAGAGGTCGAGGAATGCCTTGTGCATATTTGTGTGTTTCAGACTCCTTATCTGCTGTGTGTACGGTAGATGGCAGGGGTTGAATGGGCAGGGAGACTGGTTAGGAGGCTTCTGGGGGGACCCTCAGGTTGTATGTAGGAGATAGAATCCACAGGACTTGGGGTGGGTGAGGGGCAAAGACTCAAAGATGACACCTGCAGGGTCTGGCTTTACTAACTGGGGACAACAGGCACAGGGCCATTGGCTGTGGTGGGGTGCACTCTGGGAACAGGAGCAGGTGTGTGGGGAGTTCATTTGAGGCATGTTGAATATGAGGTGCCTGGGGGCCACCCACTCAACCAAAGACTCCATGAGTGTAATTTCCAGTGTAATTTCCCCCAAGCTTCCAACACAGGCCCTGTAGCATAGGAGGTGAACAAACAAGTGAAAAATGAAATCTAGGAGAGAGAGGTGGGCTGGATATAGGAGTGTGAGGCCAATGTGTTTGTGTGGAGCAAGAGAAGAAAAAGTCTCAGCATACGTATGGGACAGAAAATGCACAGGCCTGGTTTTCAAGGTGAGGATAGAGGCTGCTGCAGTGGGTAGGGGGCTGCATTCTCCCTGTGCAGAAGCCATTCTCTGGTTTTGCCTCTTGCCTTGAGCCCAGAGCTCAGCTTATCCAAAGAGCACTGAAGGAGTTAGGCAGAGGACTGATCAGGTCAGAAGTAGACTTTAGACCACTGTGGTCTCAGTGAAGGGAATGGACTAATAGGGTGTGTGTGTGTGTGTGTGTGTTTAGAGTGTGACCACATTCCTAGGAAATCAGCCCCACTGGTGTCCCCTACATTCCATTACCATCAGGGCTTCTCCCCTGGCTAGCAACCTGGAAATCTGGATTCAAGTCCTGGCCTTGTCTTTCTTGGCTGAGTGGTCTCGAGAAAGTCCCTTCCCTTCTCTGCTTTCTCTTGTGTGATAATAAATAATTACTCTACACCGTTGCAGGGTGCCTTTCCATTTACCAAGGGCCATTGGGTTATCATAATTATGGGGAGGAGACCTGGAGAGACTGGGCAGAGGAGAGGTGCCTAGCCCAGGCTGCCTGCTAGGTAGGCCCCGTCCGACATCCTCTCTGACTCCCCAGGCTGGGTGCCCCTCTGGGTGCCTTCCACGCCAGCCTCCTGCACTGCCTGCTGCCTCAGCTGAACAGCCCACGCCTGGCCGTGCGCAAGAGGGCAGTCGGGGCACTGGGCCACCTGGCGGCAGCCTGCAGCACCGACCTCTTCGTGGAGCTCGCGGACCACCTGCTGGATCGGCTGCCCGGCCTCCACGCACCTGCCAGCCCGGCCGCCATCCGCACTCTGATCCAATGTTTGGGTAGCGTCGGCCGGCAGGCAGGCCACCGCCTCGGTAAGGGGGTGGAGCTCCTCTGTAAGGGGCGGGGCCGAGGAGGGGAGGTGCTGCGGAGCCTGGGGCCAGAGACCTCCTCGGTGAGGTGGCGCTGCTGAGGCAGGGAGGTGCGGGGGTGAGGGGTGGGTCCGAGCTGAGAATAAGGGGCGGAGTGTGAGTGTCAGCCACCTCCCAGATAGGGGGGCGTGGCTGACACACCTGAAACCGGGAGGCGGAGCTTGAGAGGCAGTGGGTGGGCCCTGAGCTCCATGTGCTTCGGAGCCTGACCTACCTATTCTGAGGCTCGTGGATAATAATAAATCATAACACCAAATGAAATACAGTATGTTCTATTCTCCTACTTTGACAGATATACTTTAATAACAAGCCAGAGGCCAAGCTTGAATTTTTAAAATTTTTTATTGGGGCATAATGTACATTCAATAAACTGCACTACTTAAAGTGCATAGTTAAGTGTGTTTTGACCTTTGCAGACAGCTGTGAAACTACTACTGCAGTCAAGATGCAGAACATTTCCATCACCCCCTAAAGTGTCCTTGTGCCCTTTTTCAGTCCACTCCAGGCAAGCACTGCTTTGCTTTTTGTCACCAGAGATGAATTTTATAGAAATGGAATCCTGCAGATTTGCATTTATTTTCAAGCACCTCGGAGTTCTGGGCTGCAACAAAACAGTGTGGGGAGAGTTGGCCATGGTCTGCACCTTTTTCCCCTCTGGCTCTCTCACTTTAAGGGATTTTATGAACACACACGGGGACCCCACCCCGAAGTTCATGCTCTGTCCATATTCCCCCCTCAAACAACAGCCACCAGTTGGTCACTCTTGGGAGTATGAACCTGCGAGGGAGCCTGCATAGGAACAGACTAGGGTTCATGGTCAGTTGGACAGAAAACGGGGAAGTCTGTGACTGAAGAAGGGCTAGGATAATCTTTAAAGCACCAAGAGCTGCTCTTGCCTGGTGCATAAGAGCAGTACCTGCATTTCCATGTTTCCCATCCAGGGCTGCAACCTAGTGCAGGGAAGAAGATGAGGACATGAGTAACAGTTTCAACGACAGATGCTTCTTGGTTGCCTACCATGTGTCAGGACTTAGGGGGAGCTCTTTATGTGGATCATGTCATTAACCTTCACCCAAATCTCTGCCTGGTAGGCATTGTTATCGCTGTTGGAAAGACTAAGGTTAGAGAAGTGTTGTGGTGTGCCCAAGGCCACATAGCTCTTAAATGGCAGAGACACGGCTAGAACCTTGACATCTGCTTGATTCTGAAGCCACCAAGTTGAGTTTGCAGTGGTCAGGGCTGCAAGAGCAGGGACAAGTGCTGTGGGCTGAGGGAGCCTGGGAAAGTGTCTGGCCCTCAGTGACACAACTGGCCCTGTAGGGGCCCACTTGGACCGCCTGGTGCCCCTGGTGGAGGAGTTCTGCAACGTGGACGACGATGAGCTCCGGGAGTCCTGCCTCCAGGCTCTTGAGGCCTTCCTGAGGAAGTAGGTGCAGTGCGGGTGCCAGGAGATGGGGGCCCAGGGTTTCTCTGGGAATTTGGTGGGGAAGGGGTGGGGCAGGATGCCAGCCTCAAAACAATTAGATCTCAGGACTCACCACTGGGCCCACCCCCTACCTTCCCCTGCCTGTCCAGCAGAGCCTCCCCCATCCCACCTACAGGTGCCCCAAGGAGATGGGTCCTCATGTGCCCAATGTGACCAGTCTCTGCCTCCAGTACATGAAGCATGACCCGAACTATAACTACGACAGTGACGGGGATGAGGAGCAGATGGAGACAGAAGATAATGAATTCAGTGAGCAAGGTGGGTGGCCAACTTGTCACTGGGGCTGGAAGGCAGAAATGGGGGCAGCTTTCCTGGGATACCCCCCATCTCCCCAGCCAAAAACAAGGCCCACCTAGCACCCCCATCCTGATCTTCCTTGGTCTCCAGTCCTGCCCTCTGTGACCTGGGTTCCCCAAAGCCCCCACCCTATGCACAGATCTGGGTAATGATAGTGGTAATTGCTGCCATTTACTGAACATCTACTGGTGTCCTGAGCGTTCTCATTTCATGCTCCTTCCAATAACACTAGAAAATCAGGTGCTTGTTGTTATCACCATATTTCAGACAAGGAAACCTGGATTTAGAGAAGAGATTTGCCTGAGATAACACAGCTAGGAAGTGGCAAAACTGGGCCTTGGAATCCCCACCTCTATGCTGCCATCTCTCTGCCTCCTTAGTAATGGCTTCCAAGCGATGCTTTAACCCAGCAGAGTGAAGCTCTAATGGTGGACTGATAGATACTAACAGTGGAGAGATGCCTGGATAGGAAATGGATGCAGTGGCTTCCTTCCTTCTGTGCCTGTTGTCCTACCTGTCACCCAGACTGATGGCCCTGGGCCCTAGAAGCAGGGCATTGATGGAGGAAAGGGACTTAGGGTCTGGTGGGGTGCTCAGAATAAGATGGGATGGTGGGAGATGAGATTGGACTTGCATGTTGGGGCCTCGAATCCCAGGTCAGGGAGGATGGGCATTTTCTCGTCAGTAGCCTGGAGCTATGGGTGTTTCTTCCTGGGTAGCCTAGGGTGGAGGTAACAAACCACAGTCCATCAGAGGACATCTGCTCTGGTGACAGGACATATCCATGGGACCATCCACATGGCCCTCTATGGCTTCTCCAGACACCAGTGCTCTGAAAGTTGTAGAAAGTCATCTACAGAGTGGCGTGGGTAGAGAGAAGACACTGGCTTCTGGGTCTGTGCCTGGTGGTGTCCCTAGTTAGGACCATCCCCCTTTTAGCTTCATGTGTGTCTCCCTAGGTGTATGGGTGGGCCTCGTGGGCCTGAATCTCAGCTCTGTTGCTTCCTAGCTGTGTGTCCTCAGGAGAGTCTCACCCTCTCTGAGCTTTATTCTTGTCATCTGTAAAATGACAAGAAGGCACCTTCATTCCTGAGGTGTGGTGAAGACTTGATGAGCTCTGTCCTCTCAGGGGTGCTTGGAGAATAGAAAGCCACACAAACCCAGCTTTTCCTTGTTAGTAGTCCTGCTTGGAAGCCAGAATCAGGACTTGAGAGGCTGGAGATAGAGGGAGGGAGGAAGCCAAAGCAAGGCCTGTCATCTCTCCCTTCTCAATCCTAATAAGTGAAACATCACACAGTTCAGTTCTGACCAAGGATGGATTTTGTGCCTAAATGGATTCTCTGAAATCCTCACTAATGACTGTAAAGTTCGTTTTGTCCCTGATGTAGGCAAAACAGTGAAGGGTCTGGAGGCAAAGGGAGCATCCTGGTCTCACTCCAGCTATATCCCTGCTCAAGTAAGTTGGGGTGAACCATTCTCCCCCGTTTCCACATCTCTACAGAGGGAAAATAACCCCCATCTCACAAGGCAGTCAGTTGTGAGGCTCACATGTGGTTGTGGATCTGAGGTGCTCGGCATCGCCTCTAGCACACGGTAGTTGTTCATTAAAGGGCAGGCAACCTTCCTCATAGCCTGTAAAGAGTCATCAAACGTTGGAACAGGCCTGGCTCCCTCCTCCCAGCCCCCTCCCGGCAGGCAGCCCTGGTGGGGCCAGGCTGCAGCACTCAGGGGCTCCATGAGTATCCTGTTCCTGCCCTAGAGAGTGAAGATGAGTACAGTGATGACGATGACATGAGCTGGAAGGTGCGCCGGGCCGCAGCCAAGTGCATGGCAGCCTTGATTGGCTCCCGGCCTGACCTGCTGCCCGACTTCCATGGCACCCTGGCACCCGCGCTCATCCATCGCTTCAAGGAACGCGAGGAGAATGTCAAGGCCGATGTCTTCGGGGCTTACATTGTGCTGCTGCGGCAGACGCGACCCCCAAAGGGGTGGATGGGGTCCATGGAGGAGCCCACCCAGACAGGCATCAGCCTCCACGCGCTGCGCAGCCAGGTGGGCATGCCTCCTTCTGTCTCCCATCCTCGCTCCCTGACTCAGGACTCACCCTCCCATCCATCCACCTTCCCATCGTTCCGCTGCCCTACCGTCTGTCCACCCACTGAGGTGTGTGCCCTGAGCCCTGGGTGTCCCCAGTCCTTGTAGGGTGCTGAGGCCCAGCGGGGACCGTGGCAGGTAAGACACTGGCCTGTGGACCACACAGGCTAGGGACAGACAGACGGTGCCAGTTGGGCTTCTGGCCCCCTGAGAAGGAGTTTCAGTTTTCTTCCAAGAGCCTAGAAGCCACAGGAGGGGAATTACAGGATCCTGTTCCCATTTGAAGGAGTTCATGCTGGCTGCTGTATGGGGGGGAAATGGACTGTAACAAGGCGGGAAAGAATAGCCGCTGGAGGCCAGCAGCTAGTTGTCCAAGTGGGAGGGATGATGCTGTGGGCTGGGAGTAGGGGAAAGAGGACTGGTTAGACTGGAGGGGAAGTTTTGGGGTCACACTGATGGATTGGATGTGGAGGGTGAGGGACAGGAAGGTGTCATGTGAATGCCAGATTCTGGCTAAAGCGTGAACTGCAGTTCCTTGACATGTGAAGGGAATATCTAAAGTTCTGTTCTGGACGTTTATGTGGGAGGTCCTTGGATGCCCATGTTCAGAGGTCCGCTGGGCGGCAAGCACACAAGTCTGACATTGGAGATGTAAATCTGGGAGTCTTTGCCTCACTGGCATTGGAAGCTCAGGGGACAGTTGGGTTCCTCTGGGGAGAGAATCTAGCAAGGGAAGGGAAAGGGGCCTCAGTGCTTAACCCTCATGGAGTGTAGGGGTGAGAGCCAGACTGCCTTGGGTGACCTGGAGCAAGTCACTTCATCTCTCTGGCCTGCTCCTTATCTGTAAAGAGGGCCCAGGAACAGGACTGACTGCAGAGGGTCTGCATATGGAATCAGGTGTCTGGTATGGAGGGTGTGATGGAAAGCTGGGGATGGAGCAATCCTCCCCCACTGGGGGTCCTCCATGGGCCTGTCCCAGGGCAAAGCGCCCCACTTTTAGGTGGGACAGCCAGCTTTCCTGGGTGGTCACTTATCTCCTGCAAACTGCCCACAGGTGCCTCTGGTGATCAAGGCCCTGCAGCGGCAGCTTAAGGATCGGAGCGTCAGGGCCCGCCAGGGCTGCTTCAGCCTCCTCACCGAGCTGGCGGGGGTCCTCCCCGGCAGCCTGGCAGAGCACATGCCTGTGCTGGTAGCAGGTAGGATGGACTGCAGCAAGCTATCTGCTGTCCTGGGCTCTTCTAGAACCCAGACCCCAGGCCTTAATCCCTGTGGGTACCCTTGCTCAGCAACCTACGGTGGCTCCCCACTGCCAGCAGTGAGAATAAAGCTGGGGTACAGGCCCTACGTCCTCATTTCAGAAGGGTTTCCTGGCCTTGTGTCCCTCCCCTCTGGCGCTGGACAAGCCCTGACCTTCTAGAAACTGCGGCCTAAGAGCCTAGGGGTCTGGGTCTAGCTCAGATTCCTGCAGATGCTCCACCCCCATAAGGAGGGACTGCTTGTGGCCCTTTAACTTTTGCACCCACCCCACAGGCATTGTCTTCTCTCTGGCGGACCGTTCAAGCTCCTCCACTATCCGGATGGACGCCCTGGCCTTCCTACAGGGGCTGCTGGGCACAGAGCCAGCCGAGGCCTTCCACTCACACCTGCCAACTCTCCTGCCACCTGTGATGGCCTGCGTGGCTGACCCTTTCTACAAGATCGCGGCTGAAGCCCTGCTGGTGCTCCAGGAGCTGGTGCGGGCCTTATGGCCCCTGGACAGGCCTCGGACGCTGGACCCTGAACCATACGTTGGAGAGATGTCTGCGGCCACCCTGGCACGGCTCCGTGCCACTGACCTGGACCAGGAGGTGAAGGAGCGTGCCATCTCCTGCATGGGCCACCTTGTGGCCCACCTGGGTGATCAGCTCGGGGACGACCTAGGGCCATCACTATTGCTTCTCCTGGACCGCCTGCGGAATGAGATCACCCGGCTGCCTGCTGTCAAGGCGCTGACGCTGGTGGCCGTGTCCCCGTTGCGGCTTGACCTGCAGCCCATCGTGGCTGAGGCACTGCCCATTCTGGCCTCGTTCCTGCGGAAGAACCAACGGGCGCTGCGGCTGGCCACATTGGCTGCCCTGGACGCCCTGGCCCAGAGCCAGGGACATAGCCTCCCGCCGAGTGCTGTGCAGGCAGTACTGGCTGAGCTGCCTGCCCTGGTCAGTGAGAGTGACATGCATGTGGCCCAGCTGGCCGTGGACTTCCTTGCCACAATGACCCAGGCCCAGCCAGCCTCCTTGGCCAAGGTCAGCGGCCCTGTGCTCTCGGAGCTGCTGCGGTTGCTGCGCTCACCCCTGTTGCCTGCCAGCGTGCTGGCGGCTGCTGAAGGCTTCCTGCAGGCCCTGGTGGGGACCCGCCCCCCGTGCGTGGACTACAAGGAGCTCATCCGCATGCTCACGGCACCTGTCTATGACCAGGCCGCAGAGGGCGGGCCAGGCTTACACAAGCAGGTGTTCCACTCTCTGGCTCGGTGTGTGGCGGCCCTCGCAGCCGCTTGTCCCCAGGAGGCAGCAGGCACAGCAAACCGCCTGGTCTGCGATGCCAGGTCACCCCACTCAAGCACAGGGGTCAAGGTCCTGGCGTTCCTATCACTGGCCGAGGTGGGCCAGGTGGCCGGGCCAGGCCCCCAGCGGGAGCTGAAGGCAGTGCTCCTGGAAGCCTTGGGGTCACCCAGTGAGGATGTGAGGGCGGCTGCATCCTATGCGCTGGGCCGCGTGGGTGCTGGGAACCTGCCTGACTTCCTGCCCTTCCTGCTGGGGCAGATCGAGGCTGAGCCCCGGCGGCAGTACCTGCTCCTGCACGCACTCAGGGAGGCCTTGGGCGCTGCCCAGCCTGACAGCCTGAAGCCCTACGCTGAAGACATCTGGGCCCTGCTCTTCCAGCGCTGTGAGGGCGCCGAGGAGGGCACTCGGGGGGTGGTGGCTGAGTGCATCGGCAAGCTAGTCCTCGCGAACCCTCCATTCCTTCTGCCCCGATTCCGGAAGCAGCTCGCTGCAGGTAGGGGCACAGGCATGGGCAAAGACAGTTCCAGATCGGAAGTAGGCAGTTTGCATCTGAGCTGCCCACTCACAATGAGCTAATTCAAGCAACTGGGTCAGAGAGTTGCCGTATGGATAAGGTGAAAGCAGGGACGCCTTTCAAACCCAGTGTCTTCAGAGACTTGCTGCCTCCACCTACGGGACTCTTTGGGTTAGAGGAGAGAGAATGCTTAATATGTCCCCTCAAAAAATAAGCCTTTCATGGTGCCATTTTTGTACTCCTTGGCATGGACCGTAGTGTCGTGCTCCAGACGAAAGTTAATAAAAGCAGTTCTCTGCCTAAAGAGAGTGCAACTCTCTTGAGCTACTTGGAGCCAGGAACAAATGTCAGTGTAGACCAGGACTGGGGGCCATATCCCTCGGGATTTGGGGAGGGGAGATCCAGCAAAAACCAGGGTAGGTTTTGTGTGGTCAGGCGAGGGCATGTCCGGGCATTCTGAAGCTCAGAGGAAGATAGCAGACAGGTGGAACTGTGGGGCTCTTGGGCACCTAGAAGCCTGGAGAAGGAAAAGCCTCTAGGCCTTGAGCTGGTCTGCTGGCTTGCTGATAGGGTCAGTGGGTGTATGCATTGACAGAATGCAGGCAAAATGCTGGGTGCATGGTGTGTGGTGTGTAATTAACACTAAAGGAGTAACTGCTGTCATTGCTGTTAGTGATTATAGTTAAGCAGTGACTGGGGATGCTAGGTTTAGAAGCAGCAGCTAGCTGCTCACAGCACTGTGTGGACAGGAAGAACATGTCGAGAACCTTGCCTGTGATACTCACAGGGCTCTTCATGAGGAACCTTGAGAGGCCAGAGTCTTGGGATGAGGAGCAGCTCTGCCATTCCCCAGCTCCAGTTTGTTTCTACCTCATGCACACTGTTGAGCCAGCTAACCGGTCACATTTCCTTTTTAGCCACCTGGAAGCTTGGAGCCAAATTCGTGGCATGCTCCTAGCAAGTTTGTGGGACTTCCTAGTTGGCTCTCCCTGCCCTCACTTTAGTCCTCCTCTCACTTCCCTACCTATATTTTTCCTCAGCCTCATTCTTTTTTTCATTTTATTTTATAGTTAAATTTTTAAAAATATTTTCTTTATTCGTTTGCCAGAAAGAGCACACAAGCAGGAGGAGCAGCAGGCAGAGGGAGAAGGAGAAGCAGGCTCCCCACTGAGCAGGGAGCCCGACATGGGACTCGATCCCAGGATACTGGGATCATGACCTGTGCCAAAGGCAGATGCTTAACCAGCTGAGCCACCCAAGTGTCCCTTTAATTAATTTTTTTTAAAGATGTATTTTTTAGAGAGAGAGAGCATGTGCAAAGAGGAGAATGAGAGGGAGAATCGTAAGCAGACGTCCCATTGAACAGGGAGCCCAACAGCAGGGCTCAATCCCATGACACTAAGATCAAGACCGAAACCAAGAGTAGGACATTTAACTAACCGAGCCACGCAAGCGCCCCATCATTTTCCTCATTTCACATTCACTTAATCCTGTCCTATTGCCCAGGTCTTCATCAGCCACCCTGAACATTCTTAGGAGCCAGTCAGGATAGAGAGAGTAAGAGGGGAAAAGCTGCAAGTCCAAAGTCACTAACTCATTCCCTTATTCACACCCCGGCATCAAATGTAAACTTCTTCCCTGAATCTCGAATGTAAAGTCTGCCTGATGGAAACAACCTTAACCCATCACTGCTGTGTGCTGGGGAGGAGAGGAACGAGCCCCTCTGATTTGTTCCTTTCACTGAAACGGGAGGTATATTTCCTTCCCTTTCTTCACCTTCTCTACTCAGCAGGCAGAAAAGTAAAATTAAGTGTCTTCTCCATAACCAAGCTTCGGGGGTGTTCTGAATTCTGTTGGCGTCCCCTTGGCCTTCAGCTTGCCTGGAGCACACCTGCCTCTGCCTGAGGGATGCAGGCCTGAGGAGGAGGGCCCTGTCAGGGCTCAGAATCAGGCATTGAATTTTGGATCTGCTGTGTGACCTTAGATGTGAACTTAACCTTTCTGGGTCTTTTTCCTTTTCTGTAAAATAGAGATAAATAATAATTTTTATGAAACATTTTGATTTATCTTACCATTTATTAACTAATTTACACGACCATCCTGAGGATTAATTGAGATAATGTGTCTGAAAAATAGAACAGCCGTAGGCCTGAGCAAAGGTCTTTGGGCTGTGGATTGACCACTGTCTTGGGTTCTTGGTTCCCTGTTTGTGTCCTGCAGTGTGGTTACCTGAGAACTGGGAGTTTTCCTGTCAGTCACAGCCAAGAGAATTTAAGGATAAATTTTAGGCTGCCAAGGAAAATGGGAGCATTGATTCGCCAAAGAGGGGAGGGGTCCCATTTTGTCTCCTGGGGAGGCAGAGAGCCTTGGTGCCTTCTGACTTGCGGTATCCAGGGTCCGCCCTGCCACTCACGAAGCGGATTCCTCTCATCCTGCAGGTCGGCCACACACGCGGAGCACAGTTATCACAGCAGTCAAGTTCCTCATCTCTGACCAGCCCCATCCTATTGATCCCCTCCTGAAGAGCCTCATTGGTGAGCACCCCTTCCCTCTGCCTCCAGCCCCATTCAGTACCCCCTCCCAGCCTTTGAGTCTGAGCTGACTGTTCTTACACATGAGTCAAGGGGAGTTGGAGACCCAGGAGACTACCTCACTCCCCTGACAGGAAGTAGGGGCCTGGGTTCAAATCCCTCTGCTGGCACTGAATCACTGGGTAAGCCTAGCATGCCCCTTCTCACCTCTGAGCCTTAGTTTCCTCCTCTGTAGAATGGGGTTAAGGTTCTGAGGTTATTTCAGAGACCCTATCCATTACCAAGAGGAAGGTACTCCCTGAACATGTAGGCTCTTATAAGTGGAAAACCACCAGCCTCTCACATGCATTGGTCTCAGCGGGCACAAAGCTGAGTAGGGCTGCATTGGAGTGGGGAGCATGCACTGGAGTAGGGAGCAGCTTACCCCCTGTCTGAGGAACCCTCTGTCTTGAGGAGACCAAGTAGCCTTTATTGGTGAGCCTTCTCTTTGGGGCTTTGTGGGACCAGGCTCTTCCTAGAGAAGGCAGACATTCAAAGCTCCGAGTCTGCAGGCCTGTCACTGGACCACACTGGCATCTGGCCCTTCTGCTCCAGGCAGCCTTGTGGAATGTGGGGAGTCTTGGGTTGGCAGCCTGGTTCTCTGCTTCTCTCTGGCTGTGTGAGCATGGACAGATCATCTCATCCTAAGCTATAAAATGGGAGTGCTGATCCCCACTTGCCAGGGCACTGTTGGGTGAGACCAGAGGTCAGCAGACATGGCCATGCTCAGGATTGAAGAACACGTCCAGAAGCCACAGCAGTGTCTGCAGCAGCTTCATCACCTCCCCTTACCCAGGGGGCACACACTGCCGCCGGTCCTGACTTCCCTCATTGTGCCTGAACTGCCCATGCCTGGCAGCCTGGATGTGTGCCTGGGTGTTTGGTTCTTATTGTATGTTTGACCCAGTTCTCAAGCTCTCACTGTGTATCAGGTACAAGGCTATGTCCTTTAATATACCTCACCGCAGTTCACTCTCCCAGCTCCCTGCATGGTATATAGGCCCAGCCACATCTTACAGATGAGGAAGCAGAGGCTCAGGGAGGAGATTTGGACTCAGGTCTCGCCAGCTACCCCACAGTTTTGTTCTCAGAGAGAATGGGGGAATCTAGGAGCCAGCAGGGCACAGTGCAAGGGGCCAGAGGTTGCCAACTCAGTCTGAATCCTGCTCTGCTGAAAGATTTTATGTTCTTCCCAGTGCATCATATTGGCAGTTTGCTCCTTGACGGGTCATGGTAACTCTGATCACCTGGTTAAGATGGAGACATCAGTTTTCACCACTCTAAAATTACTTTTTCCTGGAGCACCTGGGTAGCACGGTCAGTTGGGTGACTGATTCTTAATTTTTGCTCCAGTTGTGATCTGGGGGTCGTGGGATCGAGACCCACATCAGGCTCCACACTCAGCATGGAGTCCGCTTGGGACTCTCTTTCTCCCTCTGCCCCTCCCCTACTTCTCTCTCAAATAAGTAAACTCTTTAAAATTACTTTTTGCTTTGGAGTAAGTATTTTTGAATCTGTTGAAATATCCTCTTCATCATGTTTCCTTTTTTTAAAAAAAGATTTTATTTATTTATTTGAGAGAGAAAACAAGCAGGGGGAGAGGCAGAGTCAGAGGGAGGAGCAGATTTCCTGCTGAGCAGGGAGCCCAATGTGAGGCTTGATCCCAGAATCCTAAGATTATGACCTGAGTTGAAGGCAGTTGTTTAACCAGCTGAGCCACCTAGGTGTCCCTTCATCAAACTTCTGCCCACTATACTGAGCATCCATTGTGGTTTCTTTCCTGCCTCAGTGATTTCTGACAGTTGCCAAATGCTGACTTCCGATTCCAGCATTCCTTTCATATTTGTTAGTTTGCCTTCTAATCTCTGGAATAGAACTTTTCCTTCTCCCCCACTTATTTATTCACTCATTGATTTATTCATGTCATTATAGAATCATGGACTCCTGTTTCAGTGAATTGTAATTTATTATCGTCTTCATTTATTTGACTTTCATGCTTGTCTTAGGTGTGGCCAGTGGGGGCCCTTCAGGATGGTTCCAAGGTTCTATTGGCATGTTTTCATTGTCCTTTGAACATATTCTGGTTTTTTGGCACAATAAGATGCTCTAGACTTGCCTTGAACCTTTCCTGCCCCAGCTCAGGAATCGGCCATTTCTCCAGGGAGCCCTGATTCCTTTAGGGGAGAATGATACTTAGGACCCCAAACCTGGACTCTAGGTGTGCTCATTGCTACTGGGGTGCCACCACTGCGAGGCCCTCAGAGACAGAGCTGAGGAGTGTGTGTGTGTGTATGAGTGTGTGTACACAGACAGACAAACATGGACATGAGTTACCTCCTCTCCAGTCCAGCACTGCAGGGTTCCACCTAGCCTCCTTCCTTCCCATTCCATACCCTTCTCTTACAGGGTGAAACTCACCTCCTACTACCTATAAGATATGTATTCTGGAATACACAGAAAGTAGACTGAGAATTGCTAACTTTTATAGCTGAAAAGTCAGCATTTGTTCTTAGCTTGAGGGCATTTAACCAAAATACCTCAGAAGATACTTGGTGACTTGTTTCAGTCTCTCATAACCTGATGGTTATGTTAATCATTTGAAATATAGTTAGGGGTTTGGTTGTTGTTATTTTTTATGCTTTTCTTTAGGGACTCACCTCATTCTTGATTTTATTTACTTACAGAGCATATGGAACATTAATGTAGTTATTAAAAAGTCTAAACTGTATAAAAAGTCATACTCAGAGAAGTGCTGTGTGAATGTGTAAGTTTCTTCACCTCTCTGATCTCCAAGAGCCCTATCTATAATAATATCAAGTTACCATTTATAGAATCCTTGGTCTGTGCCAGGCTGTCTTCTATGTATTTATATTTTATATAGATTTAGTTTATGTAAATAAATACGTACTGTGTATAATAAAAATTTATATATAATAAATATATATGTGTGTGTGTGTGTATGTGTGTGTGTGTGTGTGTGTATCACGTCACTACATTTTAAATCTTAAAAACAGATCTCCACTATGGTACTGCTCTTACTCCCATTTGATAGATAAGATACTGAGGCTATCCAAGGTTCCATAGTTAGGCAGTTGTGGAACCTGGATTTGAACCCATGCCAGACTCTAGTTCACATTCTTAACTGAGCTCTGAGTACTTGTGCCTGGCAAAAAAGTAGATGGTCAGAACACGTTTGCCCCCATTGGCCAAGTCTGCCCATTATGCAGGTAATCAAGGTCAGGGGTGGAGGTGGTCTGTGTCTTGGCCCAGCCGTCCCACACACCCCCTCTCATATTTCCATCAGGAGAGTTTATGGAGAGCCTGCAGGACCCGGACCTGAATGTGCGCCGTGCCACCCTGGCTTTCTTCAACTCGGCTGTGCACAACAAGCCCTCGCTGGTCCGGGACCTGCTGGATGACATCCTGCCCCTCCTCTACCAGGAAACGAAGATCCGCAGGGACCTCATTCGAGAGGTGGGGCTGGAGAGGCATAGAGCAGGAAGCCCTGGGCCTGACCAGTGGGGCTGTGGCAAGGATTCAGGTCACCTGGGGCCTCGATCAAGTCCCACTCCTCCACTTCCCGGTTGTCTGACCCTGGGCATGGGAGCGTAGGACCATTTTATTCACTCTGAGCCTCAGTTTTCTTCTTGGCACAATGAGGAAACTAATTTGTATCTGCATCAGAGCATTGTGGAGGAGATTCCATGAGTTATGTCCTGCAGGGGCTCAGAACTGCTCCTGGCGCACCATCGGCCTCAGTAGGTATTGGTGCTTCTTACTATCACTCAGCAATCAGCAGGGGTTCACTGAGGGACAGCCCGGTGGCAGGGTGGCAGGATCAGAGCTGGACCAGACATGGTGTCTGCCACCAGGGAGCTCCTGCCCTCCTCAGGGACAGAGGCACCCATTCTGCCAATTATTTCATTGACTTAAATCCTTAAACAAGGTTTTAAGGAGCAGAGATTAAAGGTGACTTAACAGCTGTCATCACATGATATAATAAAAAGGTTTGAACCACCTGGCATTGCTGACGAGGAAGTGACTGTGTTTAGAGGAGTTTGGAAAGTTTCCCAAAAGAGGGAACCTTTAATTGGGGCTTGTAGGGGTGAGAAGCAGTTTACCATTAAGCACAGAGCCTTGTGGTTAAAGGCTTCAGAGACCTGGGTTTTTTAATTCTAGTTCAGCTACTTACTAGCTGTATGTTCTTGGGTGAGTTAATTAACCTCTTTGAGCCTAGTTTCCTCATATGTTAAATGGGGTTATTGGTAATACTGTCTCCCTAGGGCTGTTGTGATGCTTGAGTAAAATTTCATTTGTCAAGCACTCAGCACAGTGGTTGGCATCTTATCACTGCTCCGTAGACCATAATAATTATTGTTACTGGTTTTTAAAAGATTTTATTTATTTATTTTAGAGAGAGAGGGTGGGTGTGAGCAAGCTGAGGGAGAGGGAGAGAGAATCTGAAGCAGACACCAGGCTCAGTGTAGAGCCTGATGCGGGGCTCCATCCCACAAACACAAGATTATGACCTGAGCTGAAACCAAGTCGGATGCTTAAAACCGACTGAGCCACCCAGACACCCACGTTACTGTTATCATTGGAGGACATTGCAGGTTGAGCAAAGGCAAGAGGCTTGAGAGTATGAGGCTTGATTCGGTGACAGAACACAATACTGAACAAGGGAGGTGGGGTGTGCAGCAGGGACTGAGGGAGGTGTCCTTACACCCTCAAGTCCCATCCCGTAACCCTCGTCATCCTTCTGTCCTGCAGGTGGAGATGGGGCCCTTCAAGCACACAGTGGACGACGGGCTGGACGTGCGGAAGGCAGCCTTTGAGTGCATGTACTCGCTGCTTGAGAGCTGCCTAGGCCGGTTGGACATCTGCGAGTTCCTGAACCACGTGGAGGATGGCCTGAAGGACCACTATGATATCCGGGTAGGACAGGCCACCCGGCCAGAACAGCACCCACCCCATACCGAGGGGACAGGCGAGCACCACTAGGGCCCACTGCTTGTTTGCCCCCCACTCTCCACCCCAGGCACCCCCATAAAGATAACCGCATTATTCTCTCTCTCTCTTTTTAAAAAGATTTTATTTATTTATTTGACAGAGTTCATAAGTAGGCAGAGAGACAGGCAGATGGTGGGGGAAGCAGGCTCCCTGCTGAGCAGAGAGCTGGATGTGGGGCTCGATCCCAGAACCCTGAGATCATGACCAACCGGAAGGCAGAGACTTTAACCTACTGAGCCACCCAGGCGCCCCTCTTATTTTATTTTATTTTATTTTATTTTTTTAGTATTTTATGTATTATTTGATGGAGAGAGCAGGGGTGGGGCAGAAGGAGAAGCAGACTCCTCACTGAGCAGGGAGCCTGATATGGGACTCCATCCCAGGACCCTGGGATCCTGGCCTGAGCTGAAGTCAGATGCTTAACCGACCGAGCCTGATTTTTTCCTGATTATCAATCAGGGAAAGAGCCAAGCTGGGGCGCCTGGGTTGTTCAGTGGGTTAAGCCTCTGCCTTTGGCTCAGATCATGGTCTCAGGGTCCTGGGATTGAGCCCCACATCTGGCTCTCTGCTCAGCAGGGAGCCTGCTTCCTCCTCTTTCTCTGCCTGCCTCTCTGCCTACTTGTGATCGCTCTCTCTCTCTCTCTGTCAAATAAATAAATAAATAATCTTTTAAAAAACAGAAAGAAAGAGAGCCAAGCTCTCAAACACCTTTGGTGGGAGTCTACACTGGGCGACCTCTTTGGAGGATGGTTTAGCCATAAGGAGAAACATTTAGAATTCTTTGACACATTCCTGATCTAGCAGTTCCGTCTCCATAAACAGAGCCTTCGGACTCACTCCTCAAAATGTGTTTGGAGTTTCTATGTTCAAGATTGTTCTTCCCAGCTCTGTGGGGGTTGGAGAAAGCTGGTGGCTTCCTGAATGTCCACCCATCAGTGGGCTGGTACCTCTGGTCATGGAATGCTGGCCGCACTGAGAAGAGTGAGTCGGTCCCTTTGCAGTGATGTGAGAGATGGCCAAGCCCCACTGTCAATTGATAAAAGCCAGTTGTTTTTACAGGCATTTTCCCCATGCTATCCTGTTTCCACCCATTCTGGCCCCATCATCCTCTTGTCTGTCCTCCCAGGAGCATGGGACAGGGCCTGACATCAGTGCCACATTCGGACCCCAGTGTCCGGGCTCCCTCCGGTGTTGAGGAGGGTGGGTATGACATGTCTTGAGCCCCTAGAGTTATCTTGTTGAGTCTACACTGTATCCTTGGATGGTGTAGCCCACTTTACAGGGGTGAGACCAGAGAGCTGGTGGGTTCAAGGGCAGCAGCTGGGCAGTGGAGGAGCCCTGGGTTGCAGCTTGTGCTGTGTAATGCTGTGCTCTTTGCTGCTGTGGCCCTGGTCGCCCTCCTTTGCCATGGGTTGTGGGGGGATCAGGGAAGGGTAGACAGTGGAGGGGTTGGGTAGGGCACGTAGAATCCAGACAACCATCCTTTATGGTGTGGAGCACTGGTTGACCATTTTCCCAAGAAAACTTGACCATTTTCCCAAGAGGTCAGCATTAGTCTCCAGCAGGCCGCATCCAGGCCTGTGGATGTGTTTAGTTGGCTCACACAGTAGTTTGTTTGCTTTTTAACTGGGTGTCAACATTTAAAAGTTGAGAGATCTTCCATGAAAATCAGAGTGTCTTTGGAAAGCAGGCTATCAGCTGGGGCCACATTCCCACAGCCACAGTTGGCTGGAGGTGAGAGCTGAGGTCTGGAGTATGGGCTCTTGATTCCTGCCCAGTTGCCCTCTGGCCCTGTTCACTCATGGCCAGTATCTGCCTGGCCCTGTGGGCATCAGAGCTGGAGAATCGCCCCCTCCCTGGTGCCTCTTCTCATCTGATCCTCCCCAGGTCAGCCAGGCATGGGAGCCATTGCCAGTCATAGTTTATAGATAAGGAAACTGAAGCCCAGAGCAGGAGAGACTCGGGCAGGGCCCTGGTGGGAATTAGTGCTAGAGTTTGGACCTGAGCTCCAAGTGTTGGGACCAGAGCCCCTGATCTTCCATGGCCTCTGCTCCTTTTGGTCCTGGGCCATTTTACCATGAACTCTGTCTTCTTCCTCCTGGGTAGATGCTGACCTTCATCATGCTCGCCCGACTGGCTACCCTGTGTCCCGCACCTGTTCTGCAGAGAGTGGACCGGCTCATTGAACCACTCAGGGCCACCTGCACCGCCAAGGTACCTCCCACCCCTACCCCACTTAGCGCTGGGCACACCTGCGGATTGCTCACAGTTACCCTTTCTAGGTGGTGTATGAAGGGCTTCATTTCATTGTTGTCGTCCTCCTGTAAGGCACTTCTTATTGTCACCACTGTATACACAGGGGAGCAGAGACTCAGAGAGGTGAAGTTATGGACCTAGGCTACCCAGCTAGTAAATTGCAGAGCTGAGATTCAAACCCGGCTCTTTCTTTCATTCATTAAACATTTCCTGGGTGCTGGGCCTCATTGCAAGGTACGAGGGATACAACATTGAACCTGGTGGGTTCCCCACTCCCAAATCCTTTTTTTTTTTTTTTTAAGGTTGTATTTATTTATTTGAGAGAAAGCAAGAGAGCGAGCGAGCATGACGGGGGTAAGGGCAGAGGGAAAAGCAGATTCCCCACTGAGCAGGGAGCTTGATGTGGGGCTCCATCTCAAGACTCAGGGATCATGACCCAAGCTGAAGGCACACGGTTAATTGACTGAGCCACCCAGGCTCCCCCCTACTCCCACATCCTAATTGGGAAACGAGTGAGACTCTTGGAAAGATAGAAACCATTGATTGGTTGATTGATACAGGGCAGAGTTGCTGATAAGCTAGAGTGCCTCAAGGATCCAGGGGAGGGATTCGGAGCCAGAGGCCTGGGGGCAACATGCAGTGTTGGGAACAGAGCCTGGCATACCCAGGGGGTGGGTATCCAGTAATTACCTGGTGACTAAAAGAACTAACTTGGATTTTGAAAGGGTAGGAATTAACCTAAAAGTAGTAGAGTATTTCAGTTTGGAGCTTAAGGAGAAGAGATATCCACAGAACAGTGATTTTCAAGTAGCAAAACCTTTTCCAATAAAATAAAATCTTCTGTGGATAAAACATTAAAATTGGTGGTTTCTTAATAGATAGAAACCTGCCTTGTAAGTTTCCCTTTGAAACATATGTGGGTATGAAGTAAAAAGAAGCTGTGTTTCTGCAGGAGTCTTGCAGTCTTTTTTTTTTTTTTTTTTAAGATTTTATTTATTTATTTGACAGAGAGCGATCACAAGTAGGCAGAGAGGCAGGCAGAGAGAGAGGAAGGAAAGCAGGCCCCCTGCTGAGCAGAGAGCCCAATGCGGCACTCGATCCCAGGACCCTGAGATCATGACCTGAGCCAAAGGCAGCGGCCCAACCCACTGAGCCACCCAGGCGCCCCAGGACTCTTGCAGTCTTGACTGTTTCAGTGGCCAAATCATTTCTAATTTTTTTTGAGCCGTTTGGCATGGAGAAGGATCGCAGTTCCCAGGGAAGGACTGCAGACCCCCCTTCACTCAGCCCAGATGGCAAGAGGAGCTTCAGTCTGAGGCCCACATATAGGCCACTCGGAATGGCTGCAGAGGACGCTGTTTGTCAGGCACTGAGATGAGAACTTGCTGCATCTGTGTCCACAATCCCTCATCTGCTGAAACCTACAAAGCTCTGGAACTTGTTTGGCAACAAAACTTGACTTGAACTGGCCTGAGGCTATTTATGGCTTTTCTCTCTTGCTGTGACATGCATAATATTCTTTCATTTTTCATATAGTAGTAGAAATATTCCTGTATTTGATTACATGATATTGTACCACGTTGTCTGCACACTATCCTGTTTCTAACCCCCCCCCCCCACCAAATCCTGAATTCCAAACCACACCTGGCCCCAAGGGTTTCAAAGCAGGGGATATGGACCTGTATTAAGCCATTTAACCCTCAAAGCAACTCTATGGAAAGGAGGCTCTTCCATACAGAAAGGGAAGTGCAGCTTGCAGTGACAACCTGCAGTCACAGTGCTTACAGGGCAGAGCATTCAAACCCAAGACTGTCCAACCCCAGTGCCAAGCTCTTAACCTCTACACTGGAATCTTGAGGGGGAATAGTCTTTGTCTGGGCCAAGTCAGCAGCCTCAAGAGGAATCCAGACTTTATTTCATAAGGAGTGGGGCAGTTCTGAGATTCTCTAAGTGGGAGAGGGTGGGGGGTGAAGAAACAAGACAGGCAAGGCAGTTTGAGGGGTTTCCTGCACAGACTAGCTTGCAGGGGCAGGCGCCTGAGTGGAGGGGGGACGAGGCCAGCAAGGTGACTGTCATGGTGATCCAGTCTTTAAGTCATGGTACCAAGAGTCTGTTTTAAGCACAGTAAGAAAAGATAGGCTGAATCCTGTCAGGGGAAGGAGATAACTGAACACTTTACAGCATTTATCACCATCCAGTTATTTATTAATAATAAGAAAGGTGGGCAGTTTAGATTGGTTGGTCAGAGGCCCCCTAGGTGACCTTGAGGTTGATTTAATGACAAAAAATTCCCCTTTGGGGAAACCCACTGGGGTAAAAGCGCAGAAGAAACCTCAGGAGGCTGGAACCACAGTGTGCTGTGGTTTAAACTGGGAAGGATACAGGTGGTTGGGACGAATCCAGAGACCAGTGAGGTAGCTGTGGTGTGATGCTAAGTTCAATAAAGGATGGCTTGTTGTTTTCCTACTATAGGTCAAAGCTGGTTCTGTGAAGCAGGAATTTGAGAAGCAAGACGAGCTGAAACGCTCTGCGATGAGGGCAGTGGCCGCCCTGCTGACCATCCCAGAAGTAGGGAAAAGCCCCATCATGGCTGACTTCTCTTCCCAAATCCGATCCAACCCCGAACTTGCTGCCCTCTTTGAAAGCATCCAGAAGGATTCTGCTTCAGCCCTCAACACAGACTCGATGGAGCTCAGCTAGTACCCCCCAACTCTGCCCCTAGGTGGGCCCTTACTTAAGAGAAGGAGGCCTAACCAAGCCTGAGGCCTCACTGTCCCCCTGCCCACCATAGGCTTCTCTACTTTTGCCCTTTTGTCATCTCACTGGGAGCCCTTCTGCTCCTGGTTGGGGCTTACAGTGCCTTCTCCAGGGACCCCCAACTCGAGGCCCCCAGCAGGAGCTGCAGGGTTGCCAACAGTTGGGCCCTTTAACTCAGGACAGTCATTCAAGGAAACGGCATGGACATTTTCCAAGCCCTTCCACACAAACACAGATGCGTGACTTCACACAGGGCGGTCTGTACCTTCAAAGCGGGGAGTCCCTGCCTCACTAAGGACTAAGTAGTGTTTAGAAATACTCTTACGCTCACAGCTGCAGAAAGTTAGGAGACAACCGGCTGGCCTCTTTGCCCACCATTGTCCCAGATTTGTCACTCACACCTCTCCCACTCTTCACTTAACTTGATCTGATAGGCCAAACATTAGTGCTGGGTGGGCATCTTGAAGAGTCAAGCTACTTCTCTGAGCTTTAACATTTTAGAATTCAAAATGCTTCACTTTCTAATTGGCAGTAATGAATCTGAAATTTTTTTGCAGGGGGAGGGGGGCCAAGGTAGGGAATTAGATCTAGTTTGTTTTTTTTTCTAATTTCGAAACTCTTAGGTAGCTAACTGGGAAATAAGTACCAAGAAAGTACAGACCATCTTTTATGTCACCCACCTAGGTGTCAACAGTTGGTTTGTGTCCTGAGAAGACTTTGAACATGTTGTTTCTAGTTTTTAGTATTGAAGACACAAATATTAAACAATAGGCTAAAGAATTTTCTGTGCTATCCCAGGTTAATAAAGGACAGACCTAGTGTTACTTTTTCTGTGCACACTTCCTCTACTCAGTAGACCACTGTCTGTATACTTCCCAAGTCAATTTAAAGAAATCATGGAAACAACTCAACAATTAACTCAAATGTTTCAGACTAGGCTTTGAACTGGATGGAGGTAGGCAACCTGTAATTTACATACCCAATTTAAGGGACTTAAATCCACTCATGGCTAGCATGCCAAGAAAATTTTAAGCAGTCTAGTATTTCTGCTCAGTTGACCAGGCTGGTAGGGAAAAAAACACCCTGTAAGTGATTGTCTTGTTCTTCAGTACCTCATGCCACATCCCCAATTATCCTGCCCTTTGCTGCCAGTTCTTAGATAAGTGCTATCATAACCTTATAGACACGCCTCTTTCTTGTGCTTTGCAAATACTGCATTTTTTTTTTTTTTTTACAAAATGAAGGTTTGTGGCAACCCTGTGTTCAGCCAAATCTATCAATACCATTTTTCCAACAGCATTTGCTCACTTCCTGTTGTATTTTGTTAATTCTCAGACTTTCACTTTTTCATTATGTTATGGTGATGTGATCATTGATGTTACTGCTTGTGCCTGAAGATGGGACTGAATTGCTGCAGTCTCGTGAGATGACTTCAATGGAATTGCTTATGAGCAAAAAATTTGTTGAGATGGGATCCACTCCTGAAGATGCTGGATTGTTGAAATGACAACAAAGAACTGAAGAATATTACATCAACTTAGTTGATGAAGTAGTGGTAGGGTCTGAGAGATGGCACTCCCGATTTTGAAAGCTCTTGGGTAAAGTGCTAACAGTATCATGCTACAGAGAAATCATTCTGGACTCAGTCAATGCAGTCAACTTCATGGTCTTCATTTTAAGAAATTATGACAGCCACCCTAGCCTTCAGCAGCCACCATCAACATGGAGGTTAAGACCTTCCACCAGCAAAGATCACAACTCAAAATATGTTTAGCACTTTTGCACTAGATGGTTAGCATTTTTTGCAATAAACTGATTTTTAAATTAAGGTATGAATTGTCTAGACATGCTATTGCACATAATAAATTATAACAGTATAAACAACTATTATATGCACTCAGAAACCAGAAAGATGCGTTTGATTTGCTTCATCAGTGGTTTGAAACCAAACCACAGGATCTCGAGAAGTATGCCTATAATTCACATAGCTAAATTCTAGCTTTTGCGGCCAAAGTTTTAGGGCTGTGGTCAAAAAGGCAACTTAATTGTTAAATCCTGAGTACCAATCAAGAGGCCCAATGATGTTAAGAATCCCAGCCTTCAGAAACTGCTGTTAAGTTACCTGAAGCAGCAAGCTAGGGGAGGGTTATAAAAGGGAGACCGAAAGTTATCTTCAGGCATCCAAGGCTAATCGTAGAGGGATTTGTGCTGCATCCTGTCATGTTTTTGTTCAGAGGCTACCTCACAAGAACTACATACAGTGACCATCATCCAAATTTACAAAGTGAGGCTAAGGATGACTACTTGCTCTGAGCTGCAAGGTCCTTCAATCAAAAGTCTTAGAATGTTGCTTGGTCTGAGCCCAAGTCTCTCCCAGCCCCAACTGGAGCTGATAAAGCTGCTCTGGGCACCAGAGGCCTGTGCCCTATGAAGAATGAAGTATCCTTATAAACACACCCCTTCCAAATGGAGGATTCCAGAGCATTAATGGGCAAAAGAATAATCTCCATGCAGACACCAAGGAGGGAAATGCCAGATGGTAGTTTTATGGTTTTATTAACACAAATAGGACGTGCACAACAAGCTGTCTATTCATTTTCTTCACTGCGCAGCCTGGCATTGGGATTGGTGACTCTGATTGCCAGCTGGGCTGCTCTTTCCACAATAGCTTTGCGGTTCTTGGAGGAGACGTTGTGAGCAATCTCTGCACAGTAAGATCTGGAAGAGAAGCAGTTAGTGAGTATGGAGCAAGCCAGATGAACACATGCTCTGGAGTTTCCCTGGGAGGGCAGCAGTTTTTGATCACATCACCTCCAGAGCAATAGCACAGAGCCATGAGGGCTCTGGCAAAGTTGATGAAAAAGACCCACATAGTCCCAAATCCTAACTTTCCTAAATTCCATGGTACCAGCAGTAGGACTCTTCAAGTATTTACTGATAGTGACAGAAGTACTCACTGTCCCCTCATTTAATCCTTACAAGCAGCCTTGTAATCCAGGTATTGCCTCCTCTTACAGACAAACCATGACCCTTAAAGGTGCAAGTGAATTCCCAAGTAAGATACTTAGAAATGGACAGGGCTAGGATGGCTCAGTCCCAGATTCCAAGTTCAAACGTTCTCCCCCAATCCTTTCACAGTCAATCTGCCCAACACAGGGCAGTCTCAGGGAGCTTGGACTTGCCCATTAAGTTCTGAAACTCTCTGCAGAGCAGGAGGAGAATCCAACAGTCTGATTAAGCCATGGGTTTCCTGGCCTAGACATTCACATTTTACTTGTTTGACTGCTGCAGACAAAATTCAAATTGAGAAGTAACATTTCCTGAAGTCACCCAGCAATAATATTTCCCGAGTATCTGGCTGGCAGATACTGTTCTAATCTACTCATTCCCCACAGCTGCATCAGGCCCCAGTTCGGTAACAAATTGGCCTAATGAGAACATTTCAGTCAAGTTATGACACCATTAAGAGCAGATTAAGAAAAGACACTCTCAGGGCATCTGACTAGCTCAGTCAGTAGAGCATGGGACCCTGAGATCAAGAGTCACACACTCTACCAAATGAGCCAGCCAGGAGCCCCCAAAATAAAAAATCTTAAAAAGGACACTCTACCCGGAGGAATTTCAGCAAAAACAGAAAGAAAGCTATAAGCAGTGACTAAATCAGGCAATGAACATACACAAATTCTTTTTAAGAATTCTAGCAAAATAGCTTAAGTGTGAGACAAGCAAACCCAAAGAATTATCTTCTATAAAGGAGTCCACTCAAACTCAAAGTAGCTGTATTTTGAAATGTTCCAATTATATTTTTCAACACTTTACGCTTTTTCCAAAATACCTCAAGTCCATATCCACATGCGTATTTAATAACCAATCACTCACTCTATGTATTATCTTAAATACTTCTGTCTGCCCAGGTATCTTCCCGACACATGACAATCATTTCAAAAAAACATGTAACATTCCACCCAGTGCTTATACTCCCATCATTTACAAATAGTGTTTTCAACTGCTCAAACTGAAAAACTGTTCAAATGTTTCAAAATGCTTTTTATTTAGGGATAAGTATACAAAAATGGAACTTGTGGATTAAAGGTCATAGATTTCAAATATTTCTATGGCTCCAGATACAAACTGCCAAGCTATTTAAGAGTATCTTTTTGGTAACCAGCAACACCAGCACTGCAGCATTTTTGCTACACAAAAGGAATTGCATCTTTATGTCACAATTTTCCATCCACCTAATTGGGGTTTGGGCAGCCACCCCTAATTCCTCTGTTCACCCAAGGATTTTCAAAGGAAAATTTCCAGTATCCCAACACCCAGTTAAATTCCCAACCTAGAAAACTCAACCAAAGTGAGAATAATGGTTTTGTTTTTCTATTACTTGTGCCTACAATCACTACAGATGAAAGATCTTTGTAAGCAAGCACACACAGGTCCTATAGTTAGTCACACTCTCCACATCCTAATTAAGAAAACAGGTTTTCAGCTTCTGTTTAACAGGAAGGAAGAAAACCGTCCTCTGCTTTACCAAAGAAACACCATTCCCTCCAAACCAGATTCAAAGCATCCAAATCACTTCCCGGGTGAAATGTTTTCTCATCCCACCGCCCAAATTTTGGCCTCAGCAGTCTTTCTCACACGGCGCTCATAAAGTGTCTAACTTTCTCAAAATACTTGAAAGTAATGCTGTGAACCCTTCGTGCATTCTTGCATCTCTATGACTTTGTGCAAGTCATCCTCTGCCTGCCAAGTCTTCTTCCTTTTCTCCACCTCAGAATAGAGCTCCTTATCAGGCAACTCGTCTAACCCCATAGCCTTCTGAAGGAAGATACCCCTGGCCACAGCACTAAGTGCCCCTTTGGTCTGAGGCTATATCTGATATCCCCCCACCCCACCCCACCTCCACACACAGCAATGTTCTGCAAAGAACTGCCAAAAGGATACCAGTGTTTGTATTATTGGGCAAAGTCCTTCTCTTTCCAGATCTCAGGTCTCTACACTTTTCAGGTAAGTTCCCTTACCCTACTCCAGCAAAGGAAATACTTCGAAGTCCCCAACAAGCATTCTTTAAGCTCCTGAGAGAATATACAACTCTTCTAAATGCTAGAGTCCCTACCAAAAATGCTCACAGATGCAGACTTCTGACATCTAACCCAGAGGTGGGACCCAACTCACTTGTTGCACATCAGCAGCACTTCAAGCTCCTTGACGTTGTGCACTAGGAACTTCCTGAAGCCACTGGGCAACATGTGCTTTGTCTTCTTGTTGCTCCCGTAACCAATGTTGGGCATCAAGATCTGGCCCTTGAATCTTCTGCGCACCCTATTGTCAATGCCTCTTGGCTTCCGCCAGTTGCGCTGAAATAAACACAGGAGGGTTAGTGTCTTTGCTAACAACTTTTCCTTTTGGAGAAAAAAAAGAGGACTCAATGAAAAGGAAATATGCCAAACAGTAGCTATCTGGGTTACAGTATTTCACGACACCTTTTTATACACACACACACACAATGAAAAGGAAATATGCCAAACAGTAGCTATCTGGGTTACAGTATTTCACTACACCTTTTTATACACACACACACACACACACTCATATTTAGTGGTGGAAAAAATAGGGGCTCCTGCATTTGACTACCAGGAATAGACTCACATCCACACTCAACAAAGGAAAAGCAGACTATATACTGATAGAATGTGAAGAGGCTATATATAAAGTTCAGATGAAGAGTGAAGAGCATGGGTTTCAACACTGCACTGAAGATGTTAAGTTTTCTCATCATAAAAATAAGGATAATCTAATGTCTTGAGGACACCTAAAATGATTCAGGCCTCCAGACACCTCAAAACAGTCAGTGTCCCCGGCGATTTAAATTTCAACTTATATTATAATGAAGTGACTGAGTGCCAGTAAGGCATACTCAGGGAGACTTGAGTTTCTGGAAAGCTCTAGCACCAACCAGAGTTGTTCATCTGCCAAAGGTACTCTCTGGACCAGGTGATGCCAGAAGTCCAGAAGCCCATTTAGGAGTTCCTTCCTCCACCCCAACAAGTACTTCCATCCCGGGACGATATATACCTTAATTTTGACATATCGGTCTGACTGGTGCCGGATGAACTTCTTGGTCCTCTTTTTAACGATCTTGGGCTTCACCAAAGGTCTGAGGGCAGCCATGATGCCTTCAAGAAAGAGACAGAGATGGTGTCAAGCAGTCCTGGAAGGAGGCTTTCCTGCACAGGGGTTGAACGTTGTTGCAGAGTGTCTTCCAATCACCAGCTACTGAGCAAACTGGGAATGGAATGGGTACCTCTGCCAGGCTTGCTTTCCCTCCCGTCTCCGAAGCTGGCAGAATACTAACCACTCTCCAGACGCGATCCTGGGAGGTCAAGGGTCACATCACCCCCTAAAGCCAAGGAAGAATGCTAACAGCTTATCTAACACAAATCGACCCCAAATGTTCTCAACTTGCACAGGGCAGCAAATCCCACTTCTAGTATCCCAAACCGTAGACAGTCCAATTTCCTTTTAGATACGCAGAGCTTGGGCAGGCTACAAGAACCGGGGTCTTAGTTCACCTGTAAAATGGCAAGGATACCGCACACTGAATGCCTGCAGTGACTGAACGCAAGCAGACCTGAAGAGAAACCCATGTTTCCCTGAGGACTGTTGCTCTTCAATTCCCTCACCACAGGCCTACAAAACCACGATGTACTCAGAACATGTTTCTAGGCCTCTGAACTTCCGTTCTACCTGGAGATCATCCGAGTCTCAATTTATAACCCTCCTCAAAGCGGACTTCCCGGTCACCCCATTTTTTCCTCCTGCAGCACACTTTTTGTTCTAGTCTCCTCACCGCCTCTTTAACACCTGGTGAAGTGCGCAGCGAACGTCGCGTTAGATAAACGAACGCACCCCACCCGCAACACGATTTCCTCGCAGGACGCGGTTCTATATTCCCCGAGAGCCTGACCCGCCATCAGCATTTGTTAACGGAACTAATCGACTCGCAGCTCACGGTGGCTGGTCTGTTTTCTGAGGTGATCCGGCCGCAGCAGCAACCCCAAGACCAACCAGAAAACTGCAGAGGAAGGAGCGTCCGTCAGCGGAAAGAGAAAATACACGCGGGCACACTTCACTGACCAAGGTGATTCGAGTATTCGTCATCACACCCGAACCCTCTGGTCGCTCCACGGCTCCGACAAGCTCCCTCAGGCTAGACCCGAAGGGCGACCTTCACTCCCAGAGCTCAAACAAGCTGTCCGCAACACTGAGAGAGACGACAGGCAGCCTCCGTAGAAGGGCAAGTGGCCCTGGGAAGCGAACCTCCATCATCGGCTGGGCCGCTTCCCTGTTCCCGTACATACACCAGCCAACTGACAAGGACAAAGCCCGCCAAGACGACTGCATGGAAGGGTAAGCCTCCTCACCACGAAGCGACAAAAAGAGATGAAGACCGCACAGATGCGGATGGACAACGATTAAAACTCACCCAGTAACAGATGGCTGCCACCTCCGCAGGCAGCGCCGAAGAAGAGAGCGGAGGGTGGCGTGCGAGGGCTGATGGGACTTAACCTCTCGGTCCTGGCCCGGGGAAAAAGAGCACTTCCGGTTCTTCGTCCTTCAAAGAAAAGAAAGACTCGTCAGAGAAATACTACTGGAAAAAAAAAGTCGAGGGATACCTTTGTTTTCCTATATATTAATATCTGCGAGTAGTACTGACAATTTTTCACACCTGCTGTTGGGACTACATAGAACATTTGGAATTCTTTCTGAGCTTATAAGACCTGTCGGGGGGGGGGGGGGGGAATACACTTCCGCCAGAAATTGAAGCCATTCCTCCGGAGAAGAACCCAGGTTTATTTTATTTCCGCCCGAGTTTGTTCTGCTGCTAAGTGCGCCTCTTCGTGGCCAGGAGGGAACAAAACAGAGACTTCTTAATTCCCTCACGTGAATGTATAGAGTAGTATAGCAATGAGACTGTAACAGCTATCATTCGATGGGTTTTACTCTCCTTCCCACAATTCTGTGAGGTAGTTCTCTTATTTCCCCCAATTTACAAATGTAGAAAGGGGAGTTTGGGGATTCGACTCCAAAATCCACACTTCTAATCATTAGGTTAATCTGCTTAATGTTAAATTGTTCTTGGTTTTGTCTTACTTAGATTTTGTTTTTAATATTGTTGTAAAAAAATCACATTTCAGGATAAAAAAAATTGCACCTTGATTCCACAATTTGAACACAATGCAGATGTCATCACTGATCTTTTTTTTTTTTTTTTTTTTTTTTAAGATTTTATGTATTTGACATAGAGAGCGGGCAAGTGGCGGGTTTGGGGTGGGGGATAAGCAGGCAGTGGGAAAGGGAGAAGTAGGCTCTCCGCTGAGCAGGGAGCCCGATGCAGGGCTGGATCCCAGAACCCTGGGACCATGACCCGATTAATTGGAGAGCAGACCCTTAACCCACTAAGCCACCCAGGTAACTCCACTGATCCTGACAGTAGTTCCAGGGTCCAGATGGGGACAGAAGCTACACTGGATTGTGTTGTTCATTGGATGAGAAGTGAGAAGGGAAGAAAGGGTTGACAGCTCCTTCATAAGATTTTGACTGTGAAGGGTAGGGGAGTTTGAGGAGACCTAGAATAGTGAAATGTGAAATGTCTTGTCTGAGGTCACACAGCTGGCAAGCGATAAGGCTGAGACTGGAACCCCTTTGTGCCTATGACTACAGCAAATCTCATGGATCCTGCTTATCTTGCAGGCTCTGGGAAGTCGGATGGGTTGCAGAGCATGAAATCACTGTGCTAACAGCACCCAACATTATGTGCTGTGAAGGAAAAGGTCTTGATGGGGTCAGGTGGGCTAATCAAGCGAATGGATCAATGAACCAGAGACCATGCCTCCAACTGTGAAAGATCCAAGGGATTTGAGAAACAGTAACCAAAATGGCTCCAACTCTGCGGGATAAGAGACCCGTTGCCACTGTATTTCACAGAGAAGGGCACTGGATACCTGCACTGCCAGCTGCTTTCCCATGAGCACTGGGACAAGAAACTGGAGGTGCCATGAAACCATCCCAGGAAATATTCCTGCTATAGTCCCCTGGGGCTCAGGACATCAGTTTTCCAAACACTCGTCTGGCCGCAGCTCCTGAGCAGGAAGTCACATCAGCTGGATCACAGGTGATAAGAAAAAAACTCCAACCTAGTTTATTTCAAAAGGGCAGAGGTCAAGACAGGGAAATACTCAGAAACTGTGCATCTTTCCTGGGTTACATCTGCCTTCTGAGACACTGGATACTTTTGCTCTAGCTAGAGCTGGTTCCAGGCCATTCCACTGAAATGACTTCTTTTATCTGGCTCTTGACACTTCCCCGGTGACTATGGCCCCAGGTTGCTAGAGGCACTGGTCACAGTCCCAGGATGGCTGGATCCCACAACACCTTGGTCACTCTAGTTGATGTAGTAGACTTTGGGGGCATCGTAATAGCCACAGGTCATGTAGTTCATGTTCCCAATGGGCCACCAGTGGTCAGGGTGGTAGGTGGCTGAGTAGGCATGGGGCTGGGGTTGGACACAACTGAAGAGTGCCAGGCTCCGGTCCATAGCCACAGTGGGCAGGTAGAGCTGCAGCTTGTCCAGGAGGTGCCCCGGCCAGAAGAAATTGGGGTGAGTTCGCTGTCGACCTCTGGGGCTCTTCACTTGCAGCTTCCTGGAGAAAAAGAAGACAGAAGTGTGTCATGGTAGACTACCTGGGGCCAGAGCTTCTGCTCAGCAGAGTAGGCCAACTGTGACCAGAGTGGAGGTGTAGCATTGTGCTAAGCCCTTCAGCTCCAAGCGCTAGGTTCTGTTACCCTGTCTACCTTACCAATGAGGATCTGAAGACGTAGAGAGGATAAGTCATTTCCTCAAAGTCACTCAGTGAGCAAGTGGCAGAGTGCAGGCTTGATGCCCAATATGCTGTCTCTAAAACCCAAATTCTTTTTTTTTTAAGTTTTTATTTCTTTATTTGACACACACAGAGAGACAGCAAGAGAGGAAACACAAGCAGGAGGGAGTGGGAGAGGGAGAAGCAGGCTCCCCACCAAGCAGGGAGCCCAATGCGGGGCTCTATCCTAGGACCCTGGGATCACACCCAAGCCGAAGGCAGATGCCTAACAACTGAGCCACCAGGCGCCCCTAAAATTCATATTCTTAAATGTACACCATTTTCCTGTGAGGTTCAGAGCATAGTCTCTGGAGCCAGCATTGCTGTGTTCAGATCCCTGCTTCACCACTTAATAGATGGGTGGCTTTGAGTAAGTGCATTAATTTTTCTGTGCCTCAGTTTTCTCTTCTGTAAAATGGGTATGCCAAGAGTCACTTTATAGGGTTGCTAAGAGGATTTAAATGAGTTAAAACATGGAACACAACACAGCAGTGTCTGCCTGGCACCCTAAGCAGTTTTACCATTTCTCAGCTCTCAGGTACCTCCTCCAAAGGGAGGCGGGTCCTCCCTCCCACCCATCCCCTTCCAGAGTTGGATGATTGCTACAGACCTGGTGAACTCCTCAAACTCCTTAAAGTGTATCTTCTTGACTTTCTTCAGTGTTTTCCTAGTGGATAAGAGAGAAAGGTCTCTTGTCAGGAGAGGGGAAATCCAAGTTAATGGGGCCTCAGTACACGGAGGTGGGCCTGTCAGTAAGCCCAAACCAGAGCTCCAAAAGCAGAGTTTCTTCTTCCTGAGGTGGGACCCAGCCTCTCTCCCTCCATGCTCCAGTGGGACCCACAGTGGGCTTGGTCAGCCAGGCCTGGGCTCACATCCTGGCTGGATGGGTGACTCTGGGCAGGCCACTTCCCTTTGCAAAGCCTTATGTTTCTTATTACCCAGAACAGAGACCTCCCGAGGTAGCTGAGAGATGCTGCTGAGGCTGAATCCAGCTTTTGGAATAGGTGTGGTGAAAACTAACTCCCCAAGCATAGACTTGGCAGACATCACTAATCGACCACAGACAGCACTCTCTCCCAGCAAGCCTGCATCTGGCTTCCAAAACCTTGACAACACATTTCAGGTAGCAAGACAAAACACATATCCGTCCCTGCCCTTGGGGCCCTCTCTTTATCCTTTATGGCTGTGGCCTACTTAAGCATGGATAAGAGTCTGTTTCTCATGTTCCCACCCACTCCCTAGGTTCATGGTGCAGAAATGGAAGTCATCCACCCAGGAGCTGGAATGCTTATGTAACAGATGAAAAGCTGTGGCTCAGACAGTGAAGCACCTTGCCCACTTAACCTGTAGGGTGCCTAATTTCCTCTTGCATCCTATCCATTCTGGCCATACCATCCAGTGGGCCGCTGGCAGGGATCCAGAATGTAGGCAGTTCCTGGTGGGGAGCAGGCCCTTCTCCATCCCACATAAGCCCCATCCCGCCTCGGGGATGCTGCTCGTTCTCCAGTCTGCAGTCTCCAACACATGCTGGTTTATCACCTGCCCACGGGTCCCCTCCTTCCAAAGAAGGACATTTCCTTAGAGAGGACTCAGGTTGGTCTGAGGCTCAGAGACAGGCCCCAGTGCAGAATTCTTTCCTCCTCCTAAGGGCTGCAAGCCTACCTCTTGCCAGAGAAGGCAGGACAAAGAAGGGACTGCCACACCTGTCCTCTGTAGGGCCCCTGATGGCCCGCCCATGATTTGTGAAGGAGCCTCCCCATTTCTTGAAGAAGTCCCTCTTTTTAATCTTTCCCAGAAAGCTTGAGATCATGTAGGATGTGGTTGGGAGAGTAGCTGTATGGGGGTGAGGCAGGGAGGCTGCGGCCCTCAGACATGTGCCAGGGATGACACCTGGTGACCAGTGGGGTTGGACATGCTGGGCATGCTTGGACACAGGCACTGGTGCACCATGACACCTTAGGTAGGCCACCATCCTATCCCCAGCACTGAAGGAGCAGCAGTAGGACAGAAGGCAAATGGCAGGGAACACAGGGGGTCTGACACTCAGCTTGTCAGCCTTCTTAGCCAGAGCCTCGCTGAAGCCCTGGAGCTTGAGCAGGGCCAGATTTGGACTGAAGATCTTCAAGTCTGAGTAGTAGCCTCCCGGCTGCCGGATCGGGCGCACCTGGTCCTTCTGGAAAATGATCTTGTCTCCTGGGTACAGCAGGGCTGCAAGCAGCAAGAGAAATGTGACCTGTCAGCTCAGGATCCCTCTTCCCCTGAGCCTCTGGGGCAGAGGGAGGCTTTTTTTTTAATAGACATTTTTGTTTGAAAAGATTTTTTTCTTAGATACATGCACATTTTTATGTTTAAATGACTGTAGATTCACAACAAGTTGCAAAAGGAGTGTAGAGGGTCCCTTAAACTCTTCCCCTGGCTTCCCTGAATGACAATGTGGCATACAACCACAGTGCAATGTCAGGAAGTGGGCCTGGTACAACACCGCTCTCTGAACTAGAGATGAGGGAGCATGTTCATAACCAGTTCAGCCACGGCCCCGAGGCCTGGGTGCAGGTAGGATGGAGTGAGCACTCTGCAGGGGTTGTGCTGGTCAGGAACCCACAAGGAGGAGGGGAGATTCACCCAAGACTTCACTAGGTTAACTGAGTCTTAGTCGATGGCAGCTTTCTCCTTGCCCAGAATTAATCTCACAGATATCCTTGGGAGACTGCTCTAAGAAGTCAGAGCACAAAAAACACTGGGCCAGGGGTTCTGTCTTCCTGCAGCCATTGAGCAGTGCTTGTCCCAAGATGGCAACACATAACTTACTCATATTCTAAAAAAAGTAATAGAAGGTTACATTCCAGGTTATAAATGGTGCTTATCTGCGGGCTGGGCAGGGACTGTGCAGATAAGAGGGGAGAGGGAAGGAGGATATGCAGCATCAACATTTTAGAAAAGTACACAGGATTTTTTAAAACCACATTTAAAGATATATCTATGTAATACATATAATATATACGTATAATATATATACGCAATTTAAAAATAATTTACATAAATAATTTTGCATAAATGGAAAAGAAAAAGAGGTCTATGAAAGGACAATCTCTAAAATATTAATGATGTCAACTCAAGCTGGGGAAATTTTTATCTTTCTGTTTTCAAGGAAAGCTTAAGTGAGCAAGTATTATCTATAAAATCAGGGGACAAATGATAAAGCCGTATTCACTGGGGAGAGGCGAAACGCCTCAGAGTTGTAGAACTCTAGCCCTTGAGTTTAAGGGCTGGAGTCAGAGCCCACCAAGTTCTAGTCCAGAACACAGACCCGGAAGTCCCAACGTTTGAGTTTCTTTACTCACAGCAGAGCAGGCCTCTGTCACAGAGACAGCCAATAGATAGTGGCCTGGATGCTGGTCAGAGGTGGACTAGAATTTTTTTCCATCTAGAACAATCAGAAGCAAAAGGAAGCTGCCTCCCCCGACCCCTGGATGCTCCCGTGTGCCCATGAGTGTGAGATCCTTCCAGCTGGTGAGGTGGACAGGCCCAGGAGCTAGCAAAAGCTAGCAGTGGAGGCGATCAGTAGTGGTTCAGTGTTCCGAGGGGACAAAGGAGGCACATCCCAAGGAAAGGCCTGGCCCGCAGGGCAGCCCCAGGTGTAGGCGTGGCAAGCCTGCCTGCGTTCAGAAGACAGTTAGCTGCCCCTCCACCACTAGCCAAGACCAGGAAATGTACACAATCAGGGAAGACGAGTCTCCCTGAGGAAGAAGGAAGGAAGGATGATGCGTCCAGGATTTCCTGTCTCTGCCTTCCCAGCCCAGGGGGGCAGCAATTGGCCGCCCAAGTGAGGGGGTGCAGTGCACCCAGGAGACAACGACCCCTCAGGTTGGTTTGCCCGTGTTTCTGGAGGCTTTTGGCCAAACGCTTTTGTACAGACCTGTTATAAGCTGAATTGTGTCCCCCCCAACTCCCACCCCAAGGCCAAATTCATTTACTGAAGCTCTAACCCCCTGAAACCTCAGAATTTGTACTTGGATAGAGGATCTTTCAAGAGGAGATCAAGCAGATGAGCCTGGGCTCAAATCTGATTGGACCGGTGTCCTTGTAAAAGGAGATCTGGACACAAGAGAGGCACTAGGGGCGTGAGTGCACAGAGGGGAAACCATGTGAAGAGGTAGCGAGAAGGTGGCCATTCTGTGAGCCCAGGAGAGAGGCCTCAGAAGAAACTAGCCCTTCTGCATCTTGATCTTGCACTTCTAGCCTCCAGAAGTGTAAGAGAACAAATTTCTGTTGTTCAGCCCAGTCTGTGGTATTTTATTGTGGCAGCCTGAGCAAATTAATACAAGACCTAGGGCCCTGTACAATGTGCACTTGCTTCCCTCTCTCTTGGGAAAAAGATGGAAATAGTCAGTTGTGACGGCTAACTTATTCTCAGGGAAGTCACACGCCTGTCCGTGTGCCCCTTTCTCTGAAAGCCACACTACCCAGTTTGGCCATGGTTCCTTCCTGGCCACTTGGGAAACCTCTGCCCTCAAGAGCAACTTACTCTTTCATGCTTTTAAGGCCTGAAGTGGGACCTTCCCGTTAAATTTATAAATTCACAGATTTGGGACAGCAACATCGCAGGGTGATCATTGAGGGCTTATGGGGCACTCCCCCATCCCCGTCTCCCAGAAGCACATGCTCTACCCAGAGGTGTGGAGGGTTTAGGTCTGCTTGGATATATGGAAACACAATTCTCCCTCAAACAGAGGGTGAGACCAGTGTGGAAATCCAGGGCCCAGTCCTGTGGTCTGAGCAGAGAGCAAAGGGCCTCAGCAGAACTTGCCCCCTTGTGTATTCCTACCTCCGTGTTGCAGAAGAACCGAGAAACAGACCTGACCTAGGAAGTGGTTTTGGAAAAGCCCAGTACAATCATAGTGGTTATCACTTCTATCATATCTCCCTCTTTGAAAATGGCACTGTTCCTTTCTGCTCAACTTCAGGGCTCCCTCACCCTGAACTCCTGTTCTAGAATGCCTAGCAGCTCCATTGGGGGAAACCAGACCTCTGTGTCTGTGGAGCCTGGGTACCTCCAGGATTCTAGAAATCCTACCTAACTGGAAAACAGACTGGACTGTTCCTCCCCTCCCCCTCCCCCTTTCATACCCCCACCACAGGTCACAGCAGTTTAGCTGGGTATATGTCAGCCGGGGAAGGACAAACCACAGGTGAATGCCACCTGCACCCAGGTCCTGGGCCCTCTTGGCAACCTCCCAAGGGCCAGCCCCCAAAGCCCTTACCTTTCATGAGGATGTCCTCCGTCAGCGGGAGGCCGTAGTACTCACAGAGCTTGTGGCACTGCAGGTAGACCAGAAAGTTGTCCCTGCGGGACATGTCGACGAGCTCCCTCATCTCCCCGTGCAGGGTGGACGGGAGACAGTGCTCATCAAAGTGCTTATTCCCACTGCGCACCAGGCGGCACCGCTCCAGGTACTGGATGGAGGGGATCTTGAGCTGCAAAGAGAATGGAGGTTGGCACACACTTTTCTCCAGCTTCTCTTTGCCTTCCTGGCCAGAGGCAGATGTGGCGCCTCATCTCCATCTCCCCCATGAAGGGAAATGGCAAAGAGTGCAGGGAGGGACCCAAGTTCAGACTCTGAAGTCAGTACCTTGGGAGAAAAATCACACATAGTCAAGGTCACCCCCCAAGAGCACTTGAATGGCTAAGCTCAAGGCCGGCAGTGCTGTGTGAGTGTGAACAGCCCTGTACGTGGAGCTGCATGTCATTATGTCATAGGTACAGTAGGGTGCGACGTCAGTGCCTTGGTGAAACAAGACATCCACAGGCTTGGCTGCACCAGGATTTAAATTAGGCGCAGATATCTGTGCTTTTGAGGTTGAAGCACAGTGTTAAGAATAGCTGAGCAAAGCCAAAGAAGCCTGCGGAATGCCGAGCCATGTTTGGCCTTCTTATTTATTTACAAGGAAATTAAAAAAACAACAACAACTATATTTTTGCAGCATCTAACACCAAGATCAGCAAAGTACAGCCCACAGGCCACATCTGGCTCAGCACCTGTTTTTATAAAAACGGTTTTCTTGGAACACAGAGGCACTCATTTGTTTCGTGGCTGCAGTCTGTGGTTGCTCTTGGGTAATAGTGGCCACAGAAACTATAGAGCCCCAGAAGTCTAAAACAGCGTTGCCTGGCTCTTTACAAAGTTTGCTGATCCCTGCTCAAATATGTTGGGGTTTTCTTGTCATGAAGTGAATCAGATCTTAACTGATATAGCACTTATAGTGCTTAACATTTTATTATATATATATATATATATATATAATAAATAGAATATATTAATATATTTTATATACTTATATAATTAATTTAACATAGAGTATTATAATATCATAATATTATAATATATCTTTATATTATATTTATTATATATAATAAAATATGTATTTATATATAGTATAATGCTAATATTGTCTGCCTCCCTGCCGGCAGGGGTTGTTTTGTTCTCTGCTAAAAGAGTGCCTGGCACATTGCCATCTCTCGATAAATATTTGTTGGATGAATTCATTCACGCCATCCATTCTTCTTTCACTGGTCATGTGTTTCTGGAGTGCCCACACAGTGGCAGGCCCTGTGCTGGGCACTTGGATTCCAGCTGTGATGGAGATGCAGCCCTCAGACCTGGTCTCAGGATGCAAAGTCACAGTTAAGAAATGGGAGGAGGGGCACTCCATACTCTCAGAAACATTATCTCATTTCTTCTTCGGAGAAACTTTGTGAGGTAGGTGTTGTTCTCATTATCAGATGAAGAAGCCTGTTCCCTGGAGTTCTGCAGCCTGAAGGTGCAGTGAACTTGAACCCGAGCCTGTCTAGGCACCTAGCCCCATGCCCCTCCTGTTGGCCTGGGTACCTTGTGCTGCCGCTTCCTCTCACGGTACCGCTTGCCAACGTCTTCCATCTCCTCCAGAGTCATGGGCCGTGCCTCCATGTGGGTGTCAACCAGGGGCACAGTCAGCAGGTCCATCTTGCAAGGCTGTGGGGCCAAATCCACCTGGTTCTTGGATGCACTCTGGAGGGAACCTCTGTGCTTGGTGGATCTATAATCTGAAAGGACGGAGAGACTATGATGAGGCCCACCTAAGGAATCCATTGAGTGGTTAACTGATGGGACCAAGCAGGTGTGGGCCACCCCTCTGCTCACTTCCCACGTGGCCCGTCTGTGCCATCTCTGTTTCCACAATGGCATCTCTTGTGCACCACAGTCCCAGCCTTCCTATTACCCCTCCCATCCTCTACCATCCTGTTTCCATCAAACAACAAATAGGACCTTTACAAAATATAATCACCTCATTCCCCTGATGTCTTCCCACAACACTCGGACTAAAGCCCAGAATCCTCTTCCTGGTCTGCAAGGTTCTACGGGATCTGGCCTCAGCTCAGCATCCACCCAACCCATCTTCTAAACATTACCCCTCCCTCACTCCCCCAAGCCACCCTAATGGCTTTCTGTCCCCTGAAAACTTTCCCAAGTCAGGGCCTTTGCCTTTGTAGCTCCAACTGCCTAGGATGTGCTCCACCAGACTGGTTCCTCTTTACTCACTCAAGTGTCAGCCCCAGAGCTGCTTTGTAAAGAGGCCTCCCCTGACCACCACTTCCTCACTCTGTCCTGTTGTCTTTAAAGCATTAATCACGACTAGACATCATCTTGGCTAACCTGCTACATGGAAGCTCATTGGCTTCTTTATTCCTGTGTTCCCAGTTCCTGGTGTTTTTTGAAGGGTGCCTGGCACATAATAGGTGCTCAACACAGATATGGATGGATGAAAGCCTCCCATTGCCCCTGCCCTAGTTCAGGGCTCCACTGTCCTGAGATGACATGAAATCATGGTCCAGCCATCCTCTAGTATCCAGACTACAGACTGGTGGCTGAGCTTCAGCTTTCTCCTCACCGAGTGTGAAATGCAGCTCTGACCTCCAGGGACTTGGAGGGTTATCTGAGCTGCTGCTGTGGGTAAAACGACCCAGCCCACAGCAGGTGCTCCCAGATGCTACCGCCTTCCCTTTCTGAGCTGGACACCCAGAGTCTTGACACTGCTGCCCCTCTAGGCAAAGCAAGTGATACCCAAGTCTGCTTACCCTGCCCACTGATGCTGTCCAGGAGAAAGGGCTCCATGCTGACACTGAGATGGCACCATTCAAGCAAATACCTGCTCTTGACTTCAAGTCTATTTATTGGGAAATAACAGGCCCCAAATACCTTTGCTACAAACATGCATTATGAGTACTGTGGTCATTCACTAAATGGCTCATAGCAAACCACATGAATAAGGGTGAGCTTTGGTAATTTATAATGAAAAGTCAAAAGAGCATGGATGGGGAAGCAAGCCTGACTTGAGGCAGCCCTGAGCACATGCTGGACATGAAGGGTGCTGGAGATTATCACTGGGGTTGGTGGTGGTGACATGAGCAGGAGGTGCCTGGAGGGTGCTCAGATTCCCTGGGACTCTGGAAGAAGAAACCTCTTCCCTCCCCTCCTCCCCCAAGGCTCTCCTCTGTCCCCAGAGAGTGTGAGGAACACCCCACATCAACATCTGAAATGAAACTCCTTCCAGCCTGGTGGGTGGGGCCAAAAGCAAGATTTATTTGATTCAGAAAAAGAAAGATGTTATATTTGGGGATTTTTTATATTGTTGTTATAGTTATTATATGTTATATTTGATTACATTTGGGGAGGGCTCTGGAAAGATGGGTGGAGGTTAAAAGGAGAGCTTTAATTTTATCTGTAGTTGTTCAATTTAAAATTTTTTTGCACCAACAGTGGCACTAAGCTCTAAAGAACCATGATGTACCCTTGTGTTATAGAGTAAATTCATAGCCAGTGCCATGGCTGGTCCATTTCTAATTTGCCTCTGTCCTATATTTGGACAGAAGTGGTTCCACAAGCACATGACCTAGCAAATGGAACTTGAGCTGTGCACAACTCATACAACTGTTCATAGCAACCCTGCTAATATCTCTGATAGCAGAATATCAAAATAGATTTTCCAGTAAACTCTAAACATGTGCTAATTCTGGTTTCTGAATTTTAGTGGGTTTTTGGGGGGGTTGAATTTTAGTTAACTTTTTATCAGTAAAATATAGATTAATAGTAAGAAGGCCTTGGGCCCACATACAAGTGGAAAGGTCTTCTGTTTGGGTCAGATATCAATCTATCAGGTAAGCATTGGAGGGCTGAAACTACCTTTGGAAATCCTCCCTTAAGGATAAGGGCTGGGCCTCAAGATCTTCGAATGGATATGGTAGCTGAGCACTCATGAGAATATCTACTCTTTAGTTGATTGTTTCACCTGGGGATTCTAGAAGCTTGGCCCACCTATGGTAAGCCAAAGTTGGAGAATACACTCAGAAAGTAAGCCAAGGCTGCCTCCACCCTGCTTGTTCCCAGGATGGGGAAGTGGAGACATGGGGTTGGGGGGTGGATACGTACACTCCCTCGCAGTCGACAGGGTGCTTCTCTGCTCACCCAAAGACCACTGCTTGTAGGTGTTGGCTAGGATATCCATGGTAATGTTGTTGCACTTTCCCAGAGAGCTGAGATATATCACAACATCCTCCATCTCCTCGTTTTTCAGAGGGACTCCAACCTGAGGAGGGAAGAGAAGCCACCAAAGTGGGTGGGCTCCACTCCAAACATCCAGCCAGTATGGCCAAAGCCATAGCAGCCTGGCCCCACCTCTCTTGTCTAGTTTCTGGTTTCATCCACCACCACTCCTAGCTCATGCCCAAGGCCTCTGCCGCAGGAGCTTAGAGCCCCTTCCCAGGCCCTGAACACACTCTACACTTTCTCACCCTCTGCCTTTACTCAGGTGTTTCCACCTATCTGAAGAACTCCTATCCCTCTTTCAAAACCCAGTCCAGATAAGCCACCATCTTTGCAGAATCCTCTCCTTCTTCCTTCCGGATCACCACCCCACTCCATACCGAGCTCAGTGCCAGCTTTCCCAGGCCGGACTGGAAAAAGGATTTCACGTCTACCATCCTTGTCCGTGAGAAACACATTAGCCTCCTTTAACTGAAGTAAAAGTGGATCAGAAATATGATACACGTTACTCTTTGAAGAATAGTGAGTAACTTTGTAGAACTGTAATGCTTGCCATCAATACCAAATATTCAAGAGGAAAAGTCTTAAAGGAAATATAATTTTGTATACTGCAGTAATTATTCACTGAGCTTTCCTCAAAGAGGGTTAGAAGATGCCTAGGATGAAAGGATGTAATATTTTATCTTTTTTTGGTTATGATGATTAAAAACACTTTATCTTTTTTTCATGTTTTGAAAGATTGTTTAGATCAGTACATATCAGGAAACAATAGTGTGAAGACTGGTGATGACTCAAAACCATAAAAGATGGTGGGCTGAAAGATGGTAGCTGCCAGCTTCCTAAAGTGTTTTGTAAAGGAAGCTTGTATTCAAAGTATATAAAAGCTTAATTCATGCAGACCAGAGGTCAGCAAGCTTCTTCTATACAGGGCCAGATGGTAAATATTTTAGGCTCCATGAACCATATGGTCTCTCTCATAACTACCCAAATCTACCACTGTAGCATTAAAACGGCCATGACAATGCATACAAATGAGTGTAGCTGTGTTCCAATAAAACTTTATTTACAAAAACAGAGGCAGGCTGGATCTGACTTCTGGGCGATAGTTAGTAGACCCCTTACTAGACCAGTGGAACTTTCTGCAATAATGGAATGTTCTGTAACTGTGTGGCCTGGTAGAGGAACTGCTCATCATGTGTGGTTACTGAGCATCCAAAATGTGGTTATTGTGAGTGAGGAACTGGATTTTAAAATTTTATTTCTTTATAATTAACTTAAAATCTTGGCTAGCCCTTGAAAGTGTGGCCCGAGGGACAGTACTATAAACATCACTGGGAGCTTGTTAGAATGTAACATCTCAGGCCATGCACAGAGGTACTGAGTCAGAAGCTGCATTTTTAAGAGACCTCTATATGATCATGTGTCAGTGACAGCTGGAGAAGGTCTAGAAGGTTCTAGAGGCAGGACTGACAGCCCAGCAATTTCTGTGCACAGGTCTGGGGTCCAATGGACAAGACAGTGATTCCTCATGAAGTTGATTGGTTATGGGGTTGGTTCTGCAGACTTTCCACTCAGATAGGGGCTTTTTAGGTTAGACCCATGCAGGGGTGCTTTTAGGGGTCTGAAGAGGTCACAAATTATGCTACGTTTTCCAAGTTGGCTTTATAAGTAACAAGGCTGATAGTTTGAGTCCCCTGCGTCTACTTTTCAGTTGCCAGGACAAGGCTGATAGTTTGAGTCCCCTGCGTCTACTTTTCAGTTGCCAGGACCTGGATGCAGGCAGCAGTGGGGGCAGGGAGCATGGACATCTTCCCCACTCAGGCCAGCCCGGAGGGAGGACAGGAGGCACTTACCGCCTTCAAAGCTGCCATGAACTCCTCCCTAGAGATCCTCTGGTTCTCACCCCAGTCCACCTTGCCAAATATCTCCAGGATCTTCATCTTGCGGCTGCGCAGGTACGAGTACAAGGTGGTCAAGGCAGAAGGCTTGGGCAGTCGGAGCTGGGGCACAGGTCGGCGGGAAGGCCGGGGGCTCTTCTGCGAAAGGTAAGAGAGTGGGGTAGAGGGGGAGAATTCAGGGGAGACAGGCTACTGGAGTGTGATTCCCAGAGTTAGAAAGAACAGGAAGAGCAAGTGGCCGAGCAGCTCTAGACAGACAACAGGATGGAGTGCAAGGGGCACTGGACTCGGGGCAACTGCCTGTCGCTATAGATTCTTTTCATCTTGGGACCTCCATTTTCCCATTGGAAACAAGAGGTCTGGATATTATGAGAACTAACATTTCGTTCTTACCCCATTTCTCCTGTCAGACAAGTCAGGAGTATAATCCCACTGGACTCTCAGTGCCCCCAGACACATGCCCCCACCCAGAGCCAGACAAGACTCTAATCCTCCTACCTCCCAGTCTTTGCTCCTGCTGGGCCTCCTGACCAGAATACCTTTCCTCCTTTCTCTACCTGTCCAAATCTTACTTTTCCTCTAATTCCAGGTTATGGGGAATATTTCAGAATAATACCCGTCACCTTGGTGCAGCACCTGACAGTTTACAAAGGGCCTTTCTGTTCCCTGGTTTATAGTTTCTCTGCATTTGGGACCCACCTCTATTAATGGTCTACAGCAAACTGTAGTTATCGATCTGATGTGTCTTCCTCCCCCATTAATATCTGAACATCTTGAAGGAAGACCATGTCCTATTAAGCTATATACCCTTACCTCCCGTCCCCCTACTGAAAAATCCTCCAGCCCCAGGCAGACAGGCAGTCATTGCTTGCTGAATGACTAAATGATGCTGTAAATTAGGTATTAGGTATGACTTTCCCTTTTTACAAATGAGAAAACAGGTTCAGTGAAGTGAAGTTGGCTCATCCAGGTTCACACGACTCTTGAGCAGTAGAGCTGGGTTTCTAACCCAAGTCTAGGGCTTACTCATAGCACCGTGCTGCTGTCAGGAAGGGTATGTGAGACCTAGGAAATTTGGGTTTGGACTCTGATTATACCAAGGACTGACTCTGATATCAGTGAGACGGCAATCAAAAGGACAGACATAATATTGAGTGCTTGCTCTGTGGCCGGCACTGTCCAAGGCACCTGATATAAATTCATCCATTTAGATGTCACAGCAACCCTAGAAAGTAGGTACAATGGTTATCCACATTTAATAGATTGGAAAACTGAAGCCCAGATCATAGAGCTAGGAAGTAGCCAAGCTAGGTTTAAGTTATCTGACCTTTTACCCCAACTTAACCTCACCTGGGAGAAATTTCAAGTGTTTGCATTACAAGGGAATGTCACAGACACCAAGCATTGGGGGATGAGGGCTTTGATACTGACTCCCACTCACTGGGGCACCTGGGTGGCTCAGTGAGTTAAAGCCTCTGCCTTTGGCTCAAGTCATGATCCCAGGGTCCTGGGATGGAGCCCTGCATCGAGCCCTGAATCGGGCTCTCTGCTCAGCAGGGAGCCTGCTTCCTCATCTCTCTCTGCCTGCGTCTCTGCCTGCTTCTCTGCCTACTTGTGATCTCTGTCTGTCAAATAAATAAAATCTTAAAAAAAAAAAAAAAAGATTTCCATTGACTACTTCTATAGGCCTGGACGATTGACTGGCCTCGTTGAGCTTCTAGTTCTATCTTTATAAAAGGGAGTTCCTCATTTTTTCTTCCAGGCTCGCAGCTCTGATCCTCACAGCGGCACTAGGAGCACCTGCCTGGCACGCATCAACCCTCAACAAATATGTGACCATGAATGAATGAATGAACAATGAGTATTTTAAAATGTCCCATAGATGGAATGCCAGGAATTATCCCTCCTCAGGTGGTTTTAAAATACGGTTACAAATTCTTCCACTCCTCCCTTCTGAGATGGAGCCTGGTTCCCCTCCCATCGAGTGTGAACAGCCCTAATGACTTGCTTCTGCCAGATAGAATATGGTGAAAGTGATCATGTGATTCTCTTGAAACTGTGATCTCCCGAGATGAGGTCATAAGAGGCATCACAGCCCTCCTCCTTGTTCTGTCCCCAATACACCCCCCTTTTGGGACTTCTCTGTCCCTCTTTGATGGGGGGACACCCCCTATTCTGCCTAACCACAGGGAATGAAATGACAGTATGCCCCTAACACCTTCAGTCTCTTCATCATCAAGTGGGGCGGCTCACCTTGGTGGCTCTGGTAGGAGTCAGACAGGCCAGCAAATGGGCTTCATGCTCCTTTCGGATCATGTTTAAGACCTTGGCCTCTGAAGGGGTGAGGCAAGGCTTGTTCTGCAGCCACTTCTCTGTGTCGCCGAATGACTCCAGGTTCTGCCGAAGCTTCAGTCTCTGGCTGAGCCAGGTCTTTGCATCATCTGGCTGCCCCAGGATATCCCCGGCTCCCAGGACTTTGAAGCTGGATATTGGCTGTGGGGGAGTCTGGGCTTGGCCCGTGAGATTGATGGGTATTGGATCCTCATTTTGAGGCAAGGTGATGATCCGCCGGCGGCTCTGAGGCTGGTGGAAAGCCTTCTGCTTGAACTGCTTGAAGCAGTGGGCAATGACTGGTTCAGGATTGAAGATGGGGTCCTTGCTGGAGGTTTCATCATCATCTGAGGTCTTAGACTGGCAGAGCCCTTGGGGGAAGAGTGTTAGGAGGTGAGTTTCTTTCAGGAAGAGGACTAACAGAGTCAGGGAAGAAAAATGCTACAGCAGCAGGCTGATTGATAGGGCATCTGGGTTCCAGGTCTGGCTTTATCATTGCTTTGCTATCATAATAATTGTGTACTTCTGAAAGCAGGCACAATGCTAAAAGCTTTATATGCTTTTTCTTACTTAATCTTACTCTTCCCCAACCCAGCACTCCTTACCAGTAATCAGAATGATCTTTAAAAAAAAAAAAAGATTTATTTATTTATTTGAGAGAGTGAGAAAGACAGAGAGAGAGAGAACAAGCAAGGGGAGGGGCAGATGGAGAGGGAGAGAGAGAATCTTATACAGGCTCTACACCCAGTGAGTAGCCCCACATGGGGCTCAATCTCACAACCCTGAGATCACGGCCTAAGCCAAAATCAAGAGTTGGACGCTTACCCAACTGAGCCACCCATGTGCCTCCAGAACGATGGCATTCTGGGGGCTCTTGGGTGGCTCTGTCATTTAAGCATCTGCCTTCAGCTCAGGTCATGATCTTGGGGTCTGTGTCAGGCTCCATGCTCAGAGGGGAGTCTGCATCTCCCTTTCCCTCTGCCCCTCGCCCTGTTTGTGCATGCACTCTCTCTTGAATAAGTAAATAAATAAAATCTTAAAAAAAAAATAAAAATGCCATTCTGATTTGGTCTGATCATCTGAGCAGAGGCTTTGGAGCCAGAATACTCCAGCCGTGTCCTGGCTCTGTTGCTTCATGGCTGCATGATCTTGGACAAGTTACTTAGCATCTCTATCTCAATTCTTCATGTGCACAATGGAGAAAAAGAGGGTACCTACTTTACTGAGTGGTGGAGATGGTTAGAATCAGTCCATTTTAGAAGTGTTTTGTTTATACTAAGTACACAGTTATTTTTATGTACTCGCCCTTCACCTATTTTGAAACCCTTCCACGACTTTCAAAGTTCCATGATCCTCCTCTGCCAGCCTTTTCTACCTCATCGCTTGCCTGTCTTTCCTTAGTATAACCCAAATGCTTTGACCTCTCTCAATGATCCCTGAATGTTCTAAGCATCCAACATCCAACATCCAACATCCAACAAGGGTGTTCATCTGCCAGAAATGTTCCCTTCCCTACCCATCCCCTCCTCACTCCTCATCCTCAGGCCACATGTTACCTGTACAGCTCCCAAGCTCTGTTATATCCTCATATTATCTCTGTGTAATATAACCTATACTTTTCCTTTGGACCACTTCATGTTGAATGAGACCTGTTTTGTTTGACATACTCCTTAAAATTTTCCTACTTGAGTTTTTACACTGGGGCATGCCCTCTCCGGGTTGCCATAGTCCCCACCATTCTCTATAGTCTCACATGCACATCAGTTCACTTATTAAGTGTGTGCTTCAGGTAGACATTTGTGTTTGAAATCCCTGGTGTAATTACTTGGTCGATGTTTATTTTTTCAATAGACTATAGACTGGGACCTCATCTCTTCCTGCTGGAGTCCCCGCACCTCCACATGCCAACATACAGAGGGAGCTCAGTAATTGTTTGGTGAATGAGTGGATGTCAAATGGACAGACCCAATAAGCCAGCTCTATGATTATACCATTTTACAGATAGGGGCACAAAGGTCCCAGGAGGCCTAAGTTCACACAGTTGATTAGTAGCAGAGCTGGGACAGATCAAATGAATAACAGATATGTTTTAAAATTCAGAAGGGATATAACATTATTATTAAAAACACTGTCACCATATTTTCCTTTGAAAACCCAAACTCCCTTGTTTTAAATCCCTTTCATTGCCTCCAAAATAAAATTCAATCTCCTTAACCTGGCCCCACTGAAACTACCCACCTTTGCCAGATTCTATAATGGGTTCTTCTCTTGTTCCTTCTGGCCTTCCCCAGTATTTGTACCCCCAAACTGAGCTACCATTCCTTGGTTCCTTTGCCCCAGCCACATACTCTTTCCTCTCTGGAATACTCTTCAAGACTTAGGTTAGGCATCACCATCCCCTGAAACCTTCCCACCCCTCAACCACCACCCTCATGTCCACTCTGGGTTCCCACAGTGCCCATGCCCATCCCCATCATAGCATTTACCATATTTTTCTGGATGAAGCTGCTTTCTGAGTCTTTCTCTCCCAATGGCCTGTGAGTTTTGCAATGTTAAGGGCTGTGTCCTAGAGCCCATGTATCCCTGGTCCCCAGCCTGGCACAAAGTGAACATTCAGGACATTTGTTAAGTCTCCTTACAGTGCCCATGTGTTTCTTTCAGGTCAGAAAATAATGATTATACATCAATGTGGACAGAAGTGAGCACTTCTTAACAACCCCTTTATCATTTCTTTGAGGACAAGATGCTGGGTACAGCTGAGACTGTAACCATTCATCAAACCACTATTTGCTGAGAATCATCCAGTACTTGGCATGGCCACGTGCAGATCCAAATGAGGCTGGGTGCCTGACCACAGAGTGCTGGCATGGAACAAGGTGGGTTAACTGGAGGGGTAACAAGATGCTCTCAGTTGGGGGAGAAATGCTGATGGAGAAACCTGGGAGGTGATCATGAAGGAGGAGGCATCGACATGTGCCTTCAAGAAGGAGTCAGATTTCAAGGGGTGGAGGGGCTAGCGTTGGGAAAGGTTAGGGGTGAAGTTTGGAGATTTAAGGGTTACTGTAGTTCCACAAGTTGGAAGCACATATGTGTGAAGGAGGAGGTTAGTGGGAAATGAAGTTGGAATCATGTTGAATGCAGATTAAGGGGTTTAAACTTTACCATGTTGACCATGGGAACATAATCAAAATACGCTCCTCTCTGGCCTTGCCACTGCCACTTGTGCCCTCCCTAGACTCCAAATCCATGATCTTCTCTTAGCCAGAAGAGTCACGAGTCACTCCCCCTTGAAGTCCTTCAATGGCTTCACTGAAATGGCTTCTCAGTGCCTCTAGAATAAACCGGCCCCTCTTGCAATGATCTACACCGCTGCTCTTACCTGGGCCCTGTATCTGCTTCTCCCCTCACTTCTCTCCCCCTTGCTCAGTTTGCTCCAGCTGCACAGGTCTGCTTTCTGTTTGTCCAACTCTCCTAGCTCTGTCCCAACTTGGTTTTGGCATTTATTGTGCCCTCTGAAGGGCATGGGATTCCCCAAGATCTCCCCTGGCTGAGTCCTTTTCATCATATAGTTCTCAGCCCAAGTGCACCGCCCCCAAAGTCACCCTGACTACCCTATCAAAGATCACATGCCCACCACACCATGGAGCTTCCATTCTAGTGATCTTTGGGGTCCTGTGTCCATTTATAAGAAAGTGAGGTGGGCTCTTATAATAAAAGAGGTCACTGCATAGTTGTGGGTAGAGACTGTGTGAAAATGTCCCCAAGGGATTGTGAGGACTGCTTTCAGAGGCTCGCTAGTCCCATTGCCTTCCCAGGTCAGGGAACTCTTTCTGCAATGACCCTGGCAGATTTTACCTCTGCTCTGTATACACCTCTGGCGACAGGGAGTTCTCTACTTCGCCTTATGGACGCCTAATTCGGATTGCTAGAAAAGACTTTCTTATATTGACCCAGATTTCATTTCCCTGGAATTTCTATCCCTTGGTCCTAGTCCTCCCCATTGATGCACCAGAAAATGCATTTGTTCCCGCTTTAGTGTGATAGCCTTTCAGGAATCTGGAGACAATTCAACTCTCTTGAAATTGTTTGTCTTGGCTGATTCAAGTCTCTAAGCTCCATCCTACCTCTCAAGTTAGGTGCTGTTTGGCCCCTCTCTTCCTGCCCATCCCTTAAAATTGGTGCCTTCCAGGTCTACACTGGGCTTTCTTGTTTGTTTGTTTGTTTTCCAATCTCCTCTACTCTTATGTTTCTGTGACCTTCTGCCTGCTGAGGACACCCATGCCAATATTTATGACTTGAAATTGCCTCCAACTTTCTACATACAATTTCTCCTAAAGCATCTCCACTTGGATGGCCTACAAGTATCTCAGACTCAACCAATGAAGACTGCACTGATCTCCATGTAATGTCCCCACTGAATCTGTTTCTGTTAGGTTCCTGATTTCTGTGAAAGGCACCTCCATCTCCAGGTTACTCTAGCTACCAACCTGGCCATTATCTTGGATTGTTCTTTCCATGCTTTATTCAATCAGCCCCCCAAGTGTTCTAACCCCTCTAGCCTGGCTACTCCCCCTCACCTCTCAGTATCTTTGATCCGGATGTTTTGGACAGCCCCAGATCTTATCAATCTGTGCTTCCAGCATTCTGAGTCTGCCAGTTCACTCTGCATTTGCTAATGCTCCCAATCTAACACTGTCATTCCCAGTGGTTTCTCCATTTCCTGGCTCACAAGATCTTTCATGATCTTGTCCCTTCTGACCTCTCTCACCTTTCATCCCCAGTAACACTCAAATGAACAGCAGTTTCCTGAAGACACCATATGTTTGAGACCCTTTGCATGTGGTTCTGTTGGACTGGAATGCCTTTCCTCCCCATTTTGGCATGGAGAACTCCTTGTATCCTTAATTTAGACCCCAGTGTAAATATATCTTCCAGAACCTTGGAACTGTTCCTCCCCATCCTCTATACTTAGCAGAACTCTTACTCCTGGGTGTCATCCCCTGGCCTGGCATCCACTCTTTCTTCTGTAATTATCTGTTTATCTGCCTGTCCTTCACCTCTGAAGTTGCAGGGCTTTGCTGCAGCAGGCTATGGTAGAAGGAGGAGGACTGAGTTTTCTCCATGCTTCTTCTCCAGTACCCAATACATTAATATCCAGTGGAGAAATGGGGCAGAGGACGAGCCAGAGGGCTGTGGATGTCTTTCCCAGGCTCAAAGATTGGACCTCTGATTTCAGACCAAGGCAAGTTGTCCCACTCCTCCAGCTTGGGCATGGAAATCTGAGAAATGTGCCTGACCTGACCCCGACTCCCTGGCAACCCCTCACCCAGAGGGGGGACGGCATAATGAGATATTTGCCCCCCCCACCCCGTCCTTGCCCTCACCCCACTTGTACGCATGTGCATGGCACTGCTTTCCGGGAGCTTACCGACCACCGACAGGAACAGAGTCTCATACGTTTCATAGGAATTGTCATTCATGGTCGCAGCGTCAGAAGCGGGCGCTGAAGAGTGTGTGTGCATGCGTGTGTGCACGCGCTTGCTTTCTTGCTTGCGTCGGAGTACCAAAAAACAGTAATACCAAATTTTGCAAGAGACTCTGAAGTAGCAAGCTTAGAAGCTACTGTTGCCAGGACTACAGACGCCCTCCGCTGATTGGCTGAGCGCGGCCACGCTCGCGAAGTCCGCGGGAGGAAGAGGGTTGTGGGGGCGGGCTCTCCTGGCCCTCCCGGCCCTCCTTCTCCCAAACGCCCCCCTCCCGCTCCCAACGCCTAGTGCTGCTCCTTTCGTGGGTCCTAAGAGGCAATCGCAGCCGTGCAAAATTCCTGGGTTGGCGAAAGACAGGGTTTCTTAGTATGGCCCAGTGGCCCCTGAACCTCGAGTAATAAACCTGTGTTTTTCCCGAAAGCAGTAGGATCTTGAGCCAGCCTCCACGTCTTTCCTTTTCATCCAAGGAACTGACCCTGCCTCCTGCATAGGTGTTGTAGAAACCCCAAGAGTCTTGGCCAAATAGAGGCAGTATATATGGCTTGGAAATACAGAACTGATAACGGGAATATTAATAATATACACTTGAAATGCCCATCAACTGATAAATGGATAAACAAAATGTACTCTGTTCACACAATGGAATGACATAAAGTTAAGTACTAATGCATGCTGCAATACAGATTAACCTTCAAAACATTATGTTAAGCGAAAGAAGCCAGACACAAAAGGTCACATATTATTTTACTTATAAGATATGCACAGAACAGGCAAATTTACAGACACAGAAAGCAGATTGGTAATTGCCAGAGGCTGGAGGTGAGGTGTGTGGCTTTGGGTTTGACTGCTAACAAGCAGAGTTTCTTTTCAACGTGTTGGGAATGTTTTAGAGTTAGTGATGATGGTTGCAGAACATTGCTGAGTGTACTAAAAATCATTTAATTGTATACTTTAAAAATGATTAAATGAGGGGCGCCTGGATGGCTCAGTGGGTTAAAGCCTCTGCCTTCGGCTCAGGTCATGATCCCAGGGTCCTGGCATCGAGCCCCACATCGGGCTCTCTGCTCTGCGGGGACCCTCCTTCCTCCTCTCTCTCTGCCTGCCTCTCTACCTACTTGTGATCTCTGTCTGTCAAATAAATAAATAAAATCTTTTGAAAAAATGATTAAATGATTAATTTTATATTATGTGAATTTTGTCTCAATAAAAAGCTAAAAAAAAAAACCAAACACTTGAGTGCTCACTCTGCATAAGGCACCATCTTCAATGAATTGCATTATCTTTGTGACCCTCTCAACCTGAGGTAGTCACTCAGACCATCCCTATGAGCCGCATTAACATAGCACTTTCATAAGCCAGGCTCTGGTTAAGCAATTACATGCATTACCTCAAGAATCATCATAACCGTGTGAGGTACTGTGAGTGGTGATACCCTATCACTTTTGAAAGAGATGAGGAAACAGTTACAGAGGGCAGGCAACCTCACCTGCAGCAAACAGGAAAAGCCAGATATGGCCATGGCTGGAACTCTCTTGCTGTGTCTACACAGACCCATACTCCCCAGGGTATCTGACCACAGGTACGGCCATCCAGCCACACCTGATGTCCTAGGCTTGGTGAGCTTGCGTTAGCCTCCAACCCCAGCTGGGGCCCAGCATTTCAGAGGGCTTCTATACTCTTAGCTGCAGGGTTTGGACATCTTGTCCTTACAGCTTACTCCTTTGGTTCTCTTCCATTATTTTGTGTGCCTTTCTCTCTCCCTGTGATCACATGTCTCTACAGAACTTTTTTTTTTTTTTTTTTTAGATCTTATTTTAAGTAAACTCTACACCCAACATGGGACTCCAGCTCACAATGCTAAGATCAAGAGTTACATGCTCTACTGACTAAGCCAATCACGTGCCCCTTTACAGAACCTCTTCTTTTCTTTTTTAAGATTTTATTTATTTATTTGAGAGAGAGAGAGAACATGAGAAAAGGGAGGGCAAAAGGAGAAGGATACTCTCTGCTGAGCAGGGAGCCCAATGTGGAACTCAATCCTGTGACTCCAGGATCACAATGTGAGCCAAAGGCAGTTGCTTAACCAACCGAGCCACCCAGACACCCTACAGAATGCTTTCATCTTTGTGTCTCTCTCCAGCACAGGGTTTGCATTTAGTAAATGCTATTTTGAGGATTGTTAAATAAAGATGTGATGGGATGTTATAAAGTGGATGTCTGCCTTGTTGGGGGATATGGCCAGTTTTCCCATTCTCTGGTCAAAATCCATCTCTCTCACTAAAAATTGAAACTAGCTTACTAAAGCGGAAACAACCAACTTGTCTTACAGCACACTCTACCCGACAACAAAAGTAGTTTCCCAACAATTTATTTTTTATTTATTCAATCAATTTAATTTTGAAATCACACCTTAAAATGAAAATTGGTAGAGTTAACAACTTGGGATTTTTTGTTATTGTTGTTTGACAAGTTCCTTCTAAGGTAAATGTTTCAATATATGAACTACAACATTATAATACCTGTATTAAAAATGGCACAAGGGGCACCTAGGTGGCTCAGTTAAGTGTCTGCCTTTGGCTCAGGTCAAGGTCCTAGGGCCCTGGGGTCCAGCCCTGGTGTTGGGCTCCCTGCTCAGTGGGGAGCCTGCTTCTCCCTCACCAATAAATGAATAAAATCTTAAAAAAAAAAAAAAGGCTACAAAACTTAAAAGGTCCCGTTCCCCATCTGGGAGATGAGAGATGGGTAAATGTCCGACCTTTCACAAGGGGGTCAAGGTAAAATGCATGAGCCAGAAGCTGACACTCTGAAACAAAGCTGCCGGCAGATATTCACAGGCTATCAAATGGATGCTAGGGCCAAATCTCTAATTCCTAAACTAGCACAGAGTTAGCAAGTATAGTAAAATACAGTTAATAGTTACAGTTATAGTAAAAGGCAGTTAATTTGTATTAGTAAAAATGCAAATTAACTGTCTAACATACCCTGTAATGTATTTTCCTACATATTTGGCTGCAAACTCTGACTATGTCTTTTTTTTTTTTTTTTTTTTTTTTTTTAAAGATTTTATTTATTTATTTGACAGAGAGAGAAATCACAAGTAGGCGGAGAGTCAGGCAGAGAGAGAGGAGGAAGCAGGCTCCCTGCTGAGCAGAGAGCCCGATGCGGGGCTCGATCCCAGGACACTGAGATCATGACCTGAGCCGAAGGCAGCGGCTTAATCCACTGAGCCACCCAGGCGCCCCAAACTATGTCTTATATAACAACTGTGTAATTCCATTTTTACAGAAAGAGGACAATCCAAACTTTCCTTAAGCAACATTGACAGAAATCTGCTTTGTATTACTGAGAGCTTATGAAAGTTTTTTTCAACTTCGAATCACATTTTATTATTGGAAAAGTCATTTACATTTTTAGTATTCTTGTCAAGTAACAATTTACTTTTAAAAATCTCAAAACATTTTCTAGTATGTTCAGTAGCAAAGTTCTACCAGTGTTACACACATTAAGAAAACTTACATTGCATTTCTAGTTGGACTAATTAAAATCTATATACCTGTAAAGGCAGTTGGTTGTGCTTAGTGGAGCTCTTAGGAATCAAGTGCATAGTAATGTATAAAAAAAATGAGTTTGAAAAAGATTTTAAGACAGACTTAATTTTTCATGATTTTCCCAAAGCCAGTCATGATATTTATTTAACTTATGGTCTTCAGGGTGTACCTGGAAGAAATACAACACATTAGGAAACAGAGGTCTTATATAACTTTATCAGAAATACATTTTTAAAATGGGCTTTTTAAAGGGATGATAGGAGAACAATACATTATGATAGCATATCTGAAAATTATAACCTTTAACCTAACTGGATTCATGAATGCTTAACACTATACCTTACATTAAGGTAATCCTTCACAAAGTACTTTCCAATTTAGTACTGATCTTCACCATGACCTACCATGGGGGGTAGTGATAATATGAGTCAAGTATTAATATACCATTTTCCAGAAGGAGGTTATAGACCCTGAGAGTTACATGGATTGCTCAGATCACAGTAAATGGTAGAGCAGGGATGGGCTTGGGCAGACCTACTGGCTAACCGCTTTAAGGTGAGTCACAGATCAAGACGGCAGTGTACTGGGCCACTTGGCAGTACCACCAGGTGCCTGGACACCCCCACCCTGTGGGCAGGGCATATTCAACTGACTGGGTAGCTGAGGTAGGGCCCAGTTACCATAAAAGTAGTCTGAGACCAGTAGGAGAAACCCAACAAGCATTCCTTCCAAGCCCAAACCTGTCTGCTTTCCTTCAGTGGTATATTTCTGAAGGCTAGTATGACTGTAACAGAGGAGAACCACATCAGGCTTAGAGACAACACGTGAATGAAAATGACAACACGGGGCCAGAAGTGACAAACTGCTGGAGGTCAGTCAGAGGCCACACCAAGGAATCTTTATTGAGTTGGGAGTTATCTATGGATCCTCTCCCTGCTGCCTATAGCCCCATGCCACCACTTGCCCTTCGAGCCTAGAACAAAACTGGCTGTGAGAGTGATAGCACATGTGCCCAAGAAATAGTTTTAGCTCTAAGGATGGACTTATTTCGCCCCAGAGACAAAATGTGCTGGAGATGTTAAGGTTGGGAGTGGGTCTCACCTGCTTCCACTCATTGACGCAAAAAATTCGGTAAGAGTCATTGCCATATTTGCCAATCCCATGAAGCTCAATTGGATACCTCCACTGCTTTGTCAGATATTCATCTGAAAATACAACAGATCAGGTCAGCCTCAGAAAGACTTTCCCTAAATACGTAGTGATGCAGAGCCAGATGGTGAGAACAGCAGAAAGGAACAGCAAAAAGTCTCTCATAACAACCCCAGTTCTGATGACTTCTTCTTCTGAATTGCCCCAGGACCCTGTATGAACCTCTCACATGCCACTTACTAACCGTTATTATTTTGTGCTGTGCTAATTATGCAGAGGCAAAGTCCTTAAGGTCAAGAGGGTATTCTGCTTCACTGACTTTTTCCTCTAATCCTGCCCAGATGGCTTGCCCCAGTACTGGGCAAAGACTTATTGCGTGGGTGAGAGACTGTAGTTTGGGGTAAGCTGACTGTTTTTAAATGCCTTCAGGGCTTCAGCTGAATGACCTGGATTAATGTAGCATCCAAGGACATTAAAGTTTAAGGTGTGGCTCTCTTAAGTAGGCAGTTTATGTTCCTTCTTTTGGGTATACAAGAAAGTACCTGAGAACTTGATAATGGTTTTTGCTCGAAGATCATAGAGACCAAGAGGTTTAAGAAGTTCTGACACATCTCTCCAGTCTGCGGTTCTTGCTACCTCAGCCGAAGGGTACTTCTCTAGAAACTCCCAGAGCACAGGGATTGCCATTTTGCCTGGAAGTAAAAGTAATTGTGATTACAAGCCTCCAGATGGGTTGTTTTTAAGTTCAGGTACTTCCTCATCGAGAAATCTCATATAGAATGTTTTTGCTTTGTTTTTTTAAACCTCTGATGAGAAGCTTTTACCTGAACTGGCAACCACCTTCAGAATCAAAAGTTAACACTATCAGCTATTGGGCTAACAGTCTCAATCATACTGATACCTGGACTTGCCTGATTATTAGTTTTCAAATAATCCAGTCATCAGATAACTAGAATAAAAACATACAGGATATAAAGTGCCAATGACACTCAAGAAAGCTTTCAATGAAAAAGAAATGCTTTTACACATGACAGAGGGTGGAGGAATGTTAGGAATTGATTTTCACTGCTGACCAAAACTAGTTTGGAAGTAGAAAATTAATGACAATTTGTTCTGTAGTGTGAAAAAGGCTTTGGAAGTCATCTAGGCCTGGAAGGGATAGTCCTTGCCTGAGGTCACACAGACTCAAAGTTAAATTGGAACTCAGACCTCCTAATGAATCCAGTGCCCTTTCTCCTTACCACACTCTCTAAGATATAATCCACAAACCTGAGGTCCGGTTGAGAAATATGGTAGCAATAAGGAGCTTCCATGGATCGTGGAAAAGTGTCTCTTGGACGAGATTAAAAGGTGACCGGGGAGGGGTCCACTTCTTAAAGGCTTTGCGTCGAGGGGGACTAAGAGCTAAACAAACACACGGCATCAGAGCTGAACACCTGAAACAGATTTAAAATCTAATTTTCTGATTGGGAAAGGGATACCTTCTCTGTTATATTTGCTGGAAAAATACAGGCTTGTCTTCCTTTTTTCTATTTGTGTCCGTGGAATGGTATCTTCTGAAAAGGAAGAGCAAACATTGTTTATAGAAGCTATGGCTTAGCCTAGAGAAATATTCAGGGGTGCAAATAACAACACACTACTATTATAAAGCATTTAGTACATACTAGGCACTAAGCACTTTACAAAAATTAATCAACTTAATCCCACAAATGACCTACCTACAAGCTAGCTACTATTTACTTTCACCTCACAGATAGAAAATTGAGTAAAAATAAATTAAGTAACATGGCCAGGGTCCCACAGCTAATGTCAGAGCTGAAATTCAAATCCAGGCAGTCCAGCTCCTGAGTGACTTAACCACTGTGTTATACTAGTATTCTACGATTTATGTTCAGAGTTCATAGTACTGAAAAATTAGAAATAATATGGGATATTCTAAATTATGACACATTTGTACAATGTGGTCATTAAACATTTTGGACTACATCATGAATATTTTCTCCCATGTCCTTAACTTTTTAAGTGAAAATGCAATATTCTACATATGATCCCAATTTAATGAAGAAAAAAAAATACAGAAATTAGAATGAAATATACCAAAATGGTATAATGGTTGTTGCTAGTTTTTCTCTTCTCCCTTGATTTTTTTATATTTTCCAAAATTTCTGCGGTGAACACTTTTACACTTAAAAAAACAGAAAAGGATAAAGATAAAACAAAACCTACTGAAAAATCCAAGATTCGGACCTTGGAATACTGGATCACTATCTACTGGGAAGCTCAGTCAACGTAACAAAGACTACCTGACCAGCATTACTGGGCTTCCCAAGTTTCTAAAATCATCATATTTAATACTCTCCATAGCCTTACCCCCTCAATTTGAATGTCAGTTAATAATAACTTGCAGCTGTATAGTGTGAAGCCATCTTTTTCACTTCTCATTTTACTCTGCAGTATTCTTGACGTAAAAAACTGGACTGGTGAGTATTATTACCTCCATTTTACAGATAAACAAATGAAGGCTTAGAAATTAAACAACAATGTCAAAATGAGAGGGGGACTGGCTGCAGATTGGGAGAGGTATCCAGCTCTCCAGATAATTACTACTGTTTTTTGCTATTCTACACTTCACACTTGATCTTAGTCAAAAGGCTCAGAAGCAGACAGGCAAAGCCTAGTAGAAAGTAAAAAAAAAGAGGACAAAAGAAGCTACTTTTACTAGTTACATGATTTCTTCTGTGGGGTCCTATAAACAATTATTAACTAGCATCCTTTATTAGTAGGAGACTAAAGCTCAGTTTACTTTGCAATTTCCAACTAAGCCAATGGGAAAGTCTTTACAATTCCATCAGACACTTCTTAAACTCAGGGTACTTCATCTTGTGCTAAGAACTAGACTTTTTTATGTATAGGATGAATAGGATCTTCCGTTTTGGTCACAAAAGGATTTTAAAATATTTTATTTGTCCATTATACTAGCAACAAAGCTACATAAACCTCAAAGCTCTAAGAAGCTTAAAGTCTTTAAAGGGCAGACTAGAATTCTTAAGCAGTTCCTAGGTATATATGGTCATTTTCTATTAAAGGTAAAGGAATTCCAGGCACAGCAAACACATAAAATCATGAGTGGGGCTGAGAACAGAATCAGTCTAAGCCCCTGCTCCACCAATTTGTCCAGGCTGTCTCCCAGCAGGATTTTAAGTAAAATTAGTCTTCTCCTTTAAAGGAGTTATTCATTATACCATAATGGCATAATGAATAACTAATACAGGGCTGCTCAAAAGGTCTTCTTTTTATTTTTTATTCACTGAGGTATTATAAAGGCAATACTGCCAAGCTCTGAACTCTGTATTCAGAGCATATTACAAATAATAAATGAACTATGTGATTACAGTTTTGAATTATTTAGAGCTCTAAAGCATTTTAGAGAAGCATTACATTATAATAGAAGATAAAAATGACTATGATCTGTACAAACTGAAATTGGAAGTCACACATCAGGAATGAATAACAGGAGGGGTGCAAAAGAGTAGACATGGACTATTTTGACCAGCTTATGCATTAAAAGGAGTCTTCCCCAAACCTTTTCACAAATAAAGCCTTTCATTTTCCCTAAAGTTGTAATATTACTGGCTGGAAAGAAGATGGGAAGGGAAAGCACTGCTGAGGAAAGTCCCAGCTATTGCACCAAGAAGAGATGGTAGCAGCTGTAAATGACACAATTCTCTTTAGCTGGGGTTATCAAGGCAGAAGTCAGCCAATTCACTCCGTGCCATAGCCAAGCATTTGAAGACGGGTTAAATAAGGTACTAGGATCAACAGGTACAATGTACCTGATATTTGGTCCTATTTCTTTGTTCTATTTCCATATCCTAACTGGGCATAGGCATGAAATATAGTGTCTGGAAGCATAAACTCATCATGTGTTTATTAGCAGCTTTAATGCTCTGAATACCTTGACACATTTCCACAGAGTCTTTCTCGGTTTGTGAGCAGTTGTTGTCCATTTCAGAGCCACATTTTAAAATGTCAGTATGCAAATGTTCCTTCCTTTCCCCAACTTGTACTTTTGATTTTATTTCCTCAGATTCTAAAAAGGTTTCCTCACACTTCTTGCTGTGTTCTGCTTCTTCAGTTGAACATAATTTGTTTATGATGCCAGAAGTTATTTGTTCAGAACAAAAATTTGATACCAAACTCAATGATTGTTCTTTTAAAAGTTTCTTTTCTTCACTGGTTGCACTGAGGGTCTTGTTGCTTGTTCCAGCATCAATGGAGAGTGTTTTATCAAGCTGACTTTCTTGCACAACAGGTTCACTTTCATCATCTGCCTTTTTATACTCAGATTTTCTTTTCTTATTACTTTGAGCAGAATCTGGAAGACCCTTCTGGCACCTTGTTTTATTTCTCTTAATTTGAATTCCTTTCAAAATAGGCACCTTTTCTTTGGACTTTCTAACCTTTCTGGAGTCCATGTCAGTAACACCCTTATCTTTAAAGTTAGATAGTCCTTTGCTACTTTGCAATTCCAGACAACTGCTTGGTAGAGGAAAGACATCTTTTTTCCACCAGCTTCGTGTCCTGAGGTTCCAGTTTGAACTATTACTTTCACTTTGCATTTGGGATGTCAGAGGTGCTATGTTGCGGTTCTTATATCCCGACTTGATGCCTTTTTTAGAAAGTACGGTAAAATCGAAATCTTCTGGAGTAAGAGAAGTTTCTTCATTTTTGTGAAGATACTTAACAAGTGAACTTTTGGATCTAAACTTCAGTCCTTGTGGGCTAGAAAATATTAAGGAAAACTTATTGCTAGTCAATAAAAGTGACTTTTAAAAAGACCTGGACCACATTTCAGATTTTTAATTAATCATTTCCAATGTTACCATGGGTATCTGTCATTTAAAATTTTTTAAAAAAGTAATAAAGTGGTACTTTTAAATAGTTTCCTCTATGATATTATAATTTTACAATTACTTACAAATTTACAAATTTACAAATTTTAAGAGCAACAATTTGCAGCAGAAGATATATGTACTTGTCCCCAGATCACTTGATATAGCTAACTAGTGACACTCAAGGAATAAAATCTACAACGATTTCTAGTAAAAACAGAAAAAAGCCAAGATTTCTGTGATATTTTCCTGATACCTGTCTAGATAAAATGATTTGGCTGTACTATCTGTACCACCTTGCATGCTCACCTGATAAAATATACATCGTATCTTCCTGCTGTTTTCCCTGATAACCTCTGCTTCACAACTCTTTCCCATCCGCATGGGACAGACTTATGGCATTCTGTCATAGTAGTATCACTAGTCTGAGCAGAAGCAATGGATTCTTGCAGCAGGGGATTACACTCACTGCTGCTTTTTATCATTACTTGTTTCTCATTTTCTCCCATGCTTTCCAATCCCAGAGCACCATCTTCCTGGCTGAAAAATACAAAGTATAAGTGATCAGCTCATTTAAAATTTATTTTCCTCTGCTTATTCAATTTCAATCCATGACAGAGCAGGAACCCTATGGACTAAAATTTAGACTACAAGAGAGATTAAAATCAGTATGGACCAGTCTTATGCTATGTGAATATCTTCCTGTCCTCCAACATGGGTTGGAGGTGTCTGCACAATGTAAAGTTCAAGCTGTTCACTAGAAACTTTATGTTGTTGTTAATTACTGAATGGGGCTATTGAAAGTGTCTGGTTGATGCGGCATAAATTTAAAAATATGAACCTGTACGTGAGCTCTTAAACTGGGATCAAGAGAACTGCTTAAAAGAGTCAGTCAGACATCCTCCTTCTCCTCAAATAAGTGAGGTAAAAATTTTATATATATCTGCAGTTTTCTGGGGGAGAGTGTCTATTGCTTTCTTCAGAAGTTGTAACTCTCCAAAAGGTAAATAATTTCTGATAAGAATTTTCAAATCTCTTTCATCCTCATGAGAATCTTGTGAGGTAGGTAGGATGAAGATTACTCTAATTTTACTGAGAAAATTAAGTGACAGGGAAGATTTAAGTTAGTTGCAAAACTGATACAGAACTTAGGTTCACTAAATCTTGGTCTATTACCTCTCCTCCTGCATTATCATTGAAAAACTTCAATAAAGTGTATCCTAATCACTAAATCACACATTTTAAAAGTCGGATGGCTCTATAGAGCTATCTAAGCCAACTTCTTTACGGAAACTAAGCAAGAGCTAGTATCTAGAATTAGAATCAAGCTCTTCTGCAGTAATTTGGGGTTAATAATTTTGCAGAGCTAAGTGGATCTTAAGAAATTATATGGTTCACATTTTAGGAACAAGGAAACTGAAGCCTGGTGAAAATAGCACAAACTTTATATAAATAAATATATATATTTGTATATATATTTCAGTATACATATGTATTTATGTATATTTCATATGTATATACTGTATATATAGTATATATATAGTGTGTATGTATATATATATATATATCTCCACCTCCAAGAGCAAATTACCTAACCTCTCAAAGCCTCCTTTCTTCATCTTTTTTTTTTTTTTAAGATTTTATTTATCCATTTGTGAGAGAGGCAGTGAGAGAGAGCATGAGAGGGGAGAAGGGGAGAGGGAGAAGCAGACTCCCCATGGAGCGGGGAGCTGATCCCAGGACTTTGGGATCATGACCTGAGCTGAAGGCAGTCACCCAACCAACTGAGCCACCCAGGCGCCCTCCTTCCTTCATCTTTAAAAAGGAGGTAATACTTCTTCTAAGGTAGTTCTGGGGATTAAATTTTGGGGGAAAAAAGTAGATAAATCATCTTAGCCCCTTATCCCACATACACAAGTACTGTATTGAATACATGCCCGTGGCTGCCTCTTTAACTTCTTATAGGACCCATTTTGGGGGCACCATTGGCTACTTAACATGACATCTCCTCCAAGGTCTTCCTAGGGTACTCCAGCCCAAGCTGACCTCTCCTTGCACCCCCTGCACAAAACCTCTCTGCTCCTTCCAGCTCCTTCGTCATTCCGGCTAACGAAGCAAGATGCACCCCAGAGCTGAACCCACTGGAAGAGTTCCTGAGCCAAACACAGCCACAGCTCCGAGTACCTAACCCTGTGGGTCTCGAGAGCTGTCGATCCTAGGTTAGAAAGGCCAATCCGTCTTCTACCCACCCCAGCCCCGCTCCCATTACAGATGGTGAAAATGAGTCCCGAAAGGGGACTATAACTTGCCGGAGGTCACAGTGCGGGTCTGCGGCTAAGCGCTCCCTGGACGTGACCGAGGGGGCAGCTCCGCAGTCTCCCAGGCTCGGACTCTCCATCCCAGCCATACCCTTAAGGTGGGCTTCAACAGCAGCAACCGGCCGAGAGTGTCCGACACTCTAGGAGCGGAGCAGAATCAGATGCGAAAACTTCTTCAGCTTCAGAGCGCTAGGCTGAATTCGAGAGCCGAAGGCGATAAAAGCCAGTCAGACTCTACAGCAGCTTTCCTGCCGCCCACTCGGCCACAGCCACCATTTCCACGGCTCAGCCAATCAAATCCTTCATCGAGAAAGACCTACCGCCCTCCGCCCATTCCGACCAGTCGCACGCGTCCTAGTTGCGCAGACTCCTAGGCTCCGTCCCATCTTCTTCTCCGTTCCCAGCCCGGCCTTTTAAGCCTGCGCACTCGGAATTCTGCCGCGCGCACGAGGCTCACTGCGCATGTGTGTTGCCAGGGGTAGCGCAGGTAACCAAAGTGGCTGGCGGAGCGGGGTCCGTTGCTGAGGCGGGAGGAGGGGCCTGAGGCGTGAGGGAAGCCGCGATGAGGGCCGTGTTGACGTGGAGAGATAAAGCCGAGCAGTGGTGAGGAGTGGGGCAGTCCGGGAGGAGCGGGAGGCCGAGCCGTGGCAGGGATGGCGGGAACCATGGCGAGAGCCCCTGTGGTTGCCCGGGGCAACGGGCCTGCGGCTGGGGCTGAGGGCACTGAACTCCGGGTCTGAGCAACTGCCGGGTCGCCCTCCCACCCTTTTGCGGATGGAGAAACTTGAGGCCTGGAGGGGAAGCCAAGAGGTGTACCACGCGTGAGGTAGTGTCCTATCGAGGTCGTTTTACACAGAATCAGCCTGGGCCTGTCAGAATCCGTCCTGGCTTCGTCTTACTACCCATGACAATGTCTCTCAAAAAGGTCACAGATTTTGCCACATGTACAAAATCTTGGCGTTTTTCTCTGAATTGCCTGATTATCACTCAAATATGATTTTACACTCTATGATTCTACAAGGAAGCGCTATTGCTCCATATTTGAAAGTCAGTATCACTTGCTCTGAGATAAATGAGAAACTCAAAGTTGGGAGAAACAAAACGGTGTTAGTAAGTTGTATCTAGATACTGTTGCTAGGAACCCTTTAAGCCTCTGGTCTGCTGTCCTGGAGAACTGGAAGTTTAGCAAGTGTGGTCTGAGAGGTGCTTGAGGTAAATAGCTCAGAGCAAGTCTTTCTCCTATGGTTAATTAGAAGGTTGGAAAGAGAATCAAGAGAATGACTTTCTCACCTTATGAGTCGATGTTAATGTCCTATTCCATTTTTATCAACTAAATCCGTCATACAAGGAAACATTTGGGAAATACTGACTTATTGGATAGTTCCCCTCAGCCTGACTTTAATCTTCCTAGCTGATCTTTTCACCTTCATGGTGCAGCCTCTGTTTTGGCCACTGGAACAGGACCTCTAACATTCCCTCTCTTGAAGGTGTGCAGAAGGCATGCCTTTTTTCTTCATCTCCTTACATTGGAATTGTAAACATTCTGTAATGTTCCCTTCGGATATGGTTTCTCTCTCTTCTGTATTCTGCACTGGTAATAGCTAATGCTTACTATGCACCAGACCCTGGCTAAGAACTTCATGTCTTTTTATCTCATTGTCACTTCACAACAGCCCTCTGAACTATGTATTGTAATTACCTCTTTCTTACTTAAAAGGAAACTGAAGCACAGAGAGGGTAACTAATTTGCCACAGTCACACAGCAAGTTAGTGGTGGAGCCAGCTTTTTTCCTCACTCCAAAGCCAATACTCTTAGCTACTAAATTAGTTTTTTCTTATGTTACAGAGGTTGCAAACCCAAATGCCTGCAGGAGTCAGGCAGGCAATATAATGGGAGATGTTTATTTGTATCTTAAACTCAAGGAATCGTCTGTCTCTCCTAAGAGTATTCTGCTATTCTACACCCCACTTTTCTTGAAACACATAGCCCTACCAGTATATCTTTCACTTTTACTTTTAATAGAAATATGTGTCTAAAAAATTCTTTTGGGGCGCCTGGGTGGCTCAGTTGGTTAGGTGTCCAACTCTTTATTTCAGCTTAGCTCTTAATCTCAGGGTCCTCAGTTCAAGCCCCATGTTAGACTCCATGCTGGGAATGGAGCCTACTTAAAAAAATAATAAAAGATAAATTTAAAAATTACTTTTTTCTTAATTCTATTATGAAAGTACCCACTGCTGATAACTCTTGAACAAATTTGACTTTCATGTCAGAGAGTAAAAGGGAGTGGCAAGGAGTGTGGCAAACTAGAGATCTCATGCTCTGCCTAAAAAGGGCAGCTGCTGCTCAGCTCCTGCCAATTACCACCCTGCAGAAATTTGGCCTAGTGTGCTCAGATCTTCCTGTTTTTACCAGAAGCTATGAATTTGGGTTTTTATTTGAAATGCCCTAATTTTTAATGCTGGCAACTAATCTGAAACTGAAATAAAACACCATGTGGGCCAAACAAAACATTTGCTGGCCAGATACAGCCTGATTTGCTCCGTTTTCAACCCCTGGCGTAGAATTTTGTTCATTCCTCTCTGTGGTACTTCGAATCTGTACAGTGTGAAGAGTTATTTTTGCATCTGTTTATTCCAGAAGTCTATAAATCCCTTAAAAGCAATGGCTACTTCTTATTCATTTCTAAGGCATATTCCAGAGCCTAGACAAATCAGTGGTTTGTATGACTGTTAGATGGATAGGTGTATTCGTTTGATTGATAGTTGTATTCATGAATAAATTAATAAGTGAATGAATGAATGCTGAGTTTAGATTGATTATTTGGGTTTTGGCCCATTATAGGTTTGAAACAACTTATTAGATTAGGGACTGTAGGGCTTCTATAGACCAGCAATCCTGATGGTAGCTACATATGCCAGCTGGAAGCCTAGAATAAGATAAAACAAAAACTATTAAAAAATAAATAGTGGAACTAAGAGATCTTAGATGTCTAAAATTAGTCATCCACAACAGAACCAGCCACTGTTCTTTGACTTCCAGTCCAAACTTCACGTGGTAATAGGATTTCTATTTTTTGAATATTGATGCTGTGATCATCAGATTTGTACTTAGCTAGGTGGTCCTGTTCATCCTCCCCCTTCATCCTCTGCTTGCTAACATTTAAATATATGCTTTTCACTTCAGCTGAAAATTCCATTTTCCTATCCAAAATTCCTTCTCAAATGCTCTTATTCTTCTCTGAACTCCCTCCTTTCTTTTCTTTCCTTTTTTTTTTGAAAGATTGTATTTATTTATTTGTTTGTTAGAGAGTGAGAGAGAGCGAGCACAAGTAGGGGGAGCAGCAGGCAGAGGGAGAAGTAGGCTCCCTGCTGAGCAGGGCTCCATCCCAGGACCCTGGAATCAGGACCTGAGCTGAAGGTAGACACTTAACTGATTGAGCTATCCAGGTGTCCCTGAACTCCCTCCTTTCTTCCTTAAAAGCACTGCTCCAGGTTTATCTCAACGAAGATGCCTTATCTGTTAGCCTGCCTTATTCCAGTCAGGACAACATTTGTTATTACCCTCCAGTTACACCAGCTAGTATTTACTGAATCCTTGCTATAGGCCAGACAGTGTTTACATTCATTATTTTATTTAATCGCCACAGCAACCAGTATGGTTGGAATTGTTACCCCATTTACAGATGAAGAAACAGACTTAACAAGGTGACATAATTTGCCTAAGATTCAAAGCAAATAACTGGGGCTGGGTCCGATTGTGCAGGATTTGGAGGGGCACCTTGGGACTTCAGTTTACAGTGAAGTGGGCACAAGGTTGGCAGAGGACGATTTGCAAGATTTGCCCTCTGTCTTTCTGCAATGACATTTGACAGCGAATCCTTCTCTTAAAAGAGGGTGGATTGGGGGAGAGAGCCATCCTTTAGTACAATAAACTGCCTGCAGCCTGGTGAGTGCTCCAATACTGGGAGTGTTCAGAGGTTGGATGGCTATCTCTAGGGAATTCCTAGGGAATTCCCTGCTGTGTGTGGGAGCTGGACTACCACACTACAAATTTTAGGGTCTTTCCCAATTCAGAGTTTCTTTGATCTTATCAATCTTGAAAATAAAGCAACCAGTTGTTTTTGTTTGTTTGTTTTTACCAGCAAAGTGGATTTATTCAGGAATAGGAGAGGAATTATGATTCAGGAGAAGAAAGCTATGGTGAAACACAGGCAAGTTCTAGAAACAAAGGAGAAGAAGACTCTTTTGTAGAGGAAAGGGGGAAGGAGTTGGGAGAGGCTATTATAAGCAAAAAGTCCATTAAAGTAAACTGGGAGTTCAGAGTGTAGTGGCTTTTCATTGGTTGAGTTGTGACAATCTCTCATGTTGCTGGGCCAGGAGAAAAATCTTTATCTAGGGTAAGGTATAGGCTTCTTCCTGTTGGTTCTTCAAAGGGTTGCCAACAAGTAGTACACCATGAGCGCTCTCGCTTCTGGCCTCTGGACTCCATTTTATTTTATTTTTTTATAATGTAATTTTTAAAAAAGATTATTTATTTATTGATAATCTTAAAAAAGATTATTTATTTATTTATTTATTTGACCGAGATCACAAGCAGGCAGAGAGGCAGGCAGAGAGAAGGGGAAGCACGCTCCCTGCTGAGCAGAGAACCTGGTGTGGGGCTCGATCCCAGGACCCCGAGATCATGACCTGAGCCAAAGGCTTAACCCACTGAGCCACCCAGGTGTCCCTGGACTCCATTTTAAATAAGGTTTTCTTTATTTGGTTTCAGTCTCATGATGTAATTAAAGTCTGAGGGGTTTAAGATAAAATAGTTTGTCGATTATATTCATTTTGTGTCTGGGACAATGCCATGCACGGTGGGCCAACAACTGTCTAAAATAGGGTCCTTGCCCTTAAACTGCACATGACTATAATTAAGATAGTATTTGAAACTGTGAAATATAGAAGGCAATATAATTCAGAGCTACAATGAATTATACAGATCCTAAGTGGATTAACAGTTTAGATTGGGGTAAATTGAGCATTACATTATACTTTAGGAAGGCAAATTTCAAGATATATAAAGAAAACGAATTTTCACATCTGAGAGTAAGATAGTTTAAGGCTTGGCCCAAATCAGACACCTAAATGATTTTCTGAGAATTCAACCCAAAATGATCCTTAAGAAGAAGCTCACCACAGGAACCACTTTAATGAGCTTAGATTGTCTACAGTGCAGAAAGGAAGCCACATGACCAAGAATGACTATAAAAGAGAGGTACAGATCCTCTCCAAAATCTGGTACCTCATCACAGCAACCCACAGGTGTCAGGTGCTTGCACAAGGCTGGCCATGCACCCGGAGGTGGGAGGGCAACTCTTTAGCCTTGTTTTGTAGGTGAGGACAAAAGCTCAAACAGGATGTAAGATCTTCTGAATCAGGTCCCTTCTGAGTTTCACTTTACTGCCTCAGGTTGTGATACGCACCAAGTATATTTTCCTCTAGACTCAGAGAAAGTGCAGAAAATAGTAAGGCCCAGATACGTTACCATGTAATAGGGAGGAAGCTGAAGAACTCAGTGTCTGTGTTTGCTTCTATCAAGAGGGATGCCCACCCTTGTTCCAGCTTCTCCATCAGCCAGCTGTTGAAGATATGTGAAGAGTTATTATTGTTATTATTTTAAGAATTATTTTTTTAGGGGCGCCTGGGTGGCTCACTGGGTTAAAGCCTCTGCCTTCATCTCAGGTCATGATCCCGGGGTCCTGGGATCGAGCCCCACGTCAGGCTCTCTTCTCAGCAGGGAGCCTGCTTCCTCCTCTCTCTGCCTGCCTCTCTGCCTACGTATGATCTCTGTCTTCAAATAAATAAATAAAATCTTTTTAAAAAAAGAAAAAAGAATTATTTTTTAAAGGAAGCTTCTGAGGCCAACAGAGCCTATATAAAAAGCTTTCTGAATTCTACATGTAATGCCTTTTCTTTCATATTGATAAAGTGTGGAAACTGTTGCTAATTATTTTGTCAACTATGGCATATGCTAATAATAATGAAAATGAGGGCCACAAATCAGAGTGTATTATATCTTGGGCTTTGGAGCCAGACTGCCTGGGTTTGAATTCTGGTGCTGCCTCCACTCAGTAGTAGTTTATTTTCGGACAAGTTACTTAACTTCTCTGGGCCTTAATTTTTCTCATCTGCTGAATGGGTATAGGGTTATGAGGATTAAGTAAACTAATACATATAAAGCATTTAAACTGTACTTAGCATACACTGTAAATAGATGTGCTTAATAAATGTTAGCCACTATTACTGTTCAAGTACTAAGGATAACAGAAGTTTGTCATATTTGAGAATTCTTCAAGAAAGTGGAAGGCAATATAGCACAGACTCCAGAAGTCTTATCTGATTTGAAATTCTGGTCCGCCATTTGCTGGTAGTATGATGTTGGGTGAGATACTTGACCTCTCTGAGCTATGGTGTCCTCAACTACAAAACTGAGTAATAATTCTTACCTCATGGAATTGCAAGGATGAAATAAAATAATATATATAATAATAATAAAATATAAATAAACAAAAATGAATAAAATAAATTAAAATATAATAATAATTAATAAGAAGAAATTTAAAATAATAATAATAATAATTTCAAGAGCTCAGCAGGAGTATCTCTGGAATACACTCCCAAGTACTCTTCCCCAGGGACTATATGTCTAGATTACTACAGGTATCAGGTAAATTTATACCATGCTTTTAAAAAAATATTTATTTATTTATATTTATACCACACTTTTCCAGATAGGCTGCCCTGGCAATGCTATCTAGCACATTCTTACTAGAGTCATCTGAACTAAGGAAATCTGCCTAGGGCATTCAAGAAGCATTGTAATATGGCTCTAGTCTGTTTTTCTAGCCTGATCTCTCCCTACTGCCTTGGTGTGGTAAACTGTTTCAGTCAATTCGATTGTTTAGACTATTTGCTATTCCCCACCTTCCTGTCTTTGCTTATTCTGTTTTCTCTGCCTGAAATGCTGCCCCCTCCAGATCTCCTCTTGCATGTCTCAAAAGCCCTACTTTTTTCATGTACTATTTTTTTCCATGAAGCTTTTTCTTATCTGTTCTCCAGATCAGAACATTGAGTCTTCCTCCTTTGAATTCTGCCTAAAACCTTTACTCAGTATTGTTCTGTATTTCATCTAAGAGGTCACTGATTGTAAAATACCATTATTTTACATACCACTAAGAAAGCAAAAAAGGCTTTCAGTTAGGCTGACATATCATCAACTACAAGACACATCCCCACCTCAGAGATGTTAAAATGTGAAAAAATGTATGCTTCAGAGTTGATGACATATGGTAGTTCTTTATGAATGTCTCTGAATCACATTTCCTAACTGGATGGTAGTTTCCTTGAGGGCAGGCATTTGCTGCTGTAATTTACTGGATTTACTGTGATTTACTCATTTTGTATCTGTTACTGCTTAGCACCTAAGAGGTATTCATTAAGTATCTGATTGGTTGGAAATAATAATGATATTTTAATAAATGACCAATTTTCAGAAACATGTGGATTTAGTAGCCCTCAGTTTGTCTAGTCTTTATAGAAGAGTTAGTGCCTTCGACTGTTGATCCTTTGAATCATCTCTGGTGTCTGGCTGCTGGACAAGTGGAAATTGGAACATAAAGCTAACTGCCGAGTAAATCGTGATTGAATGGGCTGCCAAGGTATGGTGGTTGAATGGAATTTGCAACCAAATGCAATTCTTAGCCATTATTTTCTCCCTCATATACAAGCAGTGTTTCATAATGGAAATAAAGTTTGCTTTCCTGGCCATTAGCAGACCTCATCATTTTGGTTCCTAATTGTCCTTTTGTCTTGTCTTGTCTCCTGTTTAGTATATATGACCTCGCGTTTAAGCCTGATGGAATGCAACTGATTTTGGCTGCAGGAAACAGATTACTGGTAGGATTGTGTTTGAGCTTCCTTTTTAAGTGCTTTTTTCCCTCTCCCTCTTGTAAATGCTCTGAAATTTGACCCCCTTTTTTTAAGATAAAAAAGGCAAGGGCAGAAAAACCAGTCATTTTTTATTAGGGAAGGAAATGGGCTATTTAAAACAGATAAGTAAACTTTCTATCAGATAGGAACCTGTGAACAATACCTCCTTTGGAGTCATTAATCTTTCCCTTTTTACTTTGAGACACCCATGAAAGAGTTGAAAACAATTAATCAAAATGCCTTTGAAACTGTACTGGTGTCAGCTGACATTTTGTCCCTCTGAAAAATTCAAGCAATAAGACTGAAGCAGCCCCCTTCCTGAGAAGCCAGATAGCCTGACCCCAACTTTCAGGCATTGGCCTACCTAAATAATTCCATATGGATGGTGTCCTTTTTTCATATTTTCAAAGAATATAAGCTCCCTCTGGAACCTATCCCAGTGTATAAAAGTAATTTTCAGAGAACTCTTTATGTTTGACCTAAAAACCTTTGTATGATCTCTCCTTCCTCCTACGTAAGTCCACTTCCCCTCACTCTGTTGTCTCGAGATATGCAGACTGACTGATCTCCATTCTCTGTATGGTAATTAAATAATCTTAAAACCTTGGTTAAATTGTTCTGCAGACTTCTTCTCGCCAGGCTAAACAGTCCAATTCCTTTTACTTTTTTTTTTTCAAAGGTTATCTTCTCCAACACTAACCATTTCTGGAGGGTTTTGCCTTGATTACTCAGGGTGTTTTTAAAATTTCCACATATTTATAGGTGTTACAATGCTTCAAAATATCCTAAATCCAAATTACAGCTAGGTTTTATAATATTTCCTTTGATTTGCAAACCCAGAGTTCAGGTCTATGACTTTCAAACTCTTGATAGTAGGTATGAAACACCTCTCTATGATGTTCATACTAGGGGAAGGGCTAGTACTAAAATTTAATCATGTTGTAGCTGGCTCTTTGTGGGTGGTAGCTTAACTTGGGAGGGTCTAGCTTGATTGGTTTTATATCCAAATTCACATAAGTTGAGTGAATTTTGTACAGAAGTTCCGCGGAGTGAACTTCTATTTCTTAAGGATTAGTAGCATGTTCCTGGCCATGTAATTCAGAGTTAGGACTTCTACTTTTTGGGTCCTCCGCTTTAAGTCATATTCTTTCTGGTTTCTCAGTGTAGTTTTTACTTGATAAAATTTAGAATATTGACAAATATTGACAAAGTGACAAATATTTTGTTATATAAACAAAAACAGGAGCAACCTGCAGGAATTCTAACTAATAGATATCACGGGGATACTCTGTACTTTGTCCTCCCTGCCTCCCACAGGGGGAGGCGCAGAGGGAGAATCTTAAGAGAGAGAATCTTAAGCCTGTAGCAGGCAGGGCTTGATCTCACAACCCTGAGATCATGACCTGAGCTAAAATTAAGAGTCGAACACTTAACTGGCTGAGCCATCAAGGCGCCCCTATACTTCTGTCTCTTTTTTGACAGGTTTATGATACCTCTGATGGCACCTTACTTCAGCCCCTAAAGGGACACAAAGATACTGTGTACTGTGTGGCATATGCAAAGGATGGTAAGAGTCTATTCTGATTTTACACTCTCTGCAATGGTGTCATAGCCGCTCATTTTTTCTCCTTAGTCACTCCTGAGTACGACTTGTGGTTGCAGAAGATAGTTAAGTTTCTTAAGCTTCAATTCAATCATTCAAGTCGACAAGTACTTACTGAGGGCCATCTATGTGCCAGGCACTATTCTAGATGCTTGAAATAAGTAAATTCAACAATATGCTGGAAATAAGGCAGAATAAGGGGAATTGGAGTGTTGGGTGGGGCAGGAGATTAGGTACAGAAATGAGGGAGGTGGTGAGGGTGGGTTTATTGAGACAGGAACAGATGAGCCAAGACTTGAAGGTGGGGAGCCAGTGAGATTCTGATAGTGGGCATCTAGGGGAAGAGAGCTTCTCACAGAGGGAAAAAAACCATTGCAAAGACCCTGAGGTGAGAATGTACCTTTCAGGGCCTTTGGCAGAGAGAGTCAGGGGGAGCAGTAGAGGATATGGGTAGAGAGGTAACAGGTATGGTTGGGGTGGCCAGATCATGTTGGGTGTCATAAGGACTTTGACTTAGATTCTCAGTGAAAATGGGGAACCACTAAAGACTTCTGGGAAGAGGAGAGATCTGATCTGATTTATATTTTAAAAGGATCCCTCTAGCTGATATTTTATAAACAGCCTGCAAGGGGTGAGGGTTGGGGCAGGGAGACCAGTGAAGAAGCATCATCCAGGCAAGTTTTATAACACTAGTGATGGTGGCTCAGACCTCTGAGAGAGGTGAGAGTAGAGGAAGTAGTAAGGAGTGGTAGGTTCTGGGTATTGTTTAAAGGATAAGATTGCCAGACAGATGGTGTATGTGGTGTGAAGAAAGGAAGCAGGGGTGACTGCAAAGATTCTGATCTGAGCTACTGAAAAGTTTGGAGTGGCTTTCTACTAAGACGGGAAAGGCTGCAGATAATATAGTGGAAGATCAGGAGTTCAGTTTTGGACATGCTGAATTTGAGAAACGTTGATGCTATAGGAGAGAGGGGAAGGACTTGTCAGAACAGAATCATTGATTGGGCAAGAGGAGATGGGATCTAGGACCTAGATGGGGCATGGTGGAAGGTAGAGGATGTCACACAGGAGCTGGCAGAATGAGGCATATTGTATTAGGAGTCTAACGGGAAGTCTCTTCCATTTTTTCAGTGAAATAGGAATCTACATGACCTCAGAGTGAGGATGGGGAGGGAGGTGTCAGAGAGTTGAGAAGAAAGGAAAGAATGGAAAGTTGCCACTTAGGAGAATGGCTAAGTGGATGTACAGTGAAATCCCAAGCAACATGAAGGGCCCACTTGAAGCTGATCATCAATAGAAAGTGAGAGCAGTTGGTGTGATTATGTTTTCCCCCCCACTACTTTGGGCTGCATAGATGCAGGGTTGAAGAGAATTGGGTTTAACCAAATTGGTAGGTTTACAAGCACCTCTGAAGAGGAAATAAGAGGGCAAGGGAGTGGAGGATGTATGCAAAGGAGTGATTATATACATTGACTTTAAACTGCTGGCTGTGTAAGCTGTGTAATGGCTGGGGGTGGGGAAGATTAGAGGACCACAGGGGGTGGGGCAGTGGAGAGGTTCTAGGTCCTGGTAGATTTGAAGGGCTACTGGCTATGGTGAGGTGACAAAGAGGAGAGGTGGTAGTCAGAGAATGGATGCTTGAAATCAATACTGAGAATTAAAAATAAATCTCTGGGGCGCCTGGGTGGCTCAGTGGGTTAAGCCGCTGCCTTCGGCTCAGGTCATGATCTCAGGGTCCTGGGATCGAGTCCCGCATCGGGCTCCCTGCTCAGCAGAGAGCCTGCTTCCCTCTCTCTCTCTCTGCCTGCCTCTCTGCCTACTTGTGATCTCTCTCTGTCAAATAAATAAATAAAATCTTTAAAAAAAAAAAAATAAAAATAAATCTCTGCTATTCTTTGTGTGGGGTTACTGAGAAGAACATGGGCTTTGGCATGAGATGGCTCCAAGTTCCAATCCTAAGGTAGTTATTGAGTCTCTCTGAGTCTCAGTTTCCTTATATGTCAAATGGATATAGGATGAGAGGTAGCATTCTGTGACCACTGCTGAGAAGGCCCAGAATCAGAATGTTACAGTGCTTGCATGAACGTTGGAAATCATTCAGGTTGCAGGTTTTTAACTTCTTTTAGATGATGAACCTCTTCGAGAATCTAATGAAAGCTGCAAACCTCTTTGTAGAAAAGGGCACATTCTTCATGTATACACACAATTTTGTAAGTATAGCTTTAATTGGATCTAGCCCAGTGTCTTCATTTTAGTCCTACGTAAAGACCTGGAGAAGTGACTTGCTAAGATCATGCAGCAAGTTAGTGGCCAGAACACTTCCTTCTTGCCTCATAGTCAGCTATGCTGTGTCATAGTAGCCATGGGTTGTTTTGTTTTCTGTTTTTTAGGTGCATGTTTGAGTTCAAATTCAGAGTAATACTGTAGGGAGGCCTTTGGTGCCTCTGGAGTTTATAAACCTAGGGGTTCTTTGGCTTACTATGCTATTAAGTCCCTTGAGGGTGTCAGAGTGTGGCCTATGATTAGTGGCAATTGTCAGCACTTTGCAGAGTCCTGACACACACATCATCATATTTGACCTTCCCAACAACTCTTTCAACCAGGCAGGGAGGGATTCTCAGCTCCTGCATAGATGAGAAGACAGACTTGGAGAAATTACAGGTGAGGGTGACAAAGCCAGACCTGCCCCAGGTCTTCCGACTACAGAGCCCTCATTCCTTCTAATAGATCATGCTGCTTCTCCAGGACATTACATCATGATTCAGAAGTCTTTTAATTCCTCTAAACTAGTCTTTTCCTCCTGGCTCCAGCAATGGAAATACTCTGAATTATGGTATTGCTCTTAAAGCTTGCTTGTTTCCAGTGTCTCACCTAGTTTAATTAATATTTAATGAACAATCATGATACAAAGGTATGAAAGAACTAGTTTTTGGTTCAAGAAAAATAAGACAATATGAAGAAATAATTGTAATAATAAGAGCTAATTTTTTAAAAAGATTTTATTTATTTGTCAGAGAGAGAGCAAGCACACAAGCAGGGGGCAGTGACAAGCAGAGGGAGAAGCAGGCTCCCTGATTAGCAAGGACCCTGTTTCAGGATACAATCCCAGGACCTTGGGATCATGACCTGAGCCAAAGGCAGGCACTTAACTGACTCAGCCACCCAGGAGTCCCTAATTTTTTTTTTTTTTTTTTAGTACTGATTCTATTCTAGACACTGTCCAAAATACTTTAATCTCCTTTAATCTTCACAACAACTATGAGGTAAATACTGTTTCATCTGTTTTTCAAATGAGGAAATGAAGCATTAGATGTTCAGAAACTTGTTCTGGGTCCTGCAGCTGGTACTATCACTAGGAATTCCAACTCAGACTCTGAGGCCATAGCCCACACTCTTCATTACCTGCTGTCTGCCATTGTGGAGGGAAGAGTGACAGAAATAATAACAAATAAAAGCAGCTTCTGTGTATTTAATAGATGCAGCAATGTCCTATGACTCACCCAAATATCTGCTATTCCAGCCATCATGAAAGGTGTTTTACAAATATTATCTTAGTTGTCCCCTATACAGAGCCTTTGAGGAAGATGTTATTATTCCTTTATGTTTCAGATGTAGAAGCTCAGAAAACAGTGACTTGCCCAAGGTCAACTTCCACTGGCCTTAAGAAAAAAGTCTAAAATTCCTTAACAGGGTTTATAAAATCTGGCCCATGGTTACTTCTCAGAGGTCATCTCTCAGCAGAGTAAGTGAAGGCTCCCTGTTGTTTGCTGCCATGATACGCGGCTCCACTTCTAAGCACTTGTAAACATGCAACAATGTCATTAAGAAGTAACTACTTGGGGGGGGCCTGGGTGGCTCAGAGGGTTAAGCCTCTGCCTTCAGCTCAGGTCCTGGTGCCAGGGTCCTGGGATCAAGCCCCACATCAGGCTCTCTGCTCAGCAGGGAACCTGCTTCCCCCTTTCTCTCTGCCTGCCTCTCTGCCTACTTGTGATCTCTGTCTGTCAAATAAATAAATAAAATATTAAAAAAAAAAAAAAAGAAGTAACTACTTGGGATGCGTGGGTGGCTCAGTGGGTTAAGCCACTGCCTTCAGCTCAGGTCATAATCCCAGGGTCCTGGGATTGAGTGCCACATCGGGCTCCTTGCTTGACGGGAAGCCTGCTTCTCTCTCTGCCTCTGCCTGCTTGTGCGCTTGTGCTCTCTCTCTCTCTTTCTCTCTCTCTCTCTGTGTGTCTCTCTGACAAATAAAAATCTTTAAAAAAAAAAAAAGTAGTAATTACTTGTTAGATGTTATATGTTGTGTCTCTCTAGTCCCATTCTTTCATAAAGCCCAACTAGTATGGAAATGAAAATCTCATTTGTTGTTCTTGCTTAAATCCTTTCTTTGGGATAAAGAGCAAGTTCTTGACTATGACCCCGAAGCTCCTAGAGATCTATCCTCCACCCACCTCCCCCCTGGCCCTTGGTATTCCATGCTGGTGCCTGTCAGCCCCTCAGACATAACAGGCTTTTCCTTCCTCAGGGCCTTTGTGTATCTTTTCTGTCCTTGCGAATGGGTCTTTAGCTTCTCTTTGTACCTGGCTAAGCTTTGCTTATCCTTTAGGTCTCAACTGAAGGTTCTCCTCCTGAGAATCCTTTACCTCATCTAAATTAGGTCCCCCAGTTATTCTGTTTCCTAGGACTCACTTCTTATCACATTATATTTGTGTTGGATTAATTTCATTTAATGCCTTCTTTTACTAACAGTCTAAACTCTATGAAGGTAGGGATCATGTGTGTTTTAATCACTGCTTAATCCTTAGCATAGAACATGATACCTAGCATGGGGTAGGCCCTCAATACATCATTGTTTACTCAGTGCCGGACAAAGCAAAATTTGAATCTAAACCTCCTGACTGCCATCCAGTACTAATAAGAAAAAGAAGTAGAGAAACAGCTGACAGTTATTAGTTACCTCAAAGAGCTAGTTTTCTAAGAAATACTCCTTGGGAAATGCTGGTTTAAAATAAATGTGACAGTTTTCTTTTTAAAATACTTTTAGGCAAACGCTTTGCTTCTGGATCAGCTGATAAAAGCGTTATTATCTGGACCTCAAAATTGGAAGGCATTCTGAAGTACACGTAAGTAACCATTTAGATGTACAGTATTATTGGTTTGACTCATACTGAGCTACTCCAGCAAAAGCCCCTTTAGGAAGAACTTTTTTCTCTGCAATTGAACTTGAAGGAGTATATGGTGGGTATAGGAAAGTTGGGTAATGAATACATGAATGAAAATTTCTTGAGCATGTCTAGCCTGGCCAACATTCTTGAGCATGTCTAGCCTGGCTAGGTGTTTTCATATAGCTCAGTTGAGTTAATCTGACACCATAGATTCCACCCCACCCAAACCAGTCCCTTTTTAATGTCCCCATTTTGGGGATTGGCCTCGCATCCACCCAGTTTTAACAGCCAGAAACCCAGGGTCACTGTGCTCCAAGATTCCTCTCTGTAAGGGCTCTGCTCATGTTCTTTCCTGTTCCTTCGCCAAGTTAACCCCTACTTGCTCTGCAGATTTCAGATTCAGATGTTGCTTCTTCTGGGAAGCTGTTCCTGGTCCTCTAGACTCAGTCAGATCTTCTTCCTGGCGTTTCTCCCAGTTGTAGTTTTACAGTTTTTCTGGTGATTGAGATATCTCCCATCAGCCTATAAACTCCCGAAAGCAAACATTGCATTTGTTTTTGCTCACCCTTGTGTTCCTGGTGCCTAGAACAATGCTTGGCCCATAACTGGTACTTAGAAAATGATTTTTTTCTTTTTAATTGTGGTAAAATACATAAAACAAATTTATCATCTTAACCATCTTTTAAGTATACAGTTCAGTAGTGTTAAGTACATTCATATTGTTCTACAAAACCTCCATAACTCTTTTCGTCTTACAAAACTAAAATTCCATACCCAATCAATGACAACTATTCCCTGGGCCCTTGGCCCCTGGCAGTCACTATTTTACTTTCTGTCTCTATGAATTTGACTTCTCTGGGCATTTTATATAAGTGAATCTTGCAGTATTTGTCCTTTCATGACTAATTTATTTCAATTAGCATAATGTCCTCTCGGTTCATCCATTTTATAGCATATGTCTGTATTCCCTTCCTTTTTGTTTTTTGTTTTTTTTAAGATTTGCTTAATTATTTTAGAGAGAGAGTTGGGGAGAGGTGCAGAGGGAAAGAACCTCAAGTAGACTCCCTGCTGAGCATGGAGCCTAATGCGGGGCTCAATCCCAGGACCCCAAGATCATGACCTGAGCCAAAATAAAGAGTTAGCCACTTAGCCAACTGAGCCATCCAGGCACCCCAGAATTCCCTTTCTTTTTATGGCTGAGTTATATTCTAGTATATGTATGTAGCACATTTTGTTTTTCCACTTATCCATCCTTGATAGACATTGAGTTGCTTCCAGTTCTTGGCTATTTTGATTGCTGTTATGAATGTGGGTATACAGATCAACAGCTTTGAGTGAGTGAATAAATGAATGAGTGATGAATGAGGTTATAAGTGAAGTGTTACCCAGAAGTGAAGTAATAAAACAGAGGCTGAGATGCCATGTGTGTACATGACTCACACATCTTTCATTGCTGTCTCAGGATTTGCCACGTTCCCAGATCTTGACCTATAATATCTTCATTGCACCTCCATCCTGTATTTCCAGGCCTCCACAAAGCAATAAATAACAGCCATCACCTATGCACCTGGTGCTAGGCTACGTACTTTACTTCATTATCTTATCAGTTTACAAATGGGAGGAAGCTACCATGCTGGTCTTGGAGGAGGTAGCATTTAGACTAGGCCAGTTTTGTGGGTAAGGTCTAAGAGATGAAATGGTGGGTGAGGAGCAATCCACGGCAGGAGAATTCATCCTTGTGACTTTTGTTGGTCACTTGCATAAGAGCTTGTGGTGTGTAGTCAGACTGTGGGCTTATCATAAAATCTTCAGTTGTAGCCACTGAAACATTTGTGGTTTGCTGCATAATAATCTATAGTTGTTTACTTCTTAGACACAATGATTCTATCCAGTGTGTCTCCTACAATCCTGTTACCCACCAACTGGCATCTTGTTCCTCCAGTGACTTTGGTAAGTTCTGCTTCCCAGTGTCTTATCCTGGAATTACTGAAAATCTGGGCAAAAAAATCCTGAAACCCATCTAGTATGTGGTTGTTTCATCCTAAGAGAGTTAATGCTACTTCCCTCCCCTCAATGGCTAAGAGGAGGCTAACAGTTATTCTTTAAATTGTGTGGAAACCAAGAGAGTGAATGGTAACAAAAGTCTGGTAAGCAACTGGGCGACAGCAGGAAGGGCCCCAGGGAGGGAGATGGTAAGAAGGGTTGGAGAGCACAGGCATAACTTGGTGTTGCCATCTCTGGGAAGCCTTCCTGTCTCATCTGGCATGAGTAGGTCATTATCCCTGCACCTCTGTGTTCCCAAACATCCATCATCCATGTGGGTGGGAAATTCTTTACTGTTTCAACTGTGCTTCTTGTGTAGCCACCATTACTTGTTCCGTGGCTATAGCTGTCCTTCCTGAGGGGCTGGATGCCCAGAGGAGCTCACTGTGGCCCCGTTTATGGCATTGGCAATGGTGCTGGCACAGAGGAGAGGCCAGTGAAATGTCCATTGAGGCAGGGAGGGAAGGAGCAGAGGCATGTAGGTTATCTCTGTTTAAGGTCAATTCTGGTTTTCAGCTCATCTGTTCTTCCTTGCTGAGTACAACAGAACAGGCATTATTGAGGAATGAGAGACCCATGTAATCCCTCTCAGTGTTTCACTGTTCTTATCTCAGACAAACACATTCCTACCCTGTCTATCTCATTGACAGAGTTCTGAGGTTCAAAAGAGAGAATATAATGGAAAGCACATTGTATAAATGGGAAAGGGACTGTCATTCATTAAAAATTTTAGCATTTTCTCCATGTAAGGCACTGGTCTGTGTGCTTACTTTTATAATTAAAAAGACAAAATAGAATCCCTGTCTTCAAAGAGCTTGCGGTTTGGTTGGGGCAGGTGGGGAAGTAGAATTTGTAAAAATGTAACATTAAGTAATAATAATAATAATATTTGTTGAATGTTTGAGATATACTAGGCACTCTGCTGAAAGTTAAAATGAATTCCTATTTGAGCTCTATGATCACCCATGAGGTCAGGTATTATTCTCATTTTCACACCACTGATAAAAAAGAACTGGAGCTTAGAGTGGTTTGGTGACTCACTTGAAGTTGCCCAGCCGATAAGTGGTGGAACCAGGACTTGGACTTAGGCCATGGGGTTTCATCTAGAGTATGATCTGGCAAACAGTGCTATGGGAGACACAGAAGGGAGAGGTTTCCTCTGCTAGAGGCTCCAGACAGGCTCAGTGGAGCATAGATAAGATATGCACAGGTTGAAATATTTGGGGGAGGCATTCTGGACCAGGGGGAGAGAGAAACAAATAGCTTGCTTGATGTTGCAGTTTGCTACGTGAATACATTATTGCCCTAGATTTACCTTCTTGATCATACTTCATGGCTCAGGCAAAGAGAGGAATTTGCTCATGTTGCCTAGACATATACCTGTTGCAGAGCAGTGAGCCACTAGCAGGAGGGAGCCAGCCAAAAGTGGCCAGTGTGCCTTGGACAAGCAGGATCATGTGCTATGGATGAGGCCTGGAAGAGGAAACTGATTTTGAGGAAGCATTGTTCATTACTTCAAATGCTAAGTTGTACGCTAGTTGCAGTGTAATAGTTACGAACTGTGAAGTTGCCATTTCTTTGAGTTAAAGCTCTGAAAAGTTGGCTAGAAATTCACCAATATACCCTCCTTTTTTTTGTTTGTTTGTTTTTTTGTTTTTAAATAATTATAGATTCTTTGTCAGTTTCAAAGATAGTAGGGAGAAGTCTACCAGGAAATGGGGCCTGGCACAATGTGTATATATAGTTCTGTCCTTTCATCACCTGGTTAGATTACCATTGCCACAAAGACATTCCTTTGTTGTCATTCTTTTCCTATTCCTCCCTAACTGGCACCTGGTAACCATTAAGCTGGTCTCAATCTTTATAGAATTTTGCCATTTTGAGAATGTTATAAAATGGAATCATGCAGTACTTGACTTTATGGGATTGGCTTTTTTCACTTTAACGTAAAGCTCTGGAGGTGTATCAATAGCTTGTTCCTTTTTTATTGCTGAGTAATACTCCATCAAATCTCTCTTCTTTAAATTATTTTATGTTGAAGGTTTGTGGTCTCCTGAACAGAAGTCTGTCACCAAGCACAAATCCAATAGCAAGATCACCTGCTGCAGGTGAGTTAAAGGCAGCTCCGAAGGTAGGTTTCACATTCCCTTTTCCCAAACAGACTCTCAAACTCCAGTTAATTTACACAGTGGAAAAGGTCTGTGTGACCTAGGTGGTTTGGGCCTCTGTATTTTCTCTTTTCTTTCGTGGTCCTCTTGATGGGAAGGACCCATGCCTCTAGTCATCAAGCAAAAGAGCACAGCAACTTGCCTTCCTGCAGCTCTCTAGCAACAAGCCTCCTCATCTAGAAGCTGTGCTCAGTGGAGGTTTTCTGGAAGAGCACAGCTGTCCTCTTGTCCAGGTAGCACCTATGCTAGAGAAAGCACAGGCTTTGATACTAGACCTGGATTTGAGTCCAGATTTAGTCACTAATAGGCTCTGTGACCTTAGGAGGTTCTTCATTTGACAAATGGGGATAACTGACTTGATAGGGCTGCTGTGAAATGCACACAAACTATGGAGTATAAAATAAGCAGCACAGGGCCTGACATACAGTAGAGATTATAAATGATAGCTGTCTGGCTGTGCAGCTTCTGAGGGTAGCCTTTCTCTCATTCATCATCTGTTAAGCACCCACCTATCTATTCGAGAGGCTAGGCATACACCAAGATATAGATTCTGTTTTTAGGCATTCTTGAAGGGGGAGGAGATTGAAATGGTGAGTGGGGAATGGTGGCTGGCCCAGTGATGGGGGCACAAGCTAAGAGCTGTCATGGAGGTAACTGCAGAAAGCTGTGGGAGCTCAGAAAACGGTGCTACTGCCTTCACATCTCACTGTTGATTCTAAAAATAAATGGGGTTTGAAGTTTGGTCCCCTGATTTTTACATCAGGACCAGGATGAGCCCTGTTGTTGCTGCCTCCTCAGACTGTATTTCAACCAAGGCATCATCCTCATTAGTTTTATCTTCTGTGTATTCCTTTCTGTCTTCCCATGCCCTTCGTTGGTTGTATGAACAGCTGGACAAATGATGGTCAGTACCTGGCTCTCGGGATGTTCAATGGGATCATCAGCATACGGAATAAAAATGGCGAGGAGAAAGTGAAGATCGAGCGGCCAGGGGGCTCTCTCTCCCCCATATGGTCCATCTGTTGGAACCCTTCAAGGTGATCTTATAGCTATTCTCCTTCTAGAACAAATACTATTAAGAAAAAGGGCTTTTCTCCCCAGGCTGGGTTCCTTATTTTTTCTTAAGGTCTCCATCCATTCAAAACCTTCTCACTCCATTTGACCAATCTGTTTTGGAAGCCATTCCACTTGAATGGAATTTTTTAAGAGCCCATTTTGAGTTTTGGAATGAATCCCAGAGATTTTAGCAAAGCAGAATAATTATGTAGACCAGCCTAACGTGTGTGTATATATGTGTGTATGTTTGTGTGCATGCATCCTACAGAAAGCCCATTTCTTTTTTTCTTTTTTTTTTTAAAAAAGCTTTTATTCATTTATTTGACAGAGAGAGAGATTACAAGTAGGCAGAGAGGCAGGCAGAGAGAGAGGGGGAAGCAGGCTCGCCGCCGAGCAGAGAGCCCAATGTGGGGGTCCGATCTCAGGACCCTGAAATCATGACCTGAGTTGAAGGCAGAGACTTAACCCACTGAGCCACCCAGGTGCCCCAGAAAGCCCATTTCTTTATGAATTAATAACTCACCTCTTTGCTCTGGCTTCATTTTGGTCTTTTCCCCTTTTAATTTCTTCCCTCCAAATCTGGGCAGAACATGTGCCCACTGAATAATAAATAGCTATTTCATGAGCCTTTTTTTGCTGCCCTCTGCCAAAAAAATAAAAATTAAGTCTAGAAATGCCCCCAAAGCTTGTAGCTCCACAAATCATTGGCATCTACATTCTCAAACCTTATACACATTTTCCTTCTTCTGCCTATGTGACTTTAAAGGTAGACTAATAGCTTTAAGTGCTCTTTGTATAATCCTCTAATATTAAATTCCCAGTATCCCTCAAAGAATCTTCTGAAGGTAAAGGACTTAATTGTTTACCAGCCCAATGTCATTTTACAGGTGGTACCTGCTTGATTTAGAAGGTTGTTTGATTCCATTGCCTTTCTCATACCAGATTATTATGCTTCTTCCTGAATAATTGTGTCCAGCCCAGGGCTGCACCATGCATGTCTAATGCCTTCAAAGGCCATTAGCCTACCCCAGAGTTCCTGCTGTTTGATTTTGTGGCCACAGATGACTTTGTGGCTTCAGGGTACCATTTTTAATTCATGAGAAGCAGGATGCCCAGTATACCTGGTTGCTGTCCTCTTCCGGGCAGGGTTCAGGGGCTCCTTGACAGGTTTTGAAATTATAGCTTTAGTGTAGTTCTAGGCAATGTGATTGTGAACAACCACTTACTGTCTACAGCCGGTGGGAGAGTTTCTGGATGAACAGAGAAAGCGAGGATGCCGAGGAAGTCAATGTCAACAGATATTTTCAGGAAATCCCTTCCACTCTGAAGTCAGCAGTGTACAGTAGTCAGGGTAGTGAGGCAGAGGAGGAAGAACCAGAGGAAGAGGACGACAGTCCCAGGGACGACAACTCGTGAGTGTGTCCTGAAGAATGAGACCCCTCTTTGGAGGGGTCCAGGCCCCAGTGAAGACCTGCCAGGCCAGACACTGTTCTGAAGCTCCATTCTAAGTTGGGTTTGGAGAATTGTTGGTGAAAGGTCCTCCAACAAGAGGGAGCACACCCTTATAGCTTGTGTTACAAAATTATTCTTTGGGAAACTTAAGAACTACTGAAAAATCTAAAGGAGAATAACTTTTCTATAAATCCCTACCCTGTGAGGGAACCATTATTAGTATTTTAGTGCATTTTCCCTCTGTCTTTTAGTGTGTCCATATGATTAAGTCATATCTAACCTTTTCTTCTACTTGACCATCATCAAGTAAACTCTTTCTGGTAACATTAATGGTCCTTTTAAAAACAGATTTTTAATACCTGCATAGGATATGCTGTGTAGAAACACCATAGTTCATTGAACACTTCCTCTATTACTGGACATTTTTCCTGGCCTATTCCCCTGTACCCTACCTTGCATTCGATAGGACATATATCAAAGAGGAAGCCCTTGCCTTACCCACAATCCTTACACCCAATTCCTGGATGTCTAGGCGTTCTTTCTGCTTTTCAACTGAGTTTACCTATAAGGAAAACATTGGCAGCCTGGAGTGGGGAGACATGGGGAAGCCAGGATGTTCTGACTGGGCAAAAATGATCTAGCTTGGGACTTTCCAAACTGCTTTATGGTACCTGGGGTTCCTTAGAAGAAATAGGTGGAGGTGGAGGACAAGGAAAGGAGGAAAGGGTGGGCTTCAGATCCCTATCTCTGCTTCAACCAGAACAGCCCCTTTTATTGCTTGACATGAGTTTTTGTTTTGGTGAAGAGTCCCACTGCCAGGAATAAAAAAGAGAAAAGGGAAAAGGCAGATCGAAAACCACCAGTCCAGCTCATGATATGGGCTGGGTTCCTAGATTGTATTTGGACCTCAGTGTATGATTTAATACAGAGTTCCTCTACAGGTCTTTTCCTGTTAAGATCCCTCTCCATCTTTGTCTTTTTTCCTTAGTTGTGAATTAGTGCCTATATTTGCCAATATGATGGCTGGGTTTTGCAGATGAGGCTGCACCATTCCTTGCCTGCATATTTAATGGTGCTTCCAGATGACTGCAGGCCCTGGGCTTAAAAAGCTTGAATAAACAAACAGAGAGGAGGCAACATTAGGTAGAGTAAGAGCAGCTCTCAAGAGCTGGGAATATCTCTTTATTGAACTAGATTCCCAAGTAGCTTGATCTCCAGCCTTAGCTGAAGAGATTTCTCCTGTGTGCTGGTCCTACAGCCCTAGTCCCAAGGCACTGATACTAATAGATACTCAGTTTCAAAGACAATTGTTGATCTTCAGAGAACCCACTATATTTTATTAGATCCAGTCAGAAACCATTTCACTTGTTCGAGAACCCCAACTATGAGAGAACATAGCTTTATGTATTAATTTTTCTCTTCAGAAAGAGCAAGCCAGCTTCCCCTTTGTCCATTAAAAAATCAGACAGCCCATGCCTTTCCACTGCAATTAGACTTGTTTCTTCACTGTCTCCCCACATTTTATAGTACATGAGTAAAAAGCACTTCTGGCTCTATCACCTTGCTCTTTCTTAGCACTACTCTCAGGAAGACTTGAAATGAGGGGTTTAACCTCTTCACTGTGGCAGAGCCACATAGTAGGGTATTCAATGAAATAATGGTCCCAGGAGATTCACCTTGCCTCATCCCACTGGACTGATGGGTTGGCCCACATTACAACTTTTGGCCTCAGTATTGCTGTATAATATTTGGCAATCTGACAGTCTGGCCAGCACTTTTTCCTGTTGTTTGTTAAACCCTTAGGGCTACAGTTATCAGTGGGTCATGGCCCCATATAACCTCTTTGTCTTCTGTTGATTAGAGAGGAACATAATGACATCCTGGCTGTAGCTGACTGGGGACAGAAACTCTCCTTCTACCAACTAAGTGGGAAACAGGTATGTAGCACTATACAAACCCAGTGGGAAATACAGTTTTGATCATGTCTATTATATGCTCTTTTTACTTTCAAAGATTCTATTATTAGTAATTATACTTTATTATTGTTAGCTCCTGTTTTCTGAGCATTTACTTTAATACCTGGTACTGTGCTCAGTGTTTTACATATTTTATCTCCTTTAATTATCATAAAACCCTGTGAAGTAGGTATAATTGGTTATCAACTTTGTAGAAATGAGTAGGCAAGACTCAGAGCAGTGAAATAAAGATTATGCCTAAGGTGCTACACTGCTAGTAAATGGGTGGCACCTGGGATTGAAACCCAGATTGTTTTGATTCAAAGCCTTGGTCTTAGTTATGTATCTGTCTTCCTTTATTTGCTTTATGCATTCTACAAACATTAACAAGCACGCACTTAGACCAGCACTTCACCTGTGCTAGGAGCTACTGACAGAGCTGTTAATGCCTCTGCATTAAGGCTGATAGAGGCACAGTTGATAGACACTATTCCCAGTGCAGCATGGTACATAGTATCTTAGAGAGATATATAGATAGGATGTTACAGGGACACAACAGATAACATCATTGCTTGGTGGAAATTGGAGATTTTGTAGAAGTGAACTTTGAACAAAATGAACAGGAATTTGCTAAGCAGAGGACATTGGGACTAGTGTTTCAGGCAGAGGAAATAGCATCTGCAAAGGCAGGGAAGAATGAAGATATATGTCAACTCAGGGAACAGAGGGTTGTTCAGAGTGACTGGATCCCAAGAATTGTGGATAAAAATGGAACTAGAAAGGAAGATGGGGATATGAGTCTTAAGGACCTGAGTCATGTGAATTAGGAGTTTGAACTTTGTATTAGTATTTAGGAGCCATCAATTTAGGTAGGGAGTGACTTGATCAGATTCTTGTTTCAGAAGAATTCCTTGTTTCTGTGGAGGGCTGGATTAAAATAGAACCTGGTGGCAGAAAAACCTATTAGGCTGGAGACATCAAGGATTAGAGTGAAGGTGGTACAGGGTGGCTTAGGTACCACAGCCAAGCAGGTGAGCCTGCTCAATGGAGCCTTTCAATACAGCCTATTCAATGGAGCCTTTGTTTAACAGTATCCTTACTCCTCAAAACATGTCCTGCTAGAAAGGAGGGTTTCAGTTAGGTGTAGCCCAGCTTTGAGGCCATTTCTTTTCTCCCTCATCTTGCCATTAGTCTTTTTTTTTTTCTTTTTTGTAGCTGGGTAGAGAAAAGATAAAGGTAGATAGTGAAGTGTCTTCTGAGTTTGCCTTGGCTGATTTCCCCAAACCCTCATTTTTAATTATCTTGCATCTAGCCGTGGCTTGTCTGTTCATTCACTTAATATGTGTGTATATCATTATTCAACAAATATTTACTGGCATATCTATTGTGTATGAGACCCTGGTCATGGTATTGGAAGTTCTCAGGAACAAATAACCACACTACACAGGGAAGGATTAGGGTCTTGTTGCTGTAAAGAACCTGACTTGGTGGTCACAGCCATGGGCAATATCTTGCATGTATGTAGCACTAGAGTTCATCCTGTGGCTCAGAGTTTTTTGAATGATAAGCAACCTTGTTCCACTGAGATAACCCAGGTGACTAGAGACAGTAAAATTGTTTCCTTAATTAGGTATCTTTGAAATCTGGTAAGATTTAGAATTAAATATAGGATGATGAAGTAAATCAAGCCTATACTTTTGTGTTAGGTATACTTTGTGTATTTTTGGCATTTTTAAGTGTTTGTAATGTTTAATGGTATCTGGATTAATGATTATAATAGCTAACATTTATTGAATTTTAGGCATTGTATAAACTCTTTACAAGGTTAACTTTTAATCTTTGTAACAACTCTGTGAGGTATGTATTATTATTACCACTTTACATGTTAGAAAATTGAGGTTTAGGGAGGTTCAGTAACCAGCCAAAGCCATACAGGGTAGTAGTGGCCAAGTCTGGTTTGGAACCCAGGCAGACTGGTGCTAGAAATCCATATTAGAATATCTATCAGATCTGTCTTGTGATGACCATTTAAGAGCTATAATTGAGTAATCAATTTTATACATCTGATTTTAAATTGAAAGGTGTAAGAAATTTTTAGTCAAGTGCCTATGTAATATTGGAATGTTAAAAAGATTGATTATATTTTTTGGCTTAGGGTGGGGTGGCAGTAGTTACTGATCTTCTTGAATCTATATACTTATGTCTTTATTCTTTCACCAAATGTGGAATAATTTTTTGTTATTTCTTCATCTTCATTCTCTCCTTTTCCTTCTGGGTTTCCGGTTACATGTTAAACCTCTTGGTATTGTTCTTCAGATAATTGAGGCCTTATTCATTTTTTAAATCTTTTAACCCCCTGCTCTGATCTATTGCTCAATCTTCAACTTCATTGACTCTTCTGTCATCTATAATATTTCTGTTAAACCCATCCAGTGAATTTTTGTTTCACTTACTGCATTTTTCAGTTCTAGATTTCCATTTGGTTCTTTTTTCCTGTTTGTCCATTCATTATAGGAATATTTTCCTTTATATCCTTGACCATAGTTATAATAGCTATTTTAAAATTTTCATCTGCTACTTCGTATCTGAGTTACCTTGGGGTTAATTTCTACTAATTATCTTTTCTCTTGAATATGGTTCACATTTTTGCTTTTTGGAATTTGGGGTTATATTCTAAACATTGTAAATGATGCATCATAGGGATTCATTTCTGTCATGTTCCTCTGAGGATTATTGTGTAGTTTTGTTTTAATATGGAACGCTTACAGGTTTGTTATCCTTGCACAGGGGCCATGCTAATCTTCTCTACAGTGTTCCAGTTTTAGTATTTGTGCTGCTGATGGAGCACTATAGTTGGGGTTTTAATTAATTAATTTTTTAAAGATTTTATTTATTTGAGAGAGAGTGAGAGCAAGAGAGATCACAGAGAATGAGGGAGAAGCAGACTCCCCCCTAAGCAGAGAGTCTGATGCGGGGCTTGATCCCAGGACCCCAAGACCGTGACCTGAGCTGAAGGCAGATACTTAACTGACTGATCCACCTTGGCATCCCTATAGTTGATTTTTTTAAAAAACAAGTAGTTAACTTTGCTGGATTCAACATTCAAAGTCCATCTTTCCAGTGTAAGCAGCCCTGAAGTCTCTATTGAGTTCTTTAGCCTTGCTAGGCTGCCTGGCATCTGCCCCACATGTGTGTAGTTCAAAGAGTTCAGATATTCAGTAGTGTATGTGCGGAATTTTGGCTCTCCCTCCCTCTCTCCTCTGTCTCTTTTCTGGGATTCCCCTCATTTTCAAGCTGTTATAGCCACTTCAAATCCTGTGCTCATCTGGCAGGGTGCTGATAGGACCTGCCTTTAGGCAAAAAGCCATTAAAAAAGTGAGAAACTCACTTGGTGCAGTTTTTTCTTCCAAATGTCCATGTGTCTTCAGTTTTTGTCTGCTTCTGATTGCTCTTTAGTGCCTTCAGGTGGTTGTAATTTATAGTTGGTCCAGAGTTTATAGTTGTTACCTGGAGGAGAGTTAGCCCAATGGGAACTAGTGAGCCATTACCAGAAGCTGCAAGCCTTCCATCTCATGACTCATAAGATTTTTTATTTATTTATTTATTTATTTATTTATTAACTTTCAGGCACCTGGGTGTCTCAGTTAAGTGTCTGCCTTTGGCCCAGGTCATGATCCCAGGGTCCTAGGATTGAGTCCTGCATTGGGCTCCCTGCTTGCTGAGGATTCTGCTTCTTCCTCTGCCCAACTCCGCCCTCCACCCCTGCTCCTGCTCTCCTTCTCTTTTGCAAAAATAAAATCTTTCTTTCTTTTTTTTTTTTTTAAAGATTTTACTTATTTATTTGAGAGAGAGAGATCACAAGTAGGCAGAGAGGCAGGCAGAGAGAGGCGGGGAAGCAGGCTCCCCACTGAGCAGAGAGCCTAATGCAGGGCTTGATCCCAGGACCCTGAGACCATGACCTGAACTGAAGGCAAAGGCTTAATCCACTGAGCCACCCAGGTGCCCCAATAAATAAAATCTTTTTAAAAAGATTTTTAAATCTGGATGGCTCAGTCACTTAAGCATCTGCCTTTGGTTCAGGTCATGATCCCAGGGTCCTGGGATCGAGTCCCATATCAGGCTCCTTGCTTAGCAAGGAGCCTGTTTCTCCCTCTGCCTGCCACTTCCCCTGCTTATGCTCTCTCTTTTTCTGACAAATAAATAAATAAAATCTTTTTAAAAATATTTTTTTAGTTTTCTTACTAGATTTACTATCATTATATCAGAAATAGGGGCAATTTGACTCTTAGGCATTTGAAATTATTTTATTTTATTTTATTTTATTTTATTTTATTTTATTTTATGTATTTATTTGAGAGAGAGGGAGTGCTCATACATAAGCAGGAGGGAGGGAGAGGCAGAGGGAGAAGCAGGCTCCCCACTGAGCAGGGAGCCTGATGTGGAACTTGATCCCATGATCCCAAGATCCTGACTTGATCCTAAGGCAGACACTTAACCTACTGAGCCACCTGGATGCCCCAGGCATTTGGAATTCTTATAAAGGAAAATTGAATATATAAAATGAATAATTGCAGTTTAAATTAGTTTAAGGGAATCAACTAAGTTGTAAATGACACTAAGAAATTTTCTTTTCTTTTCTTTTCTTTTTTTTTTAAAGATTTATTTCCTTATTTGCAAGAGAGAATGAACAAGTATGGGGTGGGTGGGTAGGGTGAGAGGGAGGGAAAGGGAAACCCAAGCAGACTCCAGGCTGAGTATGGAGCCCAGTGACCCTGAAATCAAGCCTGACCCGAAACCAAGATTCTGATGCTTAATCAACTGTGCAACCCAGGCACCCCAACACTAAGGGATTTTAAAATCTATTCAAAATTTAATTCAGTAAATGATCATCAAGGTCCCCTTTCAATTAGTTGTTTACTTTTGTTATACTAATAAATAGGAAAATATTTATAAATTGAACTTAAAAACTTATTGAGAAACCAGGTTTTTAGAATTATTTCTTTAATAAACTAATAGTTTAATAATGGCAGTTATAAATAATCTTTTTATTCACAAAATGTTCCCTTAGGGGTAGCAAAAAACTCCAATGACAATAAGGAGCTTGGACTTTAATGAGTGGTAAGAGGAGTGGGGGGTACATCAAATTAACCCTATTATTTATCAGAGCAGTGAGAGAAGTACTGTGGGGGAGGTGAGCACAGGGCCATGGGAGCACAGAGGAAGGGGCACTGAATCAGGCCTTGGGTGGGACAGAGAAATTGGGGGATGTTTTCCGTAGGAGTTGATACCTGGAGACAGAGAGGGAGAGGACACTCCTGGCCAGGGCTTGGGTCATATAGAGAATAGCACTTGTGAGGACATGGAGACCTAAAAGAGCATGGTCTGCTTGGCAAATACAAGATGTTCATTTTGGGTGAGAAAAGGCTCTTGGGAGCTGAGCTCAGGAGTTTGACCTTGACCCTCACAACTAAGGGAAGAATACCAAAACTGAAAAGACAACTCACAGAATTGGAGAAATTTTTGCAAATCATGTATCTGATAAGGACCATGTATCTGGAATATATAAAGAACTCTTACAACTCAATAATAAAAAGACAACCAATTAAAAGTTGGAGAAAAGATCTGAAGAGACATTTCTCCAAACAAGATGTACATGTGGCCAGTAACTACATAAAAAGATCCTCAACATTATTAGATACCAGGGCAATGCAAATCAAAATCATACCCACTTGGATGGAGAAATTGGAACCCTCATATACTACTGGTACAAATATAAAATGGTACAGTCACTTTGAAAAAATATGGCAGTCCTAAAAAGGTTATACATAAAGTTACTGCAGATCCAGTGATCCCACTCCCAGATATATATATCCAAGAGAGATGAATATATGTTCACATAAAAACTTATACACATATATCCATAGTGGCATTATTGATAATAGTCAAAAAAGTAGGCATGGCTATTAATTGATGAATGGATAACAAAATGTGGTATATCCATGTAATAGAATATTATTCAGCAATGAAGAGGATGAAGTACTGATATACGCTACAGTATGGATGAATTGGTCCCAAAAGGCCACAAATTGTGTGGTCCCATTTATGTGAAATCTTCAAAGTAGGCAAATCTATAGACAGAGAAAGTATATTAGTGGTTGCCGGGGGAGGGAAAGAGAGGAGAATTGGGATCTACAGCTAATAGGTACATGGTTTCTTTTGAGGGTGATAGAATTAGTTCTGAATTAGTGATGATGTTTGCACAATTATATACTTTAAATGGGTGAATTGTTTGATATGTGAATTATACCTAAATAAAGAGAAGTAGGAAGGTGGTTGTTTCAGAATAGAGGACAGTTTTTAAAATTAGATATATTTGGCTTTATGAAATACTTTTTTTAAAAAAGGAAGAAGAAAGAAGCTGAGGGGAACCAATGGAACCCTTGCAAGGGCTGTGTGTGAAGGAAGGCCTATGGGAGAAAGCCCAGTCTCTGCATCTGGGTTGGTTGAGGAACTAAGACATACACCTGGAGCAGCTAGTGGAACTGGGGGAGATGCTGCTGACCCCAGAAGTGGAGGATTCAACTATGTGGAGGGATGGAGTAGGGTGCTCCAGAGGAGACTAGCTTGTGTTCATGTTGGAATACCACAGCGGGTAACGGCTAGCTTGCCCTTGTCTTCTTGACTCCCCTCATTAAAGTTGGTAGGAAAAGCCCTAAAATGTGTTGTGAATACTATGGATTCAGGAGTGTTTTTTCCCTTGGTGTGTGTTTTCTTTCCTTAGATTGGGAAGGATCGGTCACTGAACTTTGACCCCTGCTGCCTGAGCTACTTTACTAAAGGGGAGTACATTTTGCTAGGAGGGTCAGACAAGCAAGTATCCCTTTTCACCAAGGATGGAGTGCGGCTTGGGACTGTTGGGGAGCAGAACTCCTGGGTGTGGACGTGTAAAGTGAAACCTGACTCCAACTATGTGGTAAGGAGGGGAAGTTCATTCTGTTGGGCCATTGTCTGAGCAGGTACAGACAACAGCCATGTGTAGCCAGTCAGATGATTGACATTTGTTCCTGGCAACTGGGAAGGTAGACTTTCCACAGAAAGCTAGGAATTAACAACTCTCTTTCCCTGCAGGTGGTAGGCTGCCAAGATGGCACCATTTCCTTCTACCAGCTTATTTTCAGTACTGTCCATGGGCTCTACAAGGACCGGTATGCTTACAGGGATAGCATGACTGATGTCATCGTGCAGCACCTGATCACAGAGCAGAAAGGTAAAAGGCAGGTATGGCCCCTCTGCCCTCCAACCTTTGGGAGGAGGGGTAGGTTGAGAGGACTACTGATAGGGCAAGTGAAATTAGAGGGAATGGTCCTCCTCATCTTTCAGAAACATGTTGGACCACTGGTGTTTGCTTTTTAAAAAATTTTTTTATTTTTTGGAGGGTAAGGGGAGAATATAGATGTCTTTGAGAATCTAAGGAAAGCAATAAACCCTCTCTTCAAAAAAAAAAAGAAAAAGTAGGGGGAGGCAAAGGCTCACATAATTTTGCAGCAGCTATCTTTTTTTTAAATTTTTTAAATTTTTTAAAAAGATTTTATTTATTTATTTGACAGACAGAGATCACAAGTAGGCAGAGAGGCAGGCAGAGAGAAAGGAGGAAGCAGGCTCCCTGCTGAGCAGAGAGCCTGATGTGGGGCTTGATCCCAAGACCCTGAGATCATGACCTGAGCCGAAGGCAGAGGCTTAACCCTCTGACCCACCCAGGTTCCCCGCAGCAGCTAATTCTAAGGGGAACATGGACTCTCTGACTAAGGGAGGATAATGTATGGCATTTCAGAGCCAGGGTGGCTGAGCTGCATGGGTCTCTGTGGACCTATATCCTCTCTGGTATGGATATACTGGAGGGCTTCTTTCTCAACTTCATCTTCATCTTCATCTCCACTTGCCTCCTGATGGGTCCCTACCCCAGGTATAAGCAGGGACAGTAACCACAAGTTTAGTCAGAAGATTCAAGTTCTAGGCCTAGCACAGTCAGCCTGAACCTCAGTTTCATCCACTATCCACTTAAGTTGCCATGCTGGTTCAATGGGCTAAAGATCCACTTATTTCAAGAGTAATTATACACAGATGTGCCAGCCACAGCCTCCTGCCCAGTGCCTGTGTGTAGGGATACACATTGAGGGTTGTCTTAGAGATTCAGCTGGCATCCTTTTGTTCTCATCTGGGAGCACCTCTGGTTGAAGATTCCAGTTGTGCTGGTAAGGGTATAGCCACTTGGGCAGCTCCCCAGCTTCTCTTCTGGGGACATTTCCTCCATCTGGTCTGCAGTTAGAGTGTGAGAGCCTAGTATATACCAGAAACTACATGCAGTTCCATATTGTCAAGGATGATGGGTGGGGAGTAGCTAGAGGCATGGGTGGTCATCCAGATGGACTTCTGATCATCAGGGGCAATATATTAATGCTGGCAGAGGAGTTTAAACTTAAATTCGGCAAGTGAGTGTAGCACTAAACATTTTACTTTCCATACTCAGTTTTAAGCTTTGGGCCACAAAGATTGTATATGATTTTGGATCCCAATGTTTAGTAGAGCTGATTATATGTATTAGACACTCTTCAAAGATTTTTTGATGAGAGTGTCTCCTTTAATTGCCAGTAACATTAAGTAAATGATAGCTTTTAATTTTTCTGCCTTCTGCCTTACTTAATAATCTCTTGCTGGAGCTGGATTTTTTTTCCTTTGCCAGTTCGGATTAAATGCAAAGAGCTTGTCAAGAAGATTGCCATCTACAAAAATCGATTAGCTATCCAACTGCCGGAGAAAATCCTCATCTATGAGTTGTATTCAGATGACTCATCAGATATGCATTACCGGGTGAAGGAGAAAATAGTCAAGAAGTTTGAATGCAACCTCCTGGTGGTGTGTGCCGATCACATCATCCTCTGCCAGGTAGGCAGCAGGTTGGAGGGGTTGGGCTTAATCTTCTTCATGTTTCCTCCAAGGGTGGGTTACCCAAATCATGGTTTTAAAAATTGAGCACCAAAAAACAAGTCTCTTTCCATCAAATTCAGTAGCTGTTCATTGCTTTAATTGTATTGACATCTAGAGGAGTTAGACTGTACTAGAAAGTCATGGGCCATACCTGGAGAATAACTTTTGGTATTGCAAAGCACTTTATTATCCTATAATTATACATGTTTGAATGACTTAAAGCATAAATTGATAGAAATGAAAGTCATTTTTTTTTGATGAACATACACACGTAAAAATTTATATCATCCTTCTTGTTAAACAATAAAAAATACATAATAACTCAAAAATAGTAAAGGAAGTTTTACTTTCTGAAAGATTTTTTTTCACAGAAAAAATTTCTCAACTTAGAGCTTCCTACGAAATGTCAAGGGCAATGTCAAGAGAAGTTTGGAAATACTTGAGGGAAGGCCAGCCTGGCATCTTTCTTCAAAGTAGAGGTTGATTTAGTTTCACAAAAGTAGGACTATTGAAAGTGATAAAGTGGAAGAAATCCTTTAGAAATCACTATATGTAAAATACAATTAAAATCTCCCTGAAAGTCTAGAACTCAAGCAGTTTAGAGGTACCCACAAGTTACAGATGTGACAAAAAAGTGTGCTTTTGGATGCTGCCTCTGTGGCTTCCCAGAGGTCTGCACAGAAGATGTGAAGCTGAGCTGTGCTCTGTGGTGAGGACTTATGTGAAGGATTAATGAACAGTGCCAATCATGGGGACTAGATGGGGTTCAATAGACAATGAATGTGTAGGTATTTTTCATCCCTCACATGCAGGAAGACCCCCTTGGCAGGCTTGGGAACACCCTGTTGAATATCCATGCAGAGCTAGGTTTGCTTTCTAGGAGAAACGGCTACAGTGCTTATCCTTCAGCGGAGTGAAGGAGCGGGAGTGGCAGATGGAGTCTCTCATTCGCTACATCAAGGTGATTGGTGGCCCTCCAGGAAGGGAAGGTCTGTTAGTAGGCCTGAAGAATGGACAGGTGAGTGCTTCCATATGTCTCCCATCAGGCTGATTATCTGTATACAGATTTAGGGACCAGACTCATTATGATCCCAAGGTGGTTTCCCGGGGACAGGAAAAGAGCTTCCCACCCCACATTCACCGTAGGCACATTGGAGGGTAGCCCAGAATTTTATTTTTCAAGGACAGCTTCAAGCCGAAGATGCAGTGGCCTTTAGACTTAGAGCATGCTGCATTCTGGCAGGGTTGGCAGTGTGGCATTTGGGCTGCCTATAGTGTGGATCAGTGAGTTTCAGGGCACCCAGAAGATGGCATGATTTTTAGAGATACAGTTTCAGTGGCTTGCTAGGGAGGGAGGCAGAATTTATTCTTAGGTCACATCCCTATTAGGGCAATGAATGGATTAAGGCAATGTGTTCTAGCTTGTGTTTTAGAGGGTGCTGGTCCTCAGGCTATTACTAGGTGTTTTAAGAAAAATGGGCCCTTTGCTCATATAGATGTGAAAAATCTAGGTTATACAAAGTTAACAGATTTGTGTGTGTGTTCTTTGCTCAAAATAAGAAAAGTTCTAAGTGGGCTACATGGAAATATGAAAGTGAAAATATAACTGCATTAGCCTGAGAGCCAAGCTGTCTAGCAGATGGCTTATGGCTAAAGCTTATCAGGTCTTTCCTGGGACAGAAGTCATGGAGTATGAAATTAGTGGGGGCTGCAGGATAGCAATACTAAAGGGATGGAAAGTCTGTATCTTTCTCATTGTCCGCTGTCACTTCCAGTGTGAGGCTTGAGAACATGGACTTTGGGGACAGGTCGACCTGCAGTCATGTTAGTGCTTAGCTACTCATTAGCTGTGTGACCCTGGGCGGGTCACTTTGCCTTTCTGAGGCTCAGGTTTTACAAATGAGGATAATACCTTATGTTTCAGAGGGCTGTCAGAAATAGTCAATAACTGATAGCTGTCATCATCCTTCTCATCATCATCATTATTTTGCCATGGTTATACTGGATGTCTTGTCAGTGTTTAAAGTAGCCTCTTCTTATGTTAGTTTGTGACTCATATCTCACTAGATGGTGTCTCCTAATCCCACAGCTTGGGTAATGTTGTTAACAAATCCCCAGTCAAGCAGACATTCAAGTGAATTTGTCACATCTTGGGCCGATCATTACTTTGGCAACCTCTGATGAACCACATTTCTGGTCTCCTAAGGATAAGCCCCTGCTCCCGTTCTTTCATTAAGTCCTTTTCTCTGCATGGAGCCTCTGTTGAAGTTAGTGGGAGTTGTTCTTATAGAACACATGGGATTCCAACAGCCTGGCGCAGTTCCAGGGTCTTGTTGCCATGGTGACTCACACTTTTTTTTTCTCTGAAATTTCACCAGATCCTGAAGATTTTTGTGGACAATCTCTTTGCCATTGTCCTTCTGAAGCAGGCCACAGCCGTGCGCTGCTTGGACATGAGTGCTTCCCGTAACAAGCTGGCTGTGGTGGATGAAAATGACACATGCCTGGTGTATGACATCCACACCAAGGAGCTGCTTTTTCAGGTGAAATCCCAGAGAGTTTCTAGGACGTAGTCCTTTGATACCTCCTCTATTTCCCAGTCCCTGCAGGAGGCACTGACCCTCTGGTTCCCAGGCAGGTCTCTGGGAGGAGCAGTGACGTGTAGGAGTATAGGCTTTGAACAGGGGCACAGAGCCCAAGAGGTCCCAGGGCATAGCCCACTCCTCCCACACATGAGTTGCAGGAGCTGGGCAAGCCTTTTTGAACTTTGCTTTCCTCATAGGTGATATGGGCAAGTAACACCTTTCTTTCTGTGAACAGAAAGAAATTTAAGTGGGGCACTTGATAGGCTGTCAGTGCATTGGTTAACGCGAGGATGATTCTTTTGCAAAAGTGCTTCTTGCCAGTTGGAGGTCTGCCTGTATCTGTAAGTGACCTAAGACACAGTAGAGAAATAGGACCAGTTTTGTTATCTGAAAGAAGGGAAAGGATGAGGGCAAGCCCTCTCTTCTAGTTGTTTCACAAGGATGCTCTCAGAGCCAACAGAATGTGAACTGTTTTAGGAGATAAGCATTGTTTACACACTGTTTGGTCCTATGTCTGGTAGAAATGTGTCACTGGAGAAGAGAGCCCAAAGGCTTTATGCCCAGCTCCTGGCTGGCTTTCTGCCATACTCATGCCATTCTTTGCCTCTTTAGGATTTTTTAAGAGGTCAGGGTCCATTTGACTGAAGCAAGCTCCCCCCACTGAAGTTGAAACTTCCCCTGTCTGGCTTCCTCAACCACAACAGGTCTCCCAGTTTTAATGGGTAGATTAAGATGCCCTTCTCAGGGCTCCTCTTTGTCCTTGGGAGCAGAATTAGCAGGGCAGAGGGATGCTGGAGTGTAGGGAGCTGCCTCGGTCAGTTGGAAGGGGCTACCTGGCTAATACTAGCCTAAGCTAACTCTAGTAAATAACAGCTTGCTTACACCTCTGTCAGGGCAGAGGGCTTAAGGGGAAACAAGAGTACAGGTTTTATCTTTAGACAGACCTGGGCTCCAGTTCTGCCCTCACCACTTACTGTGTAATACCCAGCAAGTCAGAACAGTTCTCTGAGCCTAAATTTTTCCTCACTTCTGAAATGGAACTAGTAAATGCCCCTTCACAGAATGCTATAGGACTGAATAATGTATCACAGTACCTAGCTCAGTGCCTGGTACAAAACAAGGCCCTAACTGTTAACTTCTCGCAGCCTCAGAGCCACCTCCTGTAGGCAGGTTAGCAGGCCCCCAGTTGTGAATCTGTGCCTGAGCCTAGAACCATATAGGAATGGAAGGGCATGTGTCCTTCCCCATTCCCACTGAGGGTTCTGTCATAGGCTAGGGAAGGTAATTCTCAGACTTTGCCAGGAGACATAAACATTCCCAGCTGTCTTTTCCTTCTCTCTGCTGCTCCTGCCCTCTGCAAATGAAAATAGCTATATTGTTTTTTCTCATTATAAAAGCAATCCAGGCTCATTATAAAAGATTCAGACATTGTAAAAGATTCTAGGCGGAAAGGTATGAACACCTGCTGGTCCCTGGGGTTCCAGAGCTAAGCAGAAAACTTTGAAAGAAGGTAGGGGGAAGAGGGTGCCTCCCAGGGTGACTGTATTTCTACGGTGTGAGAATTTTAAATGCAGAGATAATGCATTATTTTCTAATATAAAAATAACACTTTTTTCTTATTATAAAAAAAATAGATGTTCATGACCAAAAGAAATTTCAGGCAAACAAAGAACCTAGAAAATAAAAAGCATCCACAATTCCACCCACCCCTAAACAATCACTGTTAATTTTTGGAACATATCCCTTTAAATCTTGTATACATAGTTGTGTATACCCTCATTTTCTCACTAAGTATTAATTAATATTTGGGATAATAATTTTTTTGAAAGTAATGCTTATTAAAAACATTTCTAACATAAACTAGTGCATAGAGCATTTTGCCTCTGTGCTTCTATCCTTTTCTTCCAGTTCCCATTTCCTCGCTCCCCCCGCCCCCACTATTAGCGATTTATTGTGATTCAGGCTTTAGAAAGAGTGCTTGACTGAGTGCAGGAATGGTACCAAGAGCCAGGGGGTTGTCACAGGGTCCTCACTATCCCTGTCTCTCAGGAACCAAATGCTAACAGCGTGGCCTGGAATACCCAGTGTGAGGACATGCTCTGCTTCTCAGGAGGAGGCTACCTCAACATCAAAGCCAGCACCTTCCCCGTGCACCAGCAGAAGCTACAGGGCTTTGTGGTGGGCTACAATGGCTCCAAGATCTTCTGCCTCCATGTCTTCTCCATGTCAGCTGTGGAGGTGCCACAGGTAACTGGGGCACTTGTCAGCTCTCAGCAGTGAGTGGCGGGGCAAGACCATTGGGTTGGGGGATGGATGGTGAGGGGAGAGGGAAGAGAGGTGAATTGCAGCTATGATGTCATGGAAGGTACTCTGGACTAGAACCTGAAACCCTGTGTCCACCCTGTACAACCTGTATGTTTTTGGGCAAACAGCTCCACCTCACTGAGCCTCTATTTCTTTCTGATCCCCCTTTCCTGGTTGGGACAGGGAGGGTATTCAGGGTTGTCTGTCTTCAGAGTGTGTTTCTTTTTTCTTTTCTTTTTTTTTTTTTTTTTTTTTTAAGATTTTTATTTATTTATTTGATAGAGATCACAGGTAGGCAGAGAGGCAGGCAGAGAGAGAGAGAGGAGGAAGCAGGCTTCCCGCTGAGCAGAGAGCCCAATGTGGGGCTCGATCCCAGGATGCTGGATCATGACCTGAGCCGAAGGCAGAGGCTTTAATTAGCAATAATCGCACCTCGGATAAACCTCATTGGCTACGATACTGCCACTGCGCAAAGCTGAAGGCAGAGGCTTTAACCCACTGAGCCACCCAGGTGCCCCTTCAGAGTGTGTTTCACTGAGAGCTGTGCATGGGGCAGAGTGGAGTAAGCCAGCAAAGCTGGGAGTGCGGCTGGGTGTATGTACAGGTGCAAGAGCGGGGGTGGTGTATGTGAGAGAAAGAGGATATGGGTGGGATGGGGAAGGGGCCTGAGGTCTTAGGAACCACAGGTACCTCAAGTAGGAGGCCAGAACAGTAATGGGGGCCTGGCCACAAACGGGAGGGCAGAAACATTGATAGGAGGGCAGAGATTGGCAGCCCAAGTCAGGGCTGGCCTAGTCCCAGCTGTCCCAGCTGCCTGTCTGCTCCCCAAGTGAATCATTCTCACTGTGGAACTGCCATAAAGTGGAGACAAGCACGAAGGAGAGGCTTAGCCCTCAGAATCCCAACCTCAAACGGGAATCGGTCTTAAACATTTAGAACATACCCACCCAGGCCTTTTCTGTATGTATATATAATATATACATACAAGTACACAATTTTATATGAACATTTTAAACAAAAGTGGAATCTACTGTAAATATTGTTTTGTGATTCTTATCTATAAATATTGCTCCTATAAATGAAACCTGATTTACTATACTTCCTTTACTGAATGTGACCACAAACGAGAGATTTTTAATCACTGTCCTTTATTGCCATCTTCCAGTTTCACCTAACATTTACATATTGCAGACCCATCACTTTATATGAATTATTGGCTGTCAACTAGCAGTGTGGCTTTTTCTCTTGGCAATCTACTGGAAGGATGACTCCACCTCAATAAATGTACTTCTAGCATTTTAAAAATACTAAGATGACTGTACATTGACCTATAGTTGTAAGAAATCATAGAGATCCTTTGTACAATTTGCCCAGCTTACCCGTTGCTAACAGTTTGTAAAACTACAGAACAAATGTTTCACCTGCGTAAGTTCTTGTCACTACCGCCACCAACCCACGAGATCTCTGATGTTGGGTTGCCCTTTTATTATAACCACACCCGCCTCCCTGCTGTCCCCACCTCCACATTGTTTTTAGTGACTGCTTTATATCTTATCACATAGATGTTCTACAGCTTACTCAACCAGTACCTTTTGTTGGGCATTTTCACTACTTAGTGCTTTTTTGCTATTGTAGATAGCATCTTTCTTGCCAAGTCTTTGTATCTAGCCCACCTTAGCTTCTTGGTGTGAATTCCTTGAAGAGAAATTGTTGGATAAAATGTCATGTACATTTGAGAAATTTTTAGACACGTTTCTAGATTGCCCTTCAACTACATTTTTCTGGGTGTGGGTGGAGGGCGTTTTATTGAGGGGCTTCAGAGAAGGTTCGAAGGGAGATCCTCTGTCCTCAGCCCAGCCAGGATCTCCCCACCTTCACAGTCATTGAAAGCCTGAGTTGGCTTCTTGTAAAGGCTGGGGCTGGGGTCCGCTTCTTCCTCTAAGCTGATGGTACTTGTAATTCATTGTGAAGAAATTATTAGTGCCTGACACAGAGAAGTTATTCAATAAATGTTAGTGGAATTCAGACCTAGGAAAAAGAAACAGAAAGAAGGAAGGGAGAGAGGTGGGTGAAAGTGGCAGTAGGAGGAGGGGAAAGACAGCCCCAGCTGGACTGTTTCCTTGTAGTCCTCATCTGCTCCCCATCCCAAACCCATGCACCACATCCACCAGAAATCCAGTCTTCCTTAATCATGCCAAGCAGGCTATGTTGATTAAAAGTTTTTCTCCCAAGACTGCCATCCTGACCTCAAAGATAAATGCAGTTTGCTGCTCCCTGATTTTGGCAGGCCAAGAGGAGCCAGAGGGGCGGCCTGGGGCTTCCTCTGCCAAACCCTTACAATTCAGAAGCCAGAGTCCCCGTCCAGTCCCCCCAACCCTCATGGCTTCACCAAGCCCATCCTGCTGATGCAGCAGGGTCAGAACTGCCAAGGGTTAGGAGAGGCAGCCTAAGACAAAGGCTATTTATCTTTTGCCTCTGCCTCCAGCCATCCTGTGGTTTTGGCCTAGAGAGGAGGGAGAAAGCATCAGAACCACTCTGGGGATTTCTGGTTTCCTTTCGAAATTTACATCATCTTGTGCAAGAACTGGTTTGTCAGAGCTGCCAAGTAGGGCGTCAAGCCCTAGTCAGGCTTCTCGGGCGGTTGGTGACTTCATGCTTGGAATGCAACAGTGAGATAAAGTAGAACTCAGAGGGCATTTGTTCAGTTAGGATATTTTTAAAACTCCCACTCTCAGATTGTGCCTCCCAAGCAAGCCCAAATGTTAACCATTCATCATATCCTCGATTCTGATGTGCCTGTCCAAGTCCCTGTTCCAGCCTCACAGGGCATTCAGCATGGCAAGAAGTTGTGCAGTTTAGGGAAAAGAGCACTGGCGTTGAGTTCTGACTCTGTCACCTGAACCAGCTGTGATCTTGAGCAACTCCTATTTGGGGACTCACTTCTTTTCTGTGCAGTTAAATAAACCTATCTTTCTGGTTTTGTCTGGCCCAATTCCTACTGTTATTAGCCATCATAAAGCAGTAAACACTACAAAACAGAACTAAATTGGAACTGAGGATGCTCACTAAAAGAGTTCAGGGAGGAAAGCTCAATGTGCTTGGGGAGTTTGAGAAAGCTTCTGGGAAATGGTGACACTTGATCTGAGGCCTGAAACGTCTGGGAAGGCAGAGAGGAGCAGGGAGGTTGTTTCAGACAGGGGGAAAGTTGGAGGTAGGAACAAGTCTGGAGAGTTGGGGAGATAGCAAGGAGTTGGTGCTGAGAAAATACAGTGGAGGTACTGAGCATGTCTCTTGTTTGCCTCAGGTATCCTGCGAGCTGGTCAGGGCATTTAAACAGAAGTTAATCAGTTAACCCCCCAAAAAAGGACACAGCTAGGATGTGGCTGAGCTTAGGCCTGGGTTCTGGCTCAGCTTTTCCCCTATCCATACCCTGCTATCCCACTAAATAGAGGAAGGGTAGGTGGAATGGTATGGGAGAAAAGATGAGCACTCCGAAGCAGCCACATCTTGCTGTAAGAGGGCAGAATGGCCTAAGAAAGAAGAGGAAATCCTTCAACTCAAAAGCTAAAAAATGAGACAGGAAAGTTCAAAGATAATGGCCCCGAATGGAGAAAACAGCGCTCCCAGCTTCACATTTGGGAACCATTAGCATGAGGTACTGGTTGATTGATCTCTACTGTCTGGGAGAGATTCAGTTCCCTTCAGCACACTGGCCCAAAACAAGGGTAGGGCCTTGGGTTATTCAGGATGACAGACCCAGATCAGACTTGTTCTCATGTATGCGCACATACACATACCCCATACTCAAGTGCCAGGAAAGTGCTCAGAACCCAGAGTCAGCTGGCCCCAGGCTCCAGCCCCAGGTCTTCCCTGTGCCATTTCTATGTCCTCAGACTATAATCAGGGACTGATAACCTGCAACACAGACCTGTTGGGACAGATCCAAAAGGAGTGTGTAAACCTAAGAAGAGAAGTTATTAGGAACCATTCACAGGTATCACAGTGAGGCAGCCCCATCTGGAAGGAGGGACGGCAGGAAGGTTCCCATCTCCAAGGAACTCAGACAGGTGTACCTTTCTGGGTAACCTGATACAAATCACTTAGGTTTCTTGGGTAAGATAGTTTCTCAGCCCTTTGTAAGAGGCCATCCTTAAATCCTTTCCTCACAGTAAGGTGGTTCCTTCCTCCAGCAATCGTAGACTGAGGGCCTGCTGGGGGAGGTTAGTACAACCCCACCACTACCCTCAGGTTGTTCCCATACTTGGGGAGAGGGGCTTTAATTAGAGCACAACTGAGATCTGGATAAAAAGCAGAGAAAACTCAGAGTCCTTTCCTTGAGGGGTCAGTGAAGAATTTCCAGAGGAAGTGACATTTTAACAGGGCCTTCAGAGCCCAACAGGTATTTTGCAAAGGGTGAGGAGGAGCAAGGGCACTCTAGACATGGGTGATATCTTGTGGTAAAGCAGACCTGGAGGTGGGGAAAACTGGTGGTAGAGTGAAGGACAGACAGAACGTTTGTGCTGCTGAACGCTATGTTTTGGTTATGAAAGGGGGTTGTGACTGGAAGGCACGTGGTGTGTGTGGCGTGAGAAGAGCACTGATTAATCTTTATGGTGTTTCTCTGTGGGCATTTATAATTGAGTCAGTGACACACATCTGGAGTCAGGCTTTGCGTGAATCTGGTTCTTTCCATTGCTCTGAAAACAATTCTTTCCTTTTGATGAAATCCTGCAGTCTGCTCCGATGTACCAGTACCTGGATAGGAAAATGTTCAAAGAAGCCTACCAGATTGCTTGCTTGGGAGTGACAGACACTGACTGGCGTGAGTTGGCTATGGAAGCTTTAGAAGGATTAGAGTTTGAAACAGCAAAGAAGGTAAGCATCTAGTCAGCCTGAGCTGGAATCTGACCCTTAGAGGGTCCCTTGAGGAGGCAAAAGGGACTCCAGGTGACGTACAAAGAGGCAGACACATAGTGTAGTGAGCTCTGGAGATAGACTGGCCTGGGTTCATATGTCAGCTCAGCTGCCTCCTGAGTCTGGGCCAGCAACTCATTTCTAAGGTTGCTCATTTATAAAATTAGGGTGATGATTGACCCCATCCTTACAAAGTTCTAAGGGTCTAATGTGGTAATGTCTATAAAGCCTGATACAGGAGAAACATCTGATAGTATCTAGCTGTCACCCTTATTAGCTGTCATTAGGTAGAGCACCTAGCTGAAAGCATGGCATATAATAGGGATGCAATAAAGGGAAGCTTTTATTATTGGTATGAGCACTTACTGATATTAGCCATTTATTACACAGTGCTGTTTTTCTTTGTACCCTGCTAGGTATGATCAAAGAGATGGTCGAGTTCTCTGATTCTGACAGCAGTGTCACTCCCCACATACCTTCATGGCTTCAATCATGGTGTCATTTCCTGGCCAGTATATTAAAACTACAGAAAGGCTGACAACATCGGACCCCTTGCCACACATCAGAAAAAGCCCAGCTCTTAGTTGGGTTTTCATCTAGAACCTGAGGTGGAGGAAAGAAATGGCCTTCAACTCTCTTTCCCCTACTTTTCCCTTCTCTCTTTATCTCCCAGAACCAGTTGATCATAGACTCTTTTGCTTATATTACTGAGCATGCAGGGAAGGAATTGCAGGGGTATGTGATGCCCACCCTATGCTAGGTCAAGACTTTAGGCACGAGATAGAAACCAAGGCCAGATACCAGCTCTTCTGTATATGGGCTGGATGACCCCATGCCAGCCACTTCTCTTATAGACTCCATCCTCCCACGTCTGCAGTGGGGATGGTAAAAATGCTAACTGCCCTATCTTCCTGACACAGGGTCATTAAGCTTAACTACCACATTGTAAAAGGGCTTCCAGAACTAGCAATGGTTATACAAATGCTAGCTGTTATTAAAACAAGTAAAATTGCTGTTTTTAAATTATATTCTTATGTCAACTACGCATCAGAAAACTGGTCATAGAGGAAGGCTGTAAGAATTCAGAGATGGGAGGAAGCATTCTAGGGAGGGAGCTTCCCTCTCCTGCCCCCTCCCCCATCAAAATGTCAGGAGGAATGAAGAATAACAAAGTATTTCTTGACTATGTTTTATTTGTTTTCAGCCTGGAATGAAATTTAAAGTCTTCCTTAAGATTGTCATCCCCTCACACCCAAGAACTAAACACCTATCTGAGCTTATTTCAGGCAGCATGGGGTTGAGTACTCAGCAAATGTTTGAATGGATCAAAACAAAACTGGAATAACCCTTCATTTGCTTAACACTAATTCCCAGCATGTATTCCCCAAACACTCCCTGAGAATAGAAATTATTGTATTAAAGCCACAGGATTTTGACCATAGACTAGAGCTTGATTATTTTATCCAAATTCCAAATCTCCAGCCTTTCTTTTTCTGCTTTGCCAAGTCACTCAGGCACACGGGAGGTAGAGTGGTTCCAACAATAAACTGGTGTTCCCACTAGATGGCAGGGGAGCTCTGCTTAGCGCCCAGGATGGCCGTGGTGAGCAGAACTGCAGATGCTTCCCTGTTCCCACACTTCCCTCTGCTGAGGTTATTCATGGGCCTCGTGACTCTGACCACGCTGACCAGGGCACCCCTGACTCTGCAGAACGTGTGAGGGTCGAAGGAACTCAGAAACAGATTTCTCAAAGTGTCAAATCCTAGAATCCTAGCAGAGCAGAACTAGAAAGAACTTGGAGAAGGCATAGCTAGTTTGCCCCTTTCCATAAGGCAGCATCGGGAGCCTAGAGACAGGGAAGAAATAGGTTCAGGGGCCCTCAGCTGGAAAATCTCAGAGCTAGGAATGACACCTGGAACGCTCCTTTCCTCTTTCCCCCTTTGCCAGATATTCCAGGTTTCCCCTTTCCTTTTGCTTTAAGGAAGCCCAGATCTAGAAGATAGCTTTTAAGATCTCCATCAGGGAACACAAGTACTCTTGGCCTTCCTTTGCTCATGTGATGCCTACCTTACCCTTTCAAAAATCCCTCTTCAGGAATACCCATTTGCCGGTTCCTACTCTGTGATGCTCTTCTTAATCTGGCCTCTGCCACTACCTGTGCTCAGAGAGTGAATTGGTGTTCTTGGGGTATCTAGTTCATACTCTTAGCTCACGGAGATTCAATGATCTATTTAATCTATCTGCCTCCCCTTTGAGAACATGGACAGGTCATGTTCTTGAATGGGGCAGGGGACAGGTCATATTCACCTCTGGATCCCAGTCCCTGACAGGATGGCTGCTCTGCAGCATGAACCATTGGGTTCATCTGTGAATTGGGTCATCTGTGAAGTAGCTGGAGGCCAGACGACCTGCTCATTTCCTCAAGTCTTTTGGGGATGGGGGATGTCATGCAGCAAAGTAGAGGCTGCAAGTGGCCAGGGTGGTCCTTCAACATTTCATTTTCAGGGACTCCTAGACCTGCTGCTTCCTCTAGGTGTGTGTCAGCCCATTTAAAATAGGACACTAAAGCAGCACACCTGGGTAGAAACATTGACAGCAAAGCCACGTGAAGATCAGCCTGACATTGTGGGTTATATTCCTCTAAACCCCTTGCAGACTTAGAAAGCACCAAAGGAGACTTAACTAACACCAATCTTCCTAAGAAAGGCTGCCTAGAAACTTCTAGCAGCCCATGGGTTAAAGTCTTTAGCTTTACTCTGAGTCCAAGGCAAGAGCCACACTTTTAAGATTTACGTAAGAGTTTGCCTTCCAGGGACGTGGAGTGATTTATTCCCTAACCTCCCCCTCCCTTCCAGAAACCATCTTTATTCCTTCTCAGCTTTCCCCTCCTCCTCTTCCTCTGTGCTGGTACTGTGGGCTCTGGGTGCCTTGTATTTATGCACTGTTGGTAAGCATAGCTGTCTCCTGCTTTCCGTCCCAGTCACCAAGATGTATAGCAGTCGCTGCTCAGTCAGTACATCTTCCCCTCTCCCACTCTGATGACACTGCCTCAGAGTATCAGACCGCCCTGTTCTTCTCTTTTGCATAGAGAGTGCTCCAAGCAGGCCACATCACAGACTGCAGTATCATAGTTTTGTTTTACCTAATCCCAAAGTGATTGATGCAACCAGGACCTCTTTGCTATTCTTTGTGTGGACTAATCCCAGGGATAAAGCGTGCCTCACTGGGTGGTATAACCCTCCTGAACACATGGCGATTAATCAATGCTTGCTTCTTTTCCCTCTTTACTGGCTCACTTTCTAAAGCTTGACTTCCCACCCCCAGCCAATCACCCACTTTTGAAGCCCAGAAAGCAGCTGATTTCATTCTTTTATTTCTTCCCCTGTAGGCCTTCACCAGAGTACAAGACCTCCGATATTTAGAGCTCATCAACAGCATTGAGGTAAAAGACAAAATGTTGTTCCTTCTCAAGAAAGCACAGACTCACTATCAGTGGCTTATAGGGAGCTCTTCTAGCAGATGAGAGCCTTGAAGGCACATAACTAGAGCCCACTGGAGTCTGGGCATTTGGGCCATAGCCTTGCTCTGGGGGTACAGAATGCTTTGGGGCAGGGAGATAGCACATAAAATCAAGGAGTGCAGTTTGTCACTTGGTAGTGGGGCCGGCGAGGCAGGTGGGTCCCTAATCTCTCCGAGTTTTGTTTTCTATCTGTGAAATGAGTCGATTTCCCAGGGTTGCTGAGAGGACTAAATCAGCAATTGGTTTTCACACCTGCAGTGGTTTTTAGGTGGTTACCATCCTCTAGGGCTCTAACAATATGCCAGTGTAGGAAGCATTTTCCAAATGCACATGATCTGCTCCCCACCCATGGCAATGGGACCTGGGGAGGGCGCTTGTGGACTGGAGTGGGCTAAAGAGGCTGGTTCTGTGAGTACCATTTGCTGGGTAACTGTAGACAATACTCTTAATTCCTGTGACTGTCTGTAAAAAGGCATACATATTTTTTCTCCTGAACAGATTTATTGTGAGGCTAAGAGAATGTGAGATACATTTGAATTCCCATATGGAATCAGGGAGGAAATCAGCAAATGTCTTGTCCCTATAATTCAGTTCAGAATAATAAACACCTGTCATGGGCCAAGCCTTGTACTGAGTCTCGTGGGCAGAGTTGAATGGAAGAGAGGCCTGCAGGAGCTCACAGACTGCTCAGCTGAGTAATAGTTGCCACTTATTGAGTGCCTGCTCTCTCTGTCCCATGCATGATCAGTGCATACACTGAAGCTAACCCTGAACAACATGGGTTTGAACTGCATAGGTCCACCTATTCGCGGATTGTTTTTGATAAATATAGCAGTACTGTAAATGCATTTTCTCGTGTATATGATTTTCTTTTCTTTTTAAAGATTTTTAAATTTTATTTATTTATTTATTTATTTAAAGATTTATTTATTTATTTATTTGACAGAGAGATCACAAGTAGACAGAGAGGCAGGCAGAGAGAGAGAGAGAGAGAGAGAAGCAGACTCCCTGCTGAGCAGAGAGCCCGACGCGGGACTTGATCCCAGGACCCCGAGATCATGACCTGAGCCGAAGGCAGCGGCTTAACCCACTGAGCCACCCAGGCGCCCCTGAAATTTATTTGACAGAGAGAGAGAGAGAGAGCGCGCACACAAGGAGGGAGAGCAGCAGGCAGAGGAAGAGGGAGAAGCAACCGCCCCTGCCCTGGGCCGCAGAGCAGGGAGCCAGATATGGGGCTCCATCCCAGGACCCTGGGATCATGACCTGAGCCGAAGGCAGTTGCTTAACTGACTGAGCCACCCAGGCATCCTATTTGATTTTCTTAATAATATTTTTTTGGGGCACCTGGCTGGCTCTCAGTAGAGCAGGTTGATGTTGGGGTTGTAAGTTTGAGCCCCACACTGGGAATAGAAATTACTTTAAAATGAAATCTTTAAAAAAATACATATCTTCTTTTCTCTAGCTTACTTTATTGTAAGCATGTGGTATATAATACATGCAACACAAAATCTGTGTTAATCAACTGGTTATGTTATCAGTAAGGCTTCTATTCAACAGCAGGCTATTAGTAGTTAAATTTTGGGGAGCCCAAAGTTATGCCTCGATTTTCAACTGTGTGGGGGTCAGTGCCCCTAAAACTCATGTTGCTCAAGGGTCAGCTGTATTTTAAATCCTCACACCAACTTAATGAAGCACAAATACTGTCTTATTCCTGTTTGATAAATAATGAAATTAAGGCTTAGAAAGGCTATGTCATGTCCCCAAGGGTCCATAGGCAAAAGCTTTGTTGGAACTCAAAGCCACTTCTGTCTAATTCCCAAGCTCAAGCTATCTTTACTCGAGGCCATATTGCTATCTAAGAAGTTGCTTCTGATGCACACCCTCCCCACCTGCCCTCCCCCAGTACTGTCATAGCAAGCATCTGTAACTTCCGTTGCTTACTTAAATGCATGTGTGAAGAGCCGTCTACTAGTAATGCCCAGTACTGCTTACTCTCAGGGGCTGGCATTTGGGAATTCACTGGTCTGGTTTTAGGCGCCTTAACCTGAAGCCATGGAACATGTTCTCTATGTAAAAGTAACTGACCTCTGTGAAGACCACTGCTCACCATTTATCATGTCTTAACTTAGGTCCTGTCTTACTAGTTCTTCTGGTGTGCTATGAGCTAGGTAGTTGGTTAAACTTGTAAGAATTGTCTTTTGAAAAAGAGCAAACTGCTTTCAAGTGATGATCCATTTTGGCTGTGCTGAGGCCTTAGTAACTTCTGGGCATTTGGCATTATTCCAGAGAACCAAGGTTCCTTGCTAGGCTCCTTTGGGGTAGGGGAGATATAACTATACTGATAGCAGGAGGAAGAGAATCTGCCCATATGGCTACATACATATTGAATATATGTAAATCGTTTCTACTGATCATGGTGGTATTCTGTGGCCTACGCCTAAATTCCATGCCTAGTGAAACCTATTTTTTTAATCTCACTGCAAGATTTTGATTCACTCCTTATAATTAGGAGTTAGGTGTTTTTGACTGATTAGTCTAAACTACAGTGGGGGGTGTTACTGCTTTTTTGGGGATTTTTTGGGTTTTTTAAAAATTATTTCTGTCAGTGGGAAAGCATGTTGCCTCCAGCTGTTAAAACGTCACCAGCTTGTCTGGGAGTTTGATTCAATGTCTCATCTTCCTCCACTGTGATACACTTGCTAGAAAACAAGCAAAAGGAAACTGCTGGGGATGAGAGATTGGGTGCTATTGAGTGTTTACAAATACTTGAGCTGTAGACTAATGAATGTTCCCTAACATGAGAGGAAGGAGTATGCCAGTTCCTTCTCTTCATCTTCAGTGTGGCTCATCTGTGTGTGTGCATGCAGGTATGTTGCTGGGGACTGTCACTTGTTTCCAAAGGTGATATTATGTGGTACAAAGAGCATCTAGAGTCAGACAGACTGAATCCAAATGCCAGCTCTGTATGATTCTGACCTGCTTCTCTTCTGAATCTCAGCTTCCTTCAGTGTGACGCTTGGGTGGTACTACTCACACTTGGGTCCTTGTGGGAGGTACATAACCAGCACCTAGTGGATGCTCAGCATGTGACTCACCTTTTCTTTAGAGAAAGGGACATATGAAGCCTCATTATCCTGTTTTGTTAGTCTCCTTCTTGGGAAGAGACCCTAAACTTTTGCTTGTCTGCATTATCATGGGCCACAGCTCAGCTAAAGCAGGCCTGGGGACATGAGAGATCTTGAGAGCTTAGGGGCCACCAACAACTGGGTAATACACACCATGTAAGGGCACCTGGGTGGCTCAGTTGGTTAAGCGCCCAACTTCTGATTTCAGCTCAGGTCATGATCTCATGGACAGTGAGATAGAGCCCTGCATCTGGCTCTGTGATCAGCAGGGAGTCTGCTTGAGATTCTCTTTCTCTCTCCCTCTCCACCCCTCCCCACTTGCATGCATGCACGCTCTTGCTCTCTAAAATAAATAAATCTTACCAAAAAATACACACAATCCTAACTATACAGTTGTTTCCTTGGAAGAATATACAAGAAAGCAGCCCTGAGGAATTTCCATTAAACAAACAAAAGTTTGTATTACTTTTGATCTTCATTCATCTGGGGAAAAAATCTGCTTTTGTTGTCAGGCATTCCCACCAGAAACCTAGGTGAGAGACACAACAGCCCAGGAGCCAAATGGAGATTCCAGCAGAAAGGCCCAGGGGCTTAACTTGAAATAGCAACATCTAACCTTTGTAAAGGCTGCTTCCTGCCATGGCTGCAGAGGCTATTTCCTGTGCTTCTAATTTTTCCAGGAGAGGAAGAAGCGGGGAGAGACCAACAATGACCTGTTTCTGGCAGATGTGTTTTCCTACCAGGGGAAGTTCCATGAAGCCGCCAAACTGTATAAGAGGAGTGGACACGAGAACCTCGCACTCGACATGTACACCGACCTCCGCATGTTTGAGTATGCCAAGGTAATCCAGCCACATCCTGGGCCCAAGCTGCAACATGGAACCCACTAGTGTTCTAACACTGTGCTGCCCAAGATGTTTACCCCAAGAAGTGATATGGATGGAAAATAGCAGCTGCCTTGTTAGAAAGGGTTAGGGCAAACTGGCAAACAAAGGAACCATCAATGGCCACTGGTTCAAGCTGGCCTAAAACTCAGCTGTTAGGCTGACATCAGAGGGACAAGAGAGTATGACAGTTCAGACCTTTGTCAGTGACAGAGCTGGATGGACTCTCTGAAGAGTGAGCCTGAGCCAGCATGATCCTTTCATTAAGTGCTCAGGGTTCAGGGCTTCAGGTCTTTCTCCCACAAATTCTCTCAAACCTTTGTAGAAGCCTTTGAGAATCAGTATTCTCAGGTACAAGTTAGTTCTACCATTGTTATATGGGACAGTATGGTTCACTTCACCCAAGGTTTCCTAAGGGTCAGCTCTCTGATTGGTACTACGCTCTTGACCGTGCTTTGGAGACACCATGACAGAGTCCCTTCCTTCCAGTACTAGCACAGTGTGCTTCATGTCACCCCAGGGGTGCATCTGTATGGGTGGTGGTGGTGATTTCCCTTGCATTTGCAGATCCTCTGTTAAGCTTAGTCCCCAGCAGATCTGGGTACATGACAGGGGTTTGCCTAGAGCAGGCTCCTGATGGTTTGTGGGAGAACAAGTTCCCCTAGAGAGCCCAGCCATCAAGCCATTTGTAGTTCAGCCTAATGAAAGGTGAAAAGAGTCTTGGGTGCACTGAGCAACCAGGCTCTTCCTTCCGCAGAGATGCCTTTGTTAAACTGCCTTTCCTGGTACTGTCAGGATAGGCTTCAGAATGTTATTAAGTGAGTCATCAGCCACAACCAATTAGTGGCTATTAATGGTAATTATCTAGCTCACAAGTTCAAGATGGAAAATCTTCCCCATTTTTTTTCTCCTTTTTTGTTCCCAAAGATGGTTATGCTCTTTTATGTTCCACCTGTGAGATCATGGGGCTGAAGGTTGCATCTCTGTGACAGTGATGTGATAGAGTTTCTGGTCATTAATATCTAAATGAGCTCCTTGGTCCTAGCCTGTCTCTTCACCTTGATGGTTCCTTCACCCCATCCCCCAGATCCGAGTGCTTAAGGTTCCCCCACTTTGTCCTCTTCCACTTTTTTAACCCTTCCCTGACACTCCCACTGTGCGCATGCGCATGCACACACACACACACACACACACACACTATTTAACACTGCATTCATACTGAGAACAGCTAAATCAGTATGTCTTTTCCTGGGGATAACAACATTTAAACTAAGGACAAAACCTACCTAAAGGATTGAATCCCTAGGAGTGGAATTTGGGCATTAGGAATGGCAGGATGTGGTGGTTCTTCAGAACCAGCAGCCTTTCCTGGAGCCTCTGAAACCTTCCAGTAGGCAGCTGTGGTGCTCACCTTTGCATTTGGTGAGCTGGTGTGAGTCCTGGTCCTTCCTGTGGGTCCTTCCTGGCCTCTTCACTTTGTTGAGCTTCCATTTTCTTCTCAGAGGGTGACATAGCTATAGCTCAGCTCATTTCTGAGAATTGCACAAAATAATGTATGAGGAAGCCCTTCGCAAAGGCCAAACTATAGAAAGGCTGGGAAAATGAGAGGAGCTAAGTGTGACCACAGAGTGGCTAGTCTTCAGGCTTCTCCCCAGTGATCCCCACTCCTCTCCCTACACTGAGGCCCCTCCTCACACCTTGGGTGGGCTTTGTGCACCCACAGTCTCCCATCCAGAAATGCAGCCCACTTACACACTCCATCTGGTCTGCCTCTCTATGAAGGTAAATATTCTGGGGGTTGTTTTGGTTTTAGTTTTTGATCGCAATTCCAAGTAGTTTGGTTCTGTTTCAATCCCCCCCAATAGTCTGACTTTGAGGAAATGTGTACATACACATTATGTTGGGGGGCGGGGCGGGGGGGAATACAGTGCTTATTAACATGGCATGTTTTTGTTTACTTGAAAATTGCTTCCCAAGATTCAATCTGGTTTTCAGAAAATTTTTAAATTACATTCCCACGTACAAATAAATTGTATGCTTTCCGGATAAGTGACATGTTTATATGGTGATAAAGGGAATTATAATGCTCTTAACTCTTATGTAGTATGTCCTTATCAAAATCACCAAGCATGAGAATACTGTTTAGTCTCATTCATCACTCAGCACAGCCTCTTTCTGTCCACTCCAGGACATAGTCTTTGCCATGGCCACAGATAACATGTAAATTAGCTTCATGGAACCAAAGAACCCTTGAAAACCCAGTTTGCTAAGCCTCGAAGGAATCATTTAGACTCAGCTTCAATTAGGTCAGAGCTCCCTGAGTTAGGCTATTGGGCTGGAGGTGGTTCCTTCTAGCCTGTGAGCTGTGTGTCTGGCTGGTCTCCTTGTTGATGTCCCAAATTTATGGCTTACTCGCGGCCTCTGACCCTTCTCACTATAGTCACCCCAAGTCCATTGAGCACTCACTGTGAAGGACATTTCTGTTCTCTTATGATGCCTGTTTTCTCTGGCTGCTAGCCTCATTTAACCAACCAGGTTAGCAGAGTTTCCAGCTTTGCACTTGCATAAACAGTATATGTTGTACTAGTTGCGAAAAGAGTAAAGGCTGTGTCTGTAATGGTCTAAACTAGGCATTTTCAGATTGTCAGTGCTTGCTTTCTAAGCTTCTTCCCCTGTGTGAACTCCAGGGAGACCAGAGACCAGCGAGATGGGCCTGTCTTTTATTCAGGGTAAATGATGCCCTTTCCTCCCCTTACAACAGTTGGTTGTCTTAGGCCATCTAATATATTATTTTAGGGGCTACACAATTACCCTGAAAGCAAATGGAAAAAGAGAGAGCTAATTGTTCAAGTGGGTTTTTAGCATACATTGACTGTACTTTCCTGACAAATGAGTGCTAATCATGGGGAAAGGAATGCTTTTTTTATACTTTGTGAGGCTGACACAGTGCACTTTCTGCAGGGTACATTATTCCCAAGACAAACCACTTCTAACTAGTAATGCAGATCTGGGCTCTAAGCACTCTTAATTTTTCCCTTTTGAAAAGCCCCACCTTTAAAAATGTCAGCACCAAAGCTTCCTCAACTATGGCAAACTCCCATGTATTTATTTGGGGTAACTATATCCTGAAAAGAGGTGATTTTCTGAAGCTGTTTCTCACGCATTCAAGGGCTAACCGAGGGATGCCAGCCATGGGATGCCAGTCAGGGAAGCCCCCTGTTACCTCTTCCTTCCCAGGTTCTCTCTGGGCCTCTTCCCCCCATTTCACCACCCCCTGGCATGGCCTCCTGCTGCCCCACCTCTACAGACCCGATATCAGAACAGGATTTGATATCATCCAGTTGGAAGTAACTAATCAAGAACACTTGTGGTCCTTATCTGCTCTAGGCACATAATGGGGCGAGAAGCAAATGGGATGATGCCCTAAGTTCAGGCAACAGAATGTGAATAGAATCAGAAAACAGATGTGAACAGTACTTCTAGTGTGGTGGTAGTTGGGGAGGAGAGGGCACAGAGGGGCTCCCCTAGAACTCTGTACATCATTTTGTCCATTTAGGTTTATGGGACCACATGCTTAGCCTCACTCTGAGGCATGTGGTATCATCCCTATTATCTGAATAAAGATTGTAGGTCTGGATATTCAAAATTAGGCAGCCAGATTGTAGAGTCACTATATGGAAATAGTCACACATGTAGCTGACTGTATGAGAGAGAGAAACAGAGTAACCTGATCATAAAACTTCAACACTGCAGAGTTTGTGTACAGTACTCCAGAGTCCGGAAAGTATTGTTTAGCTGAAGAACAAATGTCTGTTAGTGGGAGGGGCAGGAAACATTCAGGGCTGTAGTCCTTGACACTGTCCCATACTCCCAAGGAGCACCTGTGGAGCAGCCTATGAGCTCTCCTCCCTGACACCTGGGACTGCCCCTCAGTCAACCATACAGCAATGGACTCACTCCTGCATCCTGAATGCCTACTTCAGCCAAACAGAGCCCTTCCTTGCTCCAGCTTTCGGCAGTCTGACGTAATGCTGGCAGCAGGAAGTTCTAATCCGGAGTGTTTTTGTTTGTTGTGCTTCCTCAGGATTTCCTTGGATCTGGAGACCCCAAAGAAACAAAGATGCTAATCACCAAACAGGCTGACTGGGCTAGAAATATCAATGAGCCTAAAGCTGCCGTGGAGATGTACATCTCAGCAGGAGAACACGTCAAGGCCATAGAGATCAGCGGCGACCATGGCTGGGTTGACACGTGGGTTTTCAGTCCCTGCCCCAAGAAGCATTTGGCAGCATGTCTTGTCATGTTAGCTCTTGGTTTTGACTGACAAGGGGGAAAGAAAATGTTTCTCTAAATACATAATCCAAATGTAATAGTAACTAGGTTTTTGGGAGACACAGAGATCAAACAAGGCAGTCACTGCCTTTGAGCAGCTTAGTGAATCCCTGGGGAAAGGGTCAGGGGTTGGGGAAAAATAGGGGGAGGTACCCAGGCATTAGAGCTGCCATTCACTGATCCTTCCATAGGAGCCAGATATTGCAATATCTTACAGACATTTGATTCTCCCCCACACGCTAAGCTGTGGTGTTTCCATGTCCAGCTTCCAAATGAGGAAACCAAGGCTCAAGGACCAGGTGATCACACAGGGCAAAACAGCTGGGAAACCATGGAGCTGAGCTTCAGACTGACTTGGCTGATTCCAGCGCCCCTAATATGTATGATAGTAGGAACTAAAAAAGAAAAAGAATGCTTCTAAAGCACACCAGGGAAGGAGACAAGAATTCTCATGGGAGAAACCGTGGATGTGGTCTTTGCATGAAGACCCTTGAATTTTAAGAAGTAGAGGGTGGTAGGAAGGAGACGGGCATGAGGCCAAAAGGACAGCACAAACCAGGAGTTTCCCCGAAGAGAGGCGGGCATGCAGTGGGGCTGCCCAGAGAGATGATGGATTCAGTTTTGAGACTCTTAGAGCATCAGACCTCCAGGGGGAAGGCCTCCTCCTCCCACAGTCAAGGAAGGTAGACTTCACACTCATGCACATATGCACTGGGTATGTGTGTGTACACATATAGGTGCACACTGCCATAGCCAGCAAAGAACAGGTGAGGGAGCAGCTCCTGAGGGTGGCTCAGTCTGAGCCCTACAGGCTGTTGGTCATTCTGGAAGCCACACTGTGGTCTGTAGTAGTGGTGGCCTAGGCAGGTCCTGGGGAAGGAGAGGGCTGGTTAATAACTAAGTCACTTCCCTGAACCCCACCATGTAGTTGCCATGCATGCCCCTCATATACATGCCATATGTTATGTGACCTACCACCCCATCTTTCTCTTGTACAAGAATGAAGGTTCTTGAAGATACAGATCTTGCCCACCACCACCCGCCCCAATTATTCTTTTCATGAAAGGAGTGGTACAGGAGAGAGCCAGGCAGATTTGTGGCCCTGCTCTCTCCCCTCTGGTTTTTCATGTCACTTTCATTTGCAACTGACATGTATCAGGTTACCCTGGAGATACCTAACTAGTTCAGGAAAGAGATATTTAAGCATGTTCGTCCTTTTCTCAGGTCTAGCTATAAAAGGTGCCTCCTCTCCAGGGACATTTGGTTTGATGGGTGGGGCTGGGGGGGGGTGCTATAAGGGGTTGACGTGCCACCTTTCCCTAAAAATGTGTTCTTTCTCTGCTGAGAAATGTTATTTTTAGATGCCATTATTATTCTAAGTGCAGATTGACAGGCCTCCCTGAGCTTGCCTGTGTCTGAGACAGGGATCTGTTACAGCTGCTTCCCCTTCTTTTTTCACAAAGAGCAAGCTGGGTAGAGCCCCTTTCCCCCAAGAGAGCTGGTTTTACTCTAAAAACCCACCCTGACCAGAGGGAACAAGCATGTTTCATCCACTCCCATCCCATGTCCCTACGAGTAGTGGGAGGGCCAGTTACCACTGGGAAGAAGTGGTGAGCCCCAGTGGTCCCTGTGGCACCACCCCACCTCCCCTGTGGTCAGCATCTTGACCAGCAAGAGAGGCACAGCCAAGATTTCCAAGAGGCCTTTCTTCCAGAGGTCAGAGCAGGCTCCACACATGCCTCTTCCTCTAAAGTCCTGTCAGCTGAAGAATTCTCACGCCTGTACCCATGCTTTCCTATGAGAATTCCTGAAGTGGTGTGGAAAGAGCATTCTGCCACTTCCTGGCCGCAAAATCTTGAGCAGGCACTTCACCTCTACCTCGCCTTTAGCCCTCTCATCTGTAAAATGAGAATAATATTGCCTGTTAGGACAATGAAGATTCAATGAGATCACACATGGGAAAGCTCCTGGTGCTGTGCTTGGTACCAGTAGATGTTTGTTTCTATCCCCAGATACTGCTGGATAGATAGCGACTCTGTGAAAGGCACACACAAAGTGGGGGAGACAGTGTCCTTTATCAGGCAACTACTCTTGGTCACTGAGCAATGTCTCTGGATTATATATTCACTCATTTAATAACCACCAGGGGCCATGGCACATATTGAGCTTTGAGGACATCAACATGAATCGACATGGAGCCTGCCCTCAAGAAGACCCAAAAGCCCACGCTGCTTTCTTCCGTCAGGTTACTGTTATAGGAGTCTATCTCCTCCCCGTGCTTTTACCTCTCCAGGTTAATTGACATTGCCCGTAAACTGGACAAGGCCGAGCGGGAGCCCCTCCTGATGTGTGCTTACTATTTCAAGAAGCTGGATAACCCTGGCTATGCTGCTGAAACCTACTTGAAGATCGGTGACCTGAAGTCCTTGGTTCAGCTGCATGTGGAGACCCAGCGCTGGGATGAGGTGAGGGCAGAGCATGCCTCATGGGGTAGAGGGCCCCACGTGAGCCCTGGACCACAGGGTGCTTTTTGGGCTTTGGATGGAGTGCAGCTGCCCGTGTGAGAGTGAACGTTGGCCTGGCAATTAGGAGATTAACACTTGAATTCTCTGAGCCAGGGTGTTAGAGGCCCATTTATTCATTTGTTCATTCATTCATTCCTTCATTCATTCATAAAATATGCACTGCTGACTTCATGCTGGCCCTGTGATAGACACCAGGGATGTGAGAGTTTTAGCAGGACAGCCCTGTGCCTGCTGTTGGTCTGAGCTGCTTGTGACCAGCACTACAGGCTGATAGATCTCTGACATGGAGACACACTTACGTAACATTCAAAACCTGCTGAGTGCCGTTTGACAGAAAATGTCACCCATACTCTCCAGGTGCAGGCTGCCAGAGCCATTTCAAGGACAGCTATTTCTCTTCCTTCTTCCCTCTAACCTGGACTCATTCCTGAGAGGATCAGGGGCTGCACCCATGGTCCTCACCCCACCCCACCCACCCATCCACTTGCTGAGGTCTAGTTTACAGAGCCACAGCAAGACCTTTTCTGAATAAAGCTGTCTGACTCTTCTCTGCCCTCTGAGTGGCTCCATTTGGTGAGGTGACAAGGTTACTGATGAGAAGAGGTGGGGCCAAGGACAGAGGCAATAATGGCTTCCCAGGATAAATTTATTAGGAGATTTGTGAAGCAGCATAAATTAGAGCATCTTAGAAACACTCAGTCCTTACCATGCATCAGGCAAACTTTCTCCCTGTTGCCACATACTGTCCCCCGTGACTCATTTCCACTTCTCCTGGCCTGACAGGTGGTTCTGGGGCTTAGATAAAGCAGTGACTGGGTCCCATACAGCACCAGGTCCACAGTCATCTTTGACAGCTAATAAGCAGTGATGATGATAATGTCAATTCTGTTTCCTTAGGTGTCATCTGCAATTAAAAGAAATCTGTTTGCAGCGCTACAGGAGCCTACGCAAACCCTCAAAATAAAATGTTTCCGATTCTGGGCTGCTTCTGTGGTCCAGAAACAGACTGTGTTGTTATTGAATCCAGTCGCTTGCATATTGCTGTTAATTGCCTTTTGTTTTCAAAGAGCTGATTTGTTTTTGCGTTTCTGGAGGTGGTGGTAGGGGGAGGCACTCTCCCCCTCTGAGTTGTCAGCCTGGCAAAATATGACACATCCCTAATGGATTCAGCCAAGTGCCATGTTTTCATGGGGCCTGTGGGGGCTGCTTTTTTAAGAATGCATTTGTTCCTTCCTCCAGGCCTTTGCTTTGGGTGAGAAGCATCCCGAATTTAAGGATGACATCTATGTGCCCTACGCTCAGTGGCTAGCAGAGAATGATCGTTTTGAGGAAGCCCAGAAAGGTAGGCCACACATACTGGCACGTTGCAGAAGGAGCAGGAGTTGGTATTGCCAAGACCCACATTTTAGAAAGGCTGCCAAGCCCCTCCCATCACAGGTCTAAAGATGGATGACTTCATCCTGGTGAATGTGATGTGTTTCCTGGTGAAAGACTGGGGAGCAATGGAAAGAACATGAGCTTTGGAGTTGGACACACCTGGGTCCATCACTCACTTGCCTCTGGACCTCAGGCAGGTCCTGTCTCTTCTCTGAGCAAAGCACTGTGCACCTTCAGATGTAGATTCCCACTTAATTCTCACAGTAGCACTATGATGTTGGTACTGTTTTCTAGATGAGAAAGCTGAGGTTGGAGGAAGTAAAGGGATTTGCCTGAAGTCCCACAGCAAGCAAGTGGGAATTTGAGCCAGGCTGGAGTGGGGACAAAATATGAGAAATCCCACAGAGTGTCCGGCATGGTATTACCTGCCACTTTCCTCTACCGCAAACAGTAATTTGGCTCAGATAAAAAAGTGACCTCTGCTCCTTGGCATTTCTACCGGTTAAGTGGACTGCACCCCACATATGGCAATATCTGAGATAGGAGCAAAAGGAAACATAGAGCCTTAACTGGTAATAGCAATTTTAAAATGTGACTGCCTTCTCTGTGTCAGGCACTAGCTGGGCACTTAACTACATAACCCAGAACCTCGCCAGCAGCCCTGCAGAGACACCGAGGCTAACTGTGCACTGCAAAGTCACAAAGCCAGAGAGAATGGCAGAGCCAGGATTGGACCAGGATCTGTCTGCCTAGGAACCTGATTCTTGTGACTAGGTCTTACTGCCTCCTTAGGAAGTCTCCTAATTGAAGCTGGGTGTGTCGTATTCCATAGCATCTCATTTACACTTCTATATGGTAACAGTTGCCACCTCCGGACACATTGCGGAACAAATGTCTCCCTGTTGGAGCTCCTCTGCTAAAAGCCCCCATTGAAAGACAGCATGTTCTCTTCTGCTTTAGCATTTCCAGAGCACCCAGTTGCTGAAGTATGTGCATGTTTGGGCAAAACACATCAACCTATCCATCTGTCTGTGTCTGCCCTTCCAAGAATCCATCGCCATAGTAACTTGGTACTCAGACAAGAGATTGGAGATGAGATTTGGAACAAAGGCCAGACCTTTTCCTTCTATAAAGCAGAGGATTTGGATCATTTGAGTGCTCACATGTGAGCAAGTGTCACAGCTAGACATGCCTCCCTGGCAGCCCCCAACTTCCTGAGGGTCTGGCCACATAGTCAAGATTCAGGAAATTTCTGTTAAACAGATATAAGAATTATTGAGAGGGGGTTTTTTTTTTTTTTTTTTTTTTTTTTTTTTTTTTTTTGCATGTGTTCACAAATGTTTGGTTGCTAGAACCGAGCCATATTTTTCAAGGTTGTCATTAAAAAGCACACAGTTGAAGACTGATGGAGGACTTGAATGGGGCTAGGTTCAGTAACCTTGGGTATGCCACTTTACTTCCACCTTCATAAGTCTGTTGTGACCATCCAACGAGGAATCAGCAATAAAAACACTTTGTAAGCCACCAAACCTGTTCAATTGTCAGGTGCTACTAGTGTCACGCTGGATGTCACAAAACTTTGTCCCGGCCCAGAATGGGGTGAGGGTAAGACCTCACTGGTGCCATCCTCAGATTTTGCCCTGCAATTTGGCCCTGAGGTTTTTCTTTCTGCCGTGCTTTTCCAAAGTCAGTTGCCTTTTCCCAGCCAGAAAGGAATGTGTCTCACTGCACTTTTTTCAGGATGTAGCCTCCGTTATTTATAGCCTTCGGCCTGAGAGGCGCATCCCAGCAACGAAGTGCTGCAGATGCTCCCATTGAGTGTCCTACTTCTACAGCAGCCCCTTGCAAGCCCTGCAGATTTCCATCCCACTCCCCAAACTGTGTGTTTTTGTGCCCCTGCAGCGTTCCACAAGGCCGGGCGGCAGCGGGAAGCGGTCCGGGTGCTAGAGCAGCTCACACACAATGCCGTGGTAGAGAGCAGATTTAATGACGCTGCCTATTATTACTGGATGCTGTCCATGCAGTGCCTTGATATAGCTCAAGGTAAGTAAACATCAGCCAGGCTGCTTGTTTTCCCCAGCCCTGCTCTGGCACCAAGATAAACATCGAAGGAGCTGGGACGTTTTAATTAAAGCCCTAGGCTTGTTTATTGGGTGTATTGTCCGTAACCCTGTCCTGCAGCGGCATAATCTGGTGTGTCATCTTTTTCCAGTTTGCCCATAAGTTTAATGATGGGATGAGGGCCATCCTGGGGTTATGGTTGGGAGGTCCTGCCCTGTGTTGCTAATTCAGAACATCTCTCTCCCCTGCTACCTGGGAGCCTATAACCAGACCCAGGTGAGCACTTTTTAAAAAAATTTAATTAAATGGAAAGATGAGAAAGAGATCACTTTACAGTAACACACTCCAGATTCTCACTCATTCCAGGCAGGAAAATAGTTTCAATGTTGCTTTCTTGAGACTTCCCATCATGCACTGAGGGAGTTCTGGAAGCAGAGGGGACATGGAGATGTTCTTCACTGGACTAAGGCCAGCATGCCGGAGTGGGAAAAACACTAGAATTGGAGGCAGCTAGGTGACTTGTAACGAGTCACAATTTCTTCCTAAACTCTACCTCCCCATATGTGGCATTGGAGGTAATCCTGTCCTACTTTCTTCATAAGGCTGCTGTGAGCCTCACAGAAGCTATGGTTATGATTTGGAAACTGTTAGGTCCGGGTATAAGGTGTCATATTTCTGTTCTGGCCAGTGGTCTGTGCTTTGGATAAGGCCTGGCAGAGAGGGAAGAGGCTGGAGGTGAGATGAGTAAAGCTGACATGTGCTCATCCTCCACGCCAGGCTCCTCTGGTATGTCTGCACACCAGTGATCACCCTTTTTGTGCTGGTGCTCCCCACTGGAATGACCTGATAGGCTGTAGTGTTAGATCTGGGAGAGCCTGCAAGAAATGTACTCAGACTTTTCGTGGCCACATGCTCTGCCCATCTGAGACTTTCCCTGTCCTGGGGAGTCCCAGCTCCTAAGCAGCACCTTTCCCATCACTGCATCTCTTTGTCAGTCTCCCTGGCACAGGTCTTGATACTGGGGGAGAGCTGACACTGGCAGTGTTGCCATTGCCTTTATCTTGTAGACATGGCTTGACCCATCTTCCCCCTCTTGCCACCCTCCCCCCAACACTGCATACCCCAGACCCTGCCCAGAAGGACGTGATGCTTGACAAGTTTCGCCACTTCCAGCACTTGGCTGAGCTGTACCATGGCTACCATGCCATTCAGCGGTACACGGTAAGGTGGTCCGGATATGGGGGCCAGGTGGGGGTGCTGCCTACTGAGCTAAGGGCCCTGGGCACATCTTACAGAGCAGCAGACCTCTGGATGGAAAGTAAACCCACTGGACAGGATGACTTGCCAAGAAATTCAGGTCTCCTCCTTGGAGACAAAGTTTGGGACTTTGATTTTCCTCAGTTACCCTTTGACCTGTTGTAAGCTGTGGGCTTCTGAATTAGTGAGCCAGAGCTAGAATGGGACTTCCTAGGTGCCAGCTTTATGTTTGTAAAATTCAGGCAGACTCCAGGTTAGCCAGACAAAGAGTTATCTCTAAAATGATCAGGGTTGGGGGCGCCTGGGTGGCTCAGTCTGTTAAGTGTCTGCTTTTGGCGTAGGTCATGATATCCAGAGTCAAAGGAACAAGCCTGCATTGGGCTCTCTGCTCAGTGGGGAGCTCGCTTCTCCCTCTCCCTCTGCTCGTCCCCCCGGGCTTGTGCTCTCTCTCACTCTCTCATTCTCTCAAATGAATAAACAAAATCTTACAAAATATAAAAATAAAGTGATCAAGGGTGTATGTTCCATTCTAGGTGGGTGAAGCCCCATCTCTAACCAAAGGCCTGAGGTCTCTTCTTGGCCCTGCCTCTGAATTGCTATGTGACCTTGAGCTATTTACTTTCTCTCTCTGGCTCTCAGTTTCCTTCTCTACCAAAAAGAACGAGCATAGGCTTGATTTCCAGAGACCCAAATAGTTCTTTTTAGTCACTCCCTGAATTTTTTGATTAAGCCATCTTAAATCTCCTGACAATGGGGGATCAGGTGGTAGCTTGTTATCAGCCTCCTCATTTTGTGTATCCTCAATCACTCAACAAATGTTGATTAAGCACCTACAGGGTGAGCTTATCCTGTGCTGATAAGCCAGGAGGATAATACCAATAACGAACCTTTATTGAGGACTTACTGTTTACCAGGAAATGTGCTGAAGGCTTTATTGTATCAGTTTATTTACTCCTTTATTTATTTACTCCCCATTTTACAGATAAGGAAACCGAGGCACTAAAAACAGAGATCCCACAAATATTAAATAAGACCAGGACCAGACCAGATAGGCTGGCTCCGGAGCCTGTCCTCTTAGCCTCTGATCCCCCACACCCTCTAACTTGGAGAAGGCAGACCACTGGCCGCACACTCCAGCTCTGCTGTGTGACCTTGGCGAGTTGTTCACTTGCCTCTGTGCTTCAGCTTCCTTCTCTTCTAGTAGGGGTGATAATAGTACCTACTTGGGGGCGCCTGGGTGGTTCAGTGGATTAAGCCGCTGCCTTCAGCTTGGGTCATGATCTCAGCGTCCTGGGATCAAGTCCCGCATCAGGCTCTCTGCTCAGCAGGAAGCCTGCTTCTCTCTCTCTCTCTCTCTGCCTACTTGTGATCTCTCTCTAATAAATAAATAAAATTTTTTAAAAACTTAAAAAAAAATAGTACCTACTTGGTGGGGTTGTGAGGATTAGATGAGTTAATATTGGAAAAGCACTTGGCACAGATGAGTGTCAGCTGTTCTCCTGCCCTGCGTGGAGGCTTCCAACCAATTTTCCATGGGCAGAACATTTCGAAGTTCTTTGACCATCTCAAGAGCCCTGCGTTCCACACTGGGCACCTCTTTCCCCCACATTTGTGCTGAGTGCTCTGCACATTCTTTGAAATTCTGAGGAAATTCTGGTAAGAAAGACTCCTCTGCTAGGCTCTGCCTCGGTCAGCTATCAGTCCTTCATCTCATCTCTTCCCCATACTACGGTCAGTGGTTTCAAGGGAACTCATCGCCCCTTACAGTCTTTTTAGGGCCTCTCATTTCTATCAGGTGCTCACTGGGAAAGACCCCAAACTCAACTCCAGCTGAAAAGTCAGGGCGCCAGCTCAGTGTCAGTTTGTCTGAACCACTTTGGAGCTGGGCTCTTTGTTTCTTTTCTGTAACAACTGAGCTCTGCTCCAGGACCTTTGTGCAGTTGTGAGCTTGTAGCAGCTTCACACCAGCTGGGGTATCTGGCTGTTCATCCCACCTGAGACTTTATTGGGCCATTCCTTCATTCAACAAATCCCTTCTGTGTGTCAGGCCCTCTGCTGAGACCTTGGGACATAGTGGTGAGCAAGATGTTATCCCTGCCCCTGAAGAACTCATAGTCAGTGAACAAGCAGGTGTAGCCCAGTTGTCTTAAGGGAAAAACTAAGAGAACCAGGAGGACTTCCTAGAGGAAGTGAACCTAAGCCAAGAGGAGGGAGATTAGTAAGAATGGGGCAAGGGAAGAGGAGGAAGAGAAACAGCATTCCTGGCAGAGGTCACAACATGTGCAGAGGCATGGAGGTGGGTGGTACTTTAGCATTTGGCATCGGGGCCCAGCAGAGCAGCTCTGAGGCAGAGCAGACTGCAGAGGGAAGCACCAGACCTTTCGTGAGATAATGGCTTCCTTCCCAGAGGAGAGGCGCTAGTTCTGAGGACCCTTCTGCCACCGGCCAATTCTGTTCTTCCTGGGATGGTTCTTAGCTTCCATACCTACCACGATATAACCAGAGGCAGGCTTCTCCCTGGCTGTCACCCAGAAAAGGATGCAGTCTCAGGTTTTCTTGGGTTCTTGGAACTAACAGAGGCTGTAGAAATTTAAATGAGAGCTAAAGAGAGAACGCTGGGCTCCAAACCCAAGTAGTAGTGTAAAGTAAGTCCTCACAAATTTAGACCAATTAGGGCCTAAGTCCTGCTGGCACGATGAGGAGTACAGCCTAGTAAGACCCTTCAGGAAATGTCAGTTTATTACCATGTAAGTGCTCAAAGGGGAGGGAGAGCTGGCCTGCTTTCATCTTGTCATCTACAGTTGTCTCAGTTTGCATACGATGTGCCAGATCCCTTCAAAATGGTATTCTTAACCTTTTATGGACCCCCTCATGATAGAAAATTCCCTGTGGTCTACTGTGTGGAGCTTCTGGCAGCCTCTAGGTACAGAAGACCTGTTTGTGTGTGTTAGCGCCTGGTTTGTTAGGGCCTGTGCCAGGTGCTGGGGGTGCAGGGATGAGTAATTGAGGAGCTCTGGCACATGTGCACATCTGTTGGGCATTGGGCAGCCAGACTGCGGCTGGAGAGTGGAGAAGAGGCACATGATTTCATGTTCTGAAGAGTTAACAACCTCCGTTTAAAGACATGCTTAGGGTCTGGTCATGTCCTAAATTGCCTAAAAGGTCTTCTCTCTCAGAACTCATTGGAGACAACTTGAAGTGCTCAGAGAAATGGAATCATAACCCACCCCAGAGGCAACACAGCCAAGGAGAGGCATTCTTGGGCTTTGGAATCAGACCTGGGTTTGAATCCTAGCTCGGCTCTTTTCTAGCTGGGTGACTTGGGCAAGTCATCTATCTCTCTGGGCCTGTTTGCTCATCAGTACAGTGAGGATGAAAGTGCACTTTACAGAATTTTGTTAAGACAGCTGTAAAGCACCCAGTACATAATAGATGCTCATTAAGGGAAGCTGCTCTTTTACTGAAATATTTCAGAATTTTTGGTTGCCTTTTAACTTGTCCCAGCAGCTGTTTCATTGAGGAATTCAATCCCCATTTGCTTTTCTCACTGCAGGAGGAGCCCTTCAGTTTCCATCTTCCCGAAACCCTCTTCAACATCTCCAGGTTCCTGCTGCACAGCCTGACCAAAGACACCCCTTTGGGCATCTCTAAAGTGTATCCTTTCACCCCCACCCTCTGTCCCACCTCTCTTGTCTAATGGCCCCTGTGAAGCTCTTTCCAGAGCACTTTACTGGCAGAACCTTCCCTATCTCCAATAACCCTCAGGGAAGAGAGAGAGTTTGTCCTGCTGCTACAGTTTTACTGTAGAAGCAGCTCGCCAGGGAGGCCAGGGGGCCAGTGCCAAGAGAAGATTAGTTTCTGGGGCTCTCTGGGCTTAGCCCAGCTGTGGGTCTCTAACCAGTCCACTGCCCAAGCCCTCCTGGAACCCATAAATAAGGGTATAACAGAAATATAGGAAGCTCTTGGATTCTTGGGCATTTTCCTGGGGGGCAGGTTAGAGGGTGTTTGTTCAGCCGGGGCATGGAGCACCTGCTGTGCCCTAGACATCAGGCCAGGTGGTAGGTGACAAAGCTGTTATCCAGTAGAGGAGTGACAAGTGTCAGGGCTTAGTTCAGTGGGATGTGAGCTGTGTCCACGTGTGGAATGTAGCTAAGGCTGAGGCCATAGTAAGGGAGGGCTGCCTGGAAGAGCCGACATCTATCCCATGAGGCACCAGGGAAGATGGTAGAGTAGATATTCCAAGGGAGCACCCTGCACATGGAAAGGCACAGAGGTGAAGTAAGCATGGCATACGGGAGACTCTGAAGCCCACCCTAGGTGGGAGTCAGGCTGGAGAGGTAGTGGCCTGAGGGCCTCCATGTGAGTTGGCCTCACCTTCTTTGGAACTATAAGGGCCATTAAAGAGGAAGGCTGGGGACCCATGCTTCCAGAAGCTACCAGGAAATGACCAAAATCTTTTAAGGTCATAAAAGTCATAATTTTCCCCATCCTCTTCTAAATCTTATATTCTCTCAGCCCCCTCCCAGCCCCAACCCTACCTTTTCTCTGTAAGGAAAAGACCCTCCCAGGAGAGGCCTCAGAGGTACTGATCGGTGAGAAGTGGCTTCTCTAAAGGTTCCAGGCCCATCATTTACATTCCAGGGGAACCAAGAAGTATGTTGTTGACTGAGAACTTTGCAGAGGTGTGGCCAAGGCCAAACCTGCTGGAGCCTGAGAACCTTTGCCCAGTCTTCCCATCAAGTTCTGTTTGATTGAACCCCTGTCCTAAACTGCACCCTATACTGTTCATTGGGGACCTGGAAGTGGCTCCTGACATGGTCCCTGACTTTGAGGAGTGACCATGGAGACATAGACAAGAAAGCTTACCGCTATGTAACTTCTGGAGTGGAAGGAGCCACACTGGGCTTGTGGGGAGCAGGAGCATCAGGAAGAAGGAGAGTAGGAAGGAGACATGGTACTTGAGGCTTGCCAGGGAGAAGTGGGGAAGGGGGTTCACAGGTGGGACACAGAAGGAAGGACAGGCCTGGCCTGGGTGCAGACAGCATTTAAGATGACTTGGGATCCAGCACAAAGGCCTGGGGCCTCAGATTGAGGAGCTCAGAGGAAAGTCTCAGAAAACAGGGGAGGCTGCCACTCAGAAATCACTGTGGCTTCTGGTGAAGTGCAGGCAGAGAGAAGTGCCCTATAGCCAGTGGCCTCTGAGCTGGATCTGAGTGAGCTCCACAGGCAGTGTGGGACCAGCCCCACCTGGCAAGCCTAGAGCAGGATGGCACTTGGTGCTGGGCATTCTAGGACCTGGCTGGCAGGCTGGGTGAGGTGGGGAGAGCCATTTTGGCCTACTCAGGGTACAAGATGAGCCATCAGCTGGCCCAGAGAACCTAAGCAAGGTTAAAATATTAATGGAAACTGCACTGTCTTTATCTCTGGAAAAATCCCTATGCTGTGATATCTGAGAATTACACTTACCTCCCACAAGTGAGCAAAGCACTCCTCAGGCTCCTACCTATACCCTCCTGGCACTAGCACCAGCTGCACGCCAGCACAGTGCTCACCCTGAGGATAGGCAATGCCAGCTCTCGGGCCCAGTGTGGCCTCTGCTGTCCTTAACCCTATCGTCCGCAGGAACACGCTCTTCACTCTGGCCAAGCAAAGCAAAGCCCTGGGTGCCTACAAGCTGGCCCGACATGCCTACGACAAGCTGCAGGGTCTGCAGATTCCCGCCAGGTTCCAGAAGTCCATTGAGCTGGGCAGCCTGACCATCCGCTCCAAGCCCTTCCATGACAGTGAGGTGAGGGCACAGCTCTCTCAGGCAAGAGGCTTCCACTCCTCTTCCTGGACATCCCCTGATGCCTTCTTTCCCGGCGGGGTTCTATCTGAAAGATGGCTACAGTGGTCTCAGGATCCTGTGCCCTCCTCCTTTTCCCAAGCCCTGGTTTGTTGACTTCTGCTTTTCCCTCTCTGCCACCTCTATTCTCTACTCAGCCGGCTCTGCTCCAGCCACAGCCCCTGGTCCCTGTGGGCTCCAGAGCCCTGCCCTCCCTTGCTGCCTAGCCTTCCCATGAGACTCTGAGTCGGCTACAGCCCAGCCCATGCTGCTCTGCCCTTAACCTCCCCCTGCTCCTGCATGCTCAGATGGCTCTGTCTTCACCTCATCCTAGGAGCTCCTACCTTATCCCCTCTTTCTTCTGGAACCAGGTTATCACTCTTCTAGGTATCTGTAGCCCAGCTGTGCCCCAGCCACCTTTCTTCCAATTTAACCTGTTTTCTCTCACAATTGTCTCCTTCAAGCTCAGAGCAGAGACTTGGCATCAAACAGACCTGGGTTTGGATCCCAGCTCCACCATTTCCTAGCCTTGTCTCCCATCTCTCTGAGCCTCGGTGTCCCCCTTTATCAAAGAGGATATACATAATAGTTTTCCCACAAGATAAATAGCCAGCCCATATAATGTGTGCGGGAGGGTACGTGGTGTGTGTTAAGCATCCTGTGTGTGGTGGCTGTGGTGTTGTCATTCCTGCCGGAGAAATGTGCTGCTGAGCCCTGCCTGTGAAGGAGTCCAGGGCAGTGGGACCCAGGTGACAGGGCCTCAGATGCCTCTGTAGGCCCTTATCCTGAGTCTCCACGCATAGAGTCCTAAGCCCGGTGCCCCTTTCCCACCCATACAGGTAGCCTTGCTTCTTGGCAGCCAGGCCCACAAATCAGAGTAGGGAGCATTTCCTCACTCTGGGTTTGGCTCTCAGGCAATTGTGGGTCTTGTGCTTTTTAGGAGCTGGTGCCCTTGTGCTACCGCTGTTCCACCAACAACCCACTGCTGAACAACCTGGGCAACGTTTGCATCAACTGCCGCCAGCCCTTCGTCTTCTCTGCCTCTTCCTATGGTGAGTCTGACATGTGCAGATGGATGGCTGGGCTCTCTCTGCTGCTGATTGGCCACACGTGTCCTCATTTGTAAACTGAGGACAGTGTGACACCCACCCCACCAGATGCACAGTCACAAAGGGTTCCCAGAAATAGGACCCAGTGCTGCCCAAATTTGAAGCACCCGCCCCTCAGATCCTGGTATGGGGCTTTGCATGACATAAGTGCCCTAGATGCCACTGGTTGTGCATTTGGTCTGGAAGGCTAAGATGGGCTCTTAAGTCCCGCTTCCTTCTACCTTGACGAAGAATCAGAAACCCCTTCCAGGTAGCTGGGCAGAGGCTGTTCCTCCTCCCTTGTAGAGGAGCCCATCTGGCTATTAGTGGGAAGAAGGGGTGCTAAAGGCCACTGGTTTTCACCTATGCACACATGTACACATGCACACACATGAGTACATGCCTGCTTCCTCCAGACGTGCAGTGGGCAGAAAGAGGCCCTGTGGGTCTCCTTGCTTACAGAGAAGCCTGTTGCTGGGTGAGAAGCCTGCTCGCACCTCCCCTCATGCTGCCTGGTGAGAGCATCCCAGGCCCTGGCTCCCCCTGAGGCAGCCACCCCATGGCCTTCCCCATGCCTTGTGCCCTCTAGAGGTGCTGCACCTGGTTGAATTCTATCTGGAAGAGGGGATCACTGATGAAGAAGCTGTCTCCCTTATTGACCTGGAAGCACCAAGACACAAGCGTGAGAACAAATGGCAAGAGATCACAAGCAACCGTATCCTGGATGCTCAGCTGGACCTCTGTGTGTGCCAACTGAGCATGAGGCCTGGGTGTAAGACAGGAGGCAGGAGGGGCTTGAGGGATGGCTGGCCCAGTGGAGGCATGGGCATGGCAGGCCACTGCTGAGTGATTGGAGAGGCCTGCATGGTCGCAGGGACAGGGGCTGGCAACAGGCTGAGAGCTGGCCAGTGCGCAGAGGTACCAAGGGGACAGTACATGCCCACAGGCCCAGAAGAGGCATGTGGAAGAGGAGATGGTGCCTTGATAGTCACCTTCGCTTCATTTGCAGGTGGGCCTCCCACCCACCTGGCTCCTAGAAGGTGCCGTCTGTCTTTCTGGCCACACAAAGCTGATGAGCAACCAACACAGCATATGATGTCTGTATCAACTTTTCTAGTCAGGTCACGTTTGTGTACAAGAGACAGAAAAAACCATGATCGAGCTGAGCAAACAAAAGGCTGTAAAGAAGCCTAGCCATAGTTGGACACTCAGCCGGATCCATGTGCTCTGTTGGCACTGGTGGGAGGCTGTCTCCTGTCCTGTCGGCTCTGTTGTCCTTTGGGTGGCTTCATTCTTTGGCAGCACCTACCCCATCCCACCAGCAGTACCAGCCCTGCATCCTATCAGCCTTAAAATCCGTGGAAAGGGCTGACATTCCTCCCAGAATGACAGCAAAACCACAAGGCACATCCTTGCTGGGACAGCTTGGGTCAAAGGCCACACCTCAGCTCTTTCCTCTGGCTAGGACCATGTTCACTGTCCCACCTGGACATAGGAGGGGGCTTCTACATGTGACTGTATACACTCAGCACCTACAGACCCTGCTAGCACACAGCAGCTGGATCAGCAGGTCTTGGTGCATGGGAGCCTGACTTTTCATTAGCTTCCAGGTAATGCCAGTGCCGCTGGTCTGTGGGCCACATTTTACGTTTTTGAGGAGCAGAGGAGAAAGGAAAAGCCAGGGAGTTGTTTGCCAAAGATGGGAGACAGAAATCAGATGCTCTGCCTGGGTTGTTGCTGCCTGGTGGGACCACATCTCATACCTGATTCGGCACCAGCAGCCTCCATTCCCCTGGGGCTCTTCCTGGTGGGAGCCCGAGCCGCCCCGGCCTCATATCAGCTCTTCTGATACCACCTGGCAGAGGAGGCAGCTCCTTAGCACCTTCATCCTGGTCTAGCTGGCCTTAGGATTTGCAGGAGCTCTCACCCGCTTCTCCGTGAAATAGGACCTGCAAGTCCATCTCAAGTGCCTACAGGCAACCCGGTGATTACTAAGTGTTTCTCCAGGAATTGCCAAGTTTGCTGGCTGGCCATGGTTTCCAGCTGGCCCATTATTTCTACTCCCACCCACAGCAGGCCCAAAGTCTCTGCTCACTTGATGCTTCTGGTCAGGCCCCTGTGGGCCATGGTGTGGTCTGTGTGGGGCAGCAAAGGTCCCATCAGAGCACCTTTCCCTCCTGGGCACTGGGGCTTGGTCCCAGCCTCTGTGTGTCTAGGGCTGTCTCCTCTCTGGCTTGCACTCCCTCCATTCCTCCATCTAGAAACCTATTCCATAGACAGAGTCATGGAGAAACACACCAGGCCCACAGAAAGCGCCTGTGAATCTTGCATTGGGTGTAGGGTGGGGCCTATTTCCCACTCAGCCTCAGGTTCTGTCCTTGACTAGACCCTTCCAGATTCCCAAACTCTGAGGCTGGATGAGACTGTGGACTCCATGGGAGATGATGACCCATTCACGGCAAAGCTGAGCTTTGAGGTGAGAGTACCTCTCTGAGTGATGAGCTAAGGAGGCGCATGAGGCCTCTTGGGTGGGGGTTCGGAGGTCCCTTCTCCTGTACACACTTGGGCATGAAGTGGACTTGTTCCTTGTCTGGGCCGCGGTGGAGTCGAGGTGGTGGGGACCCCATCACTAGAGTTGGCTAGCAGGAGCTACATGACCTGGCAGGGTTCTCTGAAGGTACCCAGCAGGGGAAGTCTTTGGGGTCCTCCCTGGTTGCCCCAAAGATTCTGGGATTGTGACTCATATAAACATGTCACCCTGGCTGAGAGCACGGGTGTCCCCTGCTTTCCACCTGCCCATCCTGCAGCAAGGTGGCTCCGAGTTTGTGCCTGTGGTGGTGAACCGGTCGGTGCTGCGCTCCATGAGCCGACGGGACGTCCTCATCAAACGCTGGCCCCCTCCCCTGCAGTGGCAGTACTTCCGCTCGCTCCTGCCGGATGCCTCCATCACCATGTGCCCCTCCTGCTTCCAGGTACTGTGCCTATAGCTTCTGCGTGGCTACCAGTTTCTTCTTTCTGCTGCTTTTCCATTTCCCAAGTGTCCCCTTGGAGACACCTGGCATCTGGGAGGAGCACAAGTGATCCCAAGGCCAGGGCTCTGAGCTAGGAAGAGACTCGGCCATCCTTAGGCCCTCCCTCTTCTCACTTCTGTTCTGAATGCTGTCTGGAGTGGGCTTACCCCTGACCCTGTGCTCTCTGTACCTGCCCCTAACCAGGGAGACCCAGGCAAGTGTGATGTACCTTGGAATTTCACTTAGAAAAAAGGGGCCTCGGACCCCAGACCCTTCTCCCCCTCCCTTTCACTCCTCAGACAAAGGTGTTCTGGATCTGATGTTTCTAGCCCTGACTCACTGCCAAGCCTCCTCTACTTGGAAGGGCGGGAGTCCTTGCCAGGCTCAGGCCTTGGCCCTGGGTCATGACCTTTTCCCCTCAGATGTTCCACTCGGAGGACTACGAGCTGCTGGTGCTTCAGCACACCTGTTGCCCCTACTGTCGGAGGCGCATTGACGACCCTAGCTCCTGACTGGCCCCCTCAGAACCCAGCGCTCCCACCAGGGCCGCCTCGCACTTGGCTGGGCTGTCAAAGGAAGAAGAGTTCAACTGAAAGAGTTAAACTGTCAGAATGTGTCTTCTGCCCAGATCAAGTGTGTATTTTAGGGAGGGGCCTTGTGTAACCACGGAATTCCTATTTATGGCATTTCAGGCCTTGTAAATAGCACCAGGAGATGGAGAAGAGAATGTACATATATTTTCTAAGAAAAAAAATCTGTTACTTTCAGAGAGGCTCTGAGTTGTTCGTGGCAGCCTGCTGGAGTCCACAGATCTGTCAGACCATTAACATGTACACTTTGCGAACAGATTGCCTCAATAATTACAAATAAAAGGGCTACTTATTTTCATCAGTGTCTGCATTTTAGCAAATCTTCATATTGTCTGCAACTTAATTTCCTTATGCAAAAGTGCACCTGTTTCTAATTTGATCTGAGAGGAACATTACGTTTGCCTGCTCTTAAAATGTAATCTAATCGAAATGGCAATATGGGAATGGGTAGGGGAATGGGTATTTATTTATTTTGGTTTAGTGGGGCTCCATCTTGACCAGAAAATAAGGCTCCTGGCTCCAAAGAAGATGGCAAAGAGGGCCTCTCCTCAGAGGTTCTGGAGCCTACCCTCTGCTTTCTGGCTATGGCCAGGCGCCCCTCCTTCACCCCATTCCCCCAGCTCCACAGAGGCCGCAACCCCACTGAGGCTTTCCCCTTCCTTCCACCTCCTGAAGCTAGTGGATCTGTTTGAGGTTTTGCTAAGGTCCCTGCCCCTGAGCATCAACAATGTCCAATTCAGCAGGTCAAGGGCAAGAGTGAGTAGCACATGGGAGGCTGGGGAGGGAGAGCTGACATTTATTGGGCACCTTCTCTGTGCCAGCCAAGTTCCATATATTGTCTCCATTCTCATACCAGCCTTGTGATGGAAGGGTTATGATTTCCATTTTGCAGCCATGGGGTTGGGTGAAGGTACTGGGCCCAAGGGCTCACCCAGCCCTGGGTGGAAGCTCCTGATCTGTCCTGCCCTGAGACCCCTGTTCCCTTTGCCCTCCACTCTACCTGCCCCAGAGGTATCAATGATCCAGAGCTTTGTGCAAAGTCCTGACAGCCGGGAAAGAGAACTGGGCTGTCAGATAAGAAACCCACCCTGGTGATCAGATATTGATACTTTACAGCTCATCTGTGAAGTGGGCAGAGTGGGACAAATGTCCACACTGGGGGGATGAAGACAGACCTAGAAAAGGGAGCGGCTACAGAAGCTACCCAGCAGTGAGTCCTGAAGCTGGCCCCTGCCTTACCCCTTTCCCCCTGCCTCCTTCTGCACTTCTTTGGAGATGATGGAGGAAAATAAAGAAAGAGAGCCAGACAGTTGTGCCAACAGAACTCCTCCGTTGAGTGTCTAATTACTTACGATCATGCATGCTCTCTCTCTTGCTAAACATTTATTAATGTGTTAAGATTTCCATTAGCGCATTACTTGAACTAAAATCATTTGCATATGGCTGGGAAGAAGAGGGGAGAGAGAGAAAACAGCCCCAGCCACCCAACAGGCGTCAATCACAGTGACAGATCAGATGGTCCGTGGCTAGAGGCAGGGGGAGGGGGCCCAGCCTGAGACTCCATCATATATCATCTCAGCTGAATAACACAAAAACTAGTTTGTGCCATGCCAAGTTCTGTTGCCCCCGGGAAGCTGAGCTCTTGAGGTCTGAGTCTGAGAAACAATCACTGTAGCTACCTTTAAGTCAAATGCTCACTGAATACCAGACACCAGGCTAAGCACTTTCCACGCATCATCTTATTTAATCCTCCACAGCCTCCAGGGTGCCCATTATGCAGATGATGAAACTGAGGCTCAGCAACATTCTCTCCTTTCCTTCAACAAATACTTACTGAGCCAAGACAGGATTCATACCCAGGCACAGCCTTTACACCTAGGCATTCTGTTCTGCGTCTCCCCTGTCTCAGACTAGATGGGGTCTTGACCAGGCCTGTTCTCTCTCCAAGGCTCAGTTTCCTCATGTGTGCAAAAGGGCATACTCCAGCTCTGACCTTGAGGCTCGAAGCCTCAGTCTCCATCTGAGGAGCCTGACGACCCTTCACATGCTACAAGGAAGGCACCGTGGGATGTTGAAATGTCCCTTTCACTAAGACGACACTGAGGCCTGGAGAGAGACATAGCTGCTGGAGACCGCACAGCTTGGTTGTTCAGGCTGGGACTTGATCCTCCCAAGTCCCCAACACTGCCCATATCCCTGGAAGAAAGAAATAGGAAGAGGGGGATTGTGTGGCCCAGATGGAGCTCCAGGCCAGGCCTTAGGTGGGCCTGGCTCTAGCCTGGCCTCAACCAGCTGGGTGTCCTCAATGCACCGACAGTGAGGCTACTGAAGCCAGGAGCCCCTCGTGGCTCTCACACAGGTACAGAGATGTCCCATCTCCAAGGCCCCATCTGCCTATGGCAGATACCAGGCAACCTTCCACTTGTGCCAGCCTCAGGAGCCTCAGCAAAGAGGTCTGCACTGGGCAGAGCTCTCATCCTGGGTCAAGCACTTATCCCAACACTCCACCCAGACTCCAGAGCATCTTCCTAGAATGGGAATCTGATCATACCCCTCTCCTGCTTATAACCCTCTCCACTGACAGCCAGCTAACATCCGGACTCCTAGGCCTGCCCTCCCTGGCCCTAGGCCCCAGGCCAGCTGGTCCTTTGCTCCCTGTGCCTTGGACAGTTGTCCCCCGGCCTAAGCCTCCTGCCTCCCTCCTGCTCCACACCTTGCTCCTCTGGGATCTCACAGCACTGGGCCTGGGAGCAGAGCCTTGCCTCCCATGGTTATTATCTCCTTGTTAGCTGGCCCCCAAAACTAGGAGCTCCTTGAGGGCAGGGAATATATAGGATTTATCTGAGTGTCCCCAGCACCTAGCCCCGAGCCTGGCACATAAACGGTGTTTGGCAAATGTCGGGGTAAGAGGGAAATGGGGTGCCTGGGTGGCTCAGTGGGTTAAGCCTCTGCCTTTGGTTCGGGTCATGGTCCCAGGGTCCTGGGATCAAGCCCCACATCAGGCTCTCTCTCTGAGGGGAGCCTGCTTCCTCCTCTCTCTCTGCCTGCCTCTCTGCCTACTTGTGATCTCTGTCTAATAAATAAATAAAATATATTAAAAAGGGAGAGAGAGAATTGCAGGGAGGGAGGAGGGAAGAAGTGGGATTGGAGGAGAAGAGGAAGGAAGGGGAGGAGAGTCAGTTTGTCTCCTTCCTTTCTTCCCTTTGACATTCTCAGCTCAGTCCAAGGCCTCACTCAGCCATGGTGGTGCAGCCAGGTGGGGCTAAGCCAGGGAGCAGAGACGGGGAGGGGTGGGGGGAAGAGGAAGCTGCTGAAGCAGCAGCACCTCTATGCAGAGGCTTAAGAGCTATTTGTGTGCTACCTGCTAAGCCCCTAATCCTCCACGGCCAAGTCAGAGCCCTGCACCTGGGCTCCAAGGGGGCCGGGCTCAAGAAACCTAGAGATAGGTGCCACCATCTTCAGAGAGAGCCACCACCAGCTGTCCACCTCCACAGATCATCCCCAAGCCTGACTGAGGGGCCAATGGCTCAGAAAGTCACCCACTCGGGGACTTGTCCCTTGGTGTGCTCCTGGGCCCTCTCTGGAGCACCTGGCATGGGAGAAGAAAGCTCAGGCTGAGGAGTCAGACAGCCGGTTCACTTCTGGCTCTGTTGAGGAACACTAACCCTCTGAGCCCATTTCCTCAGCGGTCAGAGGGTATGGAGTAAGACCTAACGAGGGGCCAGGAGTCATCCATTCATTTGACAACTATTTATTGAGCCGCTACCCCAAGCTGCCTGCTCAAGATGCAGCAAAGTACAGGCGAGGCCAGCCCTGAACTCTGGAGAGGTGGGCAGTGAGTCATAAGGGGACAAATAAGACCATCGTTGATAGTGATCAGTTCTGAGTAGAAAACCAGTAGGATGGAGTGGGGGCCCTTGTTTGTAGACTTGGGGTCCTCACCAAGGAGTGCATTGCAAATGGGGACCAGACCTTCGTAACCTGAGTTAGACTCTAAGAGGCTAACACTGTTGGTCATTGATCACTTATAGGCAACAGAGTAGGAAACTGAGGCACAGGGAAGGGAGGGGGGTGGGTTGCACCCAGGCTATGTGCCTACAGAGTCTTGGTCCAGATGTGAGGGTAAGTGTAAAGGGACCATGCCCAACTGAGGGGGACCATGACACCTAAATTGTAAAGTCAGGAGGTCTGTGACTGGGCCTTGGTGGGAAAGCAGGTCAGTGTACCCAGCAGGTGGGCATGGATCTCCCACGGTTTCCTAGTTCCAACAAACGGAGGCAGAAAGGCCAGATGCCTCCCCAGGCTAGAATCCAGTGCCACCCTTTGCCCTCTGGGCCACCACTGCTGCCCTAGGCCCATATGAGTCAGGCTAGTGGCTTTCCCATCAGGCCGGCACAACCCATTTTGGTCATTTATACCATGGTATGAATGGCAGTAGATCTTTCCTGAGAGCTGTCTTTGGTGTGGGGAAGGAGGCAAGGCCAGGCAGGTGACAGCCCAGATTTGTCACATGACCTGGGCCATGGACTTACTGCCTCAGTCTCTCCACCTGTGCAATGTAGTAGGGAGGATCAGACGAAGGGACTTATAATGACTAACTGCTCACTCTGAGCCAGTTGCTCTGAACAAGGAGTATTTTTAGTTTAAAAAAGGGTTCTTTGTCGTTGCTCACAGAATACAGTGCAATGTCACCCTGTGAGGCCTTTAATTCCCCATGGCCATGGTCCTGTGAGGGAGGGTCATTAAACTCTGAGACTTAGAGAGGGAAGCACTGACTGAGATAACCTAGATCTACTCACTTGATCCACAAATACTAAGCACCTACTATGCACCAGCCTCTGAGGATGATACTGCAGTGAACAGAACAGACAGAAATCCCAGCTCTCTCCAGTGCATGGGGAAATGATTTACAGCATTCTGCTACGTGCCGAGTACCACGCTCGGCTCCAGGAACCCTGTTGAGAGCTGGGCAGACCCCTCCACCCCTGTCTGCTCAGATGACAGCCTGTGAGATGGACAAAAAAAACATGTGAACAGAACATAGAAGTTTCCAGGGTGTTCTAAGCATTAGGAGGAGGTGAAGGCAAGGCATTGAGGTCTAGGGTTGGGGGCTCACAGGGCTGTGTGTGGGCTGGTCTTGGCCCAGGGAATCAGGGCTCCTCCCTCCGTGTGGCTACTGGGGCCCACGTCAGAATCAAACCCTCCACCTTGACCTCATTAGCACTGGGCCTAATCCCTGAGCCAGCACCTTAAACTGCAAGAGGTCACACCGCACCCCCATGCCTTCCCTGCACTCATTCATTCCACCAGCAACGTTTCATCAGCACCCCCCATATGCAAGCCTGGACACCACTCGGGACAGGCAAGGTCTGGAGCCCCAGGCAGGCTGGAGAGAAGGGGGTACTCTCCTGCGTGAACACGTCTGGTGGGAAGGGACTATACAAAAGAGAATCCTAGGGAAGGAAGTCTTGGAGACAGGGAGGACACATCCCCTACTGGCTTCTTCCATCACCAAGTTCACTGTGCAAACTTCATCTTCCCGGGCTGCTCCAAATGACAGTGTGTTGGAGGGGGTGGCAATTTGAACTTTTCCTATTCCATTGGTTTCAGGATGTGTTTGTTTGCAAGACCTGACAACCCCATAGAACGATACTACCTGCAGACATCATCCCTCTCCATGGCATTTGTCAGAGCTGAGCACCCTCTGGGGAACACAGTAGGTGGCTGTAGGCAGCTGTAGGCAGCTACACATCTGTGGCTGGAGGGTGGTCCTCAAGCACCCCTGTGCCGGGCACTCCCATCTGCCTCACATCATTCCTCAGAAGCATGGCTGTGCTCCCTTCACTGATGGGGTGGACCCGTCCATGCCAAGCCTCCAACTGTCCCCAGAACCTGCCCTCCTGGAGTTACCTGTCACACAGCTTCCAAGACCCACTGACCTAGCCCAGACTGACCAGACATCCCTGGATGTGCCCTGTGTGCCACAGTGTCCAACCAGGTCTGTTTCCAGGCTCATGCTCAGCCTAGCCTTCACACTGGAGTCCCCAGGAGGCTGGGACCAAGCTGGCCTTGCTCACGACAGCAATCTGGTGCTCAACACAGCACCTGGCACATAGCCACCTCCGGGATGCAAGGCCTTGCTTCAGGAGCCTTGAGAGCCTCTGTCCCCTTCCTCCTCCAGTCACCCTTTCCCTGCTCCCCTGTTCTGTCCACACTTCCTCCAATATATCTTTGGGTGCATTTGAGCCATGTTTCTACCCCTGAGATTTGCCCAAGCCACTATCCACTGCCCAGGCTCTTCAGCTTGGCATGGAGACCCACTAGAGCTGGCCCTGCAGCCCAGGTGCAGCCTCAGCCCAGACAGGCCTCAGGCCTCCGCCAGCCCTTGACTTCAGTCTCAGCCACTTGGCAACCTAGCAAAGTACCCCCCCCTTCCTCAAACACCCAAACTTCCCCTCCATAGACACCTCTCCTTTATAGACAGTCTCCCCGCCCTGTTCCTCCCACACTAGAGTCCTCCCCACCCCATCACCTCCTCCTTTCTGGATCTTTGTATCCCCAGTGGTCTGTACATAAATATTTAATGAACAAGAGAGTGAGTGAATTCCAACCCCGAATACCTATTGAGCTCCTGGGCTCTGCCTGGCTGTATGTCTGGCCTGCAGAGTGCAGAGCCGGCAGGACATGGCCCCCGCCCTCACGGAGCTCATAATCTGGTGAGATGGGCTAGGGTCAGGGTCCGGCACCTGAGTGAGCCAGGAGGTGACAGGTGGGGAAGGAATAGGTAGGGAGCTGGGTGAGGGGTTGTGAGACTTGAGAGAACCACCAGGGCCTCCACACTCAGGGAGCTTGTGGTCCAGTGGGGAGACAAAGCCAGCTCACATGAAGTGAGAGAGACATGGCATGGAGCCAGTGGTCCCAATGCCAGGCCATGGCCACCAGATTGATAGGAGCAGAGACTCCTGGGGACCAGAAGAGTTGGGGGCGGACCTCCTGCTCTTTCCCAGGGCCCCTAGCTCCTCCCATCTCTAGCTTCTGTCTAGAGTCACCTTGGCCCCTCTTGGAAGCCAATTAGGTCCCCCAGTTGCAGCAGTGGGGATTAATATGATTAATAACGCCCCCAATCTCCCAGGTGCTGATTCAGCCAGGAGCTTAGGGAGGGGAGGTCACTTTATAAAGGGCTGGGGGGGTGGTCAGTGCAGTTGTCCAGCCAGAGCCCTGGGTGGCCGAGCTCAGGCCTCCGCAGAACTCTTGGGTCTGAGCCGCCCACAGGGCAGCCACCAGGACCGCAGCCATGAACGGGACAGAGGGCCCGAACTTCTACGTGCCCTTCTCCAACAAGACGGGCGTGGTGCGCAGCCCCTTCGAGTACCCGCAGTACTACCTGGCCGAGCCATGGCAGTTCTCCATGCTGGCTGCCTACATGTTCCTGCTGATCGTGCTTGGCTTCCCCATCAACTTCCTCACGCTCTACGTCACCATCCAGCACAAGAAGCTGCGCACGCCGCTCAACTACATCCTGCTCAATCTGGCCGTGGCCGACCTCTTCATGGTCTTGGGGGGCTTCACCACCACCGTCTACACCTCGCTGCACGGATACTTTGTCTTCGGGCCCACGGGATGCAATCTGGAGGGCTTCTTTGCCACGCTGGGCGGTATGAGCCAGGGTAGGGGTGGCGGGGTGGGGGATGCAGGAGCCAGAGGGAGCGGAGGGATCTGGAGACAGCCCGGGGATGGTGGCTAAGAGGCCTTCTCCCCCCTACATCCGTCAGCATTATCTGCTTGATCTGAAAACACCACCATCAGTGATGACACACTAGGCTGTTTATGGAGGGCAGCCCTGGGCACAGTTGATCTCGTGTAGAGTGGTGCTGCTGTCTTGCTTTATTTCATTAGGGAAACTGAGCATGAGAGACGTCAAGGGCCTTGCTGGGGTCTCACTATGGTGGGGCTAGAGCTGAGTTTCCAGCCCACGTCACAATGGCCCCTCGGGCCTTGTTCTTTTCCCCTCAGAGCATCTGTGCTGGGTCAGACCCATGCCGAGCACTGGGAAGAGAGATGGGCAGGACAGAACCCTGTTCTCAGGGCTCTCAGCCCAGGGTTGGACAGTCTTGTCCCACCAGATGGGATGATGATGATCTCATCCCAGATGATCAGTCCTCCAGCCACTGGACTCCGCCTGTGGTGGCCAGTGGGCTCAGTATCTCCCCACCGGCATCTCTCCGACCTGCAGAGAAGGGTCTGTCTGTATGTGGGACACCCTTGCCTGTGGACTGCCACTGGGTGATTTGTGGTCATCAAAGGTGACAAACACCCCGTGATAGCTAGAGATTCCCTGGGAATGGGGCTGAGACAGCATCCTGGACACGTAAAGGAAAGAGGAGGCGAGGAGGCCGAGCCGTCCTTGTGGCTGGTGCTAGGCTCTGCCAGCTGCCCTCGGCTCTCTCCTGCTTGCCTAAGAGGCTGTGTGTCCCAGAGAAGGGGGCCCATTCCTGGTCTGAGCCAGAAGACCTAGGCCCTGGTCACTGCCCTCCCACAACCCTGCATGTGTCTCTTCCCTTCTCCGGGTCTCTCTTTGCTCAGCTGCTAAATGGGGTCTGTTATCTCTGCAGTACCCCCATCAGTTTTCCAGTCAAAGAAACTATTCAAAAGAATCCTTCAAAGCTACAGATCACCACACAGTGTAATGCCTTCCTATGGAAGGGGTTTCTTCGAAGGGAAGGAGCTTCCCCACACAGAAAGACTGGAAGTGGGCTGGGCAGTCTCTGGCTAGAAGGCAGGGGTGAGGCAGGTGCCACGTGTGGGCACATCTCTGTAGGGTTGGTGCCAGCTTACAATCATTATCCTGGAGTAATAATTAGTCGTGTTCGCTTTCTCTCTCAGAAACATCCCGGTTTGGTTGATAAATTCTATGGCCAACCTCCCTACTGAGTTTCTGGGGATGATATCTGAATCCCCCCATTCTTTCCTGATTTTACCTCTGGGGACCCACAGACCCAGGTTATTTCATTCTCCAAGGGAGGGAAGGACTTCCAACTCCAACAGGCACTCTGCCTGTCACCCCAAAAAGCACATGTTCTTCTGTGAAAACTCCCTATGGGGTTCCCAGTGTAACAATGACCCTAGGATCCGATTTTCCATTCCTCGCGAACCCAGAGCCCTTACTGAACTAACTCCTCTTCCTGGGGAACACTCTGCTCACTCTCCTTCTGCATCTGGGTCCTTCTGCTCCACAGCCCCTTTGCCTCTCCATCCCTGGTCCTGGCTCCAGCCCTGCCCTAGTTTGCCTTCCTGGCTGCCCTCTCCATTCCAGGAAGACGCTTCCTGCTTGGACAGACAGCAGGGTCCAGGTGGGTGGTGTGCTGACTGATCCCTGACTGCCTTGCAGGTGAAATTGCCCTGTGGTCTTTGGTGGTCTTGGCCATTGAGCGGTACGTGGTGGTGTGTAAGCCCATGAGCAACTTCCGCTTCGGGGAGAACCATGCCATCATGGGCGTCGCCTTCACCTGGGTCATGGCCCTGGCCTGTGCTGCACCCCCCCTCGTTGGCTGGTCCAGGTAATGACACTGAGTAGAAAAGAAGGGTCCCCAGGGGGTCTTTGTAGGGTCCCCCAGCCAGGACTCAAAGCTGGCACTGTCTGTTCTGGGCATCCAGCTTATATGCCCCCTACTCCACATGCCCACCCTGGTAGCTCTCCCAAGGGAGGGGTTTAGGGCAGGGAAAGAGAGAATCAGACCCTAATGCTGCTATGGGGGCTGGTCCCATCTCCTGAGCCCCCATGTCAAGGAGAATCCAAGATGCCTCAACCCTTCACCTTGGCTCTGCCCCTAATCCTCAACTAAGCCAGGGCCAGATTCCAATCCTCTTTGCCCCATAGGTAGTTCCCTCTGACCTTGGGCCTCAGCACCTGGGGAGGCCAAGTCTATCTAGTGCCAGTGGTGACATGGTAGGCCCTGGGAACTTGGTCCTCTGCAGCCTCTAGTCCATCATCTCCAAATGGGGCTCAGATGAGAGACGGGAGGACGGTGGCTTGGGAAACTGGGCTGTGGGTTCCCAAAGGCCTCGCGTCCCTCTACTTCCAGGAAATTCCCAATCTCTCTTCCCTTCCCTCCTCTCTCAGCCTCCTGGGGTCAATATTTTGTTCCTTGTTGGGTCTGAGCCCGCCCCCTCCAACATCTTCCCCTGTCTTCTGCAGTCCTGCCCAGTCCCATCCCCCCAGGCACAGCCAACGGCCACTCAGGCCACTCCATTGTCACCATCCTCCGAAATCACATGGCCCTAGGACCTCTTGTTTCTACAAAATGTGCAAAGATCCCTTAGTTAACCTGTGTGCCCATCTTTGGCCTAGAAGACACCCTTACGGTGTCAGTAAGACAATGGTTTATACAAACTGCTTCAGATATACAGTTTGGGAGCTTTTCCCTTCTCCCCACCAACCTCTGCCCTGCACAGCCTGAGGCCCGGCCTCCAGCCATGGGGAGCAGTAGGTCTGGTGAGGAAACCCAGCGCAGGTCAGCGGTATACGGGCTCTGCTAGGCAAGAGACTAGGCCATCTCTGGATACCATGGCTGCTGTACAACCAAACCACAGTGTTCACCAGGTGCATTTGAACCCCTCATCTCAGTTGATTTGATCCCCACAGTCACGCAGCCAAGCAGGTATTTCATCACATCCATTTTACAGAGAGGGAAAGCAAGGCCCCGAGCAAGACCAGCCACACAGCAGGTGTGTTGGCCAAGCCAGGGCCCTGACCGGCTGCAGCCTATGCCCAAGTCCCTCACACATGGGTGTCCCTTATGCCCTCTCCTGTTCCCCCCGCCCCGCACACCCCTGGTGCTTAGGTACATCCCAGAGGGCATGCAGTGCTCATGCGGGATCGACTACTACACACTCAACCCAGAGGTCAACAACGAGTCCTTTGTCGTCTACATGTTCGTGGTCCACTTCACCATCCCTCTGATCGTCATATTCTTCTGCTATGGCCAACTCGTCTTCACAGTCAAGGAGGTATGGTCCCATGTTGGGCTCTGGGGATGTATGCGTTGGTTGGGATGAGCCCGGCCCCTGTCCCAGGGGAGTCTGGATAGCAGGCCCTGTGTCCCTGCAGGCGGCTGCCCAGCAGCAGGAGTCGGCCACCACCCAGAAGGCTGAGAAGGAGGTCACACGCATGGTCATCATCATGGTCATTGCATTCCTGATCTGCTGGGTGCCCTACGCCAGCGTCGCATTCTACATCTTCACCCACCAGGGCTCCAACTTTGGCCCCATCTTCATGACCATCCCAGCATTCTTTGCCAAGTCCTCCTCCATCTACAATCCTGTCATCTATATCATGATGAACAAGCAGGTGCCTGATGGCGGGGCAAGAGGGTCCAGGGGCCCCAGGCTGCAGGCACTGCCTGCAGAGGACAAGCCACAGCCAGGACTGGGCCTCAGTCACCCCACCTGCAAAACCAGGCGGGAAGACTGGTATCTCCCAGGGCATCAGCGTCATCTGGGAGAAATACACAATCAGAAGCTTGGGGTGGGCCCAGGAACTCGCATTTCTCACAAGCCCTCCGGGTGTCTCTGATGCATGAGAGGTGCCAGTCCAGATAGTTCTGGAGACCCACTTTAGAAGTCAAAGAGTGTAAGTCCCAAGCCTGGGAATGCAATGGTGCCAGTCTCCACAAAGCTGAACACAGAGCCAAGTCTTTTGCTGAGGGATGAATGCGACCAGTGACTTCTCTGCAGAATCCATGATCCAGTGAGGGAAAACATGGTCTCTGGAGTTACGCATATCCGTTTCAAATCTCAGCTTTCATTTTCTAGCTATGTGACTTAGTCAAGTCGTGCCCTTTTCTGGCCATTCAGTGTCTTCATTCCTAGAAAGGGCAAACTCCTAATCTCTAGGGTTAAATAAGATAACTTACAAATAACCCTTGGCACACAGAGGACACCAGAGAAGGTCATGAGTAGAAAACCCCATTGGATTTGGTCCCTGGCATCTCTGGGGCTTACAAAGTTCCCTCCAGGGAGCCAGATTTGAGAGGGGCGTGGATCCTGGGAGGGCCAGAAGCAGGGAAGGGGTTGGAGGCAAATCTTGCCAATCACCACAGTTTGCTACATACACTTCCAGCGGACCCTGACCCTGACTCGTGTCCTTTGCCTTCTAGTTCCGGAACTGCATGATCACTACCCTGTGCTGCGGCAAGAACCCACTGGGTGATGACGAGGCCTCCGTCAGCACCTCCAAGACGGAGACCAGCCAGGTGGCACCGGCCTAAGCCCTGCCAAGGACTCTACGGCCGACTGTAGAAGTCTCCCATTCCCCACACCTAGCCCCAGCCACAGCTGCCCCACAGGAGCCAGGCCTGTCGGAATCAGGCTGTGCAGGCTCCCTGAATTAAAATTATTATTATTATTATTGAGAGAAAGATGAGGTTCCCCACTTGGCCAGAACACCCCATCTGGAGTCCTGAGTTCCCAGGGACCATGGGATCGCTGTCCCTCCTCTCCCCAACTCATCTCTCAAGAACAAAAGAACTCTTGCTCTCTGGAAAAGTGTCCCGGCTTAGGGATAAGTGTCTAGCACAGAATGGGGCACACAGTAGGTGCTTAATAAATGCTAGATGGACGAAGGAAGGAATGAATGGAGGAATGAATGAAGGAATGAATGGGCTGGGAGAGCACATCTATCCTCTCGAAACCACCTTAGCAGCAGCTGGCCCTCAGCTGATGACCTTGAGCACTGGTTTCCCTCCCTGAGGCCTCACTTTCTTTCTGGAAATCCCAGATCCCTGGCTCTGCCAACGCATGGCTGCTGTGAAATCAAATAGGATTTTGTGTGTGCAGGTGCCTGTGTGTGTGAGAGCATGTAAGCACTTTGTAAATGGTAAAGGGCTGTACAGATTGTAGTTAACATTACAAATAATATAAATTAATATAATTAATTAATATGATCATCTCCTCTTGATAGTGACCGTTTTGAGATTGGGCAAAGTCCTAAGCATCCAACCTCAGTAGGTTTCTTAAAATTAGCCAGTCGTCAAGGCCAGACCAGGGCTGATGGCTGGGCTGCAAAGGGGGAGAGTCAAGTGAACGCAGAATGCAGTCATCAGGACTGAAAAAACTTCAGGGGACTGTGGAGTCTAGGGCCAAGGCCCAGGGTCTCACCTCTGGCCTGGAGCCCCAGGCCTGGTGCTTCCCCTTCCCCTTCCCAATACAGCTGAGGGAGAGCTGGGCCTTTCTTTCAGTTTCTGCAAACCACCCACTCTCTTGTCCAGCAACTAGGCCACAGAAACTCTGGACCAGCTTGGAGCTTCTGGAGGCCATGTATATTCACTTGCCCACATTTAATGAAGAGCTAAGTTACCCTTATCTCAAGGAGCTTAAAAAACAAACGAAAAGTTGGAAATTCCGATGGGCCCACCTTCCCTGGGGATGTTCACGGGTCCTAGATTCCAGCTCCCTTGCTGGGTGAACCTGTCTTTAGTAGCTCCAGTCCATTCTCCATTCTGGAGAGTTCTTGCTGCGAAGCTGACCAGAACCCTCTGCATCAGAACTGAGTTTCCTCCATAGCTGCCCCTGCTCCACGTAACGGAAGCCGGAAGCTCTAGTTCTCCCCAGCTCTGCTGGGACCCTGGGCAAAGTGGGACGTTGAAAGCTCAGCTCCTACACTCGGGGTTAATGGTGGTGGTTTTGTTGCTCTCCAGCTCTTTATCTGCAGAGTGGATTGAAACTGGTCGGCACCCACCTGATCCCTTCACCCCCAGGATGCCGGGTTTGGGCAACCAGCAGAGCCCCTTAGGGGTGTGGGGTAGAGGGAGCAGGCATGGGAACAAGAAAAGCCCCAACTCTGGAGTCACAGAGACCCAGGTGGCCTGTGAAACTGCAAGCAACTTTTGTCATCTCTCTGCGTCTCCTTATATGCCAAAGGGAATCTTAAACCATGCTTAAGAGGACTGCAAACTTCATGTGGCCAGCCTACTTCCTGGCACACTGCAGCCAGTGGGAGATTTGGATATTACTGGGCCTTCAGTTCAGAGCTGGCCTTACTGAGAACATCATCTACAAGGGGAACAAGGATGGAGATATAGTCCCAAGAGTTACTCGCAACCTCCGAGGTGGGAAAGGATGGCTGGACCCTGAAATGAAAGGTGCTCAGGGCCATGGTGGGGCTGGAGCAGGCGATTGCTGGGATCTCTGCTGTGGCCCCTCTTTACTCTGCCTCCTTCAGTGATGTCAGTCAGGATTTCTTCAGGGTCAAGGCACAGGGAATCTAATTCCGTAGGCTAAAGCAAGAGGAAGAAGTTACTGGCTCCAATAAATGAAACGCCCAGGGCTTCAGGCACAGCTGGATGCAGGGGCTTAGATATGCTCAGACTTCTGTACCTCTCCTTCTGGCTACACTTTTCCCTGTGTTGGCCCTACGCACAGGCTCACTATTCCCAAGGGGTAGCACAAACACCTACCAGCAAGACCTGCAGAAAGTGAGCTGCTTTTTCCCTGACAGTTCCAGCAAAGGTCCTGGGTAGGGCTCTCACTGGCCAGGCCAGGGTCACCTAATCACCCCTACACCCATCACCAGGCTAGAATGGGGATTCATCCTCTGATTGGCCAGACCTGGGTCACCTGAGCACCCACACACACACACCGTCGCCCACCCATCCCTACATAAACCAAATGCTCTGAGTGAGGGTGGGGACAGGAAGGAGCCCAAGGGATACCTGGGGGGTGTCATTACCAGACGGAGGAGGTCCAGAGACAGGGTGGGCAGAACTAACAGTGGTCCAGAGGGGTTGGCCTCTGTTTAAGTAGTGATGGCCCGCTATACCAGGCCTCTTTCCCACACTGTAGACACGAGAGAGAAGATTCCTGTGGCTGGTCCTACAGGTCTCACCCATTTCCGATGTGTTAGGCAGTGGGAGAGACAGGGGCATTTCTGCTGCCCTGCCTTGTGCGCAGCCCTGTTTCCTCACCACCCCACCTCTTTACTTATTCTGACGAGTGGTATGCTTGTTTCAGTCCCACATCCAGAGTAAAAAATTTACTCTCAAACCAGAAAAGTCTCTGTTTTTTTCCTGATAGAGAGGAAGTCCTCTTTCTCTCTTTCATTTATCATTGATTCGACAGTCACCTGCCATATACCAAGGCCGGCAGCTGCTGGCTTAGCTTGAGTTGAGGGCGTTACCTTATCTCCAGGCTCAAGGTGGCAAACTGGTTTATGGAATGCCTGTTGTATATAATCATATCTTCATTCAACCCGGCCTAAGGAAGCTGACCCTGGGCCAGGAGGTCCCGGGGATTCAGAGATGGATTGGAGGGAGCAAGTGTCTGGGCTGTGACCTGGCCAGCCTCAAGGACACAGAGCTCTCTCACTCCTGATCTTGTTTCTGGGAGCAGAGAACATGAACCAACCGTCCCACCCGGGCACCACCACCAAGGCGGCAAAGCCTGATGGCAGCCTACCCTATGCCCCCCCCCAGTAGAGACGTGCTCTCCTGACACCTCAGGGTACTCCCAAAAAGACAGTGGGTGCCCTTCCCAGCCATGCAACCTCGGACCATTACCCCAAACCTCGCTCGGTTCCAGGCCCCTCAGCTTTAAAGAGGAGACTCACCCCAATTGGTAGAATTGTCTGTAGAGACTAACGAGATAATTGCTGTAAAAACTGTAATGCACGGTAGACATGGATAAACGCAAGTTTCCTTCCCAGAGATGTGAACCAAGTTCAAAGGAGCAGCCCCTGGGGTGGTGGTCAAGAGATTAAAATAATGGAGGGGTGTAGGGAAAGGCAGAAGCAAATGCTAACTGCCCCCGATACTCATTCCCTTTGCTTTCTTTTAGTGATATCACCCCAAGTTCTAGCTGGGCACCTAGAGACCCAGCACGGGACAGCATCTCCCAGCTTCCCTTGCATCTGCAGTGGCATGACATTAAGTTCTGGCCAATGGCGTATAACCAGAAATGGTATGTGCGGTTCTGGGTTGCACATTTCAGAGAATGGAGGCATCCTCCCCTTCTCTTGTCTCCTGTCTGATGGCTGGAATGTGGTCATGATGACCAGAGCTGCAACAGCTATCTTGTATCATGAGGGAGAATCTGTGGTCAGAGAACAGCACAGCAGCAAGCAAGGAGCCTGACTGGGTGTCCCATGTTGCCTTTCAGCCCTGCACAACTCACTCTTGAAGAGTCTCATGAGACAATGATTTCATGGTTTTTTTGTTTAAACAACTGTTATTCTGGAGTTATAGCTGGTTTCGTCACTAAAACAGAGGGCTTCTGGGTTCCAGCCCACCATCTGGACTCAGGAAGATCTAGTGCAGGTCCTCTCTGAACTTTAGCTTCTTCATGTATAAATAAAATAGTGAATATAAAAACGTACACGGACATAGAACATGGTAGCTATCACTATTTCCACCCTGCCCTCTATGCATTCATTGACTAAAGTCACCAATTCCTTGATGCCACAGGGGCTAGAGTTACACAAAACCAACACTCTGCCGCTCCTTCTAAAAGTCTGGAACTGTAATCTTCAGGCTTATGAGAAGGTTCACATGTAGGAGGCCCCCACTGAGGGTTCAAAAGTGGTAAAACGCTGTCAGCCTGACTTAAATCCCACACCGGCCTCAGTAGGAGTCACGTAAGTACACGGAGCAGCCTTCCTCTCTACAGCAGCCTGAGCCTTACAGTTCTCATTTCCCTGGAAAAAGGCAATCCTCTAGAAGAATTTTTAGATCTGCAGCGCATTTTAGAACTTCTTCCCTCCAAATGCAAAACTCTATCCTGGCACAGCCCAGGAGCAGGGTTTCATCTCAAGCTTGTGGAAATGTTTGTATCTCTTGAGTCTTTCTCTATTTCTCAATTCTTGGAAATTCCCCACAATGTGATCAAAATTGCGGCCCCTGATTGTGCCAGCACCATGTGCCTCTTTGCCTTATCTCGCCTCCTGCTCTAACATGGTTCCTGCAGATGGCTCTCAGGGCCCCCCTCCACTCAGCCAGGCTGGGCTCTGGCACTGGGGTTCCATAGCAGTGGGTTCTGAATGCCTACTGTGTGCCAGGCACTGTTCTAGGCACCAGGGATGCCACCAGGAACAAGACAGACACAACCCTGCCCACCCCCACACCATACCTTCCAGGGGCTAGTGTGGGAGAGTTATGCCTCAGGGTGCTGGAGGTTCCAGGGACTGCTGGAACCAGACGAGGGAATCCTAACCTCCTAAGGGGTCAGGGAGGGCTTTTCTGAGCTACACTGAGGCTGAAAGGATGAGTGGGAAACAATTCAGAGAAGATAGGTGGGGATGAAGAAGGGCCCTCTAGACAGACTGTATCAGTTAGCTTATGCTGCATGACAAACAGCCCCCAAACCTCATGGCTGAAAACAACACCATGTATTGTTGCCTGTGACTCTGTGGGTCAGCCAGGTTGTTCTGCTGATCAGGACTCAGCTTGATCAATCCCTGCTGGGCTCCTTAAAGCATCTGTGGTCAACTGAAGGTTTGGCTGGTGGGCCAGCTATGGGCTAGGTGACAGGGGTGCCTAAGCTGTGGGCCTCTGAGCATCCAGCAAACTAGCCAGAGCCTGTTCACATGGGATTGGTACTGGCATGGCATCACTTCCACTGTATTCTGCTGATCAAAGCAAGTCACAAGGCCAGCTCAGACTTAAGGAGTGTGATAAGAGCTGCAAAGTTACATGCAAATGGACATGGACACAGGCAGGGGTGAAAAATTGGGGCCATTTCTGCATCCATCCAACATACACACAAAAGGAACACAAAGGAGAAAGGCCAGCTCTTAACAATCTAGCCCATTCCAAGAGCCACAGTGGTTGGACTGCAGAGCTCCAGGGGGAAACAGTCTGCGTGAGCCAGACTCAAGAGGTCAACATCCCTTTATGGGCAGTGGAGAACTATGAAGGGTGCTAGGTGGCGGAGTGCTTTCTAATTTCACTTTAGAACACTTTGATGGCCATTGCCTCTCTCAATTCAGACATCTGGTCTGGAAAATCCCAACAATAAAGAGACTATAGGGAGAAGAATGCAAGTGGCGTTTTAAACCTGAATCCTCTGGGTGCCTGAGTGGCTCAGTTGGTTAAGTGTCTGCCTTCAGCTCGGGTCATGATCTCAGGGTCCTGGGATCAATCCCTGCATCAGGCTCCCTGCTCGCTGGAGAGTCTGCTTCTCCCTCTGCCCCTCCTCCCACTTGTTCTCTGAATCTCCCTCTTTTCTCTCTGAAATAACTAAATAAACCTGTGTCCTGCAAATCCTACACCCTCCTCAGAGGTAAGCACTACTATTACCTTGGTGTGAATCCTTTCAGACCTTCTTCTGTACCTTCACTTACACACACACACACACAGATACACATACACTCATACGCTCACACACATATTCTCTCTTCTCAGAAGAGGTGGCAGGGGAGCGTATTCCACAGACTCATTCCGGTTCATTTGTTTTCATCTTAAAAATTTATCTTTCTATCTAGGGGTGCCTGGGTGGGTCAGTGGGTTGAGCCGCTGTCTTTGGCTCAGATCATGATCTCAGGGTCCTGGGATGGAGCCCCAAATCCTGCTCTCTACTCAGCAGGGAGCCTGTTCCCCCACCCCCAACCCCGCCTGCCTCTCTGCCTAATTGTGATCTATCAAATAAATAAAATCTTTTTTTAAAATTGTCTATCTATTTATTTATTTAAAGTAGGTTCCACACCCGATGTGGGGCTGGAACTCACAACCGTGAGACCGAGAGCCGCATGCTCCACCGCCTGAGGCAGCCAGGTGGCCCTCTGGTTCACTCGTTGTCTCTGCCATGCACTCCTCTACCAAGTGAGTGGACCATGGCTTATGCGTTCTCTCTTCCCCGGCTGCGGATTCTAGTTGTTCTGGACGTGCATGTGAGTCCCCGTATCTCTCAGTGTGAGAGTTTCTCCCCAACTTCTCCCTGGAGCAGAGCTCCACGGCTGGGACGTGGCCCAAATCTGTAGCTCTCCTTGTGTTAGATGTCACCGCGCTGCTTCCCAAAGCGGCTCCCCCTCCCAGCAGCTGTGATTTCTTGACGGCCTGGCTACCCGGCATCTGCAAGAGAGAGACGTAAATACCTGTCATGCCAGCAGGTGGGAAAACCACCTGCGCCTGTACTAATTCACCCATAGCTTCAAATGGCTGCAGGGTATTCGGTACTCAGGGAGTACTTCAGCCAAACCTCGAGGGAGTCTTCTGGTAGCTCTCTCTCTCTCTCTCTTTTTTTTCTTTTTCCAGATAATGCATCAGTTGTTTCTTTTCTGACTAAGGCAATTCTAGGACAGAGAAGGGGAGTTGCTGAGTTCAAGGGAATACCTTTCCAAAGCAGGCTGCCCCCCAATTCCCTCTCCTGGTGGAGACACTGGATGCACTTCCTGCATCCTTACCTACACTGCCTTTAATTTTAGTCAGTTTGATGGAAAATAGTATCTTATCACTGTTTCAGTGTGAATTATCCTGAGTGCCAATGAGGTCAAGAAACACCACTTCTTGAGAAACCAAGGGTGGCAGTGGCCTGAGAACAGGAGTGGCATTGAGGTAAGTGGGCCTGGAGGCCTCAGTGGCCACTTCCACGCCTCAGGTGTGCCCAGTTCCCCGTCGGCCTCTCCAGGCCCTGTGGGGGTAGAGGGCGCAGGAGGGACCGTCATCTCAGCGCAGATCGTTTCGCCATGGGAAAAGTCAATTGAAAAATCAATTGACTCACCCAAGGTCACATAGGAGTGGGGTGCCAAGCTGGGCGTCCACGCACAGGCAGTATTGCAGTGCCCCATCCCAGCCCTCCTGCCCCAATCAGCAGCCCACACAGCCTCCCAGCCCAATCAGGGGCTAATTGGAATGGTGGGGCTGGGCTGTTGATATATAAGAGGAAGGAGCAGCCCTGGAAGTTTCACGCCTTGGGAGGGGTCTGACCATCAGCGTCTGTGTCCCCGTCTACCCATGCAATGGCTCCTGGGAGCTTTGCCTCCAGCGACATCTCGACATCCTCAGTGTCCTCAGCCCCCTTGCCCTCCACAGTGGGGTCGTCCGGGCTGTCTGGGTCTGAAGAGCCAGGTAGGTCCCCGCAAGCCGGTTCCTTGGGTGTCCTGGACCCTCCTGGTGGCACCCAGCCTCCTCTCCCAGCCCAGCACCAGCTCCCACCCTAGAGGCTGTGGACTTGAGGTGCTCATTTGGCAGAAGAGTTGATGCCTGAACTTAGCAGGGGCCGGGGAAGGGAGCCAGGGTCTGGGGACTGAGGCTGGCCCAGCTCAGGGGAAGAGCGCAGAGCGAGCCTCCGCAGCTGGAGCCCATTTCCTGTTGGGGGAGGGCTGGCAGCCACACTGCAGCTGAGGGCAGCTAGTCGGAGGAAGGGTTGGGGGAAACCAAGAGCAAGCGTTTGATGCTAGGCTGGGCCTTGGATTTAGGGCTGTGTCCCAATTTGCAATCAACAAACAATGCCTCAGGGTTTCTCTGGATATAGATAGGTCCATTCCCACCGGGAGCTCTTGGTCTGATGGGGAAGACTGCCTCATTAATGGATGCCATTTCATAATGTGGCACGTGCTCTGACGCCAGGAATGCAGAGGGCTGTAGGAGCCCCAAGGAGTCGCTAACCCACACTGGGAGGTCGAGGAGGGCTTTCTGGAGGTGGTGACCCCTGAAGGATGGTTGCCTTTCAGGTGGCCTTACCCAGAAGAAATGGGGGTGAGTAAAGTCTCCTTCAGAGAAGGTTGGAGGGTGGGTTCCAGGTGCTTTGGAGCCTGGGGCAGTGTTGCTCACCGGTCCTTGAGAAGTCAGGGCAGGTGTCCAAATCATGGTGCTGCATGGGCCTTGAAGGACGAGTGAGGGTTACCTGAGTGACCATGGGGGACAAAGGCCACCCAGGCAAGAGAAGAGCACAGGCGAAGGCCCAGAGGTGAGGGGGTTGGGGCAAGCATCCGGGGAGTCACAGGCCCTCCTCTGGCCAGGGGCAGGGGGGCGGGTCAGGAGGAGGGGACAGCCAGTACCTGCCAGCTGAGCCTCCAAGACTTCACCAGGGCCTTGGGCCCTTTCCACTGAGGGCAGTGGGAAGGGCAGGGAGGAGAGGTGCAGGGGGAAGAAGGCTGCGGTCCTCGGGATTGGGGGGGGGGGTCTATGAAGAAGGGGTGGGGAAGAGAGAAGAAGGGGTGGGGAAGAGAGGTCCAGATGTCCTCCAGGTTCTTGCTTGGGTGTCCAGGTAGGTATGGTGGGTGCCATTCCTGGGAGAGGGAGGATGGTGGACAAGTTTGGGGAGCTAGGAGTTCTTTTCTGGTCATCCCAGGAAATAGCAGTCGTTGAATAATGCAGAATGAGAACTGCATTCAGCTTCAGGGAGTGGGGAAGAAAGAGACTTGGGGTGGCTCCCTGGGATAGGGCCTGGTGTAGAGGAGGCAGGGGAGGGGTTAGAACTGTCACTGCAGGCCAGGCCAAAGGACACCACAGCCGGGAGGGTGCAGACTTTCTTAGACACCCCATCCCCACTGTACAGAAGGGAAGACTAAGGCCCAGAGAGGAGAGTGAAACTCCCAGGGTCCTGGTGTGGCTACCAGCAATTCCACCCATTCCCAAGCTTTTGGCCCAAAGTCCCCAGACAATGGGCTCTTCCTGACCAGGAGGCAGCAACAGTTGAATTGGATTAGGTCTCTACAGTTCTTTTGCCTTTTCCCCCCCTTCTACTTCAAAATGTGTTTTAAAAAAACATATTTTTTAGCCAATCCTTTTAAAAAGTCTTTCATTTTTGCAAATTGATCAGAAGCCAACATTTCTAATCACCACATTTAAATCAGGCTTCATATTTAAAACACTTTTATGCCCCTTATAGTGACCAGCAGCTTTTCTTCCCTTGATCACATTTTCTTTTACAACTTAAAAAAAATAAATAACAGATAATTGAGATCTCAGGAATTCACATACCATTCAATTCACCCATTTAAAGGGTGCAGTGGCGGTTAGTATATTCACAGCTGTGTATCCATCTCCACAGGCAATTTTAGAATACTTTCATCCCCTTAAAATAAAATGTGTAGCCCTTAAAGTCACTGCCCCTCCCCACCTCGGTTGCTCCCAGCAACCACTAATCTACTTTCTGTCTGTGATTATCCCATTCTGGACATTCATATAAATGGCACCCAGCATGTTTTCAAGGAAGAACTTCATTCCTTCTTTCGGCTGGATGATACTCCATTTTATGGCTAATATCATGTTCTGTTTATCCAATTCATTAGTTTATGGACATTTGAGTTTCTACTTTGGGCCATTATAAATAATGCTGCTATGAACATTCGTGTACAAATCTTCATTTGAATATGGGTTTTCATTTCTCTTGAGTATACGTACCTAGGAGTGGGATTCTTTTGTAACTTCTTATGTATGGAAACTTCCAAACGCATGCAGAAATAGACTGAGTGGCATAGTGCCCCCCCCCACCCCCTTCCCTGTGCACCCATCGTCCAGCTTCAACACTTATCGGGTCCTCGGTACTGTTTTTTCACCTACTGTGTCATTTCATAGCAAATGCCAAGGTTATCATTTCACCTACAAATAGTCCAGCATTTATCTTTGTTATTTTTAATTTAAAAAAAAAATTTTTTTTTGAGAGAGAGGAGTAGGTGTATGTGTAGGGGGTGGCAGGGAGAGGGAGAGGGGAGGACAGAATCGTAAGAAGTTTCCATGCTCAGTGCAGAGCTCGACCCAGGGCTTGATCTCACAACTCTGAGATCATGACCTGAGCTGAAATCAAAAGTCAGACACTTAACTGACTGAACCACCTGGGTGCCCCACCTTAATTTTTTAAAGCTCTTTTTAATTGATATACAATATTATATTAGTTTTAAGTACATAACCATACAAATTCATTATTTGTATGCATAATGAAATGCCTACCATGATTAAGTGTAGTTATCCTGTTAGTGATATCAAACTGTCTGACTTATTTAGCATAATACCTCCTAAGTCTACCCCATGTTGTTGCAAATGACAAGATTAGGGCTGAGTAATATTCCACTGGATCCAAGAGTATGTCTTCTTTATCCATTCATCTATTTGTGGACATGAGTTGTTTCCATATCTTGACTATTGTCAATAATGCTGCAATGAACATAGGGATGTATATAGCTTTTTGAACTAGTGCTTTTGTTTTCTTCAGATATGCAGAAATGGAATTGCTGGATGGTGGGGTAGTTCTATTTTTCAGTATTGAGGAACCTCCATACTGTTTTCCAGAGTGGTTGCATCAGTTTACATTCTCACCAGTAGTACATAAGGGTTCCCTTTTCTCCACAGCCTTGCCAACACTTGGTATTCTTGTCTTTTTTTTTTTTTTTTTTTTTTTTTTTTAAAGTAGCTCCATGCCCAGCATGGAGACCAACACAGGGCTTGAACTCACAACCCTGAGACCAGGACTTGAACTGATCTCAAGAGTCAGATGCTTAACCAACTGAGGCAAGCAGGCACCCCTATTTATTTCATGTCTCTTTACTATTAGCCATTGCAACAGGTGTGAGCTCCTGCCTTCGCTGTGGCTGTGATTTGCACTCCCCTGATGATTAGTGATATCGAACATCTTTTCATGTGCCTGATGGCCATCTGTATGACATTGGAGAAATGTCTATTCAAATCCTCTGCCCTCTTTTTAATCAGATTGGTTTTTTTGGTTACTGAGTTGTAGGAGTTCTTTATATATTTTAGATATTAACCTCTTATGGGATATATCATTTGCAAGTATCTTCTCCCATCCAATAGGTTGCCTTTTCATTTTGTGATGACTTCCTTCGCTCTCCAAAGATTTTTTTTTTTTTTTTAGTTTGATGTGATCCTAATAGTTTATTTTTGCTTCCGTTTCCCTTGGTATTTGCCTTTAAAAGAAGAGAGCCTCTTACAAAGTAACTGTGATACCATCAGCAACTCCCCCAAAACATCACCCTTAATATCACTGAACTTCTCCAATCTCACATTTATCTGTTTGCCTCCCCTCCCCCCGGTTGGCTCATTTAGGTCCTGTTCTGAGTTTGAGCAAAGGATCCCACGTTGCATTTGCTTGGACGGGCTCCGCAGTGTCTTTATCTCTAGGGCTCCTTCCCACTTTTTCTTTTCTTCCTTGTTTATTTGTAGAAGAAGCTGGGCTGTGCGTCCTCACGGGCTGGATTTCGCTGATTTCCTCCCTGTGGCCCTCTCACCGAGCCCCTGGATTTCCTGTAAACGGGTAGTTAGGCTTAGACAACTGACCTGATGTATTTGGTTTTCTAAAAGGACTATTTAGTTCTTTCAGTGAGGCTCTAAGGAGTGCCCGGTGTGGGCCCAGCCCGGCGCCAGTCACTGGGAGCCAGTGGCCAGACAGGCAGCCTGCCCCCCACCACCTTGGGCTGCTCACAGGCCAGCAGGCGGGGCTACCCACTTTGGGTGTATCTGATCCCCCCACAGACCCCGACCCCCTACCCCCCGCCATGTGGCGTGCCTGGTGGGTGCTCTGCCAGGCAGGTCCATAGTCTGTCGGGCCGAAGTGGGGGTCTGGGCACCAGGTGACGTGCCACTGTCTGCCCGCAGGCCCGAGTCGCAGCACCATCCGAGGGCCTCGCCGCCACCCGCCTGTGCTGCGCATGGTCCTGGAGGCACTGCAGGCGGGAGAGCAGCGCCGGGGCACCTCTGTGGCCGCCATCAAGCTTTACATCCTGCAGAAGTACCCTACGGCGGACAGCCTCCGGTTCAAGCACCTGCTGAAGCAGGCCCTGGCCACGGGCATGCACCGCGGTCTGCTCATCAGGCCCACCAACTCCAAGGCCAGGGGCGCCACTGGCAGCTTCAAAGTGAGCTGAGTGGGGCTGGGGGAAGCGGCAGGGTGGGAGGGTCTGGGCCCCAGACTTTGAGCTTCAGCCCAGCTCCTCCTCCCCAGTCCCCACTCCTGGGGGGCTGTTCCCCATCTTCTCTCCTTGTCTTCCTCCTGTCTTCTTGGAGATACCCTCTCCTCTAGGAGGGTGGTGCTGTGCCTCCGTCGAGAGCTCCAATTCACCAGCTGCATCTGCCTTCATCCCTGTCCCGTGTGTCCTATGACCCGGGACTATCTCAGCTGTGTTCACTCAGAGTCCTTAGTACCCACAGCACCTGCCTGGAATTCTCCATCATGGACAAGGCACACCCAACCATGGGCTCTAGAAGGTCACAGGTTTGCACCCCACACTCTCTGGCTCTAAACCCCAGGTCTCCAGATCAGGGCTTGCACTTCCCTAAGCCACCCCATCCTCATCTTTCAAAGAGAAGGGTCCTGGAGGGGAACCATCCAGGGATACCTAGAGCTGAGGGCAGATTGGGCATAAAATCCAACCCCAGCATGTGATTGTCAGCTGCCACCAGGGAAGTCTTGGGGACTTGGACATGGGGTCTGTCTTGTCATTGCTGGGCCCCAGCACATGGCAGTTGCTCTAATGTAATCATAGAACACTGTGGAACTTTCTCAAACTACCATGTTCCGGTCCCTGTGGTAACCAGGTGGCCGAGGACAGCAAGTTCCTCACAGAACTCCCAGGCGAGGGTCAGAGCTTGGACACAAGCTATGGCAAGTCCAGGGGCACGGGGCAGGGCGGGGTGAAGGAGAGCAAGGCATGGGCACTGAGGGTGCATGTGGCTGGGTTAGGCTGCAGGACCTGAGAGCCCATCCGTAAAGTGGGCTGTGAGGAGGGGAGGCGAGGAAGGGAGCCCCGAGTGTTGTGGAGTTAGGAATGTGTGTGTGCTAGGAGGGGAGGTTGTTTCTGGTCATGATGATAATGAGATTTGGGGAGCAGAGGGAGTAACATCACTAGAGGCAGGCTGTAGAAGGATGAGGCCACCTGTTTGCCAGGGACCCTCACATACCCCTGCCCCTCACCCACTCCCTGATGGCCCCATTGTAAAGATGGGAAGACTGAGGCCAGTGAGAGACCAGAAGACTTGGCTGAGTTCCACAGGAAGTTGTGAACTCTCAGCTCTCTGACTTGGAAGGTCCACCCAATCTGCCCTCAGCTCTAGGTAGGGAGGCATGGAGGTATGAGGCATGAGGTGAGGGGCAGGGCCTAGGTAGGGGGAGGAGGAGGGGGAGTCAGAGTCATGGTGCATGCGAAGGTGTATGGGCTGGGCGGTCGAAGGAGATTTGTAGATTAGCATCTCCGAGGACGGGTCTGGACTCACAATGTGTGCTGTGCAATTTACTCCCCGGAGCCTGGTTTTGAGCCTTCCAGACTTCAGGGGCAGGAGGGGGTTTGCCTATGCCCTCCTGCCAGCCACCTATGCAGGAAGTAAGAGAACCTAGGATGTGTCTAGGAGACTTGGGCCCCCCAGCTATCAGTGGCAGCACCCCTCCCTCAAAGAGCCGTACGGGGATAGAATGTGTCTTTGGCATCTGGCATCTGGGACGTGCTCATGCCCTTGACCACCTTCTTCCCTCTTTTGGAACAAGGCCTTCTTCTCTGAGCCTCGTGTAGTGTGTAGGGGTGCGAGACCCTGAGAACTTATGCTCTCAATTCCACTCCATTCCCTCCTCCACCAGTTGGTTCCCAAGCATAAAAGGAAAGTCCCACCCAGGAAGACATCCACCAAGACCGCCCCCAGGAAACCCAGTGAGGCCAAGGAGAAGGTGCCTAAGAAACCAAGGGAGGCAAAGAAGGACCCTTCCAACCCAGCTGAGGTGAAAAAGGGACCGAAGAAACCTCGAGAGGCAAGGATGGCTCCTCACAAACCAGGTGCAGCCAAAGAGAAGGCTCCCAAGAAAGGTGGCCAGACCAAAGACCAAGAGGCAAGAGTGAGTGAGGCCAGGAAGGCCTCTCAACAGCCAGACAAGGCCCCATGGGCTCCTCCAAGTGCCACTGGGCTCAGTGAGAAGTCAAAGGTCAAAGGCAGAAGGAAGAGCCAAGGTAGGTGTGTGAGGGGGCTGGGAGGAGAGCTTGGGGACAAGGGTTTGTGGCAGCTGCTGGATATGAGGTGGGAGGGAAGGAGAGGCCTGCTCTGGGGAAGGGGTTCTTTAATACATGTGGCTGAGTGCTTGGCTTGACCTGGAGAGTTGGAGAACTCATGGTAGCTGGGGGTCGGGGGGTAGGTTTAGGGAAGGGGAAACCCAGAGAGAAGAGGAGCCTGGCTCATCTGAGAGGAGTCAGGGGAAGTTTCCTAGAATAAGTGTCCTAGGGAGGACAATAGCCTGTGCAAAGGCCCAGAGGCATGAAGAAGGTAGAGGTATTGAGGAAGTGCAAATTGTTCTGTGTGCAATGTGGGAAGTAGAAGGGGGAGCCTGTGAAAGGCAACTGGGAGTCTGGACCAGATCTGGAGGACAACAAAGATGTGGAAGGACTTTGGATAGGGAACAGCTAAGGTACAGAGTATTTTTAAAAATCTATCACAGCTGCCATATGGAAGGCAGCCTAAGACTAGAGACCAATAAACCAGTTAGGGATCTTTGGTGCGGGTGAACACGGAGCAAGTGGGGTGCTCTGCCTGGTGCCTTGCTCAGGGTGGGGGATGGTGTCCTACTGTCCAGTTAATCCCCCAACCATCCCATGAGAGAGATGCTGTTGGGCACCCAGGCTCAGAGACCTACTGAAAAAAAAAAAAAAAAAAAAAAAAAAAACCAACTTCCTTGCCCCAGGTCATAGCCGGTAAGTATCAGAGTGAGGACTAGGGCCCCTGAACCTTCAGCAGCTCCTCCTGAAAGGGCTCCTTCCCACATGCTCTCCCCTACCCTCTGACAGGTGGTGAGGCCCCCAGGAAGACAAAAGCTGGGAGTCAGAGTGTAAAATCCACGGTCCCTAAGGTAGGTCCTGCATAACTTCCATGTTCTGGATCTCCATGCTGAGCAGGCCAGAGCTTGGGCATCCTGCACCCGGCCCCTGGGAGGTATAGGGGAGGGAGAATTTGTGGAGAAGAGAGTAATTTTCTTTGATACAAAGTTCTGTTCACTTCCATCTGGCCTTCCTGTGCTCTGAGGATCCTCACCCCTGTTTCCCACATAAGACCTAGGCTGAGGTTGGGGCCCCTTGTCCAAAGCCACCCAGATTTCTCCCCAGCTTGGAGCCCACTGGGATTTCAACCCTATTCTTGTGGGCTCTAAGCTATGCGTCCAACCCTGCCCTACTCTGTTCTTACTTATGGTTTGCTTTCTTTTATAGGGCAAGAATGGTGTTGCTTCTCCAGCCATAAAGAAGGAAAACCACATCCCTAAAGAGGTCATTGCCCATGTGGCCAAGGAGGGGTCCAAAGCCAGGGCCCCTGCTCGTCCCAGGGGTGGTGGGTCTAAGACAGTACCTGAACCCCTGGCCAGGAAGATAGAGGTCCCCAAGGGCCCGAGGAGGCCGGGCATGCCCACCAAGGCCTCATCATCCAAACTGGCCAGTAGGAAGGCAGAGGCTGAAAGCTAGAGCTGGGGTGGAGACACGGAAATCCTACCCGAGTTTTTATTCCCCCCCAAACTGTCACTCTATTTATTTCATTGTAACCTATTTATCAATAAAGACTTTTTTCTGTCACAAATTGGTGTGGGTGGAGGCTGAGGTCTAAGGATTTTGGCCACCTGCGGCTCGAGTCCAGATAGGAGATCCTTCCCTGGGTGGGGACAAGCTGTATGACATAAAGGGCTGCTGTGGGGGTCCAAGCCATGTAGGGGCCTGTGGAAGGACAGGAGGGGTGTTAAATCCAGCCTGAAATCTGGATACTACTTCCCAGGAGGTGGATTTTGGTCCTAAAGGATGAGCAGGAGACAGCCGAGAGGGGAAGGGCACTGTAGGCAGAGAACCCAGAATGTGCAGTGGGACTGGCCAGTATCAAGGAAGGAGGGGGTTTGTGACTCTGAGAGGACCTCAGGATGGGGGGAGGGTGGGCGATGGGTGGATGAGGGGAAGGTAGATAGCGGGGGGCGGAGCTGGGAGGGTTATGGGCAGGGGAAAGATTAATGTGGTTAGTGTGTGTTTAGAAAGAGCCCCCTGGGGGTGCCTGGGTGGCTCAGTCAGTTGGGCACCTGTCTTTGGCTCGGGTCATGATCTCAGGATCCTGGGATCGAGTCCCATGTTGGGCTCCCTGCTCAGCAGGAAGTCTGCTTGTCCCTCTGCTGCTTCCCTTGCTTATTCTATCTCTCTCTGTCTCAAATCTGAAAGAAGAGTCCTCTGGCTATGGAGAGGACCATTCAACAGCTGGTTACTGAGCAGGGTCCTGCTCTAATCAACAGGAGGAGGAGAGAGCGCAAAGGCCCTGTGTTAGAAACCTGCTTGACAGGTGCAAAGAGCCTCAGGGAGTTGCATGGGGCTCAAGTCCAATGAAGAGGGATGGTAGTGGGAGATGAGATCCATGGTGCTTTAAAAACATGTGAGACCCTCTTCCCAGAAGGAGGTGGAGTCTGTGTCCCTGCCCCTTACATCTGGGCTCTGTGATTGCTTGAATAGTAGAATACTGCAGAAGGGACATTATTTTTATGACTGTCTCTGGGCCTAGACCTTAGGAGACTGGCTGCTTCTGCTCCCTGTGTGTCCTGTTTATTTTTGTTTTTGCTCTTAGAACTCCTGCACCTTGCTGTGGGAAGGTCCAAGCAGCCAGTGGAAAGGAACAGAGGTACCCCGATTTTTAGCTCCAGGTGCCATCCCGACTAATCTGCCAGCCAGAGGAGTGTGCTACCTTGGAATCGAAATTTCTAGATGCAGTTGAGCTGCCTGGGCTGACAGTGCATGAAACAGGGACATGTTTTCCTTTCTCTCTGAACCCTGTCCCAACTTCAAATGCACGAGGAACATATGGTAGAGCCGCCTTACCTGTGGTTTCATTTTGCTTGGTTTCTGTTATCTGTGGGCAGCCCTGCTCTGGAAGCAGGTGACCCTCCTGATGGATCATCTAAGAGTTGAGAATAGCCTAACACTAGGTCACAGTCCCTCTGCCCTACCCCTCGTGGCACCTCCTTGTGCAGACCTTGTATCCTCTCCTGTCACAAGAAGGGTGAGGACCATACAATAAGTTACTCTGAGAGAAAGAGCCCGCAGTCCCGTGATTCTGATTATAGTACCTTATTACAGTTGCTCGATTTCATTACTACTTGCTGATCTCTTACTCTGCCTAATTTATAAATGAAATTTTTCGTGAGTATGTCTGTCTAGGAAAAGACATAGTACATATCAGGTTTGTACTGTTTGTGGTGTCAGGCTTCCACGGGTGTCTCCCCGTGTAGGTGCGGGGGCGGGGCATAAATGTAAATGGTTGTTTTAAGCCCTGAGGACTGGGGTGGTTAGTAACGCAGCAGTAGGTCACCACACAGAGACTGTAGGCTAAAGCTAGATCAGGAAGGGTGTCGTCAGCCAGGGGAAGATCGCTGGGTTTCATTTTAATCATGAGGAGGAACCATTAGAGGCCTGTGAACAGCTGAGTGCAGCAGGGGACACGGGCAGCAAGGAGGCCCCGCCATGGTCCCGGTGAGGGGAGCTGTTCACGGAAGGAGGGCTTAGAAGTGGTGCGTTCTGAGTAGAAGTTTAAGCAGGGTGGATGGGGTCTGTTGAAGTACTGGGTGGAAGAAAGGGGTCACAGAAGAGTCCACAGTGTGGGGTGGACACAACCTGGTGACCCCACGGTGACCATTTCCTGGGGTGAGGACTCAGCCCAGGCAGGAGGCTGCTGAGAGGGAGCCCAGTCGAGGGGTGACAGCTGAGGCAGGGAGGGGCAGAGAAGGAAGGGGTGAGGAAGTGCGCGGAGGAAGGTAGGAGACTGGACGGGACTCGGGAAAGGGGGCAGACAGGGCACAGAGGGAAACCGATGTAGGCCAGCACGGAGCACTGGGCAGTTCCTTCCTGCCCCTGCTCCCTCAGCCCTGTCCTCACTGCCTCGAATCCCATGTGAGGCTTTTTCTAGCTGTGCTACCAGCTTCCCTGGGGTATCAGTAAGGAGGCTGCCAGCTGCGCCCCAAACGTACTGTGAGCAGACAGCAGGGGCCTGGCTGGCGCTTCCCATGGAAAGGGTCTGCTTGTGCCCTTGCTCCTTTCACAGTTTGGTAGGAGGTTGAGGGAGGCACCTGGTCGGACTCCTGGGTGGCATCCCTGGGCCTTGCGCCTCCGTGAGCTAGGGGTGGGGGGGACAGCCTAGGCCGGACAGCATCCAGCACCCAGGAAACGCGGCCAAGTGTCCTCCCTGCTTGAGGACATCATGCTGAAGTGTCCATGACCTTCCATGACCTTCAGAGAGCGAAGGGGCACCTGTTGCTGCACGGCAAGTCTTCAGGTCCCCAGGTAACTATGGGTGGCTCACAGAAGTTGCCCACCTTCTGTGTTGAGAAGTGATCCCCAGAAACTAGAGAGATTTCTTCCACGTGCCAACGTGTTTCTAAACTTCAAGAAGGAACTGTGTGTTCGTCAGGCGTGACAACAGGCTGCAGAATATTTAATGCCACGGGAAGATGTCATGACATATGGTTGCATGGGGAAAAGGCAGGTTACGGAACGGTGCGTACACCCTGGTCCCAGATTTACACAGCCCCCGGCCCAGGTGGGCACACGATCTGGGCCAGTGTTCTCTGGGACGTGAACTGTGGGTGGGTTAGGAGAGCTTGGATATCCTGACATTTCGGCAGGAAACATGTATTCATTCTAAAATCACACCAAAAAAAAAAAGAAATCCCTATCAAATGTGTCAATAACTTAAATTAGAAAATCTGCTGCTTAATGAAAAGGAATCAGTGCTCAAAATAGAAAATTTGAAAAGATAAAGAATCTGTCTCCACCCAGAAGCCCCTACAGGAAAAGGCTCTTTATAAAGCTAAAAATTGTTTGTTTTTCTTTTCTTACTTCTCTGTTCTCATCAATTCTAGAACTATTTGTGGGATTTTGTTCGAAGTAGTATGAATTTTTCTGTCCTAGTTCTTGATAAATGGGTGCTTTGCTTTCTCCCCCATTATGATGGAAAAATGATTAACTTGAGTTGTTTCTAAGTTGGAGCTAGTTCTCTAATGACCTTTTCTTGGGGAACAGTGATGAGCCTCACCCCCAGCTCAGGCCCAGAGCCTGTTGGGTGGGCTGGGGCTTCTGTGGTCACGCTGACCCAAAGGTGGACTCTCCTGAGGAAAGGACTGCCCCTCTGGGAAGAGTCTAGGATTACACTGGCCTTGGGGAAACTCACATTTCCTCACATGAAAAAAAAAATGGGGTTTTCAAAATTGAGGAAATATTTAGGGGGCATATGTAAATATCAGTTTTCTTTCTAGGGCTGTCCCCTTGACCTCCCCATGCATATGGGGGCCATGGTGGCGCCTGCCTGGAGGAAGCACAAAATGGACACGCAACCTGATTTAGGTTCCCACGTTGTTACTCCTTGGCCTTTGAGGATTCTTCCACTGTGCTGAGGATCCAATTCAACATCTGTAAAATGGGTATCATGTTCCGTTCCTCACTGGCCTATTATAAAGGTAAGAGGAGCAGGGCCTGCCCAAGGGTAAGTGGCACGTGGCTGCCATGACATCTTCCTGGAGGGCCCATGAGAGCCCTCCAAGCCCAGGAAGGTCAGCTATGGGCCAGGCCCGGCCAAGCTGACTTTGTCCCATTGAGCCCTGCCACTGGCTCCCCAGGGCTCCGTCTGGTACATGCTCCTTCTCATGCAGGAACATGGCTAAGGCAGGGCTCTACCCGCCGCCGCCCTTCTCCTTTTTACTACGAGCACACATTTCCCTCCTTGGCCATCTCAGGATAAAGGCTTGAGCCCACAGCAGGTTTTCCCATCAGGCTTTTATTATAAAGAAGGTTCCAGAGCGTCCCAGCCACCCCCTCCAGCCCAACCCCCACAGGCTTGGAGCCAGTCCCAGCACTGGCTGGGTGTGCTGCAGGGGGAGCCGGCCCAGCCACGGAGGGTGGCTTCTCACAGGAACAGAATGGGTGATTTTTTTTTTTCAGGGCCTTGGGTGTTGGGCGGGGGGGTTCTCTGCCAGGTCTGCCTGTTCTCTGGAACAGTCCTTTCCAGTGTTGTGGTGAGAGCCCCTGGGGACCCCTCCCCAGGTCCTCTGCACAAGCGGCAGCTATTCACAGTTGGCGCGTGATAAGTTTTTTAATATATAAAAGCTTTAAAAAAAAAAAAAAAAAAGTGGTGCTATCTTTAGAAACACTTCCAGCAAGATCAAGTAGCCCAGCTACAGCCTTGGTACAACATAAGCCCCTCTCCCTCCCTGCAGCCCAGCAGCACTCAGCACCTGTCCCCTCGTGCTCTGCCCACCCAGCTGGTGGGGGAAGAGCCCACGGAGCCTGCCCATGGGCAGCCGCTCCAGCGACCGACATCTGACGCCGCCGGGAACCATGCGTTGCCAGGATCCTCTCTGGGTGATCAAAGATGGAGGGAACATTTTGATGGTTGAAGCAGAAACCACTCGAGGGCTGGCTCAAGGAGGCCTCCTCTCCGCCACATGGGATGAGGTAGTGTTTCTGGCTGGGGCCTGGGGGCCAGGGGCTCATCTCCGGTGGAGGGCCCTGGGCCCTGGGTGGTGGGGCTCACAGCAGCGGTGGTGGTGGCAGAGCTGGGGGGGTAGGGGCTCCATCCAGGCTGTGCTTGGGGGCGGGTGGGAGCCTTACCAGGGGTGGGCTGTGCCTTTCAGGTCCCCAACCCAGAGATCAGGTCTGGGGGCTGGTGGGAGGGGACAGAAGTGCCCAAGGGGCTCGGGGCTGGGGACTCCTCTGCCTGGCGCAGAGAAGCCCCTTCCTGCCCCCCCAGCCTCCCCGAAGCCGACCCTGCTCAGTCCTTCCCCAGCCAGAGTCCGAGGCACAGGGCACAAAGTGCGGTCACGGTCGTGCGCGTCCCCAGGCTCAGGCCTCGCTGTAGCACTCGTAGATGTTGTCCTCCATCAGAGCCACCACCTGCTCAAACTTGTGCTGCAGCTGGGTCCTCCGGGCCGTGGGGTTTGCCTCCAGGGCCGTCATGATCTGAGAGGGAAGCAAGGAGCAGCTGGGTCCCAGCCCATGGCCCTGGCCCCAGAGGCCCCTACAGCCCCTGCCACAGAAGATGGGGGGACAACACTGCCTGATTGCAATAGTTGGCCACCGGCAGGTGAGTCCCTGAGCAGGAGCCTCTTCTGGGGCTTCCCTGAGCAGAGGGGAGGTGGGCAGGGCTTCGTGGGGGTCACCGTGGGCCCCAGAGTACGTGCCTCCTGTCAGGGACCCACCTGCGGGCGATACCTCTTGGCGTATTTGTAAATCTCAGCCATGGCCACGTTGGTGTTGAACTCGTTCTGGTATTTCTAGGAGGAAGGAGTGGGGAGCGGGGAAGGGGTGGTGAGCTGACCCCTGGAGACCAGCCCAGCCTGGGGGGTGATACACAAACCCCCAGCTTCTTCCAGCCTCTCCCTGGAAGTCTGCGACCCCCAACCCCGCGCCCACAAGCCCATCCAGCGCCAGCCGCACCCGCGACTCCTCGGCCAGGTGCGCGTTCATCTCCTGCTCGCTGAGCGGAGTCATGTCATGGATCTGCTTGTAGTAGCGCTGCACGATCTTCCGGTACTCGGGGATCTCCTTGGCGTACAGGAGCTTGTTGGTGGGCGAATCCTGGGCAGAGAGGAGGGGCAGGGATGAGGTGGCCAATGGAGACCAGACAGACCTGTCTGCTTCTGGCCCAACCCAGGTCCCCATGGCCACACCAATAGCCCCATCACAGCCGGCTTCAGTCCAGGCCAGGGCTCTTCCTCCCCACCCCTCCCCAGGCTGCCCTTTGGCACGGAACTCCTGCCCTATTTTCTAGGACACTGTTGGGAATGACCTGAAGCAGGGGGACCTGCTTCTTTTAGGGGGGAAAGTGCACAGGCTGTAGGCCAGCTCTGTGTTGCACACAGGCTGTTTCATTTGGATCCTTGCTTAGGGCTGTGGGTCTTGGTGGCTAAGGTTGCTGGAAGCCTGATTGCTGGCTCAGTGGAATATTTCCCACTGTAGGTTTCCAATGCCCGAAAGCCAAACGTGCCAAGTATACTTGCAAGGCTTTGTCATAGGCATCCTGTCTGCGGAGACTGTATGTGAGAAGTGAGGGCATTCTATTTCTCTCCCTCTCTCAGCCTTGGAAAGTCCGGGGCTGGTGGAGAGGCAGGGTCATGTACCCACCATCCTGCAGCGCTGGGTCTCATCAGACCATCTCCTCAATGTTCCCAGCATCCAGGCTTTCATATCTCCCTGCCCTTGGCCAGGTAGGTCCCTCTGCCTAGAAGACTGTTCTCCATCCTCTCCCCACTCAAAAGCCAGTCGGATCCTCTCCCCACAGAGGTCTTGGGGCTATCCCTCCTGTGTGCAGCTCAGAGGTCTTGGTCACCTGCCCCCTCCACCCCCACTGTTACTCAGTGACCACTTGCAGGGCTCCTGACCAGCAGGACAGCTGCTGGAGACTGGCTGGCTCTCAAGATGTTGCACCTGCCCACGCTGGTTTCCCACATGGATACGGGTGTCCCAGGGTCTGGCTCTAGGGCCCAGATGGTGAGAGGTGGTGGTGAGCACAGCTGAGGCGGGTGCAGGTTTCTGACAAGGGCCAGGTTCTGGGAGACTAGACGCCCCAGCTGGAAGCATGCCTGAGCTCCTTGGGTCCCCCCCCAAAAGATCCGAGACCCCGTGCCCCACTGTGGCCCTGTCTCCCCGCCCAGCCCGTGGGCAGTCAGCCCCGGAGCCACAGACCTTGCCCAGCTGCAGGTCAGAGATGGAGCAGGCATCAATGAAAGCCTGAGCAATGACGGACAGGCAGGCATCAATGTGGTCCGTCTTGTCGATATCGAAGACAAACTGGGGGTTTTTCAGGATGTTCACCCAGAACCGGAGAGGAAGGCTGTGGGAGGGGGTGATGGAGGCACCATGAGCCCACCCAGAGCATGGGGCAGCGAAGAAGTGGTTGCTGGGGGGGGGGGGGTCACAGGAGGGAGGCAGCCAGGCGCCAAGGACAGGCTTGCTTTCCCCTGCAGGCCAGAGAAGCTTCAACCCAAGATGGAGCCTCAGTTTGCTCATTTGCAAAGGGCGCTGAAGACCATCCCTTCTGGCTGGGGTGGTGGAGAGGCCCTGAGCCGAGGTTGCGGCCTGTAGCAGGCCAGGCTACCTGCACGCCTGCCCCCCAGCTCCCACAGCGCCTTCTGTTCTCACAAGGAAGCCTCAAACCCGGTCCTGGTTCTCATTAGAAGAACCCTCCCACCCCTGCCCTGCCTGGCAGCACACGGCTCCTCCTTCCAGCCCTTGCACGGCAGCAGGAAGTCCATATTAGCTGGGGCCAGGGAGCAGCCAGAAAGGGCTGGGGAAGGGTGGGGTCTGGATTTTTGGCCTTGGCCTCTGGACGCCAGAGAAGATTGGCAAAACCCCCACCCCCAGGGCCACCCAGTGACTCAGCAATCTGGCGTGCATGGACACCCTCCCCACCAAGAGCTCAGAGAAGCCCCTGCAACCGCGCAGAAACTTCTAGGCTGTGTCACTTCTCCTAAGGTTCAGGCTTCAGTTCTCAACAAGTTGTGGGGTTCTGCAACCCAGAAAGCTAAGAAAGACAAGCCTTAGAGGAAGGCTATGAACAGGGTAGGGGAGTCAGAGCATGTGAGTTGGAGCCTGGTTCTGCCCCTGACATTGGGCAGGCACTTCTCTGTGAGCCTCAATGTTCTCATCTGTAGAAGGAAGCTGATGGTAACCACCTAAGGAGAGTGGAGGACAGAGAGGATGCTGAGGCCAAAACTACCATGCTTGCTTCTGGTTAATTCTTACAATTAAGGTGGATTATTTTTTATCCCTCCGGTTTTATAGGTGAGAAGAGTAAAGCACAGAGTGGTGAAGTGACTTACCCAAGGTCACACAGCTAGGAAGTAGCAAAACAGGGACTGAATCCAGTCAGGCAGGCTGAGAGACCAGGCTCTGAACCCCTGCACTGAGCGCTGTCCACAATGAAACAACAGAGCCACACATCCCTTCCTGCCCGCCCACGGCCCACACATCCGTGGCCCACCAACCTGTTGGTCTTCCAGATGTGCAGAGTGTCGGGATCAGAGATTCCCCTCTTCTCCGCCTGCTCTTCTAGGAAGTCGAAGAAGTACTTGACAGCCAGTGGGGGCTTGTCTTCTCGGATGCTCAGGATGGCCTTGAACAGGTCATCCAGAAACTTCTGCAGCGTGCCCTGCAGAGGAATGAGGGGGCTGCCATCAGCCCAGGGCCACTTGGGGAGAGTGAGTGGGCAACTCTGTGCTTAGGCTGGTGAGTGGGAAAGCCGTGCACCATCAGGTTGGTGCCTAAACTCTCTGGTCCTTCATTTTCTTGTCTGTGAAATGGGTTAGCAAACTCCTCTTCTCAGGGGTATTCTAAGGACTGACCCAGATACTGAGGCAGAGGGGGGGAGCTGGTAGGGCCAGGGTGCTGACTAACCCCTCTGGGCCTCTGCTGCCCTGTCATGCTGGCTAATACAGAAGTTGTTTGGGGGCGCCTGGGTGGCTCAGTTGGTTAAGCGTCAGTCTTTGGCTCAGGTCATGATCCCAGAGTCCTGGGATCAAGCCCCAAGTCGAGCTCCTTGCTCAGTGAGGAGCCTGTTCCTCCTTCGCCCTCTGCCTACTGCGCTCCCAACTCTCCCTCCACCCCCAGGCACAGGCACACGGGGGAGGGGGAGAAGAGGCCAGGCCCACCTTGGTGGACAGGAGGCGAGTCAGGTAGATCTCTGGGAGCACCTTCTTGCGGTGGCTCTGCCGGTGGGACTTCTTGGGTTCTGCCAGCTCGTCCGTGGGCAACACCTGGGAGGCCGGGGCAGCGGTCAGTCTAGTGGCTGGTGCCCGGCACCATCCTTGGCCGTCCTGTGGGAGGTCCTATCCCAAGACCCACAGGTACGGGGTTCCATCTGGTTCCACAGATGCTTTGTGGTGCAAAAGGGATGCGGGGGATTCTGGAACCCATCCCTGCTCTCCAATCCCTGGCCTTTCCCAGGGCCTGGGAATACTCTGCCCAGAGCCCCAGGGTGGCAGGAAGCCAAGTCCACACCCAGTGAGGGCGGGCACCCCCAGGGCCGGAGGCCGGGCACTTACCAGATGGAAATACTTCTCTGTGTCCAAGTCTTTCACTGTGAGAGGGAAAACACAATAAATAAACAAGAGAGAGGAAGGGGGGAGAGAGAGAAAGACAGAAATGGAGACGGAAAACTGGAGAGAGGCAGAGAGATCCAAAGCAATACCTAGAGAAAGTGAGAGAAATAGAGACAGAGCAGTAAAGAGAAATAGGCAAGAGAGATCCACACACAGAACGAGACTGAGAGAAAAAGGCCATGAGAGAGAGATGACCACCAGGAGAAAGGAGAAACAGATGGGCATGCGGGAGATCCCAGAGGGGACAGGATGGCTGCCCTCACCCTCTCCACCGCCCAACCCAGAGCTCCTGCCAACCCAGACCTTGTTAACGGCAGGGAGAGACCCCAGATCATGCTCCTGACCTTAGCAGAAGACCCTGAGACCAAAGGAGCCTTGGACCCCATGCCTGGCAGCTGGGCAGCTAGGCCTGGAAGCCTGAGGGTGTGCATGGAGGGTGGGATGGAGGCAGGGATATAGCCCAAAGCCCTGATGGGCATGCCAGCCTCCCCCTCCAGCTTGGCAGCAGCCCAGGCCTCTTGAAACCACATCCCGCCTTCTTGGGGCCTCTCTCTGGCTACCCACAGGATCCCAGCCCGAGGAGGCCTGGCGGCAGGCCCTACCCAAACAGTACTGAGGCAGAGGGGCCTGGCCCAGTTCTTGTCCCCAAACAAGGAGACCAGAGCCTGGCCCAGCCCTGCCTCTCGAAGCCTCGGTTTCCCTACTAGGGCTGCTCAGAAGGGGCCAAAGCCTTGCCTGACCCCCTCCCCGTGTCCACCAGTGCTACCTCGGCCCAGTGTGTTGTCCTTCTTGTCTGTGAGGCTCATGGCCAGGGAGGCACCTTCAGGGATCTGACAGGAGGGGAGAGGCTGAGGTCAGAGGTCAGAGGTTAGGGAGGGTGCAAGTGGGGGATGGGTGGGGCTGGGGACCCCACCTTATAGTGCGCCAGCGTGTTGAGCTTCTTGCGGCCATCTTCCACCACTGAGGTGTCATCCAGGTCCCGGAGGATATAGCTCTGTGTGCTCGAGGCAAACCACTCTGGGGACAGGGAACGGGGTGTCAGAGACAGGGACAGGCTGGAGGGGGCAGCACCAGCCTGGCCCACCCAGAGAGAGGCCTCTCACTCTCTCTGTGGAACCTAGGGCAAGCCTGCCTCTCTCTGAGCCTCTATTTTTCCATCTGTAAAATGCGGAAGAGGAAAAAGATCCAGAGGAGAGGGTTGTGGTGGGCACAGAGCAGGAGGTCTGGCAACGTCCTCACCCTTGAGGTTGTTAATATACTGTTGCTGATGAAATAAGAAAAAGTACCATGTGCGAAGGGGATTATATACCTTCCATGACTCTCACTGTTCTTAGGTACTGACTCTGCCCTTCCAGGCTCCGGGTGACTGAGTACCTGCCCAAACTCCTCTCATAGCCTATCCCGGCCCCTGCATGCCAGACCCAGGGAAGAACAGTCAGTCACTGTGCCCATTTATCATCAAAACCTGGTGCTTGGAACAGGGCTTATGATCACAGAACAAAGGGCAGCTTTTTGGCCTAACCAGAACTCTTATTCATCCTTCAAAACCCACTCTAATTTCCACTCCTTGAGCACATCTTTCATGAATACTTTTTACTGTTGTCTGCAACTTGCTCACTCTGCAGTACCCATCTCTCTGCCAGAGCAGGAGCTCCCTGGCAATGGGCACCTTGTCTGATCATCTCCATGTCCCCAGGGCCACAATCAGCGTACATTTCCTGAGTGAAAGGAATATGCAGCCAAAGCAGGAGAAAGTTCCCGCTGGAGTAGCCCAGTGCTGAGGCCCGTCACCCCACTCCTGCCCACCGAGGTCAACGTCCTCCGCACGTGGCCACTGAGAGTAGGGCACATTCTTGCAGAAGGCTTCCAGAATCTTCTCTTTCACCTGTGTCAGCGTGTCCGTGTCCATGGCCCGCACGCTCAGCGAGTCCATGCCGCAGCCCTGGAAGGACACGTTCAGGTTCTGCGCAAGAGAGGAGGAAACAGTCAGCAAGCCCTTCCCATCCCTACCCTTGGCCCCAGGCAGGGCAACCACCTGTCCAGGGCGGCAGAGTCGGGATTAGAGTCAGGCTGCTCTAGGCATGTAGATCCCTCCAACACCTGCCAGCCTGGGAGGGGGCTCCCACCTGGCTGCCCAGCCGCACAACTCACCCGGGGCTTGGCCTCAATGTTCTCCCGCAGCAGCCACTCCTCATTGAGTGTGTAGCGGGCCTTGCCTGTGATGGCATCAATGGAGCCCTTGTTGATCTGCTGCTTGATGGCACACAGGAGCAGGAAGAATGGCTCCCCAACAGTTTCCTGGGGTGGGCACAGGGCTGTCAGGGGCCGGGGCCCAGCCTGCCAAGCCCAGCCCCACCCTCCATGGTCCAGCCCTCCAGCCTCTGGCCATGCCGTGGCCCCCATGTGGAACACTTTCACTGTCCACCCCCTGCACCCACCAACACCTCCATTGCTGCCGAGGTAACACCCCCCCTGGGATCCTAGCGTCATTCTCCCCACCTCCCCCTGCCTCCTGTCCCTGACCCCCAATGTCTCTGTGGACTCCCAAGGCGGAAAACCACAGGCTGTGTGCAGGTACATTCATCTGGTCATCTCAGCAACTCTTGCCGGTATGGGATAGCATCCTCACTGCTGAGGCTCAGAGAGGACCATCAACTTGCCCAGGGTCACCCAGTGAGGAAGTAGCAGAGCTAGCCTTGGGCCCCGCATCAGCTGGCTCCCAAGTCCCCGTGACTCTGCTAAACCACCCAGGGTGAGTTTAGGTGGAAGCAGAACACAGGATCTGGTCTCCAATCCCAGGCTGTTGACGGGACAGCGTCTTGGGCCAGGCTGGGCCTCACACTCCTGCCCTCCTACAAAGCCTTCAGACCAGAGCTTAGGGCCACCTCTTCCAGGAAGCCACCATGAACCCTGCAGCGGGGTCCAAGGCCTCACAGCTTGAGCGCCACTGTGTGGCCTTGATTGCTCTGTATTTGCTATTTCCGCCTCCGTCTCTTCTAAGCCTGGAGGAGTCTTAAGGGTTAGGACTGGGCCTGAGTTATGGTCTGAACACCGAGCGGGGGCCCAAAGGAAGACAAGGAAGTGGGGCAGGGGTGGGGGTTGACGACTGAGAAAACAATCTGGAACAAAGCCGCCTGAGCATGCTCTGGGCCTGCTCCCTGAGCCCCTTCCACATCTGTGCAAAGGGCGTGAGGACCCCTCCCAGCGGAGCGGGGCTGCCCTGTGACGCTGGTCCTGGGGGCAGGGGTGGGCCGGCCCCGCCTCACCCGTAGGCAGCTGTACATGCAGATGGACATCCAGTTGGTGAGCATCTTCTCGACCACGGACTCCGTGCGCCGCAGCATGAGCTTCGGGTTCTTGGCAGCTGAGGCATCGATGAGGTCCACCAGCAGCTCCTTCATGATGCCCGTGTAGTACTCGAGCTTGCCGTGGAGTGCGATGGTCAGCAGCGAGGCCAGGCTGCACCTGCGGGTGGACAGGCACATCAGCCCCAGGGTCCAAGGCGTGGCTGATGTGGGGGCTCTGGCGTGGCCCCACGGACCTGGTGGCCCCACGTCCGCCTGGGTGGGCAGTGCAGCTCAAACCCATCTGCAGAAAGAGCCACTTTCTCTAATGTCCACAGCCACTGCTGTGCCTGTGGGCCCCCGCCTTAGACACCCAGGCCCAGGAGAGGGAGGCACGTGGGGCCCAGAGCCAGGTGGACACCCTCTGCCCAGCAGGCAGGGTAGTTTGCAAACCACCCCCGGCATGGGTCCAGCTAGGCCGAGCCCCGACAGGCTGTGTGGCCTCCAGCGGGCCCTTGCCCCTCTCCCAGAGCCTCACAGCCTGACCTGTCGCGCACTGCGAAGTCCTTCTGCTGCTCCAGCGCGTGCACGAAGACAATGAGGAAGTGCTTGTTGTTGAGCAACGAGGAGAACAGGCTGATCCCCTCTTCCATGTTGGGCCGGCAGCTCTCCGGGATCTGCAGGAGCAATTGGTGCTGTCCGCGGGGGTCTGGTGCCTCTGCCTGGCATTGGGGGCAGCACCTACAATGCCCTGAATGGCTCTGTGCATGCCTCCTGGGATGGTAAGTTTACCACCTTTTCATGACAGATGTCTCTTAACCCCCCATGATTGGGAATAATAGCTCAGTTGAGTTGGAAAGGGGGGCTCGGAGAATGTCAAGGGAGGCATCCCTGTGCCTAGGACCCTCTCACTTTCCATTTCCTAGGCAGCAGGTGGAGTGGGATATCCAGAAAGGCCTAATCCTCTCCCCTTGCCTCCTTGGCTCGAAGTCAGAACCTCTAACAGCCTGAATGGGGTTATTCCGTGACTGCCTCCTGGGATGGACTCACTGTCTTGCAATGACTGATTCCTCCCAACTCCCCACACTTAGGATCAGTGGATCAGATGAATAGGAAAGTGAGGCCTGGGGGGGTGGGGTGGCTCTGAGGCATCCCTGTGTGTGTGCGCATACATGCATGGGGTACTCACCTTCCACTCTCCCAGCAGTGGGTGGGTCTCCTGCACCGGGGAGCTGCCCTGGGAGTTGAGGGTCTGGGAGGGCAGTACATAACGTTCTTCATAGAGGGAGGAGCACTGTAGGGGTAGACCACCCCCCAGCATCTCAGCAGGGCTGTGGTCTCCCCGGGCTGGCAGGCAAGGGCCGCTCAACAAAAGCAAAGGAAGAGAGGCAGCAGGCCATGCCCAGGGGCTTTAGGGATCCAGAGACAAGGGAGGGGTGGCCCAACGGGCTTTGTGGGGGAAAAGGAAGGAGTAGAGCCTTCCCTTTAGATGCAAGGTGTGCAATGCAAGAAGGCACAAGGCTTAAGATGAAGCAAGAGAAGCTGAGCAGAGAGTGGGGGAAAGAGCAGAGAGGCCAGCGAGGACCATGGGTGTGGCCTCGTTCGGGCTGCTGCGTGGAGAGCAGTGTGCACAGGGCAAGAGGCAGACCACTGCCACCAGCATACATGTTCTGGCCAGCCAGGGAAGGTGAGGACAGGGCAGTAGCCCCTGAAACACAAAGAGGGGTGGGAAGCTTGAGGCCAAGTCCTGTGGGCAGGAGGAGGAAATGCAGAGATCAAAACCCCTGAAAGGGACCCAGCACTGAGAGAGGCTGGTGGGGCACCAGGGGCCCAGGACAGCATGGACCGCCTCTGCTCATCCCCTCAGTGAAGGGAGAAGCAGGCCTTACACCCCAGGAGCACAGTGGGGTTAGTAGCCGGCTTCCATATGGACAATCAAACATCAAACGAGTAGAGAAGAAAAGTGAAGGGAGAAACTGGGCCACCTCCCTTGGCAGGTGAGGGCAGGTGGCCAAGGCTGCCGTGAGCGTGCATGCAGGTTACGCACTGCTCAAGGGGCCCATGGGGAACCACGTTTTCCTCTAGGTTGGCATGGCTCAGAATGAGATCAGGGAGCCCCTGAGGTGGCTGGCAAGGGTGCGGGCTGACCTTAGGGAAGAAGGTGCGGGTCACAAAGTGCTTATACTCCAGGAAGGGGATGCCCTGGCTGCGGTTCAGCTCCTTGGTCAGATCAGTCATGTCCGTCTGCAGCTCGGCAAAGCCTGGTGGATTGGCCCCCGGGGAGCTGTAAGTGGATCTCAATCCCATTCCCCAGATGGCAAAGCCAAGGTCCACAGCCCTGCACAGTCCCCACCAAGTACCTTTCCGGATTTCCTCTCGGATCTGAGATTCCATCTCCTCCATCTGCAGCAGAGTCTTCTGCCAGTAGCGCTCCGCACGGCGGCTCTTGGTGCAGAAGACGAACAGGGCTAAGGGTGGTAGAGAGGCAGGTCAGGCCTGGAAAGCCCTTTAGAAAACATTGGTGGGCACATGGCCGTGCACAGGACCCAGGCCTAGAGGGAGAGGTCCTGCTGGCTTCCTCTCCACCTGCTCTGGGCAGGGTGTGGGAAGGTGGATGGGTGCCCTCAGCCCACAGTCCTCCCCTCCCTGGTGGGCTGGAAACTCTTACATGGTAAAGGGTTCGGGAGTACCCAGGAAAATACTGCTGATGTCCCTTTCTCACAAATAGTTTGTGTTTAAAGGGTGCCTGGGTGGCTCGGTGGGTTAAGCCCTGCCTTTGGCTCAGGTCATGATCTCAGGGTCCTGGGATCAAGCCCCACATTAGGCTCTCTGCTCAGCAGGGAGCCTGCTTCCCCCCTCTCTCTGCCTGCTGCTCTGCCTACTTGTGACTTCTGTCAAATAAATAAAATATATATTTTTAAAATTCATTATTAAAAAAAGTAGTTTGTGGGGTTTTTAAAAAATATTTTATTTATTTATTTGACACAGAGAGAAAGAGAGATCACAAGTAGGCAGAGAGGCAGGCAGAGAGAGAGAGAGAGGGGGAGAAGCAGGCTCCCCACTGAGCAGAGAGACCGATGTAGGGCTCGATCCCACGACACTGAGATCAGGACCTGAGCCGAAGGCAGAGGCTTTAACACACTGAGCCACCCAGGCGCCCCTAGTTTGTGTTTTAAAACAGTGGTAAACCTTATAAAATAGTGTGTTTTAAACCTTATAAAATAGTGTGTGCTTTAAAATAGTGGTAAACCTTATGAAATAAAGATGGTGGGTCAAACACTTATAAAGCAAGTGTTAAGGTAAGGCAAAGGTAGGAAAATTCATTAAAATATGATAATTAGTTAAGAGATACATAAAATACACAAGTAAAATGTGGTCATCAAAAATATAAAACAGTGGAGAGATGTGACTGGGTCTTGGTTTAAGCATCTTGGTTTAACCCAACTCTTGGTTTTGACTCAGGTCATGATCTCAGTGTCGTGAGATCAAGCCCTGCATCAGGCTCCATGCTCATTGCAGAGTTGGCCTGAGAGCCTCTCTCTCCCTCTCCTGCTCTTGCTCTCTGAAATAAATAATATAAGTCTTAAATATATATATATATATATATAAAATGGGGGGAAGTAAAAACATAAAGTTCTGTTCAAAATTAACTTACTATCAACTTAAAAGAGACTGTTATATACCGAAGATATTATATATGAACCTCACGGTAACCACAAAGAAAGAACATAAAATACACAAAAGAAAAGAAAGAGAAAAGAGGAAAGAAATCTAAACACACCACTAAAGAAAACTATCAAACCACAAGGGAAGAGAGAAAGAGAAGAGAAAGGAACAGAGAAAAACTACAAAAAGAGCCGAAAAACAACTAATGAAATGATAGTACAGCTATCAATAATTATTTTAAATATAAATGGACTGAATTCTCCAAAAGACATAGGGTGGATGAGTGGATTAAAAACAACAACAACATCGGGCACCTGGGTGGCTCAGTGGGTTAAGCTGCTGCCTTCGGCTCAGATCGTGATCTCAGGGTCCTGGGATCAAGTCCCGCATCGGGCTCTCTGCTCAGCAGGGAGCCTGCTTCCCTCTCTCTCTCTCTGCCTGCCTGTCTACTGTGATCTCTCTCTGTCAAATAAATAAATAAAATCTTTAAAAAACAACAACAACAACAACAACCAGACCCATCTATAGGCTGCTTACAAGAGACTCACTTCAGATCTAAGGACACACACAGACTAATACGAAGGGGGTAGAAAAACAAGTTTCATACGAATGGAAATGAAGAGAAAGCTGGGGTAGCAATACTTACATCAGACAAAATAGACTAAAACAAAGACTATAATAAAGACAAAGAAGAGCTCTACATAATGACCAAGCGGTCAATCTGACAAGAGAATTATAACATTTGTAAAGATCGATGCATTGAACATACCTAAACATACAAGGCGAATGTTAACAGGCCTAAAGGGAGAAATAGACAGCAACGCAGTAAGAGCAGGAGACTTTAACACCCAACTCACATCAACAGATCACCCAGACAGAAAATCAATAAGGAAAACATCATCCTTAAACGACACGCTGGACCAGATAAACTTAACAGATACATATAGAACATAACATCCAAAAAGAGCAAAATACATATTCTTTTCAAGGGCACATGGAATATCCTTCAGATAGGTCACATGTTAGGCTACAAAACAAGCCTCAATGAATTTAAGAAGACTGAAGTAATATCAAACATTTTTTTCTGTGGTCAGTAATTAATTATAAGAAGAAAACAGGAAAAGGCACAAACATGTAGAGACTAAACAAAATGGTACTAAACAAGCAAAGGGTAAATGAAGAAGTCAAAGAGGAAATAAAAAAATACAGAGAGACAAATGAAAATGAAAAAAAAAAAACAGAACAAAATTCTTGGGACGCAGCAAAAACCATTCTAGGAGGGAAGTTCATAGTGCTACCTCAGGAAACAAGAAAAGTCTCAAATGATCTAACCTTAAAGGAACTAGAAAAAGAAGAACAAAACACAAAGTTAGGAGAAGGAAGGAAATAAAGATCAAAGAAGAAATAAATGAAACAGACTAAAAAACAATAGAAAAGATCAGTGAAACCTAGAGCTGGTTCTTTGAAAAGAAACAAAATCAACAAACCTTTACTTAGACTCATCAAGAAAAAAAAAAAAGGACTAAATTAAATCAGAAATGAAAATGGAGAATTATAACTGATACCACAGAAATACAAAAGGTAAGAATACTATACAGTTGGCTACACCAACAAGTCAGACAACCTGTGAAAAAAAAATGAGCCAATTCCTAGAAATATACAATCTTTTAAGACTGAATCATGAAACAGAAAATCCGAATAGACTGACTGCTAGTAATGAAATCAAATCAGTAATCAAAAAAACTCCCCTAAAACAAAAGTCCAGGTCCAAATGGCTTCACTGGTGAATTCTATCCAACATTTAAAGAGGACTTACTACCTATCCTCTTGATATAATTCCAAACAACTGAGGAGGAAGGAACAATTCCAAATTCATTTTATGAAGCCAGCATACCAAAACCGGACAGAGACATTACAAAAAAAAGAGAACTACAGGCCAGTATCATTGATGAACCAAGGTCCAAAAACCTGCAACAAAATTTTACCAAACCGAATTCAACAATGCATTAGAAGGTTCATGCACCATGACCAAATAGGAGTCACTGTAAGGATAAGAGGATGGATTAACATCCACAAATCACACAACATGATACACCACATTAACAAACAAATGAAGGACAGAAATCATATGATCATCTCAACAGAAGCAGAAAAATTATTTGACAAAATCCAACATCTACTTATGATAAAAACTTTCAACAAAGTGGGTATAGAGGGAATGTACTTCAACACAATAAAGGCCATGTAGGACGGATCCACAGCTAATATTAAACTCAGTGGGGTAAAACTGAAATTGTTTCCTCTGAGATCAGGAAGGATGCTCATTCTCACCAATCTTATACAACACAGCATTTAGAAGTCATAGCCATAGCAATTAGGCAAGAAAAAGAAATAAAAGGCATCCAAATTGGAAAGGAAGAAGTAAAACTGTCACTCTTTGCAGATGATATAATATATTCAGAAAACCCTAAGGACCACCAAAAAAATTATTACAACTACTAAACAAATTCAGTCAAGTCGCAGGATACAATATTAATACACAGAAATCTATTGTGTTTCTATACAATAATAAAGAGCTATTCAGAAAGCAAAATAAGAAAACAATATCATTTACAATTGCATCAAAAAGAGTATAACACTTAGGAATAAATTTAACCAAGGAGGTAAAAAAAAAGGTGTATTCTGAAAACTAAAAGACATTGATGAGAAAAATTGAAGATGGCACAAAAAAATGGGAAGTTATACCCTGCTCATACATTGGAAGGAATTATTGTTAAAATGCCCATTCTACCCAAAGCAATCTACAGATTCAATGCAATCCCTATCAAAAAATATCAGTGGTAATTTTCACAGAACTAGAATCCCAATATGTAAATGGAACCACAAAAGACCCCAAACAGCCAAAGCAATCTGAGAAAGAGAACAAAGCAGGGTATCATGCTCCCAGATTTCAAAATATACTACAAAGCTATTATAATCAAAACACTATGGTACTGACATAAAACCAGGCACACAGGTCAATGGACCAGAATAGAGTCTACAAATAAACTCACACTTACAAGTTCATTAATCTTCAACAAAGGAGGCAAGAATACACAATGGGAAAAAGACAGTTTCTTCAATAAATGGTGTTGGGAAATCTGGACAGCCACATGCAGAAAAATGAAATTAGACCACTTTCTTACCCCATATATAAAAATAGAGTCAAAATGAATTAAAGACTAAAAGGTGAGTCTTGAAACCATAAAATGTTTAGAAGAAAACATAGGCAGTAAGCTCTTGGATATCAGTACTAGCAATATTTTTCTGGATATGTCTCCTCAGGCTAGGGCAACAAAAATAAACAAATGGTACTACATGAAACTAAAAAGCTTTTGGATGGCGAAGGAAACCATCCACAAAACAAGAAGGCAGTCTACTAAATAAGTGGAAGACAATACTGGCCAACAATATATTCAATAAAAGGTTGATCCCCAAAATATATAAAGACTCATACAACTAAAAAACAATCTGATTAGCAAATGAGCAGAGGACCTAAATAGACAATTTTCCAAAGAAGACATGCAGATGGCCAACAGACACATGAAAAGATGTTCATCATCACTAATCATCAGGGAAATGCAAATCACAGCCACAACGGGATATCGCTTCACGCCTGTCAGAATGGCTGGTATCAAAATGACAAGAAATAACAAGTGTTGGTGAGGCTGTGGGGAAAAGGGACCCCTGGTAAATTGTTGGTGGGCACATAAATTGATGCAACCATCATACTGTGGAAAATATTATGGAGGTTCCTCAAAGATTAAAAATGCAAATATCCTAGGGCCCAGCAATTCCACTTGTGGGTACTTAACTGAAGAAAACACAGTAATTAATTCTAAAAGATACATGCACCCCTAGGTTCACTGAAGCATCATTTACAATAGGCAAGACACATAAAGTTACCCAAGTACCCACAGATAGATAAATGGATAAAGAAGTCGTGGTGTATTGATACAGTGAACTATTACCCAGCCCTGAAAAATATCAGGGCCATCTGTGACAGCATGGATGGACCTAGAGGGTATGATGCTACGAAGTCAGACAGAGAAAGACAAATGCTATGTGATTTCACTCACATGTGAAATCTAAAGAACAAGACAAAACAGAAACAGACTCATAGATGCCGAGAAAAATCTGGGGGTTGACAGGGGTGGGAGGTGGAGGATTGGATGAAATAGGTAAAGGGGATTAAGAGGTATAAACTTCCACTTATAAAATAAATAAGCCTCGAGAACCTAATGTACAACATAGGGAATATAGTCAATAACATTGTCGTATCTTTGTAAGGTGACAGATGGTAACTGAATAAAAACACTGAATCCCTATGTTGTATACCTGAAACTAATATAATAATGTATGTCAATTATAATTCAGTAAAAAAATGGTAAACAGTGACTTTCCCTGGGTGAGAAAATGATGGGTGATTTCTGTTCTCTGTTATCATTTTCAGTTCTTTCCACAATGACCAGGCATTAACTTGTGAAACATTTAAAAGATCAAAAATTATGAAACACAAAATATTATACACCAGTATTATATCATAGTCCCTTTCTGGGGTAGGGAAGGGGGAAACACACAGACACACACACGCAGCCAAACCTTGAACAACTGAGTTTGAACTGTGTGGGTCCATTTCGACACAGATTTTTAAAAATAGATACCGTAAGAACTGTGTATTTTTTCTTCCTTACTACTTTCTCTTTTTTGAAGATTTTTAAATATTTATTTATTTGTCAGAAAGAGAGAGAGAGAAAGGCAGGCAGAGGGAGAAGCAGGCTCCCCGCTGAGCAGGGAGCCCAATGCGGGGCTCAATCCCAGGACCCTGGGCCATGACCTGAGCCAAAGTTCGCTGCTTAACCGAATGAGTCACCCATGCACCCCTCTTCCTTATGACTTTCTTAATAACATTTTCTTTTCTCTAGCTTACTTTAAGAATGCAGTATGTAACACATGTAACATACAAAATGTGTTGACAGTAAGGCTTCAGTCAACAAGAGGCTACCAGTGGTTAAGTTTTGGGGGAATCAAAACTCACCTGTGGATTTCTGACTGTGCAGGGTCAGCACCCCAAACCCATATTGTTCAAGGATCAACCATATCACCTTCATAACCACTATTTTAACAGTGGGGCAGCCTACCAAATATGTAGGTTAATCTTCCCTGAACAACGCTCTTTTAAGTTTCCTCAGTAGCTCCTTAGCACCTGGAGGACAAGGTTCCGAGGTCCTGTGCCAGGCACTCAGGGCCCACAGCCTGGAGGCAGCACATCCCCCAGCATCTACCCACTTCTGCCTGGATGAGCCGTAGCCAGGGCACACCTGGTCTTTGCGCAGGCTGTGTCCCCCGCCCATCATGTCTTTTCTCCTATGTGCCAGTCTTCAGAGGGGCTGGGACAAGGTGGGGCAGGTCTGGCATGGCGTCATGAGAGAAGGGCTCCTTACCAACCACAGAGAGCAGCAGCAGGACACTGCAGATGACGATGGACACAATGATGGCCGTCTCACTGCCCCCCAGCTGCAGTGTGGCAATGGTCTGGTTGAAGTTCCCAACCTGGATCTGTATGGAGGTGGAGGGAGGGGCTGTAGCTTCCCTGGACTTGTGCCTTGGCTCTTCTCCTCCCTAGCTGTGGGGCCCCAGGCAAGACACCTAACCTCTTTGAACTTCAGCCGCCACATCTGGAATGCAGAGATAACCACGCCCACTTTCCCGAGTTGCCCTGAGGGCTATATGAGAGGCTAGAGAGGCTACGTGTTCAGTACATGGGGCTGTGTTCATTATTATAGCCTGGCAGGAGCCATGGAGGAACCAGACACAGGGCAGTTCACAGGCCCTGGCTGTAGCCCACCATATCTGGAGGGTTGTTCAAGGACCCAGGGAGCAGGCAAAGTCTGAGGACTCAGAGGGCATAACTGGGACCGGGGTGCAGGTGAAAGGGAGTTTTTCTGGTCAGAGTTTGCCCATTCTGGGCATCACCAGCTGCCTGGGAGGGAGGGAGCTCCCCACCCAGGAGGCATGCAAGCAGGTACAACATAGAAAAGGTCCCATTTCTGGGCCCTCTCTGCCCTCCTCCTGTTTCCCTCCCCTCTGTGACTCTGCATGGTGGGGGAGGCCCAGACTCCAGGGGGAGCATCAAGTCGAACAGGGACAACTTCTTTTTTTTTTTTACTTTTTTTTAAAATAAAACTTCTTTTCAGTGTAACAGAATTCACTGTTTTTGCACCACACCCAGTGCTCCATGCAATATGTGCCCTCCTTAATACCCAGCAACTGGCTCCCCCAACCTCCCACCCCCCCGCCCCTTCAAAACCCTCGATTATTTTTCAGACTAAGGGCTCTGAAAAACAGGGACAACTTCTTATGGCCTCTGAAGGTCCAGCCCCATCAGGCCTATCCCACACCCATCACTGACCTGGAGCAGGTCCCTAAGTGCTGGGGCTTCCTCTGTCAAGTGGGGATATAAAGCTCTGCTTTGCTCCCCTTGCCTCATCCACTGACCACAATGCTTGGCACCGGCATGGCATGTGGGGAAGGGGTTGGCACTCAAGCAGATGGAGCAGGGCTGGGGGCCAGGGCCACCTCCACCTGCGGCACTGTGTTTACTCACTGTGATGGGCAACTGGCCCTCGGCTGTGCCCAGGGACTCGTTGACAGAGCAGTGGATGACTCTGTCCGAGACGATCTGGATGTCACAGGCCACTTGGCCTATCTTGATCCGGTACTCGTGGCTCTGGAGGCCCAGGCTGTCCTGCTCCTTCTGCGGGAGCAGAGCGGGGGTGCTCACCAAGGGCTATGGCGGAGCCTGGCCCCGCCATGTCCTCCCCTGCCGCCTCCCCTGCACCCCTGGGCACTCACATGGATAACCAGGGTGAGCGGCTCCCCGGGGTGGTGCTTGATCCACTTCTCCCTCTTGGCCGTAGAGAACTGTGGGTCAGGGAGATAGTCGAGGCGGAACCTGCCGCCCCGCCGCGCCTCCTCGGGGTCCAGCAGCTCCTCGGCCACGGCCACCTCATCGGCGTAGGCCCGCCCGTTGATGAAGAAGTCCACGGGGGCAGATGCATTGCTCAGGGCCCCCGGGGATGGGCAGGTGATGAGGGTGGAGTTGAGAACCTTGCAGAGCTGGCAGGGGAGGGCCAGGGTCAAGGTGGGGGACAGGCAGACAGACATGGAGAAATGGAGAGAGATGATGGAGGTTTTGGAAGACAGACAGAGAGAGAGAGACAGAGGCAAGGGAGAGGCAGCAGAGTGAGGCCTGGGCAGTCAGGGCCACAGGCTGCTCCCCACCCGCCTTGGCCCTGTGCCCCCTCACCGTGGGCTCCCGGCCAATGTGGTGCACAGCCATGGACACGTTCTGCACCATGTGGAAACGCTCGCCAGCCACGGTGATGGTCCTGCCGCCACTGCGGGAGATGGCAAGCCTGTCAGACCCCCTGCAGGTCCAGAGAGCAGGCTCAGCCTGGGGTGGGGCAGGTCTGCGGTCTCACCTGACAGGGCTACGACGGGGACTGATGGCCGTGATGACGGGGTTCTGCATATAGTGGAAGGTGAGGTTGCTGCGCACGCAGCCCCGGTGCTCGAAGCGCACACACACAGACACAGGGGCCGGCAGGGTGCCCTCGGGCACCGTGCAAGTGATGCTGGTGTCCGTGCGCCTGCGGAAGGCAGTGCCATTGTCAGCACGGCCCCACCTCCCCCCAGGGTCACTCCTGCCTGTCCCATCCCCCAGGGCAGGAGCCTGTGCACTTGGCCTGGGTTCCAGGCCTCCTCGGCAGGGCCCCAGCCTGGGCTTCTGACCCCTTGCACAGAAACCTGTTGTTTCCCTATTTCCACCACCACACCTTTGCTTGGGCTGTGCTCTCCACCTTCAACACCCTCCCTTCTCCTCAAACCGTGCCTGTCCTTCCCAGTTTTCTGCCCCATCCCACATCACCCAAGAAGACTTCCCAGAGTTCCTCTCTCAATGGCCATCCCTGCTGTGGAGTGATTCTGAAAACACTGATTTTTCTCCCCATCTCAGATGTTTCTATTTCCTGTGGGAATATCCGCTTTCCCCTGCTGTGACTGTACTGCACTCTTCTTGGTAGCCACAGCAATGCCCATCCTTGGGGCCTGGTATGCAGTAAGTACATGATAAAAACAAAGGCATTTCACCAAGAGGTTATGGACCACACCCCTGCTGGCAGACACATCAGAAGATCTGAGAATGTATACAATCATCACCATTCTCACTGCAGCTGTCACTTATGAGGTGCCTACTGTATGCCACAGTATTACTCATAACTACTGTTCTTACCAGATGAGGAAACTGAGGCTCAGAGAGGGAGAGGGGCTTGGCCAAGGGGACACAGCCAGTGGAGACTCCAGTGATCCTTGGTGCAAGGATGTCCTTCCACCCCTATAGCCCCCCAGCCTTCCAGTTACCCTGGGCTAGAAGGGATGGCCCAGCCCAGGGGCTTACATGAGCTCTGTGCAAGGCTCTGTGTCATTCACCAGGACTTGGAGCTCAGAGCCCACATGGAGGTCGCTCCCGTGGATTGTGATCCTGGTGCCCCCAGCCTTGGGGCCCTTGTCAGGCTCCAGGAACTGGACTAGGGGCAGCTGTGGGAGGAAGAGAGGTGGTCAGGCCTCAGGCCGTTCCCCAGGTGTGTGCCTGGTGGGGTGGGTGGGAAAGTGGACATGGCCTCTCTTACCACATAGGAGAAGCGCTCCCGGGACTTTCCCTCCTTGGAGGCATTCACTGTCACCACATCTGAGAATGCCCCTGGCGCTGGCCCTGTGGCACACACAATCCTGGGGGAAGGCGGCTTTGGTCAGCGGAGCAGCCCGAGGATCTCAGGAGCTGGGTATCCTCCCTCGAATAATGTCCCCCAGTACACCCTGACGGTGTGGGAGCGCCCCACATTTGCCCTCAGCTATCAGCCCTGCCACTTACAGTGGGCGCAGCCATGCGGCCAAGATACCCAAAGGCATTACCCACATCAAAATACTGAGACCATTCCCTGTCACTTGGCAAACAGCCATTCTGAAACCCCCCATTGTCACCCTGATGCTAGGCTCTTCCCCAGGACTCTCCCACAGTTCTGCAACCCTATGAAAAAGAGGCTGGGTAAGATAGTCTCTTTGGACCCAAATGTTCTCCAACCATGAGAACATTGGCTAGGCTGGGAGACTGATGGTCTTTCTGCAAGCTGGCCTTACAGTCCCCCAAAAGGAAATCCAGCTTAGTCCCTGCTTTTGCAGAGCCCCTCTGGGCCGACCCACAGCTGCAGGCCCAGACCTTTGTACCACACGGGCAGCCCCACACTTTGTTAATTGCAAGGTTTTTGTTGTTTTGTTTTTTATGAGTGCAAGGCTTCTGTGGAAGGGGAGCTGGTCTAGGGGCACCTGGGAGGGCTTCCCAGAGCAGCAGGCACTGAAACGTGAACCTGAAGGGTAAAGACGAGTGGCCGGAGCAGAAAAGGGCAGGACGCACAGGGAGGGGGAACAGCTTGAGCAAGGTCCAAATGGCGGTGGGCCACTTCTGGGGAGCTGCCGGCTGCCGAGAAGATTGGGATGGCTGAGGGGAGAGGGGAGGGCAGAGCTATGGCTGGCACTGTTGGGGGCGGGTTGCTAGAGGTCATTCAGAACCGCCCCAGGGACTGCCCACTACTCACTCCTCGGACACCGTGTATCTGTCAGCCAGGGGCTCACAGGCCACGCTGCCAATCCACACGCCATGGGCCACGTCGCTAAGCCGCCGGCCTAGGTTCCTGCCTCGGATGGTCAACAGGGTCCCGCCATCCAAGGGGCCACTCAGGGGCTCGATCTGCCAGGTGACAGAGGACGGATGAAGTTCTGAGGCTGGGACACCAGCAGCCTTCCCCTCCCCCATTACTGACCAGGGGGAGGCAGGACCATGCCCACCGGCTGCTCAGGATAAGGTTCTGGTTCTAAGAGGGCTGGGACCACCGTTCACTTGACAGGTCCCTGGGACTGCCAGGGAGGGTGTGCGCGTGGGTTACTGAGCCCACATGGGTGTGGGGATGAGAGTGTGTGTGCACAAAGTCAAGGATACTTGGGTGGGGTGGGGGGTCTCCTGGGGACAGTGAGGTCCGCTCCCAGATGTCTGACCACAGGATCCTGCATCCCGGCTAGAGCAGGGCACCTGACGCAGGCTAAGTCCGTGACAATCCTGACCTAAGACTTTCTTTCCTAAAACTGAGGCTCAGCGGTTATTACCAGTTATTACCACCCTATCGGCAAGGTTTCCCTGACCTCACTATAAAAACTATACACAAGCCCCAGTGTCTCTGCTATCCCAGCCTCCCCCCTTTACTCTGTTTTTCTCCATAGCGCTCACCATCTTCTATATACAAGTTATTGACTTCCTTACTTATTACTGCCCACCCTGTTCCCCAACGACACCATGAGCTCCGGGTCGAGGGTGCCGTGTGTTGTGTTCATGGCTGGGTCTATGGCATGGAGGGAGCCCAGCCCCCAGCAGTGCTCAGGAGGTCACTCTGCACGCCCGGCCATGTGAAGCACAGGAGCCACAGGTCTGAAGGCCCAAGCAAGCAGCCGTGTGTATCACACAGGCAGGCCCGTGGGCACGATGGGCCCCCATGGCTGGTGGGGGGTTTACTTACCGCACGGATCTCAGGGGCAGGGCAGGTGCCAGGCAGGGGCTGCAGGGGCCCCCGCAGGCGGCAGCCGTCACTCCACACGCACAGATGTCCCAGGTCCTCCCGACCCAGGCACTGAGAACAGTCAGGGCTGCCCATGGCGCAGTTATAGACCTCCACTGGGATAGACAAGGAGGCAGCGTGGGTCAGGCCCCTGCCCCATGACCACAGTGCCCTCAGCACCCTCCCTCTCGCAGGGATGACCCCCAGACCCCTGCCAGAGGTGAGTCCTTGTCCTCCAAACCCTCCAGGGCCTGCACTCAGCACAGTGCAGCCACAGCCTCATTAAAATCTGTCCTCACCACAATTCAGTCAGCGGGGAGCTCTTTACTAGCCCCAATGGACAGATAAGAGACTGACAGTCGGGGGGAGAAGCGACTTGCCGAAGGTCCCACAGCCCATGAGTGGCCGGGCCGGGATTCACACCCAGGCCTGAGTGGGACTTTTCACCCACCACTGAGCAATGTGGGCTCTGTGAGCGCCAGGGCCTCAGACGCTCGGAGGGGTCCAAGAGGGAGCGCAGGAAGGGTTCTCCAGGGCCTTGGGTATTCAGGCTGGTGCAGGGGTCTCTCTGGGGTCTTCATGGTGGGGATGGGGGCCCCCATGTCCATCAGGGGTGGCCGAGGCTCCCCATGGACAGGTTCTTGGGGAATTGATTCAGTCCATGTAGGAACAGCAAGGACACCGGCCAAAATCTGGGGGTGCTATGTCCCAGACATAAATGTAAGATCTGTGTGCATCATCTCAGCAAATCCTCACCAAGCCTTCTGTGAAAGGGTCTGTGCCTCATGTCCCATGGGGACGATGAGGCTCAGAGAGTGACGGCTAAGCAGGGGCCCACAGCTGCACAGCCGTTAGCACAGAGATGCCTGGCCCAGAGGAGCTGCCCAGTGAATGAATACTGAGCCAGTGACCAAGTACAGATGGGCAAGGCTCGGTTCTGAGAACCTGTGTGTTAGGGAATGACAGGACAGGACATCTGTGACTGTGCAGTGAGCACTCGCTGAGTCCCCCAAGGGAGAGCCCCACCCATTAAGACTGAATCCCCTGTGGCCACATGGGGTAGATGGGGGCCCCCACCTGTCATGGGGGCAGGGCTGTCCAAGTATCGGGCTGGCTGCCCCTTTAGCTGGAGGCTGAGTGGAAACACCTGGCTCTTCTGGGTCGTGTGCAGCTGCCAAAGGACAAGAAAGAGCATGAGGGGCATGAGTGGCGTCTAGGTCTCTGCTGGGGGAGGGGATGGTTGTCCTGGAGAGAGGACAGGGCAGGGATGTTGAGGATGGGGGGATCAAAAAGAGGAAAGGAATAACGTGGGAAGGAAGGAGACAGCATCTGGATTTGTGCAGGCCTCCCCGCACACTCCTACCCCACCCCCACACACATCTGAGCCATACCACTCACCACCACTTGGTTGCAGTGTACAGTAGATTCATTCACCCACATGGCTTCAAAGATCTCCTCTGGCCCGAAGCTACATTCTAGGGCTGCGCCCTGGAAGACATGGGGGCGCCGAGGAGTGTGGGATCAACACTCATTACCCTCTGCCTCCATCAGTAGCACGTCATGGCCTACTGCCCTGAGGAGTTGGCTGAGTCCTACTCCTAGGCCCCTCCCCGCCGCAGAATGTCCTTCCTGGTCTTCATGTCCAATGTTTAAGGGAGACAAGGAGTACATGAACACCTAGAACATTGGCCTTGAGCTCTCCGTGCCATTAAAAACCTCACCAGCATCCCCCAATGGCCTAAACCAAAGGCCTTTTACTCAGCTCATAAAGTCCTGACTCTTCAGCATGGCTGGCATTCAAGGTTCAACCCAGGGAGACTCCACCTGCTCTTTGAACCTTAAAACCCCCCCTCCTCTCTCCCACATGCTGATGCCCAAGCCATGGCAGGATGCTTTTTGACATGGCACAGGCCGCTCTGCCCCCGGGCCTTTGCCCTGTCCATTCCTCTCACCCAAATAACTTATCTCCCCTTTACCCACCCAGCGCAACAACACAGCCTTCAGAATGCAGTTCAAATGCCCCATATTGCAAAGATTTCCCAGTCCCTCCCCTTAAATCAGGTGGATGCCCCTCATTTGATAATTCATTCATTTGGCAGGGGGTTGGGTGCCTGTGGGGACTCTGAGAAGTTCCTAAAGCCTTCCCACACCCTGTATGCTGAGGACCACCCTTATCCCCCTGCCCAGGTTCTGTTTACACTGGTGTGTAAACCCTGGGGAGGGTTGGGGCTGTGTCTCAGCCCCTGTGACACCTCCAAGGGCAATGGAGTTCAGCAAGTGAGCTCAGGTTCCATCGGTTTGCATCCCACACTCTGCTACTTCCTAGCTGTGCAACCCTGTGCTAGTGGTCCTCCTCTCTGAGCCTTGGTCCTCTAAACTTGGCAATAGAAACAGGCTTCCCTGCTCTGTAGGGTTGCTGGGTAAACAGGAACTGATGTATCTTTAGCGGGTTGCACACTGTTGGTGACTAATATATGTGGCTCTTAGTATGCAGGAGGTGCTCCACACATGTTTGTTGACTAACTAAACAGGGCCCAACCCCCCAGCCTCATCTTGTCCAGCACAGGCGTCCAGGAAACAGTATCAATGAATATTTGCTGACTGAACAAACCCAGGTTCCAAGCATGTTCAGCCAGCCTCATGGCAGGACTTCCTGTTTATGTCCCTGTTGTTAGCAGATGTGACACCCTGAGGAGAACACAGGTCAACAACCCCCTACCTCACCCCCCCACCTGCCCGGTTTCCCCATTCCCAGGAAGGTGGCTGTTGAGCTCATATGCCCATGCTGAGGTTGGCAGATGGTGGTGCTGGTGGGGTCTGTCCTCTTGAGTCTCTGAACCCAGGTCTTAGCCACTCGGGATAGCAAGCCCAAACTGTCTTGGGGCTCCTCAAGGGGTAGGCCCAGAAAACAGGCCTGCTGCAGAGCCCAGGCAGGGGGCTCTGCCTGCCTCTACCCTGCCCTTCATGTTCTAGAAGCAGGCCCAGGTCCAGGAGTGCCGGGATCACTCAGGCACACTGAGGGTAGACACGTGTCCCCCAGGATCCCCAGCTGGGAAGCAGCAGCCAGGATCCAAACCCAGGGCTTGGGCCTCCCCCTGCTGGGCTCCCATAACCCCAGGGAGTAGCACTGTCCTCCACACCAGCCCAGGCCCCTTCTTGTCCCAAATGTGGCAGGGTGGAGTCAGAGGGTGCCTGCCCCCCACAGAGCTCTGGCCCCAGCCACGAGGCTGCCTGACACATCCCAGATGCCCAGCACGTGGCCCCCACGTGTGACAGCTGTCACAGGCCTCCGCTCCCCCTTGGAAGCAACAGATGGTGACTCCCCAGGAGCTGGGGAGGGGGATGGCTGGCACAATTCCAGAACTCATCAACGCTTCCCACCCAAGACACTCTTCCAGGAGGGACCCAGAAAGGAGCTGCATCTCCTCCTCCCCATGTGGGGGATGGGGAGGGGAAGGCAGATGGCAGGGAAGAGCACTGTCTCAGGAGTCCAGGGCTGGGGTGCAAGTCCAGCCCTACGTTATGTATATCTACTTCCACTTTCCAGGTCTCCTTTTCCCCATTTGGACAGTGGGGAATGGGGCACCACAGGGCCACTCTTCGGGCAAGACAGGCCAGCCAGAACTGAGGAAGTGTATGCAGAACCACATTTCAACCTGGGGCAGGGTGGGCCGGAAAAGGACCAGGTCCACCTGTGGGCTGTGGCCCAGCTCTGTCGGGAGAGCTTTGGAGGGTAGGAGAGTCTGGGGGTCCCCCACCAAAGCATTTCCATATACAGTGGGTCCTGGCCAGAGTTTCCCTCAGGAGCTGTTAGCAGCCTGCCGTCCCTTGGACTGGGCCCTCACCACCTACTTCTCATTCCTCCAACCCCCTGCAACCACCCTGGGGCTTTCTCAGACAGAACCTGGAAACTCAGAGACACAAAACCAGAGTGTGGGTGGAGGGCCCAGAGTATGGGTCCCCATCCAGGACGCGTTCTCCCCAGCCTCCCACTCCGCCCGGGCCTGGCCCCCACCTACCTGGAAGGCAGCATTGGCCAGACGCACGGGGATGCTCTGGGAGCTGCCTGTAGGCACGGGTGCCAGGGCTGAGGGCAAAATCTGGGGGCAGTCCTGAGGGTTCTGCAGTCAAAACACAAGGAGGAGAAGGTGACGCAGGAGCGTTTCAGAAGGGACAGGACTCCCCGCAGAAGTGCCTGCCAGCCTGCGAGGTGAGAAACACCAGGAATAAACTCACAACAGCTGCCACCCTAGAGGGTGACGCGGCACCTCCCACACACCATCTCATTTGATCCTCAAGACAAGCATAGGGGCAGGAGACTGTACTGACCCCATTTTACAGATGAGGAAACTGAGGCACAGAGCAATGAAATAAACTGCCCAGTGAAGGAACCAGTGCCCCCGTGGCTGCTCCGGGGCTGGCCTCCCTCCCCATCTCTGAGCCTCATCTCTTCTGACTATAAAATGAGGGACTGCACCCACTCTCTAAGACTCGGCTTCTGGGTTCACACATGTTAAATGAGTCAGAGAAAAGAAACTCCAGGCTTCTAGATGTCCTGTGGGAAACGGGCTCTGAGGACCCTGGAGCCACCAGGTTCCACACCCCTCCCCATAGCCTCAGGCAAGAGTCACAGCCTCTGGGCCGAGGTGCCAGGCCCCCAGAGTTCCAGGGCAGGCCTGGGCATCAGCATTCCTGTGTGGGCAGTACAGCCACTGAGGCCTGGTAGAGCAGGGGCTACCTCCAAAATGGAAGGGATGGAAGGAAGGAGGGCAGGTGGTGATATACCTGAGTTCAAAGGGCAGAGCTGGTCTTTGAACTCCTACTGGCTGCCTCCCAGGCCAGAAACAGGCCTGAACCTGAGTCTTAGGGTGAGGGGCAGAGACCAGGGGGCAGGGCTGTGCCCACTCTGCTGCCTTAGTGACCTCACTGAGCTTTAAGTCTGGAGCCCTCACCCTGAACTAGGCTCTCCCGACCCCCAGGTGGGCTGTGTCCTGACTCCTCACACTCCAAGCCCGACCGCCGAAAGCCTGAGAGAGAGGAAGACCGAGGACCCAGCAGCAGCCACATCGCACCAAGGCCTGACCACTCTCCAGCCCAGAGGGCTTCCTGCTCTGCCTTCCTCCTGCCCAAGTCTGGTTGGGGACAGACTTGGGGACACCATGATCCACGTGTGTCCACCTTGGGGTCACCCAATCAAGGCAACGGCCTCTGGGGATAGACTTGAGAGACCTCCCTGGGGGTCTTTTCCCCCTATTGTTAATCAGACAGGGAGCTCCTTAAAGGGCTCCCCAGGGACCCAGCATCCCACCGAACGTCGAGGTCAATGGGTGCTCACCATGTCAGCATCAGTGGAAGCCATGAGCTCACACAGCCCTCACAGTGCTCCTGGCTGGTTCTGAGCACTCCACACTGTATTGACTCACCAAATCCTAACTCCCAACAGCCCTATGAGGTAGGCACAATCATCGTACCCATTTTATGGAATGGGCAGCACTGGAGCCCTCCTGGTTATCCCAACCGTTTGCTGACCACCAGGCCAGAAGCCTCGCCTGGACTGGTCTGTTTCCCCAGGAGTGGCGCCTAGTGCAGACCGCAGAGGCCTTGGCTGAAACAGCAGCGTGGCCAGGCCAGAGCGAGGCCTCCTGGGCGATGTTTCTGGAGGGCCAGGAGGGAGGAGCTTGTGTCCAGCTCAGTGGGAGCGCACACAAACCTCTGTCCCTCTGAGCTGCTGTCTGGCAAAGTCTCGTATATAAACCCCATGGAATTTCAGAGAATGGAACCCACATGTTTGCAATCAGTCTGCATGGCCGCTGACAGTTCTGCCTTGCAACTGGCTGGGGGCTCTGTGCTCTGTCCTCCCAGCTCCACCCCACCAGTGGGTCAGTGGCTGACAGGAGGGGCTGGGGAGTGAGGATCAGAGGGGGCAGCTTCCACAGGAGGCTCCCCAGAGGGATGACATGGGACTACCCCCAAGGGCCTCCCATTCTCCTTGATCCCAATCTATGATCCCATGGCCACTTTGATGTTTGTAACCATTCTATGGAGTGGAATCAAGACTAAGGGTCCTGGCACACCTTTGCCCTCCTTCGGTACCTCCTCCCCACCCCACCCCCCGAGTTGGCTAACCCTCCATGGGGCCAGCTGGAGCGGCTGCTACTAGCCTCCAGCCATCTGTCTCCAAGTCTGGCTTGGCTTTTGGGGAACTTCCCCCACAGGCCTGCGGTTTGGGAAGACTGACTCTACTCCTCAGCCCCAGGGATAGGTGGGTGTCCCAGGCCTGCTCTGGCCTCAGCAATTGGTTCAGAGAGCGTAAGTGACCCTAGTTTAGCCAGTGAAAGTCAGCTGCGGGACTCCTATAGAACCAATAAGAGAAAGAAGCTCTTTTTGTTTTCTGGGGCTGCCAGGAAATCAGGAGCCTGCCTGGAGCTGCTGAGGCTGACTTGGCTACCAACGGAGAGGGCTGCCAGAGCATGGAGCCCACCCAGAGGGGCAGAGAGCCCCGACAACGTGGTGGGAACCCCTGGATCCAGCTGTAGCTGAAGGTGATGCAACCCCCAGACTTAACACTCATAAGTCAATTAATTCTGTTGGTGCAAGGCCAGTTTGAACTAGGATTTCCTCACATGCAACCAAAGGACAGGGACCTCCCTGTCCCATTCCAGGCCAGGCCATGGACACGTCAAGAAGAGACTGGGTGGCTTCTCCCCTTTGCTGGAGTGCCACACGGGGCACAGCCTGCAAGTTCAGGAAACCACAGCTAACTGCCCGCACTCTAACAGAGCTGAGAAGGTGGGACACCAGGAACAAGGACAGAGGCTCGGTCGGCAGTGCTGAGAGGCACCACCAACCCCGACGGAAGCCCAGCATGCGCTGGTTCACAGAGGGTCTCACCTGTCCCCACAATGGGACTCACAAACTCTCTTGCCGTCTCTCCCAGGCTCAAGGGTCAAGAACTGGTGTCCCAATACACGCCTGGCCCAGAGGCCTTGAATCCACCACACAGGGTCCCTTCCTACCTCTCTGTACCTTCACGGCCCCCTGAGCTCTCTCCTGTCCCTACCAAACCACTCTCCTCACTGGCTCCTAATGAAGTTCAGGTTCACAGATGCAGCCACGCCACCGGAGGGGCCTGGCCTCCCACCTCTTTTCCCCTCCACTTTCTCCTTCTGGTGCCCACTAGGGAATGGGAAAATAACAGGAGACTCAGCCCCTGGCAGCTCCCCAGGGACACCTCCCTGGCCTAGCGCAAGCCCTACGGTCTCCTCCCAGCGCTCAAGGGGCACAGACAGATGTGCAAACCTCCCAGCCCACCACCTGACCAGAAGCATGGCGCCCGCACGGCTGAGATGTAATTAAGTGCCAACTTCAGTATCAGAGCCTTCTGCAGGCCTGGGGAGGGGCTGCCTCTTCTCTTCCTAGATTATCGTAATGCTCTAAGACAGGCCCTCTCTGTGCTCCCCACCCCAGTTGCTGGCCCCCAGATCAGAGGACCTGGGATGGGGGGGAGGTTTACAAGATGCTGCTGCAGAAACATTTCCAGGCTGGCGAGCTCCTATGCATCTGTCAGGATCCTGCACAAAGGTCCCTTTCCCAGAGAAGGGCTCTCTGGCCCACCCAGTAAAGCGGCCACTAGCTCTTAGGTAGCACAGGGGCCTTCTAGGGAGTACCTACAATGGGCCACGCATGGAGCTAACTGTACTCCCAGGTGCAGTTGCAGATTCCCAGCACAGCGAAGGAGGGCCATTTTAAAGAAGTAAAATGGACAACTTTACAGCAAGCAAAATAGGTGATGGGGGAAAAGGCACAGAGAGGTTCAGTAGCTTGGCCAGGATCACACAGCCACAACACACACCTTGGGCTCTTGACTCATGACGGGGAGAGCAGAACTATGTCTAACTGGGTCCTGCCCACTGCCTCGTGCAGACTCAGGCATACAAAGGGTGCCCGACCAATGCTGAACAGACCGTGCTAAGGTGGGGTCCTCCTCACCCCACCACTCCTGTAGGTTAGAGCGCAGGACTCCGGCTGCCAATGCATATGCTGTATGTTCTCATTCACTGAGTCCCTGCTCTGTACTGAGCCCTGGCTGGGGGCTGGGACATGCGGACCCCAAATGAGAACAGGAGTCCCAGTTGGCCAGGACCAGAAACCTAGTGTTCACTGCAGAGGCCTGGGGGCCTCCCCTATGGTTTGGGCACATGGACACCCCTGGAGCTCTCCCCCAGTGCCAGAAGGCCCATGTTACTGTGTCAGTCCTTTGAGTTAAACTCCTGATGACTCTTCTGCAAAGCAGTTTTGAGGCTCAGGCAGGAGGTGCAGAGACCAGAGGATTCCAGGTGTGGGCCATGGAGCCCCCACCCCTTGCACCTGCACACTGATCTCTGCACCTGCTTGGAGGATTCCTGATAAGCTTCTCTGAGCCCAGAGTCAAGAGGCTGGGGCTTCAGATGCTCTGGGGACTGGGGCTGCTTCCCTGGGAGGCATGCCCAAGGTGACCTCCTCCTATTAGGAACCAGGGTCCCCAAGGCCATACTGGCTACTTCGGTTGCACCATCTGGAGAATGGGGCAGGAACATCCCCTTCCTGGAGAGGAGCCTCAGGCAGGGACTCAGTGCCTTAACCTGACCCCTCATAGCTCTCATACAAGACAGAGTTCAAAGAGGGCATGAGCTGTGGTCTCAGAACCCTGGTACCAGTCTAGCCATCCCACCTGGCTGAGCATGATGGTCCCAGCCAAAGCCTCGGGAATCCCATTTGGTCATCCCTGGCCCGAGGCTGGGGTGGCCTTGGAGGCTTTTTGGGCAAAGGCAGGAGGCCACCGTGTGAATAAACACCGCAGAAACCAACCAGCCATGAGTTATGTGGCATTTTCATTTGTATTTTGCCCTGTCCCCCAACTCTCCCCACCAGGCCCACCCCAGTGCAACTGATTCAATCCAGCCACTCCAGAGCACGCAGGAGGGCCTGGATCCTGGCCAGCTGCAGGACTCAAGGGACTGGGAGAAGCAACTGGACCTGGAAGCATGTGGTTCCTGAAGCCAGCCCACCTTCTCTGCCCAAGGAATCACCCGCCCTTGGGTCCCCAGCACCCATGGGGAGACCAAGGTGAGGGCCTTTCAGCCCAACTCCTGACCTGGGGAAGACAGGAGAACATGGGCTCCAAGCCAGAAGGGCTTAGACTCGAGGTCCCAGTCTGGTACTTCCTGGCCTCGGGAACAGATGCCTTGGATCCCGCAGGGTTGTTGAAAATGTTACAGGTGAAATTTAAAACTAGCCAGTCCTGGCTGGGTGGCTCAGTCAGTGAAGCGTCTGCCTTTCACTCAGGTCATGATCTTCGGGGTCCTGGAATCGAGCCCATGTTGGGCTCCCTGCTCAGCAAGGAGTCTATTTGTCCTACTCCCTCTACCACGCTCACTCATGCTCTTTCTCTCTCTGTCCTCTCAAGTAAATACTTTTTTAAATATATTTTTTAAAAGATTTTATTTATTTATTTGACAGAGATCACAAGTAGGCAGAGAGGCAGGCAGAGAGAGGAGGAAGCAGGCTCCCTGCTGAGCAGAGAGCCCGATGCGGCGCTGGATCCCAGGACCCTGAGATCATGACCTGAGCTGAAGGCAGAGGCTTTAACCCACTGAGCCACCCAGGTGCCCCACAAATATATAAAATCTTAAAAAACAAAAACAGAAACAAACAAGCTGGTATCAGCAAAATGTGCAGAAAGGGACCCTCCTACTCCAGGTGGAAGTTTAACCAGGCTCAGACTTTTTGGAGGCAGTTGAGTTAAAGGTGTAAAAACATCATGGCTACACTTTCTCCCCCGAAGTGCCATTTCTAGAACTGGCCTCCAGGGATTAATCAAGGACACACACCACGCCTGGGCTATTTTAGAACACAAGAAGAAACGGGAAGCGATCCGTATATCCAACAATAGGGGATTGGTTAAATGTGCTGTTATGTGATGAACCCAGCACAGCTGTTAGATCTAGTGCCAGGAAGAAAATTTAATGACGTGGAAATGTTCTCAACATATTAAAAAAAAAATGGTAATGAAAGAGGCAGGGGGGATCCCTCTCAGGCCTGACTTACCGTGGGATTTGGTGAGGCCTCACACCGTGACTGGTTGGAGACACAGGCATGCTGCTGGGTGCACCAGAAACAAGGCCACTGTGCCGACAGGCAGCTGGTGCAGCTGGAAGACAAGGGACCCCTCACACACTCAGCTCCCCACCCTCACTTCACCCCTGCCCCCGGGAACTGGGACCCAAGAGGCAGATAGATCCCAGCGCAGAAGGGAAAGGTCTTCTGCATCATCAGGGGCTTAGGCACTCTAAGATAGTGAGCTCCCTGCTGCAAGAGGTATGCAAGGAGCAAAGAGACAAGCAGGGCCTTTAGGAGATTAAAGTAAGTGTGGTGAAAGCCCTTCTCTCTGCCCCTGCAGCCTGAGTGCCCACGGAAGCCAGGCAAGGGTTTGCAGGTGGTAAATGAGATGGCAAGTAAACAAGCGAGGATCCTATCTGCCTCCAGGACACCATTTTTCTTCCAAGGGTCTTCCTGATAGCGGAGACCCCACCCCCCACCCCGTGCCCCTGCCTACTGCCCAGGGGCACGCGCCTGACCCACTCACGCAGCATGGGGATACACTTGTCCAACGCGGCCACAGTCGTAGATGGTGAAATTGGCTCTGACGATATGCCGCCCGTTGACTCTCACAGACATCTCAACAATCACGTGATCTAGAATGGACCGGGGAAATGGACCGGGGGGACCAGGGAGAGGACAAAGGGGTCTGGGGTCTCCACCAACCTCACAGGCTATGCCGTCAGGACACCACCCAGTGAGCAAGGTGCTTACCCTGCTGGGGCGGGAACGGCGGGAACTGGGCCCTCGGCAGGAGGTTGCAGTAGGCGATCTGGTGGCCAAAGGCAGGGCCTGGGACCCGGGCCACGGTGCGGATGTCGTTGCCATAGTCACAGGCCATCTCCATGCCGCTGAGGCTGGGCAGGCTACCTGAGATCTGCAGGATCATGCCCTAGGGGCCAGGGCCCCTCAGCAAGGGAAGTGGGGAGCAGGCCTTCCCCCTCATGGCCCCACTCCTACCTCAACAATCCTGGGAGAAGTGGGGCCAGGGGGCCAGGACTCTAGACCAGAGGGCTATATCTACCTCGGGCTCCCTAGGCCTCAGTTTTCCCAGCTGCACAATGAAACGGACCACCTGATAACAGTCCAGGAGGCTTTGCAAGATCTGGTCCCCGAGACTCCTCTGACCCACTCCCCTGAGAGTCTCTTAAACCTACCAATCTGTTCTCACCGCCTGGTGAGTTCCCTTCACCCGGAATGCTCTTCCGGGAGACCCACCTGACTCACCTACTTCATATCTTTGCTCAAAGGCAACATTCGCTGTATGAGGCTAGCTCCAGCCTGGTCTAAAATGTCAACGTTCCTCCACTCGTTCCCCACTCCTCTCTTCTGCTTCCTTTCCCACCATCGTACTTCTCACTGTCTTGACAGCCTATCTTGCCTACTCCCTCACCCCCCACAAGCTTGTCAGCCCATCAGGGGCCAGGTCTTTGTCTTATTCAACGCTGTATCCCCAGAGTCCAGAACTGCACTTAGCATATAGTAGGTGCTCAAGAAGACATTTGATGAATGAATACACGAATGAATGACTAGATGGGTGGAGGGATGGAAAAACCTATGCCCAGTCTGCCTGATGAGATAAAGCATGTGAAAAACTCTAACAGAGAATGATGGGGAGAGGGCTGCAGAGGAGCCCCAGGCCCCTGGCCCTTTAGAACCATCTGTTGATGGATGTAGGATACCCAGCCTCAGAGAAGTCACTGAGGGCAGGGCCGAGGGGGACCCAGGCCTGTCTGTCCCTTCCTGCCCCCCACCCCCATGCCGTACTGCCTGGGATGGGTGGGAGGTGGCTGGAGCGTCTCCAGGCCTTCCCGGCCCAGGCGGGGAAGGGAGTCACTTGCCTCCAGAGTGTAGATTCATCGGTTTCCGAGAGCAAGAAATAGTGCCCTGGCACTTGGTGGCCCCTCTGCCCTCTCCCCTTACTGGGGCCAGGAAGAGGTGGGGGTTGGGGACTCACTCTCCTTCTACTCTCCAACCTGATCCCTCCCTCCTGAGACTCCAAAGCCCACCCACTTGAGTTCAAATCCCAGGTCCCCTAGTCCCTAGCTGTAAAACGGTGAACAAGTCATTTTCCCTCTCTGTGCCTCAATTTCCTCACGTGCACAGAGTTGTGGGAAGCCTGACAGAGGGGAACAACACGTGCAGAGCGAGTGCTGACACTCAGTGAGCACTCGGCAGAGCCCAAGTCATTCTCATTATTTGCCCCTGGGGTCCTTGGAGCACCATGGGCAGGAGTCTCTACCTCGGGGGACTTGGGGGCCAGGTGAAAGGTGGCTTCCCACCCTGTGTTGCCCCCGAGCTGAGAGCCGGCTCCCCCATGACTCACTGGGTACTCCTGGTGCACGTCGATCTCTGCAGGCAGGACTGTCATGGTGGGACAGCGGCCGGGGCCCTCGCTGGCACTGGTCCAGAAATGTGGCTGGTCGGAGTTGGCACAGTCCTGCTGCAGGGTGCACCTGGAGCGGCAGGGCACAAGTCAGGCCCCCAGGGGGCTCCTCTCCCCTCCCGCCCTGCCGTGGCCCCCAGGCACAGCCTCTGCCCCAGGGAGGCTCACCGTGTCTCCAGTGCACACCAGCCGCAGTAGGCATCGGCGGCCCCCACGCAGTCCCCACAGGTGGCATGCACGGCACAGGCAGCAACCTTCACCCGGGCCATCTGGAGGCAGAGGTGAGGGCCCAGCTCCGTGGGGCACCAGCCACGGCCAGGGTCCTGAGACGCTGGGGAAACTGAGGCTCAAGGCTGTAACATGGAGCATGTGGGGCCACAGGGCTTCCCCTGCAGAGGTAACGACCACACTGGGAGGGGAAGGGCTAGCCGACAAAGGGGCTGGATGACAGAAGGTGCTCCTGCTGGGCAGAAGAGAGGAAGAAAGCTTGGGTGTCTGGCGACCCTGTCAGGCTGGGGCTCTGGCCTTACCTGGTGGGATGTCATCAGATAAAGGTAACCGGGGTCTGCTGGGTCGAACTGCATGACATGGTGCACGGGCTCCCCATAGGCCACTGTCACCACCCGCCGGCTCACCACCTGCATGCTCTCATTCAGGTTGATCTGGGGTGGGGGGGGCAGCAGGGTGTCAGGGGGACTCTGGTGCACCACGACAGGGCCCATGGCGAGGGACATGCGCCTGCGGGTGGGGACTCGACCCAGGCTTGGGGTCTCAGCCTCATCCTCTTTCCGGCCTTCCCAGGTGGGAAATCACGGACATGCAAGGGAGAGCTGTGGGTCAGACCTCGACACGCGTGCCTCTGCTGGGCCCCCACCAGGAACTCCCTCCCTGAATGATGTTCCCCAACACATCCCACCGTGTGAATACATAGACACTTTACAGTTTACAAAAGATTCTCTGGGAGGCTGTCTGGCATCACGCCTAAGAGCAGGGACGTGGGTTTGAATTCTGGCTTTGACATTCACAAGCTGTGCACATGTACAAGTCGTCACTCCCCTCGCTCACAGCCACAGCTTCTTGACCTAACGGGACTCGTGATGGCATCTGCCCCTCAGGACTGTGGTGAGCACACACAGAGAAGATGCCTGCAAAGTGCTGATGGGGCCACACTTCTCATCCTTCCCCTCTTACACCCATTTCACAGATGAGGAGACCAAGGCCCAGAGAGGCTACAGACTTGGTGAGAGTCATATAATGAAGACACTTCAGGGGTACAACCCAAGCCCAGGCCTGTCTGACCCCACAGTCTAAGGATGAGGTGAAGGGGTGGGGTCCAGGGTCCTGGCAGGAGGAAGACCAGGACTAGTGGAGGCCTGAAAGGTCCTCTGCTTCTGAGAGCCCCCTGCGTGTCCTCCTGAGAGCGGACAATGCCCACCAGAGCTGCATCCAGCCTTGTTCTTTTTCTGCTGGCCCCTCACATTCCCAGCATGCTGCTTTGTTGTAGGCCCTGCTGGGCCAAGCTGGGACCAGCAGTCTAGAAGCCTCCCTGGGCCAGCTGCCAGGGGACTCCTACTGCCTGGCCCTCCTCTGCGGGTGCCTAACTTCTGGTAGCTCCTTCCTGCTTATAGAATAAACTAGTTCTGGCATTCAAGGCCCTAACAAGCAACCCCAGCCTATTCCACCAGGTTCATTTCCACCCACTCAACCCAACTCTAGCGTTCTGGCCTCTAGGCCTTCGCGCACACTGTGCTCCCTGCTGGGGTGTTTCTCTTCCTGCCCCTTCAGCAAAGATCCGTCTTCCTGGTGCCTCCTTCAGAAGAGCTTCTCAAATGCCCTCCACACACCAAATTGAAATTACTCTCTTCCCAGGCTCCCCCAGCCTGGGTTTCAGCCCCCGAGCTATAGCCCATCCTGGGGGACCTCTTGGTAGATTCTGCCCAGGGCCCCAGCTCAGTCTCTGACCTTCTCCTCAGGCACCCAGCAGACAAGCGCTGGTAAAAGACCGTGCACAGGATAAGGTGGTAGGTAAAGAGGTCTGGGTCAAGGGATCACATGCTGGGCTCCTGGTCAGCTGGCCCTGAATTCAACCAGCTCTCACTGTGTGACTTTGGGATAGTGTTCTCATCTGTGAAATGGGAATCCTGGCACTACCTCCCTCACAGTGGACCGCAGACTCTGACCACAGTCTGGGATGGTCCAGCTAATTTCCCCCATGACAGAGGAGGAGACGGAGGCTCAGGGTGATAAGGAACCACCCCCAGGCCACACTCCTGGGGCCAGCAGAGCCAGGATCTCGATCCAAGTATCTGACCCCCTAAACATGAGTCCCATGGTCTAAGGACCACCAAGGCGGCTTCAAAGGCTGAGGTGGATGCCCCCCACCACCTCCCTGCTCCCATACCAGGCACCTTCCTCACCCCTGCTAGGGGACCAGCTGGGGTCCCGGGGCCAGGCAGCCAGGGCTCCTATCCCCAGCCCACCCCCCGGCCCATGGCGTCTGCCTGGGCAGCTGAGGGAATTAAGTTATCGGATCTGAGTGAATTAGGCCAGAGCCTGGTACACCCTGGAACTGGGCCAGGCGGCTGACTTTCCTGACAGGCAGGGGTTGGGAGGGGGCCAGGAGGAAGCTGGCCCAGCCCCTCACCTGGGGGCCCAGGAAAGTCCTTCCCTGTCCACAATGGTAAGAGTCCTCTCACCTTTCCCAGCTCCAGGAATCACTACCTCCAGAAACCAGTCATCTTGGTGGGGGTGGCTGAGGGGAGGGGGAAACTTCAGAGGGAGGCCAGCGGGGTGGGGGAGGAAATGGCAGCAAGAGCCCCCGCTTGCCGGGCTGCAGCCTTTCCCTGTCAGAGCCCAACAACAGTCTCCAGAGGCAGGGCTTACAGCCCTCCACAGATGGGGAAACTGAGGCCCAGAGGGAGAAAGTGCACAGTCCAAGGTCAAGCAGCCAGCAAGTGGCAGAATCCAGAGACTCTGGTCTCTGCTTCAAAGCCCGAGTCCTAGAGACCCAGGAGAAGGGCCTCTCTCAGGCCTGGTTTCCCTCCTCTGCAGGACAGGGTGCTTCTTGTTATAAGCAAGAGTAGAAGAAATGGATGTGGAAAATGCTTTGTAAACTGTAAGGTGCTAGGCAAACCGGAGAGAATGAAGTCTTATCTCGGGCCTGTACAGGCCATGTGTACACCCTCCCCAGACTCAGCCTCCCCTCACCTCCTCCACCCCTTCAGCCTCCCTAGTCCTGGCCCCCAGCCCTACCTTGAGCAGCCGCCCACTGACAGTACCCAGGAAGACCACGGTGTAGTTGCTGACCGTGGCCACGGCCACGGAGGAGAGGCCCGGGGCTCGAAACACAGGCGTGGCCTTCAGGGGCTGCAGGATGGACAATGGGTGCTGCAGGTGGGCAGCCCCACAGTCCAGTTGCTCTGGCTGCAGCTGGAAGAGAAGCAGGATGTCAGACCTTGGCTCTAGAACCTTCTCTGGCTCCCTGCCCACACTGGAGGTCAGGCCTCGGCATCAGAGCTTTAAAGTCCTGCGCTGCTTTATATGCCCAGGTTGGGGCTGAGGCCCAAACACAAGCAGGACCCCATCCCTGACCACAGGCTGACCCCTGACCTCAGTGTTCGTCACAGAGCTGCCCCAAAGGCATGGTGTTTCAGGTAGGTACAGAGCGTACAGGAAAAGTTATATGATGGAGGCAAGAAGAGCTGGCAGTGGGACAAGGACACGAGGCCAGGGAGGTAAGGACAGGGTGAGACCCACACACCCTCATGGACTTGGAGTTGTCCCTCCTGGCTGGTCATAGCCAGGCAGAGCAGAGGAGCCCACACCAGACCTCCCGAGGCCTCCCGAGCTTACCTGCTGCTATCCAAGAGTGTCCCTCCTGTCTTGGCTGCGGGGTTCCCCAGGACCCCGGAGTTTCTCGGGTCCCCTGCTCTGACCCCAGCACCACCATCCAAATTCCCAGTGGCTCACCAGACCCCAGACTAAGGCCTCCCCACGCCGAGGCCTTCCCTTTCTCCCACAAGCATATACTCCCTACATCTGCCCACATTACAGATGGGTAGACCAAGGCAAGGTGTGTCCGAGTGCCCAGCCCTGCCATCCGCATCAGCTCAGTGCCACCCCAAGTGGCAGATCAGTCCCACCACATGTTGGGATGAGACAAATGGAGCTAGTGACCCCAGCTCCCAACCATTCCCTGGACTCATCCCTGCCCTTCCCTGGGTCTTGTGGCAAGGTTCCTTCTGCAATTTGCACAAAAATGCAAAATAGACCTCCAGGAAGCACCTTTGAGAAGATAATTGTGCAAATCCACAAGGATGCAGACAGGAGGATGGTTTAGAAGAGTGAACAGGGATACACAGCCTCAGGGTCCTGCAGGACTGAGCATGAAGATAATGGCACCTCGTCCAGGAGCGCTGCCCCCACCCCTGAGTGACATCATGAAGGGCACAAAGATACCCAGCTGAGAAAAGTCACAGGACGTCAGAGGGCCATTTTGCTAACCCTGGTGCATCCACAATAAGGTAATAGTCATGAGAGCAAACACAACAGGCTGTGTTTGGAGTGCCTGGGTGGTTCAGTCGGTTACATGTCTGCCTTTGGCTCAGGTCATGATCTCAGGATCCTGGGGTTGGAGCTCCCTGCTCAGTGGGGAGTCTGCTTCTGCCTCTCTGTGTGTTCTCTCCCCTCTCCCTCTCTCAACTAAATAAATAAAATTTTTAAAAAGGAATAAGAATAACAGGCTGCACTGACAGAGAACTGACATTGTACCAGGCCTGGGCATCAACTCCCTACATCCTGGCAGTTCTATGAGGTCCCATGTCACAGATGGGGAAACTGAGGCTCAGAGGAGAAGGAGCCTGCTCTAGTTCCCCAGCTGCAGTGTCAGGCCTCCATGAATGAAACTGGCAATGGGGGCACCTGGGTGGCTCGGTTGGTTAAGCATCTGCCTTCAGCTCCGATTATGATCCCAGAGTCCCAGGACTGAGTCCCACATCAGGCTCCCTGCTCGGCAGGGAGTTTGCTTCTCCCTCTGGCCCTCACCCCACTTGTGCTCACTCTCTGTCTCTCTCTCTCTCAAATAAATAAATAAAATCTTAAAAAAGGAAAGGAAAGGAAGAAAAGAAGAAAAAGAAAGAAAAGGAAGGGAGGAAGGGAGGGAGGAATGAAGGAAGAAGGAAAGAAAGAAACTGGAAGCAGACTTGAGCCCCACCTAGGCACCCTGGACGCTGGGCCGTGGGCAGCAGAGGCTCTGAGCGGGGACTCAGAAGGTCACCAGCATGTAGCATCAGAACCGGATTAAGGGTGCAGCCTTAGAGTCTTTTGGGTTTGTTTTGTTTTTTTTTTTTTTAATTTCTCACTTGTGCTTTTTGCAAGCCTAAGCTACTGATGATGCGCCCGTATGGGTTTGCTCAAACTCAGCTAGTTTTCAAAAACAAAAAATACCAGGTTCACCTATCCTCAGGCGAATAAACACTGTTCCAGGCCCCACAGGCTTCTAGGTAAGACCTGTATCCCACAGCATTCTTGGGGGGCTGGGCGCCAAGCCCAGAGGTGCGGTGGGGCTGGGGCTGCCCCTGGGCCAGAACCCCTGAGTGGATTGAGTGGATGGTCTTCCACAGGAGGGCCGGGGGTGACGAGACAAGTGAGTTCCCATTAGATACATCTCTCACCCCCCCCCCCCAAGCAGTGGGAGGAGATCCCTGGCTAGGAAACACTCCCGAGGTGTTAGCTGACTCCACTGCCATTTCAGATGGGACTGTCACTCAAACATTATGAAGTGGAATTTGGGACAAATCATGCCTACCTCTAAAGCCTTCCAGCCAGACTGCCTAGAGCCCCTTAAGGCAGCCTCTCACTTGGGAGGCTCTCCCAGCCCTTCTCTTCTGGGTCCACTCTAACCTCAACGTGTTCCCCTGAACACAGCTGCCAAGTGAGCCCTTTAAAAAGCACAAAGAAGCCTCCCTAGGCTTGATACCCTCTGATAGTTTACATAATACTCAGAATAAACACTGAATCCTAAATCCTCCCATCAGGGGCCCTGAGCCCTTCTAAACCCATACCATACCCTCCTCACCGCCACTCCTCCACTAGAGCCACAGGAGCATCTTTTCTGTTCCTCCAACACTGGGCCATGCCTCAGGGTCTTTGCTTGGGCTGTTCCTTCTGCCTGGACTGTCGCTCCCCAGACTGTCATATAATTGGCTCCCTCTTGTCCTGCAGCTTTAGACCTACCCTGCCTGACTTCATCCTGCGTGTGCCCAAGTTGGGGGACAGCTGTGTAAAGGGAGAGCTGGACCATTTCCCCCAGAAGCCTCTCCCAGTCCTGGGCCCACCCCTCAGCTATCCTACAGCAGCAGGGAAGAGGTGAGGGGCGTTCTGTCAGCAAGTAGGCAGAAGAGTGGACACTTGAGCCTCAGGTCTCCCATGGGGGATGCTTCTCCTAGGGGTTACATAACTTTTCTTCACTGAATATGGATTACTTGCGTCATAAAATAATAAGCTGTTTTAAAATTAAAATTGTAAACCCTTGCCTGGAGGACATGATTTTCCGCCCTGAGCTCTGGGAGCGGGGGGTTGGGAAGAAAAGACCTGGGAGGCCCCGGATGACACCCTTAGGTCTTTCGGCCTTGGGCCCCACAATGGGGGACCCCAGCCAGTCCGGAAAAGCCAGATGAGGCACCCCGAGGAGGGTGATTTGTTGGCCCGGCGGCAGAGAGGATGAGGCAGGAACACGCAGCAAATCCAGCTCTCGCCTGCCCGCCCTGACGTTCACAAGCCATTAATTCTGTACCGAAGGAATTTTCTAAAAAGCCTTTTCTCCAACTTTTTTTTTTTTCCTTATCCTAAAAATAAAATCTAAAAAAAAAAAAAAAAAGTGTTAAAGGAGAAGTAACCCCCGTCAGCTGCTCTGGATGGTCTGTGCTCTGAGGGGAAGCTGACTCCGGACTGCTGGGGGATCACAAGGCTGAGAACCCACTGGAAAGTGGAAGCTGGGACCCATGCCCGCGGAGCAGGCAAGAGGCGGGAGGTGCTTCCCCTGCTGGGGGAGGGAGCTGCAGGCCTGGGAAAGGGGGACAGTGCCCTTGGGGACAGGGCAGCCCTCCCAAGCGTGGCCTCTGCCCAGCTTGGTCTCTAGGGGCAGTTAGCTCCACAGCCCCAAGGTACCACCCTGACCGTCTGACGCTGCCTCAAATTCCTCCCTTAGCACCAGCCTTCCTTCAGAGTCTCACTTTCAAGACACAAATTCCCCTGGGAGCAGGGGAGGGCTGGCCTCTCCCAGCAGCCCCCTCCAACCGAGTAGAGGCACCTTTTGAAGCACAAAACTGGTTCACTCCTCCCTAGCATCAAACCCTTCTCCAGCTCCCAGCTGTCCTCTGGATCAGACCTGGCATTCAAGGCCTTTGTGATCCGGTTCCAGCTGCTCAGGCTTCAAGTCTCGCTTTTTTCTTCTGTCCCACCCTCTACTCTGACCACATCAGCCTCTGCAATTCCTCCCATGTGGCCACACCTTCCCACCAGGGCCCCTGATCCTTCATAACGTTGCTCCCTTAGCAGACAATGCCATTCCCGCCCCTCTGCGCCCTCACACTTCCCCTGTCCCATCAGTCCCCCTTGTCTTGACCCATGCTAGTCCCTTTGCTAGACATGTCCAGGCAGCAAGTTCTTCACCAGCTTTCAAAGGTGTGATGCAGAAAAAAATCTCCCCTCCTCTGGACAGCACTGTGCTGGTTACCACTTTCATTTATCATGGTAGCATAAACACGAGCTTCTCCAGGGTGGAGACTGTGCTCCAGGGTGAATGTTTACTAAGGAAAGGAGACTAATTTTGACTAAAGTGTGATTGACTATATTCAGCTGCTGCTTTTCCAAACAGAGATCGAGAACACCACTGCCATGCTGACTGCTGGAGAACTAGAACAACATACGCACCAACTGTATACCTACTGTGTGTGGCAACAAAGGGGAGTCAGGTGGTCAGGCCCAGGAAGCACCCAGCTACTACTTTTGGTTCCTCTAAGAACCTCCATGTACCCTTCTCTGAAATGGACCGAGCAATAGCTAGCCTCTGTCTCCACTTTCTTCTGAGAGCAAGACATACCCTCTTACTCCAGCTAGCTGCCTCCTGGGGCCAAAGCTCAGCTCTGCCCACTTTCCCATTAAAACTCTTGACATATTGATTTCACTACCAACTGTAATTGTGTTGCCTTTCTCGCCCCAGGAGGCTGGCTGCAGCAGGAGCTTCAGGAGCCCAGTTTCTCAGGCCTCTGCTTCCTGCCTGCAGACCCCACCAAACCTCAGCCCCACAGTAGGTGGCATTCTGAGAGGAGGGAGAGGCGTCCATGGTGGGCTGGGTAGCAGGCTTCAAGGCCCTGCAGTTCCGTCAAGGGATAGAAGCACCGGCTTCTGGGGCTTTGTGCTCAGGAACTGAGGGCACTTTCCCACTTGAGGTGTTTGGCTGTTATCAAACCAAGGTCCCAGGAAAGCCAAGTTTCACCGTGAGGAGCTAGAAGCACACCGTCACTGTGGGTTGTTAAACAAAACAGGTGGGCTGGGACTGGACCAAGCCCCCTCTTCTTCACCCTTTACAGAGGCCAAAGGGAGCTTTTAAAACTGTAAAGCACTAAATGCAACATGGGAACCCGGAAAAGAAAAAGAACACTTCCGGAGTAAAGTCTGAAGTTCAGTTGAGAGTAAAGTACTCATGATGGTTTCTTCGTTTTGACAAATGTATCATGGGAACGTAAAACCTTAGCAATGCTGAAAATAGAGGGAAGGATACATAGCAACGATCTGTCCTACCTTTGTAACTTTCCTATAAATCTAAAAATATTCCAAAATAAAAAATTTAAAAAAAAAAAGCAACCATAAACCAGTCTGTGTCCCCTCTGCAGCTCAACAGCCATCAATGGATCCCTAGTGCCCTCAACATAAACCCAGACTTTGCTCCTGGGCCCTCAAGGCCCTGCTCTACCTGGCCTGGCCCCCTGAGGCTCCCCTCAACACCCTCCCCTGCCAACTCTTCCCTCAGCTTGGACAGCCAAGGACAAGGAATTCTCCCTAAGGAGAATGCCCCAGACTAGCGGAGAGGGGGCAAGGAAGGATCAGGTAGGGTGGTCTCAGGGGTCCGACAGGCAGTCTGCAGGAGGACCAGACAAAAAACCCTGCAGGATTATTGCCTCCCACAAAGCCCAGATAAACAGCCTTTCCCCCACCCTTCTTCAGAAGCCCCGAAGTTAAAAGGAAGCATTCTCAAGGTCACCCACTCAGGTGACCACGTGGGTACTCTGTCAGGTCAGTCAGCCTGTGACTCCAAACCCAAACTCCTCCTTCCCACTTCAGCCAGGGCAGTTTCTCAGAAACCGCAGCTAATGGGTTATGGCTCCACCGAAAGGACGCCTCCACTGACGATAAACTGAGTCAGGGAAAAGAGCCATGGGCCTACTGTGCGCCAGCCTAGGGAGGAAACAGGACCAGGACAGACCTCTAAGGGGCAAGCACCACCCCCCCAACCCCCCAAGACCCCCCCAGCCAGAGGAAGCCAACCCCTGCCTGGGAAGGAAATACCAGCACCTCCCAGTGGGTGATCAAGATGCTTACTTCCTGGAGGGGGAGGCGGGGAGAGAATGTGCAACCCGGCCACAGAACAGCATCTGAGAGGCCTGGCTCTGAGCCAGAGGGGAAACCAAGGTACAGAGAGGGGCAGAGACTTCCTCGGGACACACAGCACCTGAAAATCCCCTCCTTGACCCCAGGCTGCCTGAATGGGGGGTGGCAGGCAGTGGCCGGAGTTGGGGGGGTGGACCAAGAAGTAGCAATGGACATGGCAGCTTGTGTAGGCCCTTCCAGAGTTTCAGACACCTACCTCTATTTCCCTGACCCCCTCTCTGGAGGGGTGTGTCCCTCAGCCACAGAGCACTACATTTAACCAGGCCCACTGAGCGTCATCTGGAAGGGTTGCGTGAACCAGCCAGCCAAGCCATTCTGAGCATGATCTGTCTGTCTAGCCACAACTGGCACCCTGGGCCCTGCCACCAAGCTGGCGGCAGTGAGGAGGGACAGCCCTGAGGTCAGAGGCCCGACAGGATTGCAGACCTGCTGTGTGTAGGCCCCAAGTGGAGCTGCCTCACAGCCACACCCCTGTTGTATCCCCATGTTACAGACAGAGAAACTGAGGCTCCTGACATAGCAAGTCTTGTGGCTCATCACTCAGCATGGGATGCTGCTTCTACCTGAGCCTCAGTCTCTGCATCTGTAAAATGGGGACAATAACAACACCCTCCCTAGAGGGCTGCCACCAAGGGCTCAGCTCACTGCAGCCCTCAATATTGGCCCCTGCGGATGTTCAGTCAATGCTCCCCATTAGCTGGGCAGGTCACACGGAGCCCCCCAGGACCAGCCACTCCACCACATCCACCCTCATCCACGATGCACATTGGAAGCCCAGCTGAGGCCGAGGCCCACTCTGCTCAGGCCGGCCTGGGAACTCCTACCACAGCCGCTGACTCAAGCAGCCATTGTTTTGTTAGCTGGACACAGCCCCCCCAGACACTCAGCTCCCCCTTCTTGAAGCTGTTTCTCATTCTGGCCCAGCCTGGCCCCATTTCCAGCCCTTCCCCCTGGGGTCCCAGAGGAGCCCAGTGTGGGATGGGCAGCCAGCGACTCTTCCCTGGCCGGGGGGGGGGGGGGGGGGGGGGGGGGGGGGGGGGGGGAGTCACTCCCGCCCGCCAGCTCTAATGGGGGGCAGGGCGGCAGAGCGCTGCGGCTCCAGCCCCTCCTTTCCCTGGAACAGTTTCTATCCCAGCCTCTTCCCCTAGAGGGGATGTGGGCCAGGAGAAGCTGAGAGCTGCAGCTGCCTCTCTCTCGGGCACATTTGGCCTTCCTCCTCCTGGGGCCAAGGAGCCCTCGGGACTGGAACTCACACCCTCCTCCCATCCCCTGGGTGCTGGCCTCCATCCCAGAGTCATCATATAACTGATTGTGGGCACAGCGGAGGGGACGGGGCAGGCTCGGAGGCCCCAGCAAACAGCTCTGGTCTGGGTCTTGTGTTGGGGACATGGAGGTGACACGGGTGTCCCTCTCTCTGGCTGCCCACATTCCAGTTCAGAGATCACCCCCAAGTCGGGAAAGGACAGCTTTAAAGTAATAACAATACAGTAGTATCACCAACACTATAATAAGTTGGCTTTGTGCCCCGGCCTGTAGAGCCTCATTTAACCCTGAGAAGATGGTGCTACTTTACAGCAAGAGAAACTGAGGCACAGAGCAGTGACTTGTCCAGGGTCACACAGCCAGAATGGCCAGATGTGAGCCTGAAACCTCGGCAGGCTGGCTCCAGAGTCCTTGCCCTTAACTCCAGCCTCTCTGCCCAGTGCCAGTGCCAACAGCTGCCGGGGGCCTGGCTGCATGGAGCTGGAAAGGCCTGGGGTGGCAAGGTAGGGAAACTGAGGCTTGTCAAGGGGACGGTCACTTCTGGAGGACTCCTTCACTGCAAACACAGATGCTGGACAGGCTTGAGAAGGGCACGGGGGCAAAGGTGACTGCAGAGCCTCATTTAGCTCCTTTCCTGGGCCAGGCCTCCACTTCAAGGCCTCTGCCCACTGCCCCCCCATTATTTACCGATCAGAGCAGAAAGCACTACATGATTAACGCCCCACTGGGGCCTCGCTGGGCCTCATAATGGAGCTTCGAGCTTCCTCCCTCCTCTAGCGTGTGATTTATCGTGTTTCAGGGGAAAGGACGGCGGACGGGGAGGGGCCAGCCCCGCTGGCCCAGCAGATCTCTGATCTGGGTGGCATCAAGTGTCAGTGGGGGAGTGGGGGGTGCAGGGGCCCCTCCAGGCAGCCTGTTGGGTTCGGCACTGGCCCAAACACGGGCTTTGAAAAGAAGAGACTGGCCACACTCCGGGGGTAGCCAGCATCCAAATGCACGTGGCTCGCACCAGGAGACTTTCCAGGCCTGTCCCCACGCGGCACCGGCTGGTTTCCATGGCAATCCCCACACCATTGTCAGTGCTGGAGAGGCCCACGGGAGTCACCTGGTCCAGCCACAGTGGGGGCCCTGGGACAGAGCCTCCTGCTCCTGCCAGCACCTAGCAGGACTGATAAGGGACCAGCAGTTCTGGAGTCCCTTCTAGAATTAGATCAACCATGCCTCACTCTTCCCCCAAACCCTTGCTGGCTCCCCACAGCCCACAGGAGAGCATCTAAATCCTTGGCCCGCACCCCAGACCCCACACACTCTCAGCTTCATCTCTGCCTGCTACCCAAGCCACGTTCTACCACATCTCTGGGCCTTGGGCAGATGGGCCTGGAATGCCTTCCCCAGCCCCATCTGCCCAAGTCCTTCTCCAACATCCCCCTCTTCCAGGAAGCCTTCCTGGACTCCCTCAAAAGAGGCTGGGTGGAATGCCCTGGTTGCAGCATATCTTCCAACATGATCTCCTCCTGGACTGTCTAGGAGCTCCTGGAAGGTAGGGACAGATTCATCCCTTTCTGGGGGCTGCCATGTAATTGTGGGGCTGTGCCCCTTCCTCTACTGCCACATTCTAGCCTCCACCAGGCGCAAGGGCAGGCAGGAGATGCTGGGCTCTGGTGGGTGAAGGCGGAGGCAGCTGCAATCCTAGGGATGAGGCCCCATGCCCAGGACCACGCTGGGCACTAGGGCTCACTGGAAAGCTCTTGCTCCTTGTCACAGCAGCCCCAGCAAGGCCAGAGCGGCCCTGAGAGTCTGTTTCCTCACCTGTAAGATGGATCCATCCACCTCTCCCCACTGTGACCTTGAGGGCCCCTTTGGATCACACCCCTTCCGTCAGTGTTTTGGGAGGAACCAAGGAGTAAAGGGGATGAGCACAGGCTCTGCAGCTAGACACCTGCTCCACATTTTCCCCACTGCGTGACCTGAGGCAAGTCATTTAACCTCTCTGGGCCTCAGTTTCCCCTTTCTGTAGATTAGGATTAACACTCATCTCATTCCATTTCCAGGGGGATTAAAAGATAGACTATCCTGGGGCGCCTGGGTGGCTCAGTGGGTTAAGCCGCTGCCTTCGGCTCGGGTCATGATCTCAGGGTCCTGGGATCGAGCCCCGCATCGGACTCTCTGCTCAGCAGGGAGCCTGCTTCCTCCTTTCTCTCTGCCTGCCTCTCTGCCTACTTGTGATCTCTCTCTGTCAAATAAATAAATAAAATCTTTAAAAAAAAAAAAAAAAAAGATAGACTATCCTGAAAGCGCTCTGCGATATGCCTGACACAAAATCCTGAGAAACAACAGCAGTAATAGCAATCCCACTGGGGCTGGCAGAAGCCATTCCCTGCCAGCGAGCACTCCCTTGCCACCCCACAGCCCAACTCTGATCCTAAAACTGAAGTCCAGAAAGGGGACAGGACCCCACATCGCCCAGGGCTCAAGCCCTCGGGCTCCTATTCCATACACAGCATGTCTGTTCCCCCTCCCGCAACCAGGGCACAGAAGCTGGCCTGTCTCCTGCATGTCCATGAAAACCAGCAGCCATGGGCCAGCAAATCTGAGTCTTGTGGAGTATTTTTGCAGGGGCTGATGCTGACTCCCACAGCCTCTGCTGAACACCAGGCTGCTCCCGTTCTTCCCAATGCTGAACCCACTTTACAGATGGGGAAAAGGAGGACCAGAGAAAGTAAGTGACTTGCTGAGGCCCCAGCTAGGAAGGCACAGCAGCAGGATTTGAATCCAGGGTGTCGGTGCTGGGGTCCAGCACGCATGTACCCTCTGGGCCTGCCTGGGTAGGGCAGGTCCTAACTATGGGTATGGTCAGGACCAGACAGATCCTCCATCCCCTCTCCTAGCAAAACCTGGATGGCACCGTACTGCCCTGGAGGGGAGGCAGCCTCCCAGCCCCAGTACTCAGCCAGCATTGGTCCAGGGATGGGGTCACTGTTGAAAGAGATTTGTCAAGTCATTGTTCAAACTGTCAGCATCCTTCACTTGCATACTTAAAGGGCCAGGAGGCTCACTCCTTCCAGAATCCAGAGGATCACATTTTTAGACATGAACACAACTCGTACTTCCCGGCCTTCCCCACTTCCTCAGAAGGCCTGACCAGCCCCAGCCTCGACAGATCCCCCAGGCGGCCTCCCCCTACTCTGGAACTGAGTCACTGCCCCATCAGCTCCCGGCTGCCATTCAGGGCCTGAGTGGAGGTGCTGTCCCAGAAAAGGGTTTGTACAAAGGGCCTTGCCCAAGTCTCCCTGGGGCAGGGTAAGTGCAGAACTCCCAGCCGAGAGCTCACAGCTAATACTAGCCATCGCCTATCATGGACTCTGGTGCCAACCAGCCAGTCTGCAAATCCCCCTTCTTGCTAACCAGCCGTGTGACCCTGGGCCTCAGTTTCCCCATCTGTAAGCTGGGGATAACAGTACTTCCTGCCTCGTGCTGGGGGCTGTGAGATCAAACACACTGGTGCTCATGAAGGGCCAACACAGTGAACCCACTCAGAACTGGGAGCTCAACAATGTTTACTATCCAGCCCCAGAGAGTTGACGGGGGACCTACCCTCCACACACCCCTCGGGCCCACCAGAAGCTCGGTGCCTGCCCCATCAACAGCAGGGAAAACGTGCCCACTCTCTCCCTGTCAGCTGTTGCCTTCCTGCCTCTGAACTCACTCAGTTGGGGTAGCCCTGGACCCGCCCCCGCCTCACCCCTCTGTCTCGCCCAAGTCACCTTTAGGACCTGGTGTGCCTCCATCTTCTCCAAGGACCTGACCCCCTCTCTGCACACTCCCTGCTCTGCTGGCTCTCTGACACATGCTGAGCACATTTTTTCTCAGATGTAGTTTTTCCCTCCTGTTACTAATACCTCTACCTGTCATTTCCTGGGTACTGCATATGAGATTTTAATCTGCCCACATCCTCGGAGAGAGACGCTGTACCATCTTACAGTGAGGAAGCATGAGGCCCAGAGAAGGTAAAAGATCACCCTGGGTCACACAGCATATGGGGAGAAGAATGGGACTCAACGGCTTGTACCTGGGAGTCGGGACATTCCCAGTGTGGGTTGGGATATTAACTGTCTCCTGGCCCAAGGCCTGTCTGTCTCTCTAGGCCAGAAGGGTATCCTGGCAAACACAGGTGGAACCCCCTGAGTCCCAAGTGTCTGCTTATACCCTTGGCTGCAGGAAGCTCACTCCCAACCCCCAGCCCAACTCCAAATGTAAAGCCCATCTTGGAAGTTCTGTCTCCCTCCACCTCCACCCAGCATTTCAGCCCCTAAATTGGTTCAGAAAACGCCTTCTTGACGATGAGCACCCACCCACAGCATGCCAGTTTAAAACAGCCTGAGGGTTTTTTTTCCACCTTTACTATAAAAAGACACCTTGAAAATGCAGCATTGGCATTTCCTTGTTGGTTTTCTTTTTTACTTAAAAAAAAAATACATATATCATGGTGACTCAAAAGTTAAGAGGAAAGATTCTGGGCAGAGGATTAGACTCAGCCTGCCCTGGGTAGCCTGGCTGGGTAACCCTGTGCCTCAGTTTCCCCCATCGACAGCACACAGCAACTTCCTAACTGGCTTTCACCTCAGACATAAATTAAGGAACGGGATCCAAGCTACATGCAATAGAGGATAATTTTCGCACTTGCTTTCGCTCTCAAAATTGTGCAACGGCCCCAAGTATGCCAAAAATAATCAGGGACAAAGTTGGGGCCCTCCAAAGCCTGGCAGGGTGGACAAGTTTCCCTGCTTCTGACCTTGCACCTTGGCAGCTCCTCCTTTCTCCAGCAGATTCCTGGCTGGAAGGTGGCAGCGGAGGTTAAGGCTTCATTGTCATAAAGGTGGGTGGCCGAGGACAGAGTCCTCCAGGAGAGAAGCTGGGATGTCTGAGATCACTCTGAGCTAGGGGCTGGACCTATGGGGTCAAAAGAGTCCCCAAGCAAGAGTGGAAGCCTGGGCTTCCAGAAGCCCACCCCAGCCACCTCACTTGAGGGTCAGATATCCTTAGAGGACAGGTCCTGTCCCCCACGTCCAGCCCCCCTGAGACCACCTACTGCTAGAGAAGTTAGACCAGAGGGCTCTGTGAGAGAAAGATATTCCAGATGCCTGGAACTCCAACACCCCCAGACCAAATCGATTCTCCCCCACGGAAGCACCCTACCATGTGCTCTACTCCAACAACACCAACTTCCATCCTGATGCTGGACCAGACTGGGCCGCTTCTTGTTCCTCCCTGTCCAACCCCACCTCTGGGGCTATACCCTGGCACCTGAAACTGGTTGGAACACGCTGCTTCCCTCTATGCCTGCAGACCAGGCCCTACACAGCCCCCAGGATCAAGGCTGGACCTGCTGCCTCCACCGCCATGCCCAGCACCCACCACGGGGCCTGGCACACAGTAGGTGCTCAAGAAATATTCACGAATGAGTGAGTGAAATGCTTGACTGGAAGACAGCACCACCCTCCAAACACTCTTTCTGCCTCTCATCTTCCCTCTCACTAGCCACTTAGGGACTTTGTAGAATAATTACACTAAAAATAATCAGAGTTCAGTTGACCTTTGAACAACGTGGGTTTGAAGTGTGTGGGTCCACTTATGTATGGATTTCTTACAGGACAGCACTGTAAATGTATTTTCCCTTTGTTCTGATTTTCTTCATACCATTTCCTTGTCTCTAGCTCACTTTCTTGTAAGGATACGCACAACACACACAACACACACAACACACGTCAATCACTGTTCGCGTGACTAGTAAGGCTCCCAGTCAACAGGAGGCTATTCTGAGTAGTTAGTGATGTTTTGAGGGAGTCAGAAGTTATAGGCACATTTTTGACAGGGGGTTGGCACCCTGGGCCCCTGAGTTGTTGAAGAGTCAACTGTAATTACAAATATGTGTGCCTGGCACTCTACTAAGAACTTTACAGGTGTTAGCTCTTTTTTTTTTTTTTTTAAAGATTTTATTTATTTATTTGACAGAGAGAGAGAGATCACAAGTAGGCAGAGAGGCAGGCAGAGACAGAGAGGGCAGCAGGCTCCCCGCTGAGCAGAGAGCCCGATGCGGGGCTCAATCCCAGGACCCGGAGATCATGACCTGAGCCGAAGGCAGAGGCTTAACCCACTGAGCCACTAAGGTGCCCAGGTGTTGGCTCCTTTAATCCCCACAACTCTCCTGCATGGTTAAGTACCTTCTTATTGCTCCCATTCGACAGAAGAGGAAAGCGAGTTGCTCATTCAGCTCACACAACTCCTCTGGCTAAAACCCTTCATGGCTCCCACATCTCCGGGATAGAGTCCCAATTCTGTGATGCAGACTCCCTATACCTGCAGGCCCTGCCCCCCTCCCCCAGCCACTTTCTCACATACCCCCCCCCATCATCCCCCCACCGCAGGGACCACCTTCCATTGTTCTGGCGCTCTTGGTGTTTCCTTTCTCCAGGCCCTCGCACAGGCTGTTCCCTCTGCTGGGACCCTTTTGTCTTCTCGTGCCAGCTTCATGTGGCTAAACCCTGCTCATTCATCCACCTCCACATTGATAGCCCCTCCCCCAGAAGCTGTCATGTCCCCTTCTGGGGCTCCCTCTGTCCAGGATCTCTTATTACCCAACCCTAGGTGCCTGGCCACATGTCTGTCCTCTGCTCACCTGCACGAGCCACGAGAGCAGAAACTGAGTCACCACTGGTCTCCAGCACACAGCACCAGGCTAGGGCACACAGTAGGGGCTTAGGAAATGTCTACTGAGGCCTCCATCTGTGGCTAGAGGTGGGAAAGTATGGGGTGTTTGCTGCTTTAGGAGCCAAAAGAGGTCAGGGCTGGCTGGGGTAGAGCCCAAAGCCTTGTTAATAAGCCCCCCGGGGTAACAGCAGGAAGAGCAGGCAGCTACCAGGTGCTACTAGGGCCAGGCATCACGTGCTTCTCATTAACGCATTAATTTAGTCCTTGAAGCAATCCTTAGGGATTTGTTTTTAGTGTCCCCACTTAGTGGAGGAGGAAACTTGAGGCTCAAAGAGGTTAAGTCACTTGCAAAGGTCACACTGCTGGAAAGTGACGGAGGAGGATTTGAACCAGGGTACAAGTCCAAGTTCTTGGCCTGTCACTGGGGAGCTAGCAACAGCCTGCAGCAGGAATAACCATCCCCCGCCCCACTCCCACCCACAGCTACTCTAGAGACCCAGACCTTGTGGCCCTGGATGCATATGGGAGACATGGCCTAGCAGCCCTGTCCTGTGCCCACCAACTAGGCATGGGGAAGGGGAGAAGGGTGTGGGGGAGGACATAGGGAGAGTGGCTGAGGAGGGCCAGAAAGCCACCCCACCTTGGGGTGGGGAGAAGGCCTATGGCCACTGTCCCTGGGGCTGTGTCCCCGGAGAGGCCCTGTCCCTCTAAGGAGAAAGAAGCCCCAGCCCCCTTCAGCAGAGTGAGTCACTGCACCAGGCCAGGCTGGGGACCGTGGGAACCAGGCCGGTTCCTGCCAGAGGGGGATGGGGGATACTGCAGTGGCGGCCTGAGGAATCCCATGGATCAACCCACACCAAGGGCCTGGCTGGACACACAGGCCCTGGAAAAGCCGAAGGCAGGCCCAGGGGCTGGCCTGACCTCAGCCTGGGCCAGCACGGTAGGGTCTTCCCTCCGTAGGACAGGGAAGACTGTCCCCACCCACCTCCTCTGGCCCTGAGACCCCCAAACAAAGCCTGTACCTCAAACACACCCCTTTGGAGGATGTGGCTCTGCTGAGGGGAGTGGTAGATGTCCCAATCACCGGACTGGGCAGCCAGCCCTGACCCGGCCAGCCCTTGTGGGTGGCAGTCTGCCCCGCTCACCCACCATGCCCTTTATCTTCAGGGCACCCAGCCAGCTGGTGGTGGGCAGCCTTGGGAGCATGAAAGCGGAGAAGGAATCTGGGTTTTCTCAAAGCCCCAGTGTTGGGCACACCCACGGGAATAATTAATCTCATGAGATTTTCCCGCAGCCTGAAGACCATGGAGAAGGCATGGGGCAGGGCCACGAGGGGCCTCGCCCCAAAGAGGTCTCCCAAGGAAAAGGCTGAGTTCAGCGTCTTGCTTAGGGAGAAACTGAGGCTTCCTAGGTGTTGAAATGGACTCCCCTTCCTCACACCAGGATGCAGAGTGTGAAAAAGACACAGGGTCCCACCTCTTAGGGCCCCCTGAAGAAAGGACCACTTGCTAGTGGGATTTCTTGAGGGGACCTGCACAAAGTTCCCTTCTACACCTGTGTCATGTCCCCTGCAAGGTCAACATACACAGGGATCCTCCAACCTGGCACCCTCATCTCTGTCTGACCCAGCCCAGCTGCCTGGGCCCCATTCCTGCCCAGCCAGTTTGCTGCCGAACCTGATTCCTCCCCATTCCTTCCTGAGCCCCTGGCCCCCTCCTGCCCCCTGCACATCCTAGTGCTGCACATAGTCCTGTTCATCTCCCTGCACTCCCCCCGGCTCCCGCACCTCCCCACACCAGCCACCTGAGAATCCTCCAACACACTTGCGTGCACACACACACATACACACACACACACTGAGTTCCACATCCATGAGGCAGAAAAGGAACAGTGGTACTAAGAACACAGATGAGGCCAGACAGCTAGGATTCAAACCCTGCCTCTGCTGGTTCCTGGCTGTGTGATCTTGAGCAAATTATTGAACCTCTCTGTTCCTCAATTTCTTCATCTATAAAATGGGGAATCAGAGTAGAGCCTACCTCAGAGGGTTGCTGCGAAAACCAAGACAGTTACGCCATTTGGTGCACTTAGTAGGCATTCCACAAAGGTGGCTGGCTAGCCCACAGCCCCTAAGCCTGGTCTGTGCTAAGTGCTCAGTATATATGTGTTGAATGAGTGAATAAAAGCTGGCCTCAGGAACACACCTCTTTGCCAACCAGGGGTCTCCACAGAGTCTCTACTGGTCCCCAAACGCCTGTGTTCCCTGCCACACACATCCCACTGCATACTCAGGCCCACCCTGCTGCCCGTGTCCCTCTGGGATACTTCTACCTGCCCTACACTCCTGCATGACCAGCTCAGTGACACACAAATCTGGTGCATACACCCCCTCACTCCCTCCTTGCTGCCCCTCACACATACCTGCAGGGCCCTGGAGCACACCTGCATGCCTCCCTGCACAGCTGCCACACCCAAGCACACAATTGCCAACTCCCAGGGCAGCCCTGATAGGCTCAGGCTGCCAGCCTGGGACACGCTTTTGGGCGGATATGCACTCGCTTGCTCGGGCACTCTGCACACACGTAGGACCACTACGTGCACACCTGGCCTATATACCGGCCCTCAGCTCTCTCCAGCGCACATGTGTAACCTCGACCCCTCCCACACACCTATGTGCTCACCTGTAACTAAACACTCCCTTGAGTGGCAGCCGGCGCACACCTATACCATATTTGCACCAGTGCCCCCACCATGCCTGACACCTGGGTCCCAGCAAACGCACCTGTGGCCCAGAGTACGTACCTGAATCTCCACACGCACGTCTGGGTCCCACACATTGCCCCCTGTGTCCCGCTCAGCACACAACCCGCCCGGTTACCGGCACGATCTCCCTCCCGTCCCCCCCGGGGCGGGCGTCCCGCTCCCTCGGCATACCTGGATGTTGCGCTTGCGCTCGCAGGCCGGCCCTGTGCCCTGCACCACGCTGTCGAGCACCGCCACCACGTCCGGTGCGGGCTCCACGAAGCAGGCGTTGCGCGCGGCGCGGATGGCGGCTTGCACGTCGGCGAAGCGGAAGGCGCACAGCGCTGCCGGAGTCGCGCGGGCCGCGGGGGATCCCTGCGGCCGCTCGAAGACAGCGAAGAGCAGCTCTCGCGCGGGGAAGACGGACACCAGGCGGCTGTAGAGGTCGCCGCGGCCCGCGCCGCCCGCGCACTGCAAGCCCAGCTGGATGTAGGATTCGGTGAGCTTCTTGGCGTCACCGCCGGCGCCGCGGGGCAAGCAGATGCGCGCCAGCAGGCTCCGCGCCTGGCTCTCCTTGTCGCCCGCGCGCGCCTCGCTGTTGAGCGCCAGGTACGCATAGGACGGGGCGCCCGGCGGCGGGTCGGGCGGGTGCAGGAAGGCGCGCACGAAGCCCAGCTTGTGCTGCTCCTTGGCGCCCTGCTTGATCTTAAGAATGTTGTCGTCGGAGGGGTTGAGGTCGAAGGTGAAGAGCTTGGCCAGGTCGCCGCGTGCATCCAGAGAGCGGATGGCGATCTCGGGCGTGTTCTCGAAGCGGTGGTCCTCCAGGCTGCGGTTGCGCGGGAAGAAGGCGCTGCCGTAGCCGGTGTACGTGGCGCCCACGAGCAGGCGGCTGCCCCCCGTGCCGGCGGCGGGCGGCAGCACCAGCCCCACCGTGGACGCGTTCGGGTGGTTGGCCGCCACGTTGAGCATGCTGGGGAACACCGTGACGGGCTCTGCGGGCGGCGCGGCGGGCGGGAAGCGCACGGCCACGGCGGAGATGTTGCCCCGGCGCCGCAGCTGGCAGAAGCCCTGGTAGATGGACCCGCACACGACCACCAGGCCCTGGCCGGGGTCCAGCTGAAGGATCTTGTTGTAGTTGTCGGTGAGGCGCCGCGGGTGCTCGCACGAGGCCTGAGGCAGCTGCGGGGCGTGACACAGCGGGCTGTCGGCCACCGGGCCCACGGCCGCCTCAGCCTCCAGGCTCAGGTTGGCGCCCGACAGCTGATAGAGGCGGTTGACGGCCGCCAAGTACACCGTCCCCGCCGCGCCGTCCAGGGCGAAGTTGTTGGTGGGCGTGGGCGAGGGGAACCGGCGTTGGATCTCCAGGGCGCCGGCCCGCGCCGCCCCCAGGAGCAGCAGCAGCGGCAGCAGAGGGCACGGTGACGGGGCCCGGAATGGCGAGCGCGGCGGCGGGGGGCTGGCCGCGGCGGCCCGAGCGCTAAGGGGTGCGCCGCCCGCGGCGCGACGAGCCATCCGGGCGTGCGCGGGCTGCGCGGCGCGGCGAGTGCATGGGGCGCGGCGCGGCCGGGAGCCGGGAGCCCGGAGGCGGCAGGAGGCGGGGGGCGGGCCCGGGCCGCGAGGCGCTTCCTGCCCGCGCCAGCGGCCCCCGGCCCAGGCGCCCCGGCCCGGCTCAGCCGCGCCGCGCAACCCGGGGGCGGGGCGGGGGCGGCTCCGCTGCGGACACGCCCTCGCGCCCCGCCCCCGCCGCGCCCCGCCCGACCGCGCCCCGCCTCCCGGGCCCCCCTCCCGCCCCCGGCCCACCTCCCCAAGCGCCCCGGCCCCCTCCCCGCCCGCAGCCCGCCGGCCCCGCCCGGCCCTCCAGTCGCCCGGCCTTCGCTCGGCTGTCGACGGGTCCAGCCGCCCCGCGCCCTCCAGGACTCTCCCGCGCAGCGCCCGCGGCCCGAGGCTCGAGGCTCCCGGCGCTGCCTCCGCCTCCGTCGCTCGTTCCTCTCGCTCGTTCCTCCCTCTTGGCCGCTTGGCCTGTCTGGCTCGGGCTTGTTTCCTTTTTTCTTTCTTTCTCCCGGGTCTCTCTCAGTGTCTCCCTGCCCGTGTCTCTGTCTAACCCCTGACCCCTCACGGCCCCCCAACTCCGTGTGTGTTGTCTTCCCTCGTTTTCTCAGCCTGTGGCTCTTCTTCCCTCTCTCGGACTCCCTCTCGTTCTATCGGTTCTGTTACCACCACCCGTTTCCCCCCTCTCCCTTCTGTTTTTGTGTGCCTGGCGCTCCCCCCCTCTCCATGACTCCCTCCTTCTCCCGCGTCCCTCACTCCGCGTCTCTGTCTGCCCCCAGTCTCTGCCTTCCTGATCCACAGCCCTCGCTAACATACCCCATCTCACACTCAGAGGCTCTCCCCTAACACTCGCTTCCACCAGACGCAGTCCAGCCCTTCCCTGGGCCATTTGGGCACAGGGCACTGCCTCCTCAGACCCCACCATTGGCCCCCCAAAACTCAGCCCCATAAAGGAGGTTTTACAAGTGTCAGGGACAGCGGGACAAAAGCTCAAGGGTCAGACATGTAAATGAGGAAAACAGGGAGAGAGGAACTATTTCAGGCATGTGCCAAGCCAAGGGGCAGGCTGGGCTGGGAGGGTGACCCAGAGTGAGGCTCTGGCCCTGGGGGAAAGGGGCGTGGCTCTGGGAGGCCCACCCTTGCCTCTGTGGAGACCCAGCCCTGTGGGCTGCTGCCCTTCCCCCCACTGCATCTTGCCAGGCACTTCCCCTTACTCAGGACTCTGGAAGGACCTAAAATCTTCCCAGACTTAGTGGAAGATCAGTCATGAGCCAGCTGGCACTCAGGCCTGCTTCTCCTTTCTTTGAGCCTTTCTTCTTTCACCTGGAACAGGTAGGCACTGAGGTCAGAGGCAGGCCGCCATGATTCTGAGGTCACAGAGCCCCTGGGAAAAGCATCCACAGCCTCTGGCCACGGTGGTGCCCGAGCAGTGCCCTGCCAGGCATGATGCCAAGTGCTTTACTTGTAGTGCCTCACTGAGTCCTCACAGACGCCTTCTGAGGCTGGTGCCCTTATCATCCCACCTTACAGATTTGGAACCTGAGGCCCCAGAAGTGAAGGGAATGGCCCAATATGCCCACCTCACCGGGAGCAGAACTACCAGACTTGAAAGCCCGAAGTCTGTTGGCCTTGAGCCTCACCCAGATCACTCCCAGGCCCACACTAGCTCTGGCCGCTCAGAATCAGGGAGCTCCCATCAGAGGTCGCACCTCTGGGATGGTCTGGCCTCAGGATGGTCTTTCTTTCAGGATGCTTTCAGGATGGTCTGGCCTCAGCTCCTTTGTTTCCACCTGGCCATGAAGGAAAGACAGAGGGTTTCTATGTCCCAAAGGGTAGGCGGGAAAGGCCAGGCCTACTGTCCACCACTTGCCCCATTCAGCACTTGTCTTCCTGCTGCCAGCCTCTGGCACCACACTTGCTTTTTTATGACCCCCTTGGTCGCCCCCTCTAGCCACTGCTTTGGCAACCAGGAGTGTTCAACTGTAGGGAATCAGAGGCTCTGTTTCTGGTGTTCTGTCCCCCTTGGCTCAAGGCCATTCGAGGGACAGCTCAATAGGCTGCCCCCCCATCCCTGGATGGGGAGGGCTCCTGCTATGCCACCTGTGGGAGTGGACTGGGGAGCCCCACAGGGGTACTGGGGTGTCAGTGCACTCCCCACTTCTCCTCAGAGCCCCCCCATCAGTCCATCTGTCTGCCTCCCTCCCACTCCCCACTCTTATCTTTCTCTAGCCTTCCCCACCCCATCCCTGTTTTTGTCTGTCTTGTAGCTCCTCCTGGTTACTCTCTCTCTCTTTGTCTCTCTCCCTGTCTCCTCCCCTCCTTCCACTCTGTCTCTTTGTGTGCATATCTCTGTGTCTCTGTGTGTGTGTCTCTCTCTGCCTGTCTCCCTCCCTATCTCCCACCCCTCTCTCCCTCTCTGGCCCCTCCTAGCTTCCTTCCTGTCTCCGTGCTCATCTTACTGCATCCTGCAGCTCCCCCCACTGAGCCTTGAGGAAAATGCTCAGTGTTGTCACAGCTCCTGGTTCCTGGCACTTTGGACAGAATCTACCCGCAGAGCAGAGCACTGGGAGCTCAGGAGCTACCCTGGGCTAGGGGTATGCAGGGCGAGGTTAGATAGACTGCAGAGGGCCCAGGCTGGGTCCACGTGTCCTCTCAGATTGCTTTGTTGACTGGGGCAAGGCACTTGGCCTCTCTGAGCCTCAGTTTCCTTGTCTGTAAAACAAAACAATCATAAGGGCATGCAGGCCCCTGGGAGGTTGTAAGGTGTAAACAACGCAACTATCAGCAAGTGCATTGCCAGGTTCATGGCAGGCACAGGGCAAACCACAGTTCCTTCCCCACCCCACACCCTGCAAAGAGCAGTGGCTCACAGGGCCCCACTTTCGGCCTCGGGTTCCACGGCCGCTGGTGGAGCCACTGTCCACCAAGGGCGAAGTGTGTACCCAGCACTGTGCTGCAAAATCTCATCCCACCCTCACCACCCACAGACAAGGCCAAGGTCATGAAGCCCATTTCACAGATGGAGAAACTGAGTATTAGCAAGGTGAGAACTTGAGCCCAGTTCTGTCTCCGGGTAGTGGGTTTCCTCCCCTTGGCCCGTTAGCTGGGAGTTCCTTCAGATCAGCATGGGTCACATGGCAGACTCCTGGACCCCTCCCTAGCTGGGCAAAAGAGAGGAGGTGCTGATAACTTTTGGCGGAAAGAAGGAAGGAACAAGCAAGCAAAAGAACCCACACCTTCCCTGGCCTTGCTAAGATGCGGGAGGGATGTCCTCCCAGAGAGGATTTTAGAGGAAACTGAGGGGAGATGGAAGGACTCCAGGAGGGTGGTTTAGGTGACACCCAGCGTTAACTAACTCTGAATTAACTAGCCCGGACTAACCAATTCTAGACTGACGACCAGCTAATCCCAAATCACACCAAGACTTGGTTCCTTTCCAGTTTTTGTTCACGACTTGTGATCATATCAAGAAGAAGTTCTCCTTTTGGGGCTAATGTGCCTTTAATGCCTCTCTTACATCTGTCATTGTCCATTTTTAATAGAGAAAAGGTCTTAAGCTGAGTGCCGTGGACAATAGGATTCTAGAATTTACTTAGAGCTCCGTATTTTCTTTAATTTGCAATTATGTTCTGGTTTTGGCAAGTGATACTGGTTTCCAAGTACACTCATGATGTAAAAGCTTGCTTGATAAATGCACATATTGAAATTTTTAAAACGATGTGCGTTGAAGACAAATATGGAGTAGGTTGTAATCCGTGCGGGACGACACACCAGAAAAATGGGCAACATGGATTTCATCCAGTACCTTCTTTAGATGAGGACACGGTGGGGCAGATGGGGCAGGTCCTTGCTCACTGAGCAAGCTGGCCCCCAGACGGCAGGTCTGGGCTCCCACTACTGCCTGGGCGGGGGCTTCCCCATCCTGCCCTGTCCATCCTCAGCGGAGCCATGAGGAGGAGGAAATGTTTTTCTTCTTCAATTGGAAAAAATAACAGTGGGGCCAGGGCTGTGCTGGGAGGGGTGCCTCCTGCCCCTCTGTCCCTTGGGCCTGGCCTAAAAGAATGCTTTCCCTGCAGGAAATGCTCCTGACGCGCACTGACTGCCCCGAATGCTGCTCTGGTGACAGGAAGGTGCTGGAAGCAGAATCCTCTGGGACAGCACAGCACCACCAGCATGGGCCTAGATAGTGCTGGGAGCTATCAGTGCAGCTTCTGAGGGCCTTTACCCATCTTCTTTCCTCCTGAAAGGAAGCAGTAGGTTTTCTCATGCCTGTTTTACAGATGGGGGACACTGAGGGTCAGGAAGGTGCCATCACTCACCTATAGCTACACAACTTACTGGCCTCCAAACCCTGTACTTGGCCACTGCACCCCTCTACTCCTTGCCTTGCAGCTGAGAGACCTGAGGTCCAGGCCCACTTCAGCCCCTAACCACCTGTGTGACCTTGGTGGTGCCACCTCTCTTTGAGCCTCAGTTTCCTTATCTGAAAAAGGCGAATATAATCCACCTCACAAGACTACTGCAAGGATAGAAGAACAGAGGCATGTCCTTTGCCCAGCCTGTTGGGAAGTATCCATTGCCTTTCCAGCTCTGAAACATGGGATTCTCTCCCTCAGACTCCTCAAACTGATCATCTGTACCTGACTCAGGAAACCCCTGCCAGACACAGATCATGGTATCATCCCCATAGTGGCTGCCACAGAGGGGTGCCTTGCTGGCACGACATCACCTTGTTTAATTAACCCTCCACCAGGTCTCCCCCCTACTCATTAACTGGAAGCCAGGGCTCAGAGAGGTCTAGGGGCCTGCCTGAGGTCACACAGCAAATAGGTGGCCCAAAGTGACTCCTGCCCCCTCTCCAGCCAGTCTTGCCCCTCCACACTGGATCGCCTGTCATTGCTACCATGTCCTACTGGAGTGGCCCGGGAGGGACCAGGGTGACCCTAGAGTGGCCTCACTGACAGGAGACACAGATCCCATCACACTAATGTGTTTAAATTACAGACGGTTGGTGCAGCTGGGGCGGCTTTGTGGACGCTTCCCCATTGCAGATGCCATGGAAAACTAGAGGGTTTTACCCCCTCCCCCCCCCCGTTGGTGTTTGGGAGTACACCCTCCCCTGTCTCCATTGGAAGCCACCCTGGGAGTGGGGTGGGGAGGGTGACCCAGAAGGTCCGTTTCAGGGCTCAGGAGGGGTGGCCTGCCCTTGGCTGTAAGGATGAGCCCCTGGTCATCGCACTCTGTCTTTGTCTCCCCGTGGGGCTGGAGGAAATGGTTCTCATTCCTGTGCGTGAGAGATGCCCTCTCCCAACTCTGGGCACATGCTTGCCCTCTGTGGAGCAGACACGGCAGGCTGGGGTGGGGACATGGGGCCCCCATGCACCCATCCCGGGCGCCTGGCCTGCCGAGCCCCCGCGTGGCCCCTTTGTGCTCTGTGAGTGGGATAATGGGCGGCATTCTCAGACGTCCAGTCATGGGTCTGGGCCTGTGAAAGGACGCAGCAACTCCACACTGAGGCCTCTGTCCAGCGGCAGCCAGGGAGGGGCAAGCCGCCCCAGGGGGCCCCACCCACATTCCCAGGCTGCAGCCATACCCAGGGGACAGCCACCCGGGGTGGGACAGGCCTGGCGCAGGTGATTCCTGGGCAGACAGCAGGTGCTCCATGAATGTGGCCCTGAGGCCAGGAGCCACAGCGAGGCAGGGAAAGCCCAGAGTTGAGGATGATGGGGAGTCATGTGGGCTGGGCTCCTACCGTATGCTAGACATTGCCCAGCCGGTCCTTGCAAAAACCCCACAGGCCTGTGCTGCTGATCCCATCTGATGGATGAATAAACTGAGGTTCAGAGAAGGAAGGCAGTAGCGTCAGATTTGAACCCAGGTCCATCTGACCCTGCTCATTCCAGCAGCTGTTGAGTAAGCACCTACTGTATGCCTTGGGGACACAGCAGTGACTATGCCCTTAGGCAGCAGGGGTGAGGGGATACATAGAGGACATTTGGACAACCAGGTCCATGGGAGCAAGCAAGCCAGGCTTCCCAGCGGAAGTGGCACCTGAGACAGGTTTTTGGAGTGCTGAACATTACTGAGTATCCAACATGTCTCATGTCTTCATGCTGCAGAGACTGTGAAGCTCATGTACATAGGGGTAGACTGAGGCTCAAAGAAGGGAAATGACTTACTCTGGGCCACCAAGCTACTCAAGTTAGAGCTGGAACTTTCACCCAGGTTTGGCTATTCCCTCTTCAGGAGTGGACCCAGTGAGAATGCAGGGGAATCCCGGGCAAGGCTGTGGAGTGTGTCATCCTGTGGTCCTGGGACCTGGGTTCAGATCCCAACTCTCTGTTTCCTATCTGCGTCCCTTCAGCTCTCTGAGTCTCAGTTTCCAAGCCTGTGAAATGGGTAGAAGCCTGTCCTTTATCTCTCCTGGCTATAGGGACCAAATGAGATAATCCCTAGAGAGTGTGTAGCCAGCACCTGGCCCTTGGTAAATAATCAATGACATTTATTGTTAAAGACATTGATGGTAAGGAGGTGTTGGTCCTACAGTCCCCCTAGCTCAGACATTTGGAAAGTCCTGCCCTTTCCCTGCCCAGAGCTGGCTTGGGTTTTTGTCAGATGCCCACTTCTCCCTGTCCTGCCTCCTCCCACCTGCAGCCAGGGCCTCATCTCAAGAACCTTTTTCTACCTCTCAGACTACACCCTCTTCTGGGCTTCAGTTTTCCCTTCTGTAAAACGGGGTGATGCATCGGCCCCCTCAACAGAGCCGGCCAGGGATATTTGGTTGCTGCTCAGGGTGGGAGCTGGGTCTTTCCTCAGTGGCTCCCTGAAATCTGGTGCTCCTCCAGACACGTCCCCTCCCCAGTGCCCCCACCTCTCCCCTTGTTGAGCAAGTGCCTGATAGATAACAAAATAACAGTAACTGCCATTTCCATACCCAGACCACAGCCGAGCCCAGTTCTAAGCACCTTGCATCTATTCCTTTATTGAAACCTTACAACAGCCCTTCAAAGAAGCTGCCATTATCATACCCATTTAGTGGGGGGGAAACTGAGGCACAAGGACATGCAGTGACTTGCCTGAGGTCAACAGCTGGTATTTGGAGCCTGGATTCCAGACTCCTTGTTCTTAATAACACAGGGTATAATGGAAAGCTTGGCACAGATGAGCAGGGCCCGGGTCATACTGGCCCAGTGGCCTATACAAGTCTGAAAGGAGAAATGAGTGTCCTGGGGTGCCTGGGTGGCTCAGTTGATGGGCATCTGCCTTTGGTTCTGGTTGTGATCTTGGGATCCTGGGATGGAACCCTGAGTCGGGCTCCCTGCTCTGCTCTGTGGGGGGGATGGGGGGGACCCTGCTTCTTCCTACTTCCCCTGCTTGTGTTCCCTCTCTTGCTGTCTCTCTCTTGGTTAAATAAATAAATATTTTTAAAGAAAGAAATAAAGAAACACGTGTCCAGGGAAGATGTGTTTCTGGTCCTGTTTTCTCGGTGAACTTCTGTGCATCCCTCAAGACCCAGCTCAGATGTCACTTCTGAAAAGTCTTCCCTAGTGAACTCCTAGGCATCCCTCAAGGCCTACTCTAAATGAACCTTCTGAGTGGACTTCCACGAGCCCTGAAGCAATATTAGAAGTTGCTCCTATCAAATCAGTTACCACACAGTGTGAAGGCACCGTCTCCCCCAGTGGACTGAGTGATGCCTGGATCTTCCAGCGTGAGACACATGGTCACTATGTGGGGATGGACGGATGGCGGTAGCACCACCCTAGGACGTCTGCCAAGGAGACAGAATAGTCCTGTGTTTGGCTGGAGGCCCCCTCCCTGGGCATTGCTGGACAGACTGCCAAAGCTGCCTCCTGACCCTTATTTTGTCCCTGTGGCTACAGAGACCACCCACCTTCACAAGAACAGGCCAACTTGCTCTGCCCACTTCGGCCTGGAAGGCATGCTGGCCCTTCGAGTGACTCCTCACATCTGATTCCTGGGGCAGGTCTGCCCCCTCCATTCCACCTCCACACACAGGCAAAGCCCTGAGTGGAATAAAGCACAGGGAGCGGAGCCCTTCCTTTCTTTCTCTCTTCCTCCCTTACTCCCCTCTGACTAAGCACCTACTGTGCACCAGGAATTGAGACTATTCAGGGACCCACAGACATGGTCCCTATCCTCAGCTCAGTCCAGGTGTCCCAGCTGAAGCTGGAGGGCCGGCAAGGCCTGGGAGAGCCCTCTGTCCACACTGCAAGCTTAGGAAGCCATAGATGGTTTCAGGATGCCTTTCAGAAGGAGAGGGGCAGGATCAGAATAAACTGAGGGACACCAGGACCAGGGCTTCTGCAGACATCCAGCCAGCTGATGCCAGGGGCCTGAACAGGGGCTGGTGGAGGCCCCGAAGGAAAAGATGACCTGAGGGCTGGGTAGGAGATGGCTTGCCGGGCCTGGGGTACCTGGTGCGGGTGGCGGATGAAGTGAGGGAGGCTCCAGCAAGGGAGTTCCTGAGTCTTGGGCGTTCGCACCCTGGGGTGCCTCTTTCTGAGTCAGAAAGCACCGGGGAGGAGCTGGTGGGTGGGTGATCCACAGCTCATTTTGGGGGGTAAGCTTGAGGGGCCCCTCTTGGTCACAAGGAACTCCACAGTCAGTGCCCTGCCGCCTGTCTTATACTCCCGAGCTGGGCATGTACCACCCCAGGCTGCTGGTCTGCAGGGGAAGGGCCTTCTCACAGACAGCTGCCTGAGAGCCTGGAGCCTGAGCCCACTGGCCCTGCCACCAGGAGAGAGGCACCAGGGGCCCCATGGGGCTGCCCTGTTAATAAGCTTCCCCACAGCCCACACCAGCCTGTAGGCCCCCCTGTGTGGGGGTTCCTGGTTTGTGTGTGCATGTCCAGTGGTGGGGAGATGGGGACATGTGCAGAGATGTGAGGGGACATGCACTTAAGCAGGGGTGGGAGTGTGTGTGCGTGTGCGTGCCTGGGGTGCACATTGGGTTTGTATGTACAGAAATGGGGTTCAGGAACATGTGGGGAATGAGTGTACACCAAAGGTCTACTTGTCCCTTTTTCTGTGTGATTTCCGATGTGGAGGGATGTCCCTGGGGGCTGCTCTGAGACCATGATCTATGGCGCACAGTGGGGATTCAGGGCTTGGAGGACATCTTAGGTCCTGGTCTTGCTGCTCCAGGGACAGAGGAAGGTTTCCTTATGAAACTCCATGATTGTTTTGACCAACCTTCAGTAGCCCAATCTCTGCTTTGTAGAGTTCAGCCTGACCTTGGCTGGCCAGGCTTTGACCTTGGATGGTCTAGCTTCTGACCATGGGTGGCCAGCCTCTGGCCTTGGATGGTCCTGCCTCTGGCCTTGGGCAGTCCAGCCCTTAACCTTGGGCAGCCCAGCCTGTGAATAATTACTCAGCCCAGCCAGAGTCCCCTCTGTTGAGGAACTTGGAATTGGTTTTTTAGGGACTTTTGGGTGACGCCATTCCTCATCTTACACAAGAGCAACCTCCACTGACCACAGCTGCGTGTGTCGGCATGAGCCACCATCCTTTGTACTTCCCCCCACCCCCCCGCCAGAGTCTCTTACCCTTAGTCTGAATCTGAGACCCAAAGGCCCAGCAGCCCCCTTGCCTTACCCTCTTGTCTAAGTCGCCAGGGTGTCCCCAAGACATGGCTCTGGCTGCTTCTTCCAGGCACCCTTCCCAGACCTCCCAGCCTTGGTTAGACCTCCTCCTCTGGACTCCCATGGTGACTCGTGCTTCCACTGTCACAGCCTACACGGGTGACAATCCTTGTTGCTCTGGCTCCTGCACCAACCGGGGGGATCTCAGGAGCGGGATCTTATTGGGGGCATATGTCACCAGGCAGAATGTTAGACTTAAAGCAGGCTCACAAGGATAAATGAATGAATGAATGAATGAATGAATGAGAGAGGAAATGAACAAATGTTCTTCCATCAGTTCCTGGGCCAGTGCCCACTGCATACAGTTTGGGGCAGCCTTGACCCTCTCTTCACCCCACTCCCTGGCGTCTTGCAGATGTCCTCACCTGCGCTCACCCACCTGCCAGGGAAGGTCAACACCCCTTGCTCGGTCCTGGGGAGAGTTTGTGTGTCTAAAATGAAGGTTCTCCAGTGAGGATGTGACTTGGCTGGGTTAAAATGTATAAGGCAATGGTACCAGCCTCACCTCCATTCCTCAGCTCAGGGCCATGGGCAGTGGAGGTCCTTGTGGGTCCCTGAGCAGAACAGTGTGGGAGGCTGTGGGGCTGGAGGGATTCCAGTTCACATTCTGCTTTGCCACTTCTCAGTTGGGGACCCTGGTCAGAGCCCTTCTATCTCCGAGCTTCTGTCTCCCCATCTGCCAAGGGGAGGGGGTTATGAGGTTGTCCCTCTTGGACTCACATGAGTCTTGTCACTCCTTGCACAGCAGAAAGTCAAGACCTACAAGGCCTGAGGTAGAAAAACTCCTCTGGAGTAAAAGCAGCTGATATTCATTGAGGCCACCCGAGAGCTGACACTTCTCTAAGAGCATCGCAGGGATTTTTGTATTTACCACCTTAGAGGAAGGCACTTTCATTCTTTCTTCTACCTATTTTACAGAAGGGTGAGATGAGGCATGGCAAAGTTAAGTGACTCATCCAAAGTGTTGGAGCACAGGAGAGGCACAGGCCGGACCCAACCCCAGGCCTCCACTGCCATGCACACAAGGGGGAGCCTAGGAGATGCTGCCTGCTCTGTTCCTTCCTCCCACGCCTCCAGAGGTCACCAGCTAATCACCCTCCATCAGTTCAGGTCTCCTCCTCCCCCAAGACTACAGTATCCGTCCAAGCCCCACCTCCTCCTGCCTGGATGCTTCCTCCCACTCCTTCCTCTTCCTCTCCCCAAATCACTTCTCCACGCAGCAGCCTGAGGGATGTTTTCAAATTGTAAATCTGTTCGTGTTGTTTTTCCCTAACTTGAAATTCTGCAAAAGCTCTTGGAGTAAAGTCCCGTTCCTTGTCCACAGTCCCTGTGCAGCTGTCCTGCCACACTCCAAACCTACTCTTGCTTCTGCTGGTCCCCCCCACACCCCCACCTGGGTGGTTCTCCCTCTTGCCTCCCCACTCGACTTGAGGGGGTCGGATTCCCTTGCACCAAGCCCGCACAAAGCTTGCAGCTCACTAGTGACCGGATTTTTTTTTTTTTTAAGATTTTATTTATTTATTTATTTGATGCAGAGAGAGAGATCACAAGTAGGCAGAGAGGCGGGCAGAGAGGCGGGCAGAGAGAGAGAGAGAGGAGGAAGCAGGCTCCCTTCTGAGCAGAAAGTCCGATGCGGGGCTCTATCCCAGGACCCTGGGATCATGACCTGAGCCGAAGGCAGAGGCTTTAACCCACTGAGCCACCCAGGCGCCCTGTGACCGGATTAGTTGATGGACATCAGCGGACGACCCAAGGTCACGTCCTCACTTGTCCTGTCCCCTGATACTGCCCCATGGCCAGACCCTCCAACTGGGTGCTGCTACATCCCAAAATGAGTGATGGGAGGCTCTTTGGGCTGGTTTCATGTCCAGCAGAACCCAGACTGGGGTGATTCATGTCCAGCAGAACCCAGACTGGGGCACACACTGGCAGGGACTTGGAGCAGCTGCTTGGGGAAGGAGTCCTATTTCCAGCTCCGGGAAACAGGAAGTGAGTCAAGGCCTGGAGAGGCCTGCCGGACACTCGGCACCTTGGGTGAGATTGATGAGCGCCTGGACGGAAGGGCCGGCCACGCCTAGGGAAGCAGGAAGGAGCCCAGAGGAAGAGGATAGGAGGGGAGACCCTCTCCCCAGCAGAATAAGCAGCCCTGTGGGGTCCCAACGGAAGGGGATGAGGTCATCACAGATGCAGCTTCCCAGCCCATTGTCCCGTCACACCTGGTGTGGCAGAAGTGGCCATGAGACCCAACCCCCAGCACAAGAGACACCCATCCTGGGTCCCTCCAGGGCGGGTGTGAACTTCTTGCACTTACTCCCCGTCTGAGCACAAGGTCTCACTGGCTCTGTTTTATAGGAGACCAGAGAGAGGCAGGGGGTTGCCAGGGCCACATCAGCAAAGAGGGCAGCATGAGATTTGAACCCAGCTCTTTGTGGCCGTGAGGATTTGCATGGAGATACAGGGTGGGTAGAGGGAATTTGGGACAGAACCGGTCCAGAGGCACCCATCGAGAAATTCCAGGGCAGTTGTCTGAGGCCATGGCTGGACCAGGCCAGGGTTCTAGTCCTGGTTCTACTTCTGCCTAAAAACGGAGCCAATCAGGTGCTCCTTCTGCTGGCCTCGATTTCCTGGTCCTCACTCAAGAGGCTTGGCTGTTCAGGCCTGTTCAGGCCAGCACCAAAGTCAGGGGAGTAAGGCTGGGAAGGTCCTCCAGACCTGGGGCTTCCTGAACAGGGGGCCAGGGGACCCCTTCCTCCCTGAATTACAGTTTTGCCTGGATGCAGGGGGCACTACTTTGGGACCCTCCAGACAAGGGCACTTGTCCTTGTCTGGAATAGACACTGGCCCCCCTCTGTGGCCAGTCCTGTCAGAGACGGGAGGATTCAGGGACACTTTCACTTCCTCAGGGGACCTGTGTCCCTGCCTCTGCATTCTCACTTCCCCGTCAGTGCCCACGGGCAGAAATGGGCACCCCCTGCCAGAAAAGGAACCGAGGGCTTCCGCAGCCTGGGGTCGAGCCCCAGGACGTGAGTTTGGACAAGTGGTACAGCTCCCTGAGACTGTGCACCCCCAGGTAGTAGGGTCTAGGAGAGGCTGAGTCAGGCATGATAGATTCAATGCCTGGCTAGGTGGGGTGTGCGGAGGGCTGAAGATTTTCATGTCTGAATTTTCTAAATCTCCTTAACGAATGTGTATTACTTGCGTTAAATATAAACATGGGGCCAAAGCCATGGGCAGGGCGATGTGGATTCCGGTGGATTTTTACGGGAATCACAGACCAAAAGTGCAACACCTACGAAGGGAAGAGTGATGGGGGGTGGGGTGGGAGTTGGAAGGGAGGCACTCAGACTGCCCCAGCCCAGTCCAGGAGCTGTCACCTCCCCACAGCCCAGAGGGACAGACTCAGCTCCATCCGGCAGTGGGGACACAGAGTCACCTGTCTGGGGTCATGCACCCCAGGCCCTCCCCTCCCACACAACTTCCAGGGTTGGACTCAGTTTGAAAGGCAGCATTGGTGGAACCCCAGCTCTGCAACTTCCTGGCAAGTAACTGCTTCTATCTGTGCCTCAGTTTCCCCTGGTTGTCGTGGAGCATTAACTGGGGAAAGAGCCAGACCCATGGTGAGAGATGTGTAAGAGTGGGCTGCCATCTGACCAACACTGATCACAGTGTCCTGTGCACGCATAAGAGCCAGGCTGGGCAGGGGGTCGGGGGACAAGATACTTCGCATTGGGGCCTAGTGTCTGCGAGTTACTGTCCACAGACAAGCCCCCATCGATAATTCTGCCAGAAAGGTGCAGGTGTTTTTCCAGGAGCTACCTCCCTCTGCCTCCTCCCCCCATATTCCAGTCCTTCTCTCCTCACCAGACCTCAAGGCCACCAATGGCTCTTCGGCACAGGAAGCCCAAGCCGGAGCCCCAACCCTCTGGACCCCCTTGTGCCCACCCAATGCTACCCCGGCATGACTGGGGAGAGGCCAAGAGGTTAAGTGAGGAGTCTGAGAAGAGGCTCGTAAATGCTGCCGTCCCAGTATGATTTACAGCAGGTTTGAGTCCCCCTCCCTGCCCATAATTCACTTCTATTTGCAGGACCCTTGCCCCTCTCTTGGAGGATGCTGGGAGAAGGCAGGAGGGGGTGGTCACGTTATTCTTAGCACCAGTAGCTGAATAGTCCGATATGATTTATCTGTCTGAGGCTCTGCTTTCACCCTCATGCCCTGAATCCTCCTGCCAAAGACCCCACCACCTGGGCACCAACCCCAGCTCCTGCCCTCACTCAGCTGGTTAAAACACCTGCAGCACGAGCCCGAGGCCATAGGCTGGTACCAGTGAAGTTAGTCCCACCAGGTGGTGCTGTTTTCCCCATTTTACAGAGAAGGCAACTGAGGCACAGGGAGATCTCAGGGCCCAGAGTCACAGCACGAAGTTCCCACACACAAAGCCCAGCCCTTGTAAACTGTCCCATCCACATCCCCATTGTGCCTGTGCCGCCTACCCTGACCCTGGCCCTCCCATCTGAGTCTGACTCTCCTTCTGCTTTCTCCCCTACCGCCTTTCCCCTCCCAGATCAAAATCCCTGAGCAGACAGTGAGAACCACAGGGCAGGGGCTGGGCCCCCTTTCCCTGCTCAGCTTAGGTGGTATCTCCCAGAGGGCCATCTTTAGGACCTATGCTGAGTTCAGAGTCTCCCCCGGAGGGGAAGGCTACAGTGGGGAGGGAACTAGGTTAATGACAGCAAGAAGGTGCTGACACCACTTTAGCCCTGGTGTGGGAGGTCAGGGAGGGCTTCCTGGAGGAGGTGATGTCTTGTCTCAAGGAGGCATAGGGGCTAGCAACCTGGACAGACACTGAAGTAGGGAACAGCTGGGCAAAGACCCAGAGCAGGAAGAAGCACATCCCATCTTTCCCTACTCCTTCCCTTGCCAAACCTCCTCCCTGCCCTTCCCTCTCTGACCTCCTCCACCCACACCCATTCTTTCCTGGTGGCTCCTCCAAAGACCGGAAGGCGAGGTAAGAATCTAATCCCACAGCTCTCAGATGAGGAGAAACTGCTCCAAAGGGGGAAAAAAAACAACACACACACACATTAGTTCCATTGTTTCCGCTTCCAGATCCTGCCTGAAAAACAAAAACAAAAACCAAAATCAAACCCCAGCTGGGGAGACCTTATCTGGCCAAGTTTTCGACTAGCGGGGGTGTTGAATGGTGGATCCTCCCAGGCGCCCCCCACCCCCACCCCAACTCTGTGAGGTGGAGAAAGGAGACCCTGTCCCTCTTGGCCGCAGAGCGGGGACACCCACGAGCCCCTCGAAGTGCATACCATAGCGGCTCCCAAGCAGCCACCCCTCTACATTCAGATACCTCGGGGGCTGGTCAGGCCACAAAGCTGGTATTTGCACCTGGGTCTTTCTGATCCCAGAACCCGCTAGTTTGTCCACTTCCGTGCCCCACTCCAGGGGCTCTCGAAGCTGTTGAGGTGGACTGTTGGCAAGGTCCCCTCCCATGATTCCAGCTGCCCCTGCTCACACTCCTGGGAAGGGGAGCTCACTTCTCACAGCCCATCCTTGTCATTTATTTTACCTTGTCGAGAATGTCCACTCCGGACCCAACCCACGCCTGGTTCCCGGTCTCTGACAGGGACTCCAGGAGGCTCTGAAGTGACAGAAACAGGCCTAGAGGGGCACACCATGGGACACTTCAGAAAATAGGAATAAGAATAAGGGGGGCATAGGAGGGAAGGTGTAATCTGCCCCCCACCCCCACCATGGTCCTGGGGGATGGCGTGGAACCTTTCACTCTCATGCCCTATGGGCAGTGCCACCCTCCCTGGGGCCGAGCTCAGTCCTGGCGCTTCCCGTGTCCCCTACAGCCCTCTGAGGTGGGTATACTTAGGCCCATTTGATGGATGGGAACACTGAAGCCCACGCACTGTTCTGATGGTTCCAGAAGAGGCAGGGGGACCCCCCCAGGGCAGGCCAGGCAGACCCCCATGCAGGGGCTGGGTGCCTCCTCCTTCCCACTTCTCTCCAGGGTTGACCTCAACAGCCCCTGGTTGGGCTTTTCCCAGAGCCGAAGCCGGAAGCACAGGTCCCGAGTGTTTGTTCAGGCCAGGCTGGGGCTCCGGGCAGGCGAGGCGGAAATGGCCGTAAGATGTTTGTCCAAGTGGGGGCTCAGGCTGTGTTGCCAGGAGGAAGGAGGAAGGGCCAGAGGAGCAGAAGGGCCAAGTCAGCATGCCACATGGCCTGGTTCTTGCCTCCAGGCTTTGCCCTCCTTACCCGCAGGGGCTGAGCTGCACACTGTAGGCACACCGTGGATAAGCAATCATGCCTGAAGGCGCTGGGGTCTCCCTGCCCCCCAGGCCCCAACGGCAGCCCCCTCCACTCCTCTTCTGCCCCCACTCCCATCTATCCTTCAAGACCCCTCCGGGCTCACCTCCCAGACACAACAAAACTCTGCCCCTGCCTCCCGCCTGCCCGACCACCCAGGTTCAGCCACCAGCGCCCAGCCTGGATCATGGCAGTAGCTTCCTCACTGGGGTTCCCCTTCTCCCCTGGCTTCTAGTCTTCCCTCAGCCTTGGTGCCAGAAGGATCCTATTAACATGCAAATCAGATCTTGTCTGTTCTGGCTCAGCATGGTACACCCAGGCCCCCAATTCCCTGGGAGCAAAAGACATCTGTTAGGCGCCAAATTATGTCCCCCGCCCCAAATTCTTAGGTTGAAGTCCTAACCACCCCCCCATGACTATAGTTGGAGAGAGGGTCTTTTCCAGAGGTGATTAAGTTAGAATGAGGTCATATGGGTGGGGCCTAATCTAACAGGACTCAGTCCTTATAAGAAGAGATTAGGATGCAAGCGGGAACTCACACAGAGGAAAGGCCTCGTGAGGAGGCCTAGAGAAGGTGGCCATCTGCAGGCCAAGAAGAAAGGTCTCGGGAGAACCCAAAGGTGCTGACACCTGGCTTTTGGACTTCCGGCCTCCAGAACTGTGAGAAAAGAAATGTCTGTGGTGAAGCCACGATACTTTGTTAAGGCAGCTGGAGCAGACCAAAACACCAGCTGACCCTCTCGACCTCGCCAGTTTCAGCCTCTTCTGCTCTCCCCCTTGCTCTCTGCTCTAGCGACCCTGGCCTGCTCTCTGGTGCTTGAGCGCCCTAAGCATGTTCCCACCTCCAGGCCTTAGCTTTTGCTGTTCCCTCTGCCTGTAAACCCTTCCTCCAGACCTCCCCTGGGGCTGCCACCTTTCTATCACTGCTCAAACTCCCCCCTTCATGGCCCTCCCCCGCCATGGTGCTCACTGGGGTTGTCATCCCTCCCTCCCGCCGGACTGTGACTGTCACCAGAGCAGGGCTTGTGTGCCCTGGCCCAGCCAGTGCCCTGCACACAGTTAAGAGCATGAGAGGCAAGCAGGCCTCTCATAGCAATACTGCCCCATCTTCCAAAACTCAGGTCATGAGGAGCTTCTGAGGGAGAGCCAGGGCCTCCAGATGCCGGTGGATTTAGGGGGTGGCCCTCAGTGGTCCAGCCGTGAGGCCTACGCCTGCCAGGTGCCTGGGTTGCTGCTTCACCCCCCACCCCTCACCCCAGCTTCCAAACCTAGCACCTGCATTCACTCGCCTCTCCCCATCTGTCTATCCGTGATTCTTCCAGAGGCTGGGCTGTAGACTGAATGTGTTTCCTGAAAATTTTATGTCATGTCATAACTCCCAGTGTGATGTAAAAGATGGGGTCTTTGAGAGGTGGTTAGGTCATGGAGGTGGAACTCTCATGAATAGGATTAGTTCCCTTATGAAAGAGACACCTGAAAACTCCCCTGTCCCTCCTGCCATGTGAAGGCACATTGAGAAGGCAATCACTTAAGAGCCAGGAAGCAGCCTCTCACCAGACACCAACCTTGATCTTGGACTTGTCTTGAACTTGTATTTGTCTGGAAGGAATCTGGATGGCCCAGCAGGTAGGACTCAGGTTGAACCCCAACCCCCTCGCTTTTGACCTGGGGACTCTGGGCCAGCTTCTTCCCCAAGGGCTAGGAGACTGGGAAGGAGTCAAGCACAGGAAGTTCAGGGATGATGGGTCCCGGCAACAATCCACTAGGATCTGCTGGGCTGACTCTGGCCACAGGACCCATGCCTGCCCCTATACACTGTTTGAAAGTCTGGGAAACCACTGGGACTTCCTTTCACTGGCTAAAGGTGAGGGGTGCTCTGAGTGTTTGCTTTTTTGTTTAGTTGATAAACACTCTCTTGAGATAATTCCACAATCGCCAGAATGGCTGGAACTTACAATTGGCGACACCAAGAGATGACAAGGATGTGCAGCCATGGGGAATCTCACCCACAGTTGAAGTGTGTTTGTGTGTGAAATGGGGCAGCCCCTCTAAAAACCCATGTGGCAGTTTTTAAAAAAATCAGTATAGACTTAGGCAACCCAGCAGTCCTAGATACAGAAACATGAAAACACACATGCACACAAAAACCTGTACACAAATGTTTATAGCAGCTCTATTAATAGTTGCCCTCAACTGGAAGCAATCCAGATGCCCCATAACCGGTGAACAGATAAACCGATGGAAATACAGCCATACTGTGGAATAAAAAGAACCCTATTATTGATGGACACAAAAACATGGGGCGAATCTCAAAGCCGTTTCAAGTCTCCACACTGTATGATTCCAATTATAGAACATTCTAGAGAAAGCAAAGGTGTAGAGACAAAAAAAAAAAAAAAAAAAGAAGAAGAAGAAGAAGAAAGTACCAGCGGCTGTCAGGGGCTGGGGTTGGGTTCAGGGACTGGGAAGGGGGAACCAGGGACCAGGGAATTTTCTGGGAAGCTGGGAATGTTCTATCCTGTTGTGAGAGTTGGTAACAGGATGTATACACGTGTGAAATTAATTAAACTTCACATTTGAGATCAGTCCATTTCCCTCTATGTAAATTTTACCTTAATTAAAAAAGGGTGGGGGGTGTTGAAAACCATGTCTGCCCTCGCCAGGCCTCCCGGTGGGCAGCATTGGGAGCGGAGTTGGGCGGGAGGGGTGGACCCCTGGCCTCCAGGACGGCCGCCGTGGGAGGGTCGCAGGGTGTGGGTTGGGGAGGGGGAGCAGGGGCACCGGCTCTGCACGGAGGCTCTGGATCGCGGCCGGTCTGAGCCCGGGTGTTGGCGACCTGAAGCAGCGTCACCTCCGCGTCCCACTCATCCGCCCAAGCGGAGAAAGGCCGGACGCGGGCCGGCCAGGGTGGGCGGGGGGTCCATTGTCCACACGTCCGCTCCAGCTCCGCTCCTGCCATTGTCCCCGGGGTGGGATCCTCGGCCGGAGCCGGGATCGGGCCGGTGGGCGCGGCAAGGAAGCGGGCTGGGGGAGGGGTGTCTGGGTTGCGCCGCTGAGACTTGCGCGCCAGACTAGTGGTGGAGAGCCCCGCCGCGGCCCCGGCTCCACCGCTCCCGGAACGCCCGATTCAAGCGGCACGCTCGCGCCCCGGGCCCCCCGCCACACACACACACACAGGGCGAGGCCACCATTAGCGCGCTGCCCGTCCCCTGCCTACACCCATTTTTCCCTTCCCGGACTTGGGCTTCTCAAACCACAGATGCTCCGGGAAGGGACACTCCCTCGCGGACGGTCACCTGGGAGCGAGGCCGGGACTGGGGATAAAGGAACCAGGGACCAACATTCCTGCTCTCTCCAAAGTTCCCGTTCTGTTCTAGGCAGCGTGGACACACCCGGAAAGCGCACAGACAGCGTCCTGTCCACAGGAATCCCCCTTCCAGGGAGAGGGAAGAGGGGTGCCCAGCTACAGGTCAACGGCAAATAGATGAATGCACTCCTAGGAAGACTCTTGCGGAAGGGCTCGTGTAGTTGGGGAGTCGGGGTGAAGCGCTGCGCGTGCAAAGGCCCTAAGGCGAGAGAAGGTGCCGGGTGGGTTTGAGGCCCGCGGGCGGAGGCGCGTCGGGAGTGAGAGGTGAGGTCAGCCAGCGCTTTGTGCGAGCTCAGACTTGAGTGGCGTGGCCAGCCTTGAAGGTCAAATCTAGTGAGTGGACGGTGGGGCGTGGACCCCCCGCTGGCTGAGAAAAGGAGGCAGGAAGACTTTGGTTCTAGTCAGGCTCTATCTCTCGCCCTCTCCGGGCCAGTTTCCTTCGTTGCAGAAAGCACGTGATCTGTGTTGGAAGCTCTGAAATTCCGACTTCTTTCAAACCAAGATTACTGTGACTTCGTATTATTTCGCACAAGAATTATGCCACAGCTGTTCACAGAGACAGATGGATTTAAGCGTGCAGGGAAATCAAACCGGCACAGCCAGGGACGCCCTAGGCAGGACGGGTTGCCGGAGGGGCGGCTGGACCCTGGGAGGTTGAGAACCGCAGCCCGAGGCGGGGTTTTGGAAGGTTTCGGGCACGAAGGGTGCGCCCCCAAGCCAACCACAAGGGGGCGACAGAGACCAGGCTTGCCGCATCAGTTTGTTTGGAAATCGATTGAGTTGCAGAAAAGTTGTGAGAATAATATAGAGAACCCTTGGATTCCCTTCTTAAACCTGATTCACCAAGTTTTAGCATTCTTACCCACTCTCTGCATATTTAAGACCCCCTTCAAGCACCGGAGAGTAAGTTGCAGACGTGTCACCGTTGAACCCTAAACCCTTCAGTGAGTACTTAACCAAGAACAAGGGTATTCTTTACACAACCACAGCAAAGTTTTCAAGATCGGGTGATTTAATCATGATGCAATACTATTATCTAACCTGCAAAACCTTATTCAAATATTGCCACTTGTCCCAAGGAGGTCTTTTTATAGCATGCTCCCCTTCCTCAACCAGCACCTCTGCCCACCCAGGATCCATTCCAGGGCATTTAGTTGTTTACTTTTATTCTAATTAATTGAAATTTATTCACTAAGCTTTCCTGGGCTGAAGTAATCACCGTTCTTAACTGAATGACCCTTTGCAGGTCTGAAACCCTCTCCACTGAAAGTGCCAAGTTCTGGGCAAGAGGCTGGACGGGGCAAAGAATGCACCTATATTCTGTAATGGAATCTTTCTTTCATCCTTGGCCTGACCCATTTCCCCAGTCTCTTGGTCAAGGGGTCCACCATCCTCACCCACCACAGTCTTCAAATGGAGCATTGACTCTTTGAAAAAGTAGCTTCTTGTTTTGGGAAAGAAAGGCAAATGCCTCCAACCTGAGGCCAACAAAAGGCCGGTTGGAAGTCCTGCCTGGGTGTGGAGAGGAAAAAGGGCTGTAAGGGGTCCAGAGACAGAGAGAAAGCCTTTGCCAGTCAGGTAGTTCCCATGTTTTGCTGACAACAGGATGCAGGAGGACCCATTCTCTTGTCAACCAATAGAGACTAAACATTTAATTTTTACTGTGGGAAATGTAAACCATACACAAAAGCAGAGGGACCAGTATAATAAATGCTCATTTACCTACCACCTAGTTGCAACAAAAAATAATGCTCGATGATGGATTACTATTGACTTGGTGTAAAACTCAAAAGAAGTTAAAATAATTTTAGTTACATTGCTCCAATACTACTTCCTTTCTTTCCTGTTGCCTATTTATGTGACAAGACCTCTAAGTGCTTATATATGTAAAAATGAGAACTAGGAAGAGATGAAGCCGGACACTGTCTCATCATGGATGTAAGGAATATTTACCCACTGGTACCCCAAACCAGGGAAATTCAATCAACTCATTAAAAATGCATCCAAATAACATTTTGTTTAATAATAAGTATCAAAATTTGTAACATATTCATATTGTTTTGATCAGTTGCATTCCAATACCATTTGTAATGATAACTTTCCAGAATGACAGTTTTTAAATACTTAAGTAACTTACAGAAAATTTTAACTTTTGAAACTTTACATCCATAGGCTTTACTACAGAGAAGTAGGAGCATGTGATAAGGCAGAAGACTACATTACCCTAGGCTGAAACCTTGTGGGGACTGTCGAATTGAGTTCAATTTCAAAATATTAATTAATATTCAACATATTCAAAAACAATGAGGTAAGGGGTGCCTGGTTGGCTCAGTCAGAAGACCTCTTGAACCTTGTGAGTTTGAGCCCCACATTGAGTATAGAAATTACTAAAAAAAAAAAAAAGATAATAATAAATAAAATAAACAGTGAAGTAAAACTGCATTAATAAAGAAGTGCTTATGTGTATACTTTACTGTGAATGATGGTCAGTAAACAATCACTGTGCTCTTTAAATTCACTGGAAATATTACCAACAGCGATGAATCACAATGTCAATACTTAAAATATCCTGGCAAGTACATTCTTTACATCAGATTAAACTTTAAAATACTGTAGATGTCGATTTAAAATTGTGTGGGAAGGTGCACAGGGTTTCCAAATTCCTTTCGGGGCCCTCCTGTAAATTAGTTTGTGGTTCTCCAATGGGTGGCACCAGGGAGCTGGGTCTGGAGTATGGGGACCCATTGCATATGGGCCTTCCTCTAGACTCAAGTTCTCTGGTACTTGTGCCATTGAACTGGGAGTTCAATCACTGTCCATTTCATGCTAGATACCTCCCTTTCCAAAGCTGGGAGCATCCTAAAGTGCCCTCATGGGATATGTGTCATCGGCTCCAAGAGCCCCAGCCATCATCTATCCACTGAGGGGCTGGGAGGTTCCTGAGGAGAGGAACCCAGCCCCTCCCAGTGTTCCCCTCATAGTCCGGGGGTGGGGGGGCCTGGCAGACGTGTAAATGCATAACCACACTCACTATGTAGTTGTTGCAGAGGCCCAGTCCAGCTGGCCCTAGCAGGAATACCCAGAAAAGGAAGTGAAGACCACTTTGCTGGTCTGTCTGTGGGACGTGGCAGGGGAAAGGGGTTGATCAAGGAAGTCTTCTGAGAAGAGGTGCTCTTCGAAGGAAGAATAAAAATTTCCCAAGTGGACCAAAGGATGGAGAAGCAGTGGGAACAACAACTCCAAAGGTGTGGAGGGGACATCAAGTGGCAACATTCTGTCGGGTGTAACAAAGGATACACTTGGGAGTGGGGCTTCCAAGTAATCACAACACTAGTTAGATTCCTTGAGCCTGTGCTGTGTCAGATTCTCTTCTAGGGACTTGGATGGGTTAATTCATGAAGCCCTCATCACCTCATGAGACTGGTGTGTTATTACCTCTATTTTCCAGCTGAGTAGAGAGGCAGTGAGAGGTGAAGTGATTTGCCTGAGGTCACCGGGAGTCAAACTTGGGCAGACAGGAAGACAGGCTGCCTGCTCTGCCCACACTGGATGCCTTCACAGAGACTTTTCCCCAGAGGCTCCATTGTTCTCTCCACTGACCGTCAGTCTTTGCAGGATGAACCAGGGCCCGAATGTGCTCTGCTGTTCTGGGTACACATGCCAGATTCCCAGGGGTGGCAAAGATGCTGTTGCCCAGCTGTGGCCAGTCTGGGCTGAGCCCGGTGGAAAGCAGTAGGATGGGCCCCATGGTGAACCTGCAGCAACTCTGCTCGACCCTGGTGTTTGTTGAACTTCGGGGGTCTTGGCTTCCTCTGCTTTCAGCTGCCCACTGAGCAGAGGGCAGACAGGCAGGGCTGGGGCTCTGTTTTGTGGCTTTCTCTTCTTCTTACTCACTTATGCCTTTTTTTTTTTTTTAAAGATTTTATTTATTTATTTGAGAGAGAAACAGTGAGAGAGAGCATGAGCGAGGAGAAGGTCAGAGAGCGAAGCAGACTCCCCATGGAGCTGGGAGCCCGATGCGGGACTCGATCCCGGGACTCCGGGATCATGACCTGAGCCGAAGGCAGTCGTCCAACCAACTGAGCCACCCAGGCGTCCCTCACTTATGCCTTTTAAAAATCAAGACCTCACCTTGCCCATCAGTGCCACCATTTTTTACCTGGCTTACCTTGGGCAAGACCCCAAGTCTCCTTGGCTTAATTAGCAAGATACCATATATATTGATTGGACCACATGAAATTGCTGAGTTTTGTTAAGCCAAACACAAACACAATTATGGAGTACTGGAAATTTCTCATGGTTCCATCTACTTGTATCTAATAGGAATGCTGGGAGGATTAAAAAAAAGATGATTCATAATAACGTAGCTCCTAGAATGGATGAGCACCAGACAGAGTGAGCTATGTGTCCATATAGGTGTCCTGCCAGAGTGCGGGGCTGGTATTAAAGGCATAGAAGTGAGTAAGACGTGGTTTGTGTCTTAAGGAGTTTATGGGAGACACATGAATAGACGGTTAGATCAGGCCCAAAGGGGGGTTAGTTTGAATTATGCTGGTTTATCTTACATGTCAATCCAGGGTGAGGATAGATGGTGCTGAGGGTAGGAGTAGCTGGGGCCAGTGCCCTTGGCGCTGTGGCATGTGTGGTCTCCCCTCTTCTTGCTGGCTTGGGGTCTCTCTGCCAACAGCTCTCTGTATGAACTTCACACTTAGCTACTCCTATGACCCCAAAACTAGGACTGACCCTCTCTTGGGCGTTAAGCCGGACAGTCCCAGACTGAGAATAATGGTGTCATGCAGCCAGCAGGGCTGAAGCTAGGTGGGGGTGTGGTTCCACAAGGAAGGGTATTGGCAGACAATCCCTTTAGGGATTGCAATGCTCTCCTGGCTGCAGGTAAAAAAACCCAACTCAAAGAGTTTTAGCAGTAAAGGAAATTTAGTAGCTTGTGCCATTGTGAGGTTCAACAGATGAAATGGCTTTAAGCATGGCTGCATCCAGGAGTCACACTGGTTTCATGAGGAACCTATCTCTTGTCTCCTTGTCTTGGCTTTGTCTCCCTCCCTCTTGACTTCATGCTTAGTTAGGCAGGCTGAGCTTGGGACAGCTCCGGGCACAAAGGACTCTTGTAGAAAGCAAACCTATGAGCCCTTCTTTCCCAGCGCAGCCTGCAAGAGCCTCAGAACTGACTCTCACTGGTCTGACTAGATCACTTGTCCATTCCTTGAGCCAGGGGACATATGGGGTTGGTTCTACTTTAACCAGGGGGAGTGAGAATGGGGAGAGTGTTTCCTGAGAGCAGACTCAGTCACCAGAGGACGGGATGTAGTATGGTAATACCACACATACACCAACAGACATCATCGGTGAGGTGGGTGCTGTAACCGCGACGGCAGCTAAAGTCGGGACGTTCGAGTGTATGAGGGAAGTCAGGGCAGGCTTCACAGGGGAGTGGCAGCTTCCGCCCTCCAATATTACACACTGAATTACCACATGACCCAGCAAGTCCACTGCCAGGTGTGCACCCCCACAGAGCTGAGAACAAATACTCAAACAAGTACACGTACACGTGTTTGGAGCAGCTGACTTGGAACAGCCAAAAGGTGGAAACAACCCAAGTGGCCACCGACTAATGAATGGCTCCACAAAACGTGGTCTGTTCACACACCAGAATATTGTGCAGACATAAAAAGGAATGAAGTGATGCCACGTGCTACAACGTGAATGAACTTTTTAAACATTACGTTAAGCCACCGTAGCCAGACACAAAAAGTCGCATACGGGATGATTCCATTTCATCCCTCTAGCCTGCACCCCAGTCCTTTAATCATCACCTTGATGATTCCATTTAAATGAAACATCCAGAATGGGTAAATACTCAGAGACAAGAGTCCAGAATGGTGACTAGAGGAGGGTAGAGGGGGAATGGGGAATAACTGCAGACTGGCTATGGGGTTTCTTTTTGGGGTGGTGAAGCTTTTCAAACCAGATAGACTGTGGTTTCACATTATTGCAAGTGTACTAAGTGACACTGAATTGTTCACTTTAAAATTTTGGTCAGTTTTATTATCTGAATGTCATCTTAATTTTAAAAAAAAGGAGCATTTGACCAGAAATAATAAAAAAATCAAAACAGACAAATACTGTCTACTATCTGGTGTTTATAGATGGAGTTTGAGGGGAGAGGAGGGTGGGGAGTGGCCGGCAAGCGCAGATGAAGCAAGACTGGCTACAAGTTGGTAACTGTGGATTTGGATTGATTACACTATTCATTTCTTGCCTACCTTAAATTAAAGAAAAAGAACTTGCTAGGCAGACAAATGAGGAGGGGGTGGTGGTGTCATGGCAAGGAAAGGGAAAAGCACAGGCGAAGGGGCCCGAGGAGTGAAGGGGCACCAGGGAGGACCCAAGGAGGTGAGACACCCCAAGTTCCAGGTCACACAACTAATGGGAGGCAGAGATGCCTTCTTGCCTTCTTTCCTCCCCCCCTTTCTTTTCTCCCTTTCTCTTTCTCTCCCTTTCTTCCTTTCTCCTTTTTCCTTTTTAAAAAATAAACATTTTGATTTTTAAGCAGAAAGCGCTTCAAAGCTGTTACATCAGCAATCACGACATCCAAGCACATACCTTACTTATTGGTGGGGTCCCATTCAGAAGCCATGTGATCTTATTTTGGACATAACTGAGTCAGGATGTATGGGATCCCACCCCACAGAAGATGAGAAGCAGTTTTTAGAGGGAAATGGAACCCTTTTAAGGAAGGCAAGCACTTGGGCAATAATGAAATGTGACAGCCACAGCCTGGGTTGAAAGGCTACAGGTAGGAAAGCTAATGAGAAGATGCATTAGAATAAAAATACATACTCATCAAGGAAATGCAAATCAAAACCACAATGAGATACCACTTTACACCCATAGGATGGGTATAATTAAGAAGTCAGATAATAACAAGTGCTGGAGAATGCAGAGCTTGCTGGTAGGAATGTAAAATGATTCAGCCACCCTGGAAACAAGCTGATGGTTTCTTAAAAGGTTAAACATAGTTACTCTATGACCCAGCAATTCCACTTCTAGGGAAACGAAAACACATGTTCATTCAAAAACTTGTGCGTGAATGTTCACAGCAGCACTACTCATAATAGGTAAAAAGTAGGAAAAAACCCTAATATACAATGATGAATAGGAATATGGTAAATTCATATAATGCAATATTACTGAGCAGTGAAAGGAATAAAATACTGAAACATGCTACCCATAGGGACGAAACTTGAAAATAGTCTAAGTGAAAGAAGCATCTCAAAGGACAAAACATTAAAGAATTCCATTTGTATGAAATGTTCCAAGCAGGCAAATCTACAGATAGCAAGTAGATTAGCGGTTGCTTCATGCCGGCAAGAATGGGAGAAGAGGAGGATGATAGTTCCTTCTGGAGGTGATGAAAATGTTCTGGAATCAGTGATGCTGGATGAGCAACTCTGAATATACCTTAGTAAATATACCACTGAATAGAGAACACTGTAAATGGGTGAATTGTGTGATTATGGGAGTTCTATCTCAGTAAATTTTTAAAATTTTATTGCTAATAAAAAAAGAAAGAAAAGAGGTAGTCTGGGTTGTTTTAGTGCAAGGGCAAGAGTGTCACACGAATAATCCAAGTGCGGGGACACCTGGGGGGCTCAGTTAGTTGGCATCTGCCTTCGGCTCGGGTCGTGGGATCCAGGGGTTGTGGGATCGAGTCCCGTACCTGGCTTCCGGCTCGGTGAGGAGCCTGCTTCTCCCTCTGCTTGCTGCTCCCCCTGATTGTGCTCGCTCTCTCTCTCTCTGACAAATAAATAAATAGGATCTTTGAAAAAACAAAATAACCCAAGTGGGCTCTTCTGGGCTGACAACCTGATCATGGCTATTAAATGAATTTCAGCAGGAAGTGTGTCATATGTTTTGGAAGATACCTACTGAAAATGAGTAAGAGAAAAAAAAGTTTCCAGTGCTTAAAGCAGTGTGAGTCAGGGGCTCAATTAAAAGGAGGTTGTCAAGGACCCCCCGGGCAGGCAGAATGACACTTCGGGGAGTTCAAACACTTGTGAGGTCAACTTTTAACATGTATAAATTACACATACTCTTCAGTTTAATTGTCTGAGAAAAAGGTTCATTGCTAAGTCCAAATTTTATGCTTATTCTGAGAAGCAAATAAATCAATAAATGAAAAATTGAACTATCTTATTTGTTTTTTAGGGCATTTAAAATGGACAAAAGCATCATTCCTTGATATTTGAAATTCTTACATTTTTATACTTGAAATATCAACTATTAAAATACATTTTCTTAGGGGCACTTGAGTGGTACAGTTGGTTAAGTATCCAACTCTTGGTTTCAGCTCAGGTTGTGATCTCTGGGTCATGGGATCGAGCCCCGTGTCAAGCCCCCTGCTCAGCGCAGAGCCTGCTTAAGACTCTCCCTCTCCCCCTCCTCACCATTCTCTTTCTCTAAAATAAATGAATAAATCTTTTTTAAAAATACGTTTTTAAAAAGGACATGAGAAAATTTTAAGCTGCCTGCAGCTACTTTTCTCAGATAACCCATTAGAGGTATAAGCCTTCAATCATTACAGCAAATGAATAACTAAATGGGATAGAACTGTGCTACTTTATTTTTCTTTTGAACATTGGTTTTTGAAGTACCAGTGATGTCTTGATGTGCTCTGTAAGAATTCTGACCAGCTGAATACAACTTGCAGATCTCTTGAATAGCACACTGAGAAGTGGCCCAATTATCATCCTCTTAATGCTCCCATTAATGTACTATATATGGGAACACCATGATACTTTACCTAATTTTTTCTTTTAGATCAGGAAATAATTCATACAGAAAGAGAACAGAATGACCATGGGCCCACCGTCATGCAGAAATCCTGTTATATTTGCTTTAAACCGCTTCCCTGGCTTCCTGCTCCCACCCATCTTCCCATATGCATGAGCCTATTATGGTCATATCCAGATCTCAGCTGCAAATCTCCACTTCATCCTGTCTCAATATTTAACCCTTTCAGTGATTATGACCAATGCTCCTAAGGAGATCATGGGCTGGGCAACAAGTGCTATGAATATCATTTTATTGCTGGAAGAGAACTAAGGTAACTTTATAGTAAGGACACTGGGGTCTAGAAAAATTGATTTGCCTTCTCAAGGTTACACAAAGCCTGAAATCCACATATCTTGATTCATTGTCCAGCAAAATGGAGGAGTAGAAACAGTATAGACTCTAGAGGCAAACTCAGCTGAATTCAACTTCTGACTTTGCCATTGATGAAATGACCTGTAGGGAAAAACCCAAACACTTATCTGAGCTTGTTTTCACTGGCAACATGGAAATTATACCAGCTCCTCTTCAGAGCAGGTATAAGAACAGAAAGTAGCACAGGTAGGACTGTCCCTGGCACAGAATAGGAATTCAATAGTGGTTTTTAAAAAGATTTTATTTATTTATTTGACAGGGAGAGATCACAAGTAGGCAGAGAGGCAGGCAGAGGGAGTGGGGGAAGCAGGCTGAAGGCAGAGACTTAACCCACTGAGCCACCCAGGCACCCCACAATAGTGATTTTTGAATTCTACTTTTTAATGAGCACCTGTTAATTGTCAGGCATCATTCCTGACACTGAGGACATAGCCATGAACATGACAATGTCTCTGCCACCATGCTGGTTAAGAAAACACTTGTAATGGGGCGCCTGGGTGACTCAGGGGGTAAAGTCTCTGCCTTTGGCTCAGGTCATGATCTCAGGGTCCTGGGATCGAGCCCCGCATCAGGCTCTCTGCTCAGCAGGAAGGCTACTTCCCCCTCTCTCTCTCTGCCTGGCTCTCTGCCCACTTGTGATCTCTGTCTCTCTGTCAAATAAGTAAATAAAATATTTAAAAAAAAAACAAACACTGGTAAAATCAATAGCCAACTGTATGAACATCTGTTTGCAAGTAGTTTTTTTTTTTTTTTAATCCCTAGGGCTGTGTTCCTTTTTGTTTGGGTTTTCTTGACACATACTGATTTTTCCATTCCCCAAACCAACTCCAGAACAGGGCTGGCCAGGGATTACCGAGTCTGGTTGCCGAGCCCCTCGTCAGGGGAGAATGGGCGATAGGATATATTTTGAAGAGATCCAGAGAGGTCCCTGTCCTCAAGGAATTCTTGGTCTATTATATTAAGACCATTTGTGGAGCACTTACTTGAGGTCAGGTGCTGGGCAAGACACTTTACAATTATTTCATTTAATCCTCACAATCATCTCTTTAAGGTATGGTTTTCTTTTCTATTTCTTTCTTTCTTTTTTTTTTTTTTTAAAGATTTTATTTGAGAAAGAATGAGCGCACACAAGCAGAGGGGAAGAGCAGAGGGGAGAGGAAGAAATAGACTCCCCAAAGAACAAGGAGTAGATACAGCCCACAATGGCTGTCAAATGCTGCTGGATGAGTGTGGGGCTGAGCTGAACAGGCTGAACACGCTACTACTGTTACACCTCTCCACACTTCCCCTCTGGCAGCAAAACAGCCTTTTGACCACCAAGCCTGGAAACCCAGGCTTCCAGAAAGGCCAGTAGATGGGCTTTATTTGGGTCTAGAGCCCCTTCTAGGGCAATCCTAAAGAAGAAAATGATCTATTATAATCTGGTATTAGAAATATTACCAACTCTTCTCATTTCTCCACAATGGACCTATCATTTTCTTTTTTAAAAGTTTTGATATCTTTAATTAAAAAACAGACAAATGCATTTTGCATTAGAGAGATTCGTACTTTATAGGCGGCAAGTGAGAAGGCCTCCACACTTGGAGTGACTACCTGGGGACAACTCAATGTGCAGTTTCTTTTCTAGAGACTTACATACATTTACACAAACAAGAATATTTTTGCATGAACAAGGAGACAGTATACTTACTATTCCACAACTGGCTTTTTATTTTATTTTTTCATTTACTGTACTGATTTACACATGGGGCTGAACATTTTCTTCTGAAAGTTTATTGACCATTCATTTCTTTTTCTCTGAACTACTTCTTCATAACCTTTCCCTCCTTTTCTGAGTTGTTTTCTTCTTGGTTCATATTAACTTATACTCACACATTGTAGACACTCATCTTTTGTTATCTATGTTGCACAAACCTGTTTTCCAACATGTTCATTTACCATTTACCATTACATGTTCAATTACCATTACATTACCATTTCCTAACAGTATAGTTTTGGGCAAGCCACTGAACCCTGGGTTGTCTCCTTACCTAGACAATGAGGACACTGCCTGTGTGAGACTGTGAGAAGTGAGACTGCATGCCAAGTACTAAGCATTATGCCTGGCATTCAAGAAGTACTCAATAAATGTTAGCCACTCTTCACTACCTAGACTCGAGATCACCAGCTGGCTAGGTTTAGACTTGCCCAGCATTTAAAACCAATACACTTGAATCCTTTAGATGAGACATACATTCTCTGGTTGGCCATACATTCATGTGTCTGTTTTCACAACAGCTTCTCAGATCTGTTACCAGCCTTCCACTCTCTCAAGTTCTTAATGAATGAAAATAAAGCAGGTTTTGAGATTATTATATATAATTATTATAATCAGGCCTGCTCTTTGTACCATTAGGCACTGCATAACACTTGGATATATTGTTCACAGTGTAGCCTACTATAGTGTCGGGCAATGTACAACCTGCACATCTGTACATGGCAGCCTGGTCCACATTTCAAGAAATTTAGGGCATTCATACTGTGATTTAAAAAGCTTTCACAGGGGGCACTTGGGTGGCTCAGTGGGTTGGGCCTCTGCCTTTGGCTCAGGTCATTATCCCAAGGTCCTGGGATGGAGCCCCACATCGGGCTCTGCTCGGCAGAAAGCCTGCTTCCCCTCCCTCTCTCTCTGCCTACTTGTAATCTCTGTCAAATAAATACATAAAATCTTTAAAACACAAAAAGCTTTCACAGAGGCTCTTTTTATTTTCACAACACCCACTAGGTAGGATCAAGGTGGGAATGATATCTCTAAGGACAGATGGGGTAGGAGGCAGAGCTAGTAAGCCAGAAGTGTGGGCCCAAATTTCTCAACATTCAAATTGTAGTTATGAAGAACCAAGTCATGAGGTCCCTGCTTGATATCCTGTCAAAGAAAGGTAAGATGAGAGCTTCTGGATTTCCAGAGGCTTCCCAGAGATCATCAAGGAGAAACTGTATTAAAAATGACTGCCCCTAGGGCTGGCTCGGTCAGTAGAGCATGTGACCCTTGATCTCAGGGTTGTGGGTTCGAGCCCCCAACTGGGCACAGGTATTACTTTAAAAAAAATTACTACCTCTGGAACAAAACCATAGATGGGATTTGGCTACATAAAAACCCTTACATGTATCTAGAACTTCAGATGTCAAAAATTTTACAAAGTGTACCACCACAACATTTGTTTATTAACAAAGCCTTGTAAGAATGGACAGGGATTAGGGAATATAATCAATGGTATTGTAGCAGCGTTGTACGGTGACAGTTGGTAGCTACACTTGTGAGCATAGCATAACATACACACTTGTCGAATCACTATGTTGTGTACATAAAACTAATGTAACATTGTGGGTCAACTACATTTCAATAATAAGAAAAAAGGAGGCAGGGATTATTATATCCACTTGGGGTTGTGAGATGAATTTGAGGTGGGGGTATACCTCTAAAAAACTCCCTCCAAAGAACTAAAAGGCAGTCTTACCTACCAGTTGAAAGGAATTGTGGCAAAGTGACAATCTGAAATGATGGGTATAAAATCCTGGGAGACAGACAGTCACCCAGCTATCAGTTATGGTTTCAAGATACTGACTACACGCACGCATGCACACACACACAGTTTCTAATGTACAAACTAATGGAAAGTTTTCAGACTGACAAACTTGTCATGGAAACTGAATATGCAAAAATAAGGAGCAAAATAAACCCGAGTCCAACCACCTCGTTAATAGCTGAGGTCTTTATTTCAATTTGTATGTACAGTAAAAGTGCTGCTGAGAATATGCAGCAACCAGACAAAACAATAAATGTAATTCTCTCTCAACAATTAGCAGCTTAAGATCTATCAACTACAGTGTTAATGTTCACGCGTTCACAAGTGTCATTTCTGTACTTTTCAATTCGTGCAAGTGAGTTTTTATTCTGACACACTTTGATAAAACACACTTACAGTCTAGTAGTCAGTCCTACTGAGGGTATCACCTAGCATACACAACACACAGAAATGTTAACTCTTAGAGCCATGTTCAAAATCCCCAGTTTCATTTGGGGGTGGGAACCATAAATTTAGCCTGTGTCAATTTGTCGATTATAATATTTGGTTTTGTTTTGGATGCATATTTCCCAAAGCTGAAAGGCAGCTCCTCACTGGAACTTACATGAAATTCAGCATTTCATCTGACTGTACCTCAAAGGAATATGAAGTCAGAAACAAAACCAAATGCAGTGAAGACCACATAAAAATATGCTCAGTATTAGGGCATGGCTAGCAAGGAAGGCTTGATCGCAGAGTTTTCCTTGGTATCGGATTTTTACCTCAGTTGGGTGGCGAGGGTACAGGGGAGAAAGGAGACCCCAGTCAACGAAGTGTAAAATTTAACCTACTTTTTCTTCTTAGGGAGCCAGTGGAGTAGAAAGCCTTCCTTGCTAGGATGCACTGAGTATATACCAAGGAATTGAAATTGGAGCAGACAGAAGTGCCCTTCAGTTGAATCATAAAAAAGGTAAAATGTTAGTTATTCTACAACCTGAACAAGAGTCACCCAGGCTACCACAGCCAGCCTCAAGCACCAGCACTAACAAGTAATCCAGGAATGCTTCATTTCAAAGGGAATGCACGTATTTTTTAAAAGAGAAGAAGCATTAAAGCAAGGGGGACATTACCACTCACAGAACAATTGTTAAACAACCATTAGAGTGAGATTATAGAAGAGCTTTGACTAGACCAGAATTTGGGAACAGCCACAGTGCAAAGAAACACAAGGCAACAGGTGTGGGCAGCAGGAAGTGGGGGAAGGCATGGAAACAGATGCATGGTTACAAATAGCATTAAATGCAGACAACTGTTGGGCCTGGTGAAGAATCAAGGGACAAGACAGCGAGAAAGCCATTACTGTGACTGACCTAGCCCGAAGCTCCTTCCTAAGACAGTTTGAGAGAGGATGGTGGACAGTTAGCATAGGCCTGTTTGGCTGGGAGCTCAGGGGGCTGTCCAGAGGCGAAAACCTTCCTTTGATAGAAATTGTCCCATGGCAAATAGGAACAATTTCAATCCATCTATCACAGTGACTTCTAGTGCCTACAGAACTTAGTAGCCTCTACACGGTTTAGGGGACTCAAAGGTTCTTAGAAAAACTAGAGGATGGTGGCCATAGCCTCTGATAACTTTGTGGGGCTCTCTTCTGTACTCGAGTGATTAAGCTAGAGCAGAAGGTTAGGAGAAACTATGCTAGTTTGACAAGGTCACGGTGTCCTTTGGCACTCCTGCCTAAAGTCACTGCAGTATTTTTAGGCAAAGTTAACATTTAAAATACATAGGCATGGGAACAATTTGTTTTTGGCCTGAACGTGAATTGGTTCCAATTATTTTTTAATAGAAAAATCATCCCTGTGGTCCCTGCTCTGGGCACTAATTTTGAGAGGTCAACAGAGCTAACAGGTTGTACTACAATCATCTGGGGATGGAGTGAAGATTGGGGTACCTGAGTTAAAATATCAAAATGATTATGGAAACAACATGCTGACTCTGAGAAGGCCAGCCTGCCAAAGCCACAGGAGGCTGGAGCTGTCATGTAAACCATCCCCTCAGACAGAGAAGGCAATGCTAATCTAGTTCCAAAAGAATTTCCTGGTGTGGGAAGAATAGGCAAAGCATGCTTTGCTATTCTCTTCAGGGCTATTATGTGCCCCTTGCTCATCACTTGGTTGCACAGAACTGAGGCCAAGACGGAACAGCATTTGGGATTCAATACTATGAATATGAAAAGATTAACTAAGCTTTCTAGATATGCTCTAAAAGCCCAGTTCCATCCTGGTAGAACTGGTTACAGCATGAGGAAGAAGGCTCAGTCCTTTTTTTCTAAACTGTCTATAAAAGTCCACTGAGCATAGGTATGTTAGTAAGTCAGTCTGGATGAATAGGAAGTGGATAACAATTTACACCCCAAACTTGGGTCCTTCTAACCTGACAGATCCTTTTCTGTTCTTTAGGGAGAATCACCTTCGGTTGATTCTCTCAGGCAGACAGAATAAAGCTTTGAAATTAAGGATGCTGGGGCCAAAATGCAGACGGAAGATTCCACATCACTTTGGTTTCAGTAATCAGGGGGTGTTAAAAATAAATTAAGGAAACACAAGGAATTATGTATGACTCTCATAATATAGTCTCAATTCTTCCTCAAGACAATCGATCCCAGTCCAAAGTCACTGGGTGAACATTTTCTTGGGGCAAAAAAATCTCTATCCTATCATGCTGGTTTGTGGAAACAGCCTCCTGCTCTCCCTGCACACCCCTTTCCTCTCCAACCAAGCCAAGCCCATGAAGTGGTAGGTGGGGGTGGCAGGACACCAAAGAGCAGCAGGAGCCAGAGGAGGGAGTCTAAGCTGCATCTCAAAACAAGGGCTTCAGAGGAAAGCATTTATAGCAAGTCTTCCCTTACTCAAACTGTTTCAAGACAAGAGGGAGCAGCACACTTAAATATCCACACATTTCTTCATTTAAAAACATCACTTCTTTATTTCAAAGGAAAAATAAAAGACCCTCCCAACCCTTTCCAAAAAAACCCAATAATAATAATAACAATAATAAAAAATCCTATTAGAAACCATAAGGAAGCACTGAGAGTTTGAGTATTACATTCTTCAAGTATGCTGTTCGGATTTTTTGTTTTTTTAAGTTGGTGACTATACACATATTTAAAAAAACCTTAAAAGTGCGGCCAAGGGATTTTGCTTCAAATTAAGTATTTAGAGGGCTACTTCAAAATACTGTAGTAGGGCTTTGCAGTGATCCTTTGGGGGCATGATGCTCTCACTTTTGTATCCTAGCAAAGGTTAAGGGACCAGGTTCAAAAGTGATCATACTTCCAGGGTTAGCATGAGTGGCCAACTTGGGTGAGAAAGCCAGGGAGACATCCATGTGTTCTTCCACGGACAAGGACAATCCACCCTGAATCCAAAAATTCAGACATGGAATGTGGCAGGATTTCACAGTAAAGTTAGTCTGGGAGGGGGAGAGGTGGTGAGCCCAGACGAGGCGGGGTGTTAGGTTTAACTGGTTTCCCCTAATCAGGTTTTTGCATCTTTTTAGTGGGTTTTAGTGCAGTCCTTCAAGCCACAATTTAGAATGCCCTTCAGTGTGCTCCAGATTGTTGGTTCATAGTAAAGGACTGTTTAAGATTTGCATCCCAAGGAAAATCATGCTACATAAAAATGATCCAAGATTTTTGCCCAAAAAACTTCTTGGATAAAATCTAAAAAATACTATTGCAATTGCGTCTCTTGAAGAAAAAAACATTATTCTAAATGTAAACAGATTCACTCAACTCTTTTGTTGTTGTAGAAAACTTCAGAGTAGGTAAGTTGCTGTCTAATTCTTCGCTGCATGCACTCGCCAGAGGGTAGGGGAGCACTGCCTTCTTGTGCCAGCATCATCTGGGGGAGGAGAAGAACCGTTCCACATAGCTGAAGAGGGCATCCCAGTGCTTCCAGAGAAAGGCAATGAAAACCACAAGGAATAAAGTGCTGAACGTCCTGTTGCGAGTTTTCATGAGAGGAACCACGCAGTTGGCTACGGTGGAGACAAAGACCAAAAGGACTGCCATGACTGCCAGAAGGATGTTGATGAGTTTGCCCAGAAGGTTCCGGGCAGTCGCATTCTCCAGCCCTTCCAGCTGTACCACCTGCTGCTGCTGCTGCTGCAGCTCCATCTTGGAGATGCGGGTCTGGCACGCCTCCAGGGCCTCCTGTGGGCCAGAACAGGGAATAGTTAAGCCTTCTGCTTACACTACTCTGAATAGACGACATGCACTTTGGGCAAGCCAGACGCATCTTGAGCTATGCCAATGATTTTAAATATGTGAGAGTCTTGAATACGAAAGGCTCAATGTGTAAGTCATTATTCCAGCAATTATTATTCACCTAAACTGCCCTCCATGGCATTCCTCATGGGATGGCTCACAGGAAGTAGCAGCCACATTTGGAATTGGTCTTGAACATTTTAATAATAAGACCTCAAGTATATCTTTTTTTTTTCCATTTAAAAATTACTCATTTAATTACACAGGACAAGCATACTTGCTCAACACTTCAAGGAGGATATATAGTCTCTCTTGATATTGTCCTTAAATCCAGGTCTTGGCCTTCAAGTAATACTGTCACTTTGACATGTGTTCATACTTTCACCTATGTTTAAATACATACATATTTAAGCCTAGGGAAATGTATGGAATTATTTTTAACTTCCTATCTTAATATAAATAGTGTCATACTATAGGAACTAATGCGTAAGTCTTTTTTTCTCACGCAACAGTGGTTCCTGCCGATCCTTTCCAAGTCAATGTGTAGAGATTTACCTCATTCTTTTTAATTGCTATGTAGCATTTTGTAGTACAGATACTTACTCCTACAGTTTATTCAGCCAGGTCCCTGCTGGAGAGATTTAGGTTACTTTCAACTTTTTCACCGTCATAATGACATGGTGAACAACCTCTGGACATCCTTGTATGCACTACCTGTTGTTTTCCAAGTGAAGTAAATCACAGACATCAGTGTAAATAAAGGGCTCTCTGATCTGTCTTCATAAGAAGAGTATACTCCCCCTACTGCCGCTTTTAAGGTTGATCTTTGTAAGGGGGACACTATGCCCAAACACTAGACCAAACATTATAAGTGATATGCTCCCTTCGAGCCATGAGTTTACCCTTCAGAGGACAGAACCTATTTCCTTAGCTATGGTCAGGTATGCTCCAAAGTTCAGCAGTGGTGGAAGCCCTAGGTTTTTCTGGTCTTGGTTTCAATGTATCCTGGTTTCCTGTGATTTGAGATGAAGGTGAAGCAACTTCAGACTGAAGCAAGCTAAGTAATGGACAGTGAATGCCCAGAATGATCATGGGAAAAAAACTAAAACATAAACAGAATTCCGGAGTCTGGAGAAGATGGCAGCTGGGCAAATGATCCAGACATTCCCTTAATTCTTTTAGGCTGTAATACAAGACTCCTGGACCACTTCCCTTCCCTAAGACTAGCTTATTTCAAGATACTTCTTTGTGAAACCACCAACTGTTCCCTTAGAAATTCCTCCCAACTGGAGTAAGAAAAAAGTTACATATTCTATTTCCTCACAGCATTAACTAGAGAGCCTTAAACATAACTGCCTCATGTGTTATTTTCGCAAATGGCCTGGCAATGTGCCTGTAAAAGGTTTGAATTTGGCAACTAGGATAAATGCCTCCTTTGCTATAGCAGAAGACAGATAAGATGGCCCTGAGTCTTGTCAGAGCAGCTCCTGAAGTGGTAACCAAAGGATGTAATAATGCAGGTGGTCTATATACCGAGACCTGTGATCCTCAGAACATTTCCTAGGAACACAAGCAAGCACCCTACATGGTACAGCCTTTCAAGAAATGCACATCATTTGAAGGGTAGGTATATTACTTGGTATAACCTTCTCTTGATACTCTACAGTCCTCATCTTTTTTCCTGAACTTTTCATTATTATGGTAAAATATGCCTAACATTAAATTTTAACCATTTTAGAGTGCACAATTCAGCGGAATTTAGTAAATTCATAATGGTGTACAACCACCACTTCCATCAAATTCTAGAACACTTCCATCACCCCAAGAAGAAATCCCCTATCCCTTAGCTATTACTCCCTATTTCCCCTTCCTGCAGCCCCTGGCAACTGCTCAGCTATTTTCTGTCTCCATAGATTTGCCTGTTCTAGACATTTCATGTAAATGGAATCACATAATATGTGGTCTTTTGTGACTGGCTTTTTTTCACTGAGCATGTTTCCCAGATTCATCCATGTTATAGCATGCATCAGTATTTTATTCCTTTTTCTTCTTCTTCTTTTTTATTGTGGTAAAAGACACGTAACATAAAACCTACCACCTTAATTAACCTTTTTTAAGTGTACAGCTCAGTGGTATTAAATCCATTCCCTTAGAATGTGGTGCAGCCGTCACTACCATCCAACTCCATAGCTCTTTCCATCTTGTAAAACTGAAACTCTATGGTCATTAAACAAGAACCTCTCATTCCCTTCAACCCCCGGCCCCTGCCAACCACCATTCTACTTGTTGTTAGTCTTCTGCTTTTACAAACGCGAGCCTTTGTGCTAACCTGGATGTCCCGGGCCCGTTCATAGGACTGATATGCAATTTTCTCTTCCATGCTGGCCAACTCCTGCTTCAAGTTTAAGATTTCATTCTGATGGAGTTCCGTTAGGTCATTTAGTTGTTCTTCTAATCGTTCACATCTAAGAAGGTGGGGGGACAGTTAGAATTTTATGCATTCTATATTTTTCCTGGTATTATTCACATATAATCCCCAAAACCCATTCTGCAAAGGAAGAAAACAAAAGCACAAAGAAATTAAGTCATTGGCCTGGGATAAAAGGGCATGCTAGTGGGGACAGCTCTTAGTCCCTGGAATGGACAGCTTGTCACAAGGCCATATCATAGCAGCAACATGGTTCTTCTACAATCTTCTCAAACACAGTATTTGCAGCAATGCCAGCAGCCCTGGTTAGCTTGGAGCATACTTATAATAAATGAGGGAGTTCTTACTCCATTCTGAACAGCAAAGGGGAGAGGCAAAAACTAGAATACAATTAAGCAGGTTTCATCACAAGATAAACAGCACATAAATGAAAACTGACCTTCTAGCGTCACCAGTAGCTTATCCTGATACTGGACAGGTCACTCACCTGGATGTTCATGGTTCAGAGAACTTCATCCCCATGGCCAAGCACAGTGTCTAGTAGGACATCTCAGTCAACAAATATTTACTGAGAGTCTGCTGTGTACCAGGTATGTTCAAAGTACTGGGAATACAGTGTGGTAAGCAACACAGAATGCCTGCCCTCAGCAGTTTACATGCTAAGATGTATGTGTGTTGAGGGCGGGGGGCAGAAAAACCAAGACAACTGCAGGTATGGATAAGTAAAATGAAGATCAATAGGGGTATATATATGACAGAGTGCCCGGTGGTTGGTTAAGCTGGAATAGTCAGAAGAACTCTTCCCTGTTCAGTGTTCTCCAACGATGACCGATGAAACTTGAATGATGGTACGAATGGACTTATGAAGATGTGGGGGGAGGAGTATCTTAAAGCAGAAGGAATACCAAGTATCAAGTTCTCAAGATGAGAACTAGTGTGGCAGGTCTGAGGGACACAAAATAGGCCAGTGTGGCTATAACTGAGAAAAAACCAGGAAGAATGGCGGGAGATAAAGTTCCTTGGGAGCAGGCCATTTAATTCATCTTGTATCTCTAGCACTTAGGGCTACCTATGAGAAGGTTATCTACTTAAAGGTAGAACCCGGGCTGGGTACCTAAGGACCAGTAGGGCTGAAACAAATTTTAAGGACAAGATCAGATATTTTAGGTAGAAAAAGAACATGGGTAAAGGATAGGAGATAAACACGGAAATCTGGCCTTAAGAGGTAGGTATGGGAGTTGGGTTTCTGGAACTGATAGTAAATGGGCCCAAAGCAGATTGCTGATGGGGGAGGGATGACATGAGGAACATAGCATTTTAGGAATATGGGTTATGAAGAGGAGAAGAGGACAGACTGGGGTAGGCTGTGTGTGGGAATTCCAGGAACCAGACAAAGAGATACGTAGGTAGGAGGATAGTTGAACACTATACATTAAAACAGACTAGAAAGGGAACAATAAACACATCTCTGGTTTGTTGTGAATAAAATGTAAATCTCTCAGTCAGACAGAGGGCTCAGGTCGACAGGAGAATACACTACTACTGAACACTACTGGGGCAAACACACACCCAATGCTAGCACAGAAGCCTCAAGAGACTCTGTATGAAAAAAAAATAAAAAATAAAGATGACATTTAAAACTACCCTCCCTTTCCTTGTTTTTAATCTCACATATAGCACAACAACTTTTAAGGAATACACAGAAGTTTTCTGTTTAAGGTAATTCTCATACTGCAGCATCACTGATATTCTCCCTCCCAAGAATTATATAATGATTATATCCTACACTCCATTCTTTCTCTAAGAAACAAGTATTTTTATTTAAAAGGCACAATCTAACCCTTTTCACTGTATTACTGAATCCTACTGAGTTCTCCTTTATCCTTAATAGGCATCTGTATTGTTTTCTCTAGCACTGAAATTCTGTTACTGAAGTGACGGAACAGATCAAAAAGTGTTTCCACCCGTTACCTGTAACTCAGGCTGTATTCTCTGTGACTGTCTTTTCACTTCATCTGCTGCCTAGGGCATATGCTCAGAAACAGGCACCACCTCTAGAACTGATTTTCTATCAAATTTTAAGTCTACCAAGTGCCATAAGAATATGTGGACATACTACTGCCTTTTCAGGTTCGTCCTATTTTATTTAAATAAGCTCACTATTCTGTGCTGTTTTTAGGGTTTGATGACTTCATCATTCTTTCTCCTTACCAGGATGGGACAGAGGCTTTATAAAAGGAGTGTTCCAAACTCTCAATCCCTTGAGATTTAAGGGAAGAGTGGGGCCTAGAAGCAAATAACCCTCCTAAGCTAAGGACTGATGCTGGGTGGCAGGAAAGGGAGCATGGCAGTGGTGACAATCAGTCTGCTGATGAGAACAGACCCACCTGTGACATTTTCACATGTGTTCCATAATTTGTATAGTCTTTCAGGGATGTTGGAGAATATATGATATAAACATGGCTCATGCATACCATTAAAACAGAAAAGTAACAGCAGCTGCTGCCATTTATTTAGTGTATACTATATATCCAAATTAATTTTTACAAGTTTATTTATTTATTTGGTGGGGGGAGAGGCAGAGCGAAACTCAAGCAGGGTCTGTGCTGAGTGTGGAGCCTGAAGCAGGCTTGATCCCAGGACCCTGAGATCATGACCTGAGCCAAAACCAAGGACAGCTGACTGCACCACTCAGACGCCCCAATCGAAATTCATTTTTAAAACTCCAAGAGGGTAGTAGGTATTATCTTCACTTTACAGATAAGGAAACTGAAGCTCAGAGAGGTAAAGTGACTTGTCTAAAGGCACACAGAAATAAAGTAGAGCAAAGATTCAAATCCATGTGTCCTGACTTTAAACCCAAGTTTTTAACCTCTGCACTGTGATGCCACTTTGAAACTACTGAAGAAGCCCAGATGAGCTAAATTCCCTTTTGTAAGTAAGAAATCTGAGTCATGTCTATAGTTGATCCAAATTACATAGCCACACAGGGAGCTGGACCAAACTACAGAGACATGATTGTTTGGAGCCTGATGTCAAGGTAGAGTCAACAGGAGAAGGAATGTAGTAACTCTATATACCTAGAATCAAAAAGAGGATAATAAGAAGTGTTGGGGAGGATGTGAATAAATTTGAACTCTCATACAGCTGGTAGGAATATAAATGGTGTCTCAAGCTTTGGAAAACAGTTTGGCAGTTCCTCCAAAAGTTAAATATAGAATCACTGTATCACCCAGAAATTCCACTCCAGGTATACACTGAAGAGAAATTAAAATGTATTTCCACACAAAAGGGTGTACAAAAACATTCACAACAACATTATTCTTGATGGCCAAAAAGTGGAAACAACTAAATGTCCATCAACTGATGAATGGATAAATAAAATGTGGAGCAACCGTACAATGGAATATTATTTGGAAATGAAAAGAAATGAAATAATGACACATGCTACAAGATAGATGTATACATCTTGAATACATTATTCTAAGTGAAAGACACTGGTCAGAAAGGACCACAAACTGCATGATGCCACGTATATGAAATGTCCCAAATAGGTAAATCTATAGAGATAAGGATTAATGATTGCCAAGATCTGGGTGTAATGGGAAGATTGGAGGGCAATAAAGATGCCCTAAAACTGATTATGGTGATAGCTGTATATATCTGTAAATACACTAAAAATCACTGATATGTATACTTTCTCGTTGTTTTTAAAGATTTTATTTGAGACAGAGACAGACAGACAGAGAATGAGCAGGGGGAGGGGCAGAGGTAGAAACAGACTCCTCACTTAGCAGGGAGTCCCACATGGGGCTGGATCCCAGAACCCTGGGATCATGACCTGAGCCAAAGGCAGACACCTAACTAATTGAGCCACCCAGGCACCCCTGATCTGTATACTTTGAATGGGTGAATTCTATGGTATATAAATCATATCTCAATGAAGCTGTTAAAAAAGATTATGGATGTCTGCAATTTACTGTGAAATGCATTTAAAAAAATGAGAGGAAGGTGGCACCTGTGTGGCTCACTCAGTTAGGTGTCCGACTTGATTTTCGCTCAGGTCATGGTCTCAGGGTCGTGAGACGGAGCCCCTGTTGGCCTCTGTGTGCAATGCGGAGTCTGCTTTAGATTCTCTCCCTCTCCCTCTGCCCCTTCCCCCACTCTCTCTAATAAATAAATAAATCTTTTTAAAAAATGAGAGGAAGGATGGATAGATGGGAAAATATGTGAGAAAACACAGCAGAATGTAGAATCTAAGAAGTGGGTGGTATGAGTGCTCACTGTGTAACTGTTTTCAACTTTGCAGCATATTTGAGGTTTATAATAAACACTAGGGAAAAATGATTATAGCCAGGAAAACTTGGGTTTGAGTCCTAGGTCTGCCTCTGTTAAACTGTTAGTTAAGTTAGCTTGCTTTTCCAAGCAAGTTCCTTCATCTATAAAATGAGGGTAATCATCTTAATCTTTTATATTCATGTCAACACAAAAGCATTGTTTAAAAATGTCAGTTTGTTCTCCTTTCCATCTTCACAATGTACCCAAACATAATGGCCCTTTCCTTCCTTCCCTCCTTTCTTCCTTCCTTCTTCTCTTTTTCTTTCTGTTTTACTTATTTATTTGTCAGAAAGAGAGAGAGAGAGAAAAAAAAAAAAAGCAGGGGGAGTGGCAGGCAGAGGGAGAAGCAGATTCCCTGCTGAGCAAGGAACTGGACCCAGGACTTGATTCCAGAACCCTGGGATCATGACCCAAGCAGAAGACAGACACCCAACAGACTGAGCCATCCAGGAATCCCACATAAAGGCCTTTTTGAAAATGTTTCTACTTGTTAAAGATGGCATCACTTGAAAACATGCTCCCTGAAAGGAATTCAAGGGCAATTTGAAAAACTTTTTAGCCAGCCAAATATTTCCTGTGGTGACTAATTCATGGCCTTAATCTCATTTTAGGCTCATTGCAGTCCACATCACTGTGCTAACTATACAATAAATCCAAATATCTCACACTCGATTTTACAGGTCTCAAAGATTATCACTATCATACACCTCCCTATACATCTAGAGCTGTTAAAATCAGTATGTTGCGAAGACAAGTATACCACAAACATTTGAAGTATTGTTTGAAAGATAACATAGGCTCCCTTAAAAGAAGGAATCTTAAACTCTGGAGGCTAGAAAAGATCTTAGAAATCTAGTTACATCTCTTTCAACCGAGGAATTATTTCTATGACACCCCTGACAAGCATTGAATACCTCCAGCGGCAGGGTTTCATTTTTCTTAAGGCAGTGTTTTTCACTATTAGAGAAGTTCTTTTTAAAACTGAACTAAAACCTAGCTATTTGTAAGTCTCACCCCACAGTCTTTGGAGCCACAAAAACAAGCTACTCCCTTGCCTGCATTACCTCTGCTACCTGCCTTCAGCAACAGGAAGTAGTTTCCCCATGTAATTCTATAGGACAAATCCCTGGTAAAGTCTTAACTGCGCTTGCATCTGTTAGTGTCATTTTGAACTCAGTCTGCTGATGGTGGTTTCTTTCAGCACTCTCTCTGTGCACATATTTGTAAAGATAAGCCTGTCTTCTATTGTCTTCAACCTGGGTGAAGACACAGAGGCCCAGAGAGAGGGCAAGGCCAGGCCAGAGCTCACAGGTTGCTACGAGAGAATATTCCAGCCCCTAGCCTAGGCGAGGGTGACATATACTTTGATGTGCATTATAAAAGACTGGGTGAAAAGACCTTTCTGCCCCACCTCTTCACCAAACTATCAGCAGTAGCAAGTCCATGTTGGGGGACCAAGGTTTAAGTTAGCCTATTCTGTCATTTTATCTGTGTTTAGGAGTCCCATAGCTACACATCTAGTTGAAAAGAAAAACTGCATTCACATTTGTGTTTTATTTTTCTAATGTTTCTGTGAGCAGCTACTGACTGAAAGGGACAAGAATAAAGTGAGCAGAAAGATGCCAAGTGCCAGGCAGATTAAGGTACAAAATATGTTTCTTCCCCCAAAGTTTTAACACTCCTTTTTTTTTTTTTTAAAGATTTTAATTTTGAGTAAATGCTATACCCAACATGGGGCTCGAACTTAACTCTTGAGGTGAACAGCCACATGCTCTACTGAGCCAGCCAGGTGCCCCAACACTCTTAATATGCTGTTGAAATGCTATCCTTGAACCCCACATTCTTTTCTAAATTTTAGATCCAAATTGGTGTAAGACATTCAGATTTTTTTTTAAGTAAATATAATTTTAAGTCCCTATTTAATTAGAACGTGCACTACTGACTTCTTTCACCCATTGTTCGAGTTTTTCCCCCCCTTCTTGAAGTATATCCTTTAGTATTTCCTTCAGCAAAGGTGTCCATGAGTGGTAAATTTTGTTTACATATGTCTGAAAGTTCTCAATTTCACTCTCTTTCTTGAATAATAAATTAGGTGGACTCAGCATTCTGAGGTCACAGTTATTCTTCCCTGGCACTCTGAAGGTATTATTGCTTTGTCTTCTGGCAGTATAATCTCTCGCTTGTTTGGTCCATTTCACATTGAGTTTCTTTCATCATCTGGATTTCCCTGTGCCATCTGCAACTTTTGCTTGACAGTATTTTATGGAGTTCCCTCCTACATGTATCTCTTTCAGGTTCCTTTTTGGGCTATTTCATGGCTTTGGGTTGTGATAAAATAGGTTATGGATACTTTCACTTGTGAATACCTAAGAGGATTTATTAATAACACTTCAGGCTGTCCCTCAGATTTTTATCTGTTTGTAAAGAGGGAAATTCTGTAGTTATGCAACACTATATGTAACTATGTAACACTGTATATGAATCACAGAGTACTTACAAAAGTCCTCAGCACTTGTTCCCAACATTCTTGAACCTTATTATAAGCCAATGTTTATCATAAAATGGTTACTAACATGACAAAGGTTCTAGAAACTATTTTCACACTGGATTTGGTTTTTCTTTAAAAATTTTTTTCTTGGGGGGCGCCTGGGTGGCTCAGTGGGTTAAGCCGCTGCCTTCGGCTCAGGTCATGATCCCAGAGTCCTGGGATCGAGTCCCGCATCGGGCTCTCTGCTCAGCAGGGAGCCTGCTTCCCTCTCTCTCTCTCTCTGCCTGCCTCTCGTCTACTTGTAATCTCTGTCTGTCAAATAAACAAAAAAAAAAAAAAAAAAAAAAAAAAAAAATTTTTTTCTTGGGCACCTGGGTGGCTCAGTGGGTTAAGCCTCTGCCTTCGGCTTGGGTCATGATCTCAGGGTCCTGGGATCAAGCCCTGCATTGGCCTCTCTGCTTGGCGGGGAGCCCGCTTCCTCCTCTCCCTCTGCTTGCTGCTCTGTCTACTTGTGATTTCTCTATCAAATAAATAAATAGAATCTTTAAAAAAATTTTTTTTTTCTTTAAAAGATTTTTTTTTTAATTTGAGAGCACACACACATAGGAATGGGGAGTGGAGGGAAGAGGGAGAAGCAGACTCCCTGCTGAGCAGGGAGCCCAAGACAACGGCTGGCTGCAGGGCTGGATCCCAGGACCGAGATCATGACCTGAGCCAAAGGCAGACAGATAACTTAACCCACTTAGCCACCCAGACACCTCTGTTTTTATCCAATTTTTACCAGCTGATAATCTGCTCAGTCTGGGTTTTGGTTTTAAACCCTGGCTGTGCAACCCACCAGTGTGGGTGATCCTGTGAAGAAGCAATCTACCTACTCCAAAGGGCAACTGTGAAGTTGAACAGAAGTTAGACGTCAAATGCCCTGCACAGAAATGGAGCTCAGTGGGTAAGATTCATCAGGGGTATATATTTGGTTTCATTTTTGTCTTTTACGATCTTCCCAGGTCCCTCCAACAATCCCTAGTGAGAAAGTTCAAAAGGACTGCTTGTTGACCTCAAGTGCTGTGTGGCTCCAACATTCAAGGCTTCCCCCTTCTGACTTTTTCCCCCTCTAGTCCTCCACTTCTTTATCTATCACTATACCCTCAATTTTACATTTTCTAAAATCTTCACTGTTCCAGTATACTTTTTTCCTGACATCTCACAAATGGGTTTTCTGGGTATATATTCTGTCCTTCTCAAAAAGGACAAGAGAGGCACAAGCCTCTTTTCTTACTTGCTCATCAGGAGGGCCAGCACATACAAACGGGTTCCTGCTATTTCCCTGACTCAAGTTTGCCAAATAACTAAGTCCATTCACTGGCCTGTTCCAAACTTTCCTTCAAATTGATGAAACTGTCCTACCTACCTTCCTTTCATGGTATGTGTTTTGTATGTGCGAGAGGGAGAGTATCTCAAATAAATTTCATCTGATCTTTGCAAATCTCTGGAGAGAGCTGAATAGAAACTGCTAATCCTCACTATGTTCCTGTGGAAAATGAAGTCCTTCAGAGATTGAATAATTTACTCATGGTTACATGAGAAATTAACAGCAAGACTTCCTCAAGCTGAGAATCTTCCCAAATGAGAAAATATACTACTGTTCCCAGAGATAGTACTTAAAATAGTGAAATAGCATGTGGGTAAGTAGAATGCACTCCATTTCCCTGCAGATGAAAACAGACCAACAGGTTAGGAGACTTGCCAAGGTGACATAAAGCTGCAGAACTCAAGGGTGAAGCAAGACCCACAATGGGTCCAATTGAAACAGCCCCATTAATTCACCAACTAATAACTACTAGCATTTGCTTTCCTCTTCAAGTCATAAGAATTACCTGGAGAATGATGACTTTCTGAAAGAACGGAAAAGTCACAGCTGTTACTGTGTAGCTGAAACCCTATTACACTTACACATTTTTTTTTTTTTTTTTTTAAGTAGGCTCTACACCCAACTTGGGGCTCAAACTCACGACCCTGAGATCAAGAGTTGCCTGATCTACCAGCTGAGCCAGTCAGGCGCCCCTACACTTACACAGCTATGTTTGGGTTACCACAGTAAGCGCCTCCAATCTGCAGGAAACACCAGGGAGAAAACCAAGAAAGTCTTAAACTTTGAGGCTTTTGTAAAATATGATGAACAAAGAGGCTGGCAAGATGCCCTTGGTGCTTGGAATGTAGGTCTTCTGGGTTGCCTCAGCACCTTAAAGATCTTTACTGGGCCTGTCATTACTGAAACACTTTTGCTGATTTGTTCACCCAGGTCATGGAAGTTTGCTTCTTAGCTCTTTTCACAACCTCACAACCCACATTTCGAAAGCACAAACCTGATCAAGCTTAGCAATTTCCAACCAAACATTTTTCAGTGCCATCAGTCATTTTCATGTGGCTTACGTAATCTACATAGGAAATTATGGTCTGAAATCAGGCTAACACAAAGAGCCCAGTAAAGATGATGTAATGTCATTTTGGGTGGGGGAAGAATTTAGGGTTCAATCTACATTTAGTTAATCACTGTAAACATCAAAGTACCAAAACACTAACACCAATAATAACAAAAGCCATAACCACCCACCCCCACACCCATGCCTTTTTATGTGTGGCATCTGCCTCTGATTCATGAAGACATTTCTACATTAATCCTTGTCCCTGGGAGGTACTTCAATTTCTAATTAAGAAATGGGAGGCTGAGAAAGATGCAGTAACTTCCCCTTACTAGGTTAATGAGGTGTACTGAGAATCCTAAACACTTGGATCATGCTTTCTGTTTCTAGATTTTTTATTATTGTCTTTTAAAAAACGTACTATTTCTATACCCCTAATCAAATGCAAAATGTAAACAACAAAAGGAAGAAAATACCCATTACTCCAGTTCCTACTGACTTCCCACTACTCCCATTATTATTATTATAATCTCTTTTACTTTACTTGCTAGTGTTTACTTCCTACCTAAATCCTAAAATAGGGAAGTAAAATACCCAGGGAATTCAAAGAAAGAACATGTCTGTCCTCTCATTAAATATTAGTATCAAATCAAAGAGTGGGGGTAGGGAAGGAAAGGTATACTGTGTACAGTCTTTCACATGTGATTAAAAAAAAATTTTTTTTAAAGATTTTATTTATTTATTTGACAGAGATCACAAGTAAGCAGAGAGGCACGCAGAGAGAGGGGGGAAAGCAGGCTCCCTGCTGAGCAGAGAGCCCAACACGGGGCTCGATCCCAGGACCCTGGGATCATGACCTGAGCCAAAGGCAGAGGCTTTAACCCACTGAGCCACCCAGGTGCCCCCACATGTGATTTTTTAAAATCAAGAACTCTGAGGGATTTTAATCTATTGATATGATGCCAATTAGAGCTCTCTGGACATGCAGTTGGGGGGGGCAATTTTTGGTCCTACAAGTATATGATTTTGGCACATGCTTTCCATGAGACTCCAGCTGGATCACAGAAGAATATAAGATTAATACTCATTTTGAGACTTTTTCCTCAAAAGTCCTTCCCAAATCATTATAACTCAAAGAAAACTTAGACATTTGAATAAGGTTTGAGTTTAACTATTAGTGAACAGAAAGCCTTAAGACTGTGAGATCTTTTTTCAGTATAGGTTATGTCATATTTGGCATGTGAAATCCATCCCCCATCACCAAGCAAAATGTGCTCTATTTACAAGATATAAAAAAGACATCTAGATTTTGTTGTAGGTAAACAATTAATAAATAATTGAATAAGTAATTGAATAAAATTAATAAATAATTGAAACATTAATTAAATGTTTCAGCCACTGGAGGTCAACACAGTAGTCATCTTAGATTAAAGATAAGCCAGGGCTCTTTTGTGTCAAATTCCTGATGAATGAGAAACTGGATGAGTGTCAGGCTGGGAATGTTTCACCTAGTGCATCACTCTTTGGGTGTGGCTCCAAAGTTCGGAGCCATCTCTGAGAGCAGGGATAGGGAAGTGTGCTTCCCTAATTGGGCAATAGGTCAGTAGGACAGGATGGCTGAAGAATCTTATAGAGTAGGTACTGAGAGAAACAGAAAGAACCAGATCCCAGGGCTAACACCAACAGGAACCTGAGGTAACTTCTGCCAGGGTTTGACTAGAACAGACACAGCTGGGGTAGAGGTATGACATGTGGTGGGAACTTGAATATATTCCTGGCTGAATTGGGGAAAGTGGATGTTCCTTCTTTACCTTTTGTTATGTCATTTGTGTTGAAGCCTGAAAAGAGGCTAGGAAACACTGAACTAGCCTGTAGTTGGAAAGGAAAAAGCACAGCATCAATCCCTGAAATGTTCAGGGTAGGCAGTACATTACCTTAAAGACAAGAAACAGCAGATGCCTATAGCATAGAGGGAATAAATAAAAGCCGGGGGAGAGAAGGTTTCTAGGCAATCTGAAAACTTGGTAATGACAGATTTCTTTCTTTCTTTTTTTTTTTAATTAACATATAGTGTATTATTTGCCCGAGGGATACAGGTCTGTGAATGGGCTTACACACTTCACAGCACTTACTATAGCACATACCTTAATACCACATACCCTCCCCAATGTCCATAACCCAATGTCCATAACCCCTCCCGAAGGCAACCCTCAGTTTGTTTTGTGAGATTGAGTCTCTTATGGTTTGGGTAATGACAGATTTCTAATATCCTGTCACACTACACACCATACTAGGTGCTTCACGTATATTATTATCTCCTTTAATAATCTCAACAACCCTGTATAGTATTTATCGTTATCTTGTTTTATTTATTTATTTATTTAAAGATTTAATTTATTTATTTGACAGACAGAGACCACAAGTAGGCAGAGAGGCAGAGAGAGAGAGAGGAGGATGCAGGCTCCCCGCTGAGCAGAGAGCCCGATGCGGGCTTGATCCCAGGACCCTGGGATCATGACCTGAGCCAAAGGCAGAGGCTTTAACCAACTGAGCCACCCAGGTGCCCCTCATTATCTTGTTTTTATAGAGGAAACTGAGGCTCAGGGGAATTACACACAGTCATACAAAAGAGCTGGCAAGTGAATGCAGGTTTGTCTAACCTCAATCACTTACTGAAGTGAGTAAGTTTTCTCTCCCTCTCCTCACCTTCCCTTCCATTCTTCCTCCTTTAACTCTTCAGTGGCTATGTTGGGAAGAGCACATCTGTAAATCTCTTTTATGGAAGGTCTTACTTTTCCTAAGAATGTATCTCAATTGGGCTTTATTTCTCTATAGGAGCTAATTTGATCCAATATTTTCAAGTTTCTATTTCAAACTCATTGTCCAAACCTAGTCTACATATACTCTGAAGACTCTCAGATCAATTTATAATTGACACAGGTCTAACACCTGGAATAAAGGGGCCCAAACAGCGTCTCTGGTGATATTTTTCTTTTTTAAGATTTTATTTATTTATTTATTTGAGAGAGAGAGAGAGCGCGCGCGCGCGCACGCATGAGAGGGGAGAAATTCAGAGGGAGAAGCAGACTCCCCACAGAGCTGGGAGTCTGAAGCAGGACTCGATCCCAGCACTCCAGGATCATGACCTGAGCCAAAGACAGTTGCTTAACCGACTGAGCCACCCAGGCGCCCTGATCATATTTTTCTAATGTCTAGTGATGGTAAAATAAAACAGTATTTAACTGATCATTTGTTTAGTTAAAACTCCAATGGCTTGCGCCTAACTGGGTTAGCCTAGCTACCTAAGGTTGTGCTGCATGTGACAACTACTCTGGTGACTGCCTTATTCCGTATTTTTGCTCTTATGACTCAGGGCAATTTAAAATATTCCTGGGCTTAATACAAACAGTATCAGAAGCTGATTTCCAAAGGACAGCAATCCCCTTAAAATAGAAGCTTTTAAAATGGCACACTGCTCCTCATCAGGCGGAGGGTTTTTAGCCTGCCTACCTGACACTGCCACACACGGGTAGCAGCTGAATAGGATTCCCAGCCAGATTCCTGAAGGCAAAAACTACAACAGGAACCTGTAAAACTGTCAATGAATGTTTTCCTAGTTCTCTCCTATTTTCAATATATTTTGCCACAACTCAACTATTTCCTCTGGTAGCTCAGTAATATATTATACACCCTATGGGAACAGGACCAGTGTTCCAGTTTTTAGCAGATTAAATATATGTTAACAATTTTACTGTGTGACTTGGCAAAAGTCACTTTATCTTTCTGGGCCTCGGTGTACGTGTAAAATGAGATTAAACTAGGCATTGAACGTCCCTTCTATCCCTGAAGTACTACATGAACACAGGTTCTACTAATAAACCTGCGATAGTACTTTAATGGAATGTACAAACTACCTACACAAGTCAGCACAATCCCATCACTAGAAAAACTGTCTAAACCTTGCATCCTTCTTTCCCAAAATACATGCTCTCACTCACATCTGAGAACCCAACAAACAACTCAAAGACTAAATACCTAGTTCCTGATCAAAGGTTGAGGTGGAGCTCACATCCAAGCTGTTACATCGGCTTCCTGGGCTGAATGCCTGTGGGTGCTGAAGACTTACTCAGCCATGGTACAGTTTATGGGGGTGACGAGAGAGATTGTGCTCCACAGGCTTCTGAATGTTTCTTTAGAGTAAGTAGATGGTCTTGGGTAAAAATCTTAACTTGGACTTACTCACAGGTAGAGAGCAATAGAAGGACATTAAGTGAGTGACAATACTGAAAAGGGACTCTGCAAACTGGGAAATAAGGGTGGTAGCGATAGTTTCCTTAGTAGGTTTCCCCTATTACCGACATAGCTGTAGAAAACCTTCCAGAGTTTGTGCAGTTGTAGATTTTTTTTTTTTCATTCACAGAATTTTATAAAGTATGTTAGGAACAGTGGCTCAGCTTTTAGTGAAACACACTTTGACCTGGAAATGGCCCAATACCCGATGTAGTTAATGGTTCCTAAAGCTAGACTACAGGCTAGTCTTTCAATCAAACAGACTTCAGCTAGACTATAGTCTTTAGATCATAACAGGTTTCTGGGTTGAGCCTGGGGGAAAAACCCTGTCCTGAAATAAAAACAAAACAAAACAAAAAACCACTGGCTTTGGATTCACATTATTCCTGGCTTTACCACTTACTAAGTAACCATCTGGCAAAATGTAAAACCTCACTGGGCCTCCATTTCCTCACCTGTAGAATGAGGAAAATACAGTCCACCTAAAGGGCTACCATGAGGATTAGCAAACATATGTAAGGTATCTAGCATTATGCACACCGCAGGAGTTAAGTAAATGCTGAGCTGTAGTGTTTTCCTCCCTCTCATTTAAATAACAAGCAGCAACACTGTACACAGCCTGCCTCCTGTCAACTCACATATCAGAAAATAAACTGAAATGGATCTAGAGCGGCCATGTATGCTTCAACTGGTTCTTGGTCACAGAAGAATCCCTTAAGTCAATCCCTAGCTAGCCTACTTTCTTCTTAGACAAAAAGCCAAACCTCCAACAGTGCTCAAATAGAAATTAGTAAAGAGAGGCTGTTGCAGGCAGCTCAGTAACAGTGTGGAGATAGGGAAAGGAAAAAGAACAAATTTTATAAAAAAGCCAGACAAAAGAACTTTAAAGAGCAAGCTGTCTTGGACTGTTTACTGCACAGGCACATAATCATACCACTCTCACTTACCTGAGAGCATCACTGAGCTCGAACACCACTGTTTTATACTATTTCCAATCAAGTTAAGATTCAGTGTGTTACTCTATTAAAAGAAGGTAGGAGCGCCTGGGTGACTCAGTGGGTTAAGCCTCTGCCTTCGGCTCAGGTCATGATCTCGGGGTCCTGGGATTGAGTCCTGCATCGGGCTCCCTGCTGAGCAGCAGGGAACCTGCTTCCCCCTCTCCCTCTGCTGCTCCCCCTGCTCATGCTCTCTCTCCTTCTCTCACTCTCTGTCAAATAAATAAATTCTTAAAAAAAAAAAAAAAGGTAGAGACATTCTTTAAAAATGCTTAAAATGCAAAAGAAAACCTTTGATGCTTAAGAATAAGCTTCAGGGGCGCCTGGGTGGCTCAGTGGGTTAAGCCGCTGCCTTCGGCTCAGGTCATGATCTCAGGGTCCTGGGATCGAGTTCTGCATCAGGCTCTCTGCTCAGCAGGGAGCCTGCTTCCTCCTCTCTCTCTCTCTCTCTACCTACTTGTGATCTCTCTCTGTCAAATAAATAAATAAAATCTTTAAAAAAAAAAAAAGAATAAGCTTCAATGTGTGGGAAAACTTAACTTATATGAAATGGTCCCTCTGGACCATATACTTAACAAAATTAAGTATATTTACTGGTCAAAAACATGTAACAGAGGAGAAATTTCTAACTGCTCTATACATGGAAATATATGCAACAAAATAGCTAAATGAAGCAGTTGTGACATTTCTGGTGCCTTTAAAGGCTTGCTTTCTTCAAGATTCCACTTTAAGGAAAGATAATTCTAATAAATAAATAAAATCTTTAAAAAAAAAAAAGGAAAGATAATTCTAAAGTTTAAGTGATATGACAAAAGTCAGATTACACATTATATGTCTTCCCTGGCTCTCCAAGTTTTACCTCTGTTTTTGAAAATTCTTAAGTTTTCTTTATTCTCTATTCCATAAAACTAATCATTCACTCACCACAGAGAACCCAAAATGCAATGAAAGAAATGCACTTCTCATTACCTCACAAGTGGTTTGGACTTGATTCTTATAATGAGGTTATAATTACCAGCTAAAAGTTCTGTCCTGTCCCTGGATTATTTTAAATTGGTACAAAGGTGGGCCTTGGGAAACTCGTTTTTCCTCTCTGATTTTCTCGTATTGGTCTACATCTGACTTGAAGACATAACGAGCTATGAATTTTAAGCTCTGAAAGAATTTAAAAACTGGAATGTTTTTAACTGCCCATTCAAAATAAAGGGGTCAAAGCAGGCAGCTGGGTTTTTTGTTTTTTTGAGCATCTGACTGTGGGAGGCCTGGGTCTCCATGTTTAGGGGGTCTCCTCTGATAGCAGCAGTAGCAACTGCTACCTAACATCAATTGAGCAGTCACAGGACCAGGCACTGAGCTATGTGCTTTACATAAAGTATTCCACTTCGATGTCACGATAACTTTATGAAGGACTGTTACTACTCCTATGTTATAGATGAGGAAACCAAGACTTCGAGAGGTTTAGAAACCTGCCCAATTTTCAAGGTTAGCAAGTGGCAGAACTAGTATTTGAACCTGGCAGTTAGCTTTCATGCTTTACAAAAGATCAGATGTTTTATTTTTAGAGTCCATTTGAATATTTGTTAGATTGTTCACGACTTTAGATATTGTCTTTTAAGTATATGAAAGAATATATAAAACACTGAAATAAAAAATAGTAATATGTTTGCTTTTAGAACTACATTTCTCTCTTCCACACTCACTTTTCTTCTCCCTTAAAGTCTTAAGTTAGAATTGAATGACAGAAGAATAAAGAGGCAGGGCTGAATTACTAATATTTTCACCATCTGAAAACAGCATGCTACTGCCACTTCTCTCAGAGGTTAATGGATACCCACGAACAATTTATTTCAAGCCCTGAGATTATCTCATAAAAATAAACTTAAGAAAAAAAAATCACTGTTTTTTTTAAAGAGGTGAAACGGACCTTAAGAGATCTTCTGTTCAACCCTTGATATTACAGAAGTAGTGAGGATTCTGACGAATTAGTATTTGGGATAGGACCAAACCCAGATCTCTCAAGGCCTGCCCTCACCTGTGGCTTCTGTAAAGCTGGCCCTTAATCTCTATCAGTGAGGTGGCCAGTGTCTGGCTGACAGTTTGGATCTGAATGAGTACTCTGTGGGGGATATTATTTCTCTCTGCATGGAGTAGAAACAAGGGGGAAAAACATGTTTTTAGAAAACAACTAACATGAATATGGAATATAATATGAAACAGAAGACCAGCTTCTCTACCTTTAGCACAGATTATGACTCAAAGCAGTTAGCCCTTTGAGAATTCTCTAACGACTATTGAAACATTTCATGTTTAAGTCCATGCCCATTCAAACATTTGCCAATTCATAACAAAGGTAACAGACGTGCTTATCTGGATCTTCTTTCAGTCTAATCTCTCTATACCAATTGCTCACATAAGTGTGCTTAAGGTCAAATTCCTACAGTATTCATTACATTTTAGCCAGGCTATATATTTGATTCTTCTTAGATTTCTTGGAGTTCAGAAGGTTATAGATCTTTTGAAGTCAGTGTAGTATAGTTATAGGTTACAATGATTTGTGGTTCTGTGATTACAAATAAATAGGTGGGATGCCTTAGAGAGCTTGGGCTTCATGTCAAAGTCCTAAAGTGCAATGGAAGACTGGAGAGCTACAGTAATCGTCATCCCCTGACTCCCAGTGCTTTATTGGTGTATGATCTCAGGAGTCATTTAACTTTGCTGTGCCTCTATTTTGCTCTCTGTGATAGAACTATGCAGGTGTTATATGACATGTCAAAAGTGCTCTGGATTCTATAAAAAAAGACACTCTACAGAGAGCTTTTAAAGCCACCTCCCCAGAGCCAAAGTCGAGGGAACTGCAAAAAGAAATAATTCAGAATTTTAATTCCATATAACTTACCTATATCGCTCCTCTTGTAAGGCCTGCATTATTAATGAATAGTCTCTCTGATAATGTTCCTTGAGAGTCTCAAAGGATTCCTCTAGTCTGGCCTGTGTTTCCCGGATCTCCTGGATCTCATGTAGTAGTGCATCAAATCCTGAGCTCTGCATGTCCAGGGTGTTTGTTTTGGAGCTGGACGCTCCTACAGCAATGCCTCCAGTGGTGCTGTTGGCTCCCACTGAGCCTGAAGTGGCACTAGAACAATCTTCCTCACTACCATATTTTGGGCTTGATTGAAAGTTTGAAATCACCCCCAAACCCTTTCCCCCATCATCCACTTGCCCTTCCTCTAAAGAGTCCTTCAGGTTAGGGATATTGTCTGCACTGCCAAATTTATTCCGAATTAGTGAGGCAATCTCTCTGGGTTTTGAGACTACAGCCCCTGCTGCCGAATGGGTCGCCTGGGAGAAGCTAGAAAGTCCACCTTTGACACTGTCCACCACACCTTCGCTGAAGCCAGTCACCTTTGCTCCCACATCCTTCAGACCTTGGTGCATGTCCCTGAAGACATCCTTCGGCTGCCGGGGAATCCCATTCTGCTCCACCTCTCGGAGCTTTCTGTGGTAGTGCTCAAGCTTCTTTTGTAGCTGGAGGATGGTTTGGGCGGATTTCTGGTTCTTCTTCTCAAAGACCTGCTTGATGCGGGCAGCCTGCTGCTTGTCTGCACTGTTGGCAAGCTTTAAGTACTCAGCAACGTTGTCGTCCCTGGCTGTTTGTGCAATCTTGATCTGTTCTGTGAGCTTCAGGATTTTCTGCTGCAGGTGAGCAATCGCAGCCTTTGTGCGCTGAGGGTCTGGTGTTCCATCCACAGAGTCTGTGTGGATGCTTCCATCGGTGCTGGAGGCCACTGCACTGGAAGTCTGGGCGAGGCTGCTTACTTCCAACCGCTCAATCTAGTGTACAAATGAGAAGTGGATGTTAGAAGGAGCCCAAGAAGACGACCTCTCCAGAATCACTAGGCCAAATACATTGAAAATTTATCTACTCTCAGACCTCTGCACTGATAGTTGACCTAATTCCTCCCATCCTATACAAGCCCCATCTCCCTTTTGGATACTGTCCTTATACAAGTATACTTTGCCTTACACAAAAAAGACATATGAAAAAAGATCTGCACAAGATGTAAACTGGGAGCATTCTTCCTTTGTTAGAAAATTTATTACAGTATTTCTTTAAATAACAAAGCTCCCCTAGTTGTTTATATTTTTTTACAAAGATTTTATTTACTTGAGAGAGAAAGAGAGAGTGAGAGAGTGAACACAAGCAGGGGAAAGGCAGACAGAGAGGGAGAAGCAGACTCCCCACTGAGCAGGAAGCCCCAATCGGGGCTTGATCGCGATCAGGGCCTGAGCTGAAGGCAGACGCTTAACTGACTGAGGCACACAGGTGCCCCTGCTAATGGGTTTATAGCATGACTTCATTCACAAACATTCTTCACACACACTTTTGTGAAACAAGGTACATCTGCATTTCAATTTAATTACATGAAAATCATTTTATTATTCAGACATTGCTATAATTCCAATCCATGCTCTCAGATTATGGTTATCCAAAATGTTGGTGAGAATAGGTTATTTTACTGGCTAGATATAAAAATCCAATTTTTATCACAGTGTCTTTTTACCCAAAGTATGTCAAGGGTAATGGGATTATTCTCTCTCTAATAGGGACACTCAATTGGTAGCTGGAGACAGGTGAAGGTAAGAATGAGACGGTATTGCTCCAAGTGCCAAGGTTGAATGTGGTATACATTATTATTATTATATATTAGGGTTAATATACCAGGTCACAAGTAACTATGATATACCTAGGCGAGAAAAGTGAATACTCAGGGGGAGAGACAGTAAGAGGTAAGAAGTTAATCAAGTCAGCAAGTAAGTTCAGGCCTTCTGGAGCTCAGCTTCTTTGAGTTCTATTCAGTTTTTTTTTTTTTTTTTAGTGAGACAAGGGACTGCAAAACACAAACAATGACTATCCTTCATATGGGTGAGCGACCATTCGAAGGAGATGAAGAAAAAGACAAGTTCCTCATATGTGAAAACTGAAACCATCCTATTTCAAAGCCATTAGCCAAAGCTAGAAAGAGGTCAGGTTTCCCTAACTCAGGAGAGAAAAACCCTCAGGTTTGGCTTGTCATGAACTGGAGTAGGGCTCATGCAAAAAGTCTGTAGAAACTGCTCTCTACTACGCAGTAGCAGAAATAAATAATAAAAGAACCATCTCGGGGCATCTGGGTGGCTCAGCTGGTTTAGCATCTGTCTGTCTGCCTTCGGTTCAGGTCATGATCCCAGGTTCCTGGGACTGAGCCCCACATCAGGCTCCCCCCGCTCAGCAGAGAGTCTGCTTTCTCTCCTTCTGCCCCTACCCCTGCCCTGCTCTCTCTCTCTCTCAAATAAATAAATAAATAAAATCTTAAAAAAAAACAACAACCCCATCTCAGGGTAATAAAAATGGCCAGTATGAGTGTCAAATTATAAATTTACCATCTTGGAAATTAAGATCATATCCCTTTATTTGGTCCTCATTCCAAAATCTATAGCCAGCAGCAATCTGATAGAAAGAACTGTATAGGGGGGTGGGAGATCAGGGTACCAGGTGGTGGGTATTATAGAGGGCATGGATTGCATGGAGCACTGGGTGTGATGAAAAAATAATGAATACTTTTTTTCTGAAAATAAATAAATCAATTTAATTAAAAAAATTAAAAAAAAAGAAAGAACTGTATATAGGTTACCCTCATATTTTAGAAGTGTGAATTACATTTTTGTGATAATACACCAAATCTGAAATATTCGTGAAATACTGGTAATTAACTTGTCAGTCTTTTTTTCACCTCAGTTTTATCTCCTCAGTTTCCCATCTGAGAAGGAATTATGGTGATCTCTAACTCCAAAAATATTAGTTCATTAGTGGAAAGTTCATTACTGGAATTAATGTATTACTACTGATGTGAATAAAAACACATTATTTCTTTTTCAGATGAACAAATGAGAAATAATGTACATTTAAATAAAATCAAAAGATAATTTAAAACTGAAATGAAGAGCAAAATGACATTATGTTCATTCCACTAATTAAAAAAATATCCAGAATAGTGTAGGGACTAGCACAATAATTATTTTGTATAACTTCCTCCATCTGCCCCATTAATTTTAGGTACAAGCTAATAAGCAGTGAAAGGGCCAGAGGGAAAGCAGCAGAAAGGAGAATGAGCCAGAGTTCCAGAAAACCACGTTGCCAAAAGTTGAAAAAGGAGCTCCCGGAAACCCACTTTCTTCAGTGCCTTACAGTCACTCTCTTAAGTTGTACAGGGTTTCCACTATGTGATTTTCTTTCTGAAAGGGATTTCAGATCCCACAACTACAGTATACAATAGATCAGATCTCACAACTACAATATGTAATTCAGGGTATAGTATGTACCCTGATTGTGTATTCAGTTAACAGCTCAAAATCTACCACAGTGTGGAAAGGAAAGCAACTACAAAGTATCACTGATTCAAAAAAAAAAAAAAAAAAAGTATCACTGATTCAAGACTACAAGTTCATGTATTATCTAGTTTTCTTAGGTTCTTTGCTATTAATTTGAATATCATCTTACATGTAGTCTATTGTCTAAAGAAGTGCAGATACAGAAGTCAAGTTTAATTATTACTCAGGGAACATAAATATGGATCATACTGGTGAAAATATAGCTTTGGTACTAGAATCATAGTTTTATTATATTTCTAAATTTGAAAAAAGAACAAAATTTCTATGTAATTTTTTACAAATGATGACAGTTTAGTTCTGATTTTATTTCCCTACACAGTGGCGGAAGAAGTAAGCCATATTATCTTTAATCTGACTTCTGCCCTACCTAGGCTGTTTGGGGCCACACTATATTCCACCAGTATATGACTCCCACTTAGAGTCATCAATATCCCTGCAAGAGTACATCTGACAGAACCCACTGTTCTCAGCCTCCAAAGAAAACTAACCCACAGCTTCAGCAGGAGGGTAGTTTAACACCTGAAACCATGAATCACTTGATGACTCAGTGACTCTTCCAAAATTTTGGCAAGCACTATCCTTAAAAAGGAAGGAGAGAGAAGAGGCAGAAATTGTGAGAGGCAGGGAGGAGAAATAAAAGAGGAGAGGAAGAGGAAGAGAGGTGGCAAGAAAAAGATAATACTGAACTACAGAATTATAGCACAGGGGCTGTGAATACCCTCTGGGTATCTTCTGAGCTATGAACAAAAGCCTTCAGAGACAAGAATATTTAAGCCGTGAGTTATACATGCACCAACTGAAGAGTGGTTCTCTTTTTCAAATGCCTTTGCTGGCATGTTAGGCTATCTATATATAACAAAATAAAATTAGATTCCTATCCTCATTCCAGACAGGTAACTAAACTGCAGATGTTAAAAGCAAATTTTACAACTTTTGGAAGGCAGTATTGGAAAATACAGCGGGGAGGATTTTCTTAAACATACAAGAAAAGGCACAAATCAGAAAAACAAAATTACTGACTATGGCTACATTTAGTGTAGTAGTGAAGCATAGAATCTGGCATGAAATTGCTTGGGTTCAAGTCTAGCTTTGTTACTTACTAGTCATGCGACCCTGGCTGGGCAAGTTAATTAACTTCTGCATCCATTTCATCAACTGTAAAATGGAGAAAATACTAATACCTATTTCAGAAGACTGTTTTGAAGATGAAATAATAAACATAAAAACACTCAAAAAATAGTCCTGGGCACAGAGTAAGCAGTTAATACTGGCTATTATTTTTGTACCATTCTAGGTGATTATTTTTAAAAATTCAAATGTTAAAAGATTCTAGAATATACTCAAGATCTTTCACATTTCAGGCATAATCATAGGAGACAGAGTCTGAACCAAAGGAATAATGGGAATAATTAATTCAACACTATAGTAAAAATAGTAATAGTCTCCTTCCTTCTTTCCACTTTTTTTTTTTTTTTTTTTGGTATTAGTCAACTTTCTTGACTGTTGATTTTGTGGCTAGGCAGCTGACTAACCAGCTAGCTAATCTTCCAAAGCTCATAACAACCTTATGAACAGACATTGCTATCACTAATTTACAAATCAACTGTGAGTTACTTCCTACTACCTTTGTAACAGGGCAGTTTGACAACAGCAGCAGCAGCAATATCACCTACTCAACAGGGCTTCGTGTGATCATAGCCTGAGGGCTTTCATGAGTGATCATACCCCCCAGTACAGCAAGTCCCAGTCACTCAAGCCTGGGGATAGAAATAATTTGTATAGAAAAAAGAGAGGCCCAAAACCCAGGTAAATATACTGTGTCTACTTATTGTTAGCTACGCAATGTGCTCCACAGCTAGGGGTCTGGTCAGAGCCACTGTTCATTATCTAGCTGTTGCTATAACAAGCAGATAAGGTGCTTTGCCTGTACTTTGTCTTTTCCTATTAAGAATTCATTTGCCAGAGGGTGCCTGGCTGGTTCAGTCGGTAGAGCATGCCACTATTGACCTTGGGGTTATGGGTTCAAGCCCCATGTTGGGTATAGAGATTACTTAAAAATAAAACCTTAAAAAAAAAAAATTCATTTGCCAGGCTTAAATTATCTATTAACAGACCTGAATTAATTGATCAGAAAAAAACCCAAGAGAAAATTTAAACAGCAACGCCTCAAAACACCAATTAATCAGGAGCAGAGTAGAGCCAACTCGAGAACATTTCACAAAGTTTTATAATGGCTTAAAATTTTCATTTGCAAATGCATTTTATTTACTTTCTGAGTGTATGAAAGTGTCAGAACATGGGGGCACCCAGCTCTAAGAACAATCATATGAAGAAAAACGGTGGAAAGAGCAGTGACAGGAGTAGGACCTGGGTTCAGACCTGGTTTTGCCACCTTACTAGCTAGGTGTCTTTGGGCCACCTTCTTGTTTCCTTGAGCCTAAGTTTCCTCATCTATAAAATGGGATTATTTTCTCATGAGATTCTTTGAAAAAATGTTATTAAACCTATGTTAAATCAGATTATGCCTGCCAAACATGGTGAATGTTCAAGAAGTCACCCTTTTTCTATTCCTTACTTGGTTCATTACTCAAAATCCAAGCATATATTTGTAACAAGAAGAGATTCAGAAATCCCTGACTTGACATCACTATCTTCAATAAATGCCAACAGCCCAGTCCTGTCTACTTAGCAGAATGAAATAATTTTATCTATGCTTTATAGAGTATCGGCTCTCTTTCAGGAAATCTCTGCACCATTTATTTATACTAAATAATTCACATCACTTCGGAGAAAATGAAGAAGGCATTTTAAGGTAAAAGAAGAAGGAGGTGGAAAGTGGGGAAGTCTTTGTAATTAATCTGAAAACAAACAGAATCTGGACTATTTTGTTTTTTCTGAAGGTGGATCTTTACCAAGGCCAATTTCATTGAATGGGTTGTGCACCAGCTTTTGCAAATTCACACTCAGGCACTTGCAGACCCAGGTCCACTGTTCTTCCAAAATTTCTACCTCACAGATATGAGGCCATGGTTTTGAACCAAAACTGGAGTGTGTGGCTTAATTCAAGTGCACTTAGTGGGGGTAAAAGGATAGAATGTTTGATTTTTGGAAGACTACCCCCCCAACTCCAATACAAATCGTAATCCCTAGAGATTCATAATGCTGGTCTTAAGAACGGCACAGAAGTCTATCTTTTTCTTCTTCTTCTTTTTAAAAAATTTATTTGTTTGACAGACAGAGATCACAAAGGCAGAGAGCCCAATGCGGGGCTTGATCCCAGCACCCTGAAATCATGACCTGAGCTGAAGGCAGAGGCTTAACCCACTGAGCCACTCAGGTGCCCCCAGAAATCTATTTTCTAATCAATGATAAAAGATGCTCTGGTCCGTCATATAAAGTTCTCTTTTTCTGCCAGGCAGATTGTATTGAGAAGGTACAACAGAAGAAAGAGTACTGCCTTGGAAGTTACACAGCTCTGCCTTTCAATTTTGTATCATCATCTCCTTGAGGTTTGCCTTTGCCAACATCCCCAACACCTTACTCTTAACAAAAAGAAAAGAAATCCCACAGTCTATCAGCACTTTCTGCACAAAGTTATATATTCATTATGGTAAGACTTTTCATCTATTTCCAGTGTCTCACTGTAGAAATGACATGCTGTTCCCCTCTCACAGTAAGCACAACTCTGTTGAGCAATTCTCTTATGTGTAATTCAGACTGACGTTTAGTCTGCGGTGGAATGAAGAGGAATCTCAAGTGGGAGTAGCAGAAAAGAAAAATGAACTAAGTTCCACTAGCCCATAACCAGCAAGCTTTTCCTCTACCCATTCCATTTTTACTTTGGAGCTAAAAATCAAGATTTGACATACAGTCTTAAAAACAGACCTTTTTACTTGTCACAAAGGCTTTTTCTCACTTGATAAATAATCTTTGGACAGAATGGAATATTTCCTGTAAGTTCTAGGGATCACTTTTTCATATTTTTATACAGAACTCTTGTTATATGCAATAAAAAGGCAATAAAAATAAACAAATCAATAAATAAAAAGCAATAAAATAATGTTTTATTGCTTAATTTTAAAAAGTTTAAAAAATTCAAATAATACTCATGATGATAATCCTGGCCACTTCTAAATCTGGCACGTTAGTCTAGTTTCTCAAACTTCCTTTGTGACAAAGAACACTTAGGCCCCACATGTTTTTCTATACTCAGCACTCTTCAGGCCCACTTTTCATAAAGAACAAAGTTTTAAAATCATCATGGGTGATACCACACATGTGAAAATGAGTAGAAGACATGCTCACTGAAATGCGAATTCTGATGGAGTTTGCTCACTATAGTTTTGTGGCTAAAGATCCTACCACATGTCTCAGCAAAATGATAAAAAAAACCCCTGTGCAATGGATTCCTTGGGAATAACATAAACCTTACATTTAAATCCACATATGCTAAGGGTCACAACTGTAATTTGGTTCTTCTGACATGGCATGCTGTGTCACACCTCTAGGCTTCTGTCCATATATTCCAGGGCATGTTCTGTTCTTTTCTGGCTAACTTCTACTCATCCTTTAAGGCCCAGTTAACATGTAACCTCCTCCAGGATATCTTTCCTGACAATCTCCCTCTCCCAGCTGGATTAATGGCTTTCTTCATATTCCCATATAAATAAACATACACCTCTCTCAATGTCCTTATTACATTATGTTGAAATGATTGTTTGGGTGTCTTGCCTCTACTGACCTAAGTTCCTGAGGATAGGGATCAAGTCATATTCCATCTTTGTACTCCAAGAAGATAGCACAATGCTTTGTGCAAAGATACCTAGTAAATGTTTAATATAAATGCTCACTAGCATCTCCTTAATATGATCCTCCTAGATCTCATATGTCATACAAGTGACTGAGCCTATGTTACTACAAATGGAATAAACGCCAGTATTTTTATAAGAAAAACAGCTTCCAAGAGATGATACTCCTCCCTCCAAGACTGCTGAGGAAAAACCAACTGTGTTGAATATTAGCTTAGGTTATTAACATCCTATCTGGCCCACCATGCTCCAACCCAACTGCAAAATATCCATTATAAGATCTAGGACTGCTACTTAGAAATGCTTTGTCACAGGAGGGCTGGTTTCCTGGCTTATGTGAAAGACATCATTGAGGATTAGCACTGCCAGGCTTGATGTTTGGACTTAATGGATTCATGTGAGCCTGGTCAGATGATTTACTGTCATTTTAATAAACCTTAGCAGAATGTCTCCTATATACAGACAGGGCCTATGTTAGGCACTGGAAGTACAGGGAGAAAGCAAAAAAGCAAAAAAGCAAGCACTTAAGGAAAGCCTGCAATCATAGTAGTGATGGTATAAGTTGACAATAACATGCTGCTTTGTTATGTTTATTAAGTCTTATAAGTACAGTTTCTTTGAGAAGGAACCTAAGAGATCATCCAGTTAAGAAAATTTATTTTATAGATGAATAACAGATTCTGAGATATTTCTCCCTGACATCTAAAAGAAAAAAAATAAGTAACATACAATGAAAATAAGGAGAGGTGCATTGTTCAACTTAACCAGGGGGTTTCAAGTATCAGTTCATGTATGCTACCGGAAATATCCAACCAGAGACTTCATGCCTGAACATCAAAAATGTCGTACGAGGATATACTGATTGACATTTGCAATAAATGATCCAAGTTTCCTTCTGAGATTATAACCTGTTAAAAAGAAATAGTGATTTAAGCTATGGATTATTCAAAAATCATTCTTACACGACTTCAGAATGAAGAATGATTAGTCTGAAGCACAAAAATTGGTTAATACTAAATTTAGTATCTATTTTCTGAGCATGCTCCAACCAGCAAAAGGTGACAAAGAAATGTTTTCACTGCTGGGGATTTAAAAAAAAATCCATGTGTGGATTAGCTGATTTGTAAAATTTGCCACCAATAGCTCTCCTTTACATGGTAATTCACTACAAATACTTTTATGACACAAGTTTCCTTAAAACAAAAGATTTCTAAAGCCTCAGCTTAATCCTATTTGTTTCACTCAATTTTGATAAATTGCTAAAGCAATGAAACAATTTGGAAAATTCCACAGGGTTTGTGATAACCTGGTTATCCCTCAACTTTTTTGGCTTGTTCAGTAGCTTAAAGAATAGAGACTCTAGGGAAGGGCTATACATCCCTAAATACTCTTCTTTCTCTTAAAATGGTCTTTTTTTTTTTTTTTTTAAAGATTTTATTTATTTATTTGACATAGAGAGATCACAGTAGGCAGAAAGGCAGGCAGAGAGAGAGAGGAGGAAGCAGGCTCCCTGCTGAGCAGAGAGCCCGATGCGGGACTCGATCCCAGGACCCTGAGATCATGACCTGAGCCGAAGGCAGCGGCTTAACCCACTGAGCCACCCAGGCGCCCTCTTAAAATGGTCTTAAATACCATTTCTTTGTTGACGACTTCCAAATGTATGCCTCTAGCCCATACCTTGCTTAACTCCAGATCATATACTCAACTACCTACCTAATATCTCTTCTTGGATGTCTAACAGTCATTTTGAATTTACTACATTCAAAACTTAGTTCCTGATATCGCCCGAACCTGCTCTTCCTATAGTCTTCCCCATCTCAGCTAATGGCTACACTTCATTAATCCACATAATCCAGACAGTCTGCTTACAGAGTCTATGCTGATACCCTCTGTGTATACTACATTGCTCCAGCAAATGTTTTGGGTTCTAGTTGCTAAAAAGATGCAGAATCTGACCACATCTCACTGAATCTCCACTACTGCCACTCTAGCAAAAGCCACTATCAACTCTCGCTTGGACTACAGCAATAGGCTCGTAACTATCACTGGAATAATATTTTATCATCAGTATTTTATCATCAATTATTCGTACAGCAGCTAGAGTGATCCTTTAAAAATGTATCAGGTCACAACAGTTTTTTACACCTAAAACTTGCCAGGGGCTGTCTGAGTCAGGGTAAGCCGAAGTCTTCACAATGGCCTGAAAAACCATGATCTGGCACCTGTCAGATCCAGTACCTCCTGGACTATAACTCCTACTATTCATTCCTTTACTCCACTGCCACCTGCTAGAAAGGTCTCCCTGCTGTTCTTGGAATGTACCAGGCATGTACCCATTTCAAGCCTTTTTTTTTTTTTTTAAAGATTTTATTTATTTATTTGACAGACGGAGATCACAGAGAAGCAGGCAGAGAGAGAGGAGGAAGCAGGCTCCCTGCTGAGCAGAGAGCCTGATGCAGGGCTTGATCCCAAGACCCTGGGATCATGACCTGAGCTGAAGGCAGAGGATTTAACCCACTGAGCCACCTAGGCGCCCCTCAAGCCTTCTCCACTTAGTGTCTCTCCTGCTTGTAATGCTTTTCCTCAGATGCCCACAGGGCTTACTCCATCACAACAGCTTTTCTCCAGCATAACCTTAGTAGCATCTCTTAGGTGTCTCTGACATCCTCTAAGGATGCCAGTCCTTCCTGTCTTGGCCACTTTTTTCTACAGGTAATGAGCAATAGCAAGATTTCAGCTTTTCTGATAAATTACAAATAAAGTAAAAGTATCTAATGAAAATGACTAGTTCAGGGATTTTGCATATGAAAAGAAGAACATTTCTCTGATGTATCTAGGTATCTGCAGGGTAAAATGGAGGGACAACCTAGAGAAAATTAGGAGTATAAAAATGGAAGAAGGATATGGTGCTATGATACTAAAGAAGCAGACTATACAAAAGACTGAGGTTTCTACTATTTAATTCATTTTGTAATTATCCTTTATTTTCCTTTTATAAAGCACTGAAAAAAGGTGAATCTCTGCTCTCAAGAAACACATGATCTAGTTGGTGAGACGTGAAAATGTTCGACTGAAATACAGGTCCAATTAAGTAAATGATATCGTACATATGAAGGTTAAGTACCTGAACACAGAAAGGAGCCATGCATTCAGAAGGCGGCAAAGGGGGGTGGTGCCTGGGTGGCTCAGTGGGTTAAAGCCTCTGTTTTCAGCTCAGGTCATGATCCCAGGGTCCTGGGATGGAGCCCCGCATGGGGCTCTCTGCTCAGCAGGGAGCCTGCTTTCCCCTCTCTCTCTGCCGACATGTGATCTCTGTGTGTCAAATAAATAAAATCTAAAAGAAAGAAGGAGAAGGAGAAGAAGGAGAAGAAGAAGAAGAAGAAGGCGGCAGCGGCAAAGGGAACAGAGATTTCTTGGAGGAGTTAAAACAACAACAACAACAACAAAAAAAAAACAAAGAAAGAAAGAAATGAGGGCCCCTGGGTGGCTCAGTGGGTTAAGCCTCTGCCTTTGGCTCAGGTCATGATCTCAGGATCCTGGGACTGAGTCCTGCATTGGGCTCTCTGCTTGGCAGGGAGCCTGCTTCCTCCTCTCTCTCTGCTTGCCTCTCTGCCTACTTGTGATCTCTCTCTCTCTCTCTCTCTCTGTCAAATAAATAAATAAATAAATCTTAAAAAAAAAAAAAAGAAAAGAAAAAGAAATGAGCCTTGAAGAAACAAGTTTTTGATAAAAAGAGAAGTGGTAAGGAAAGGCATTTTAGGATGACAACCCAGTATGAACAAAAGCCCATAAGAAGGAAATGTACTAGCTTTTTAAAGATAGTTGAATAGGGGAGCCTAGGTCAGTTAGGCACCTGACTTCGGCTCAGGTCATGATCCCAGGGTGCTGGAATTGAGGCCCCTGTCAGGCTCTCTGCCCTGTGGGGAGACTGCTTCTTCCTCTGCCTACCACTCCCCTGCTTGTGTGCTCTCTCTTAAATAAATAAATAAAATCTTAAAAAAAAGATAATTGAAGGGTTCATGAAGCTATAAATATAGGGCTCTGTTGGGAGATCAGCTCCCAAAGCAGGTCTAAACCACTGTTTTGCACTTTATTCCAAGGATATTTCTGAAAGCTTCTCAATGGTAATAGTTGAATAAGCTCCTTTGGAATCTAGACTTAAAGATCCACAAGCTACCTGACAATACCAAAATCTATATATCCAAAACCCGAACACCATGATTTTCTTGTAAACCTGGTTTTCTTACAATGTTCTCTATCTCAGCAAAAATACTACTATTCATCAGGTTACTAAACAAGCCAAAACCAAAACCAAGCCAAACCAAAGCCCAGGAATAATTCTTCACATCTTCTGCCTTTTACCCCTATTCAACACTAATCCTATCTATTTTACTTTCCTAATTTCCATCAAATTATAATACTCTCCCATCCATCTCTACTGCCACAACCTTAGGACAAACTCTTTTGTCTCCTCTCTCCTGGAACACTGACTGATCTACCTGCATTCAGTTAGGCTTTCAGTTAAGCTGGAGAATTTTTTTTTTAGAAGAAGTCCTGGGGTGCCTAGTTGGCTCCGTCAGTAGAGCATGCGACTCTTGATCTTGAGGTGGTGAGTTTAGGTCCCATGCTGGGGATAGTTGGTTTATTTTTTAAATAGCTGGTTTACTTAAAAAAAAAAAAAAAAAGAAAAAAGAAAAAAAGAAGGTAAAAAGAAGTCCTTTTTTTTTTTTTTTTTTTAAAGATTTTATCCATTTATTTGAAAGAAAGAGTAAAAGCAGGGGGAGAAGCAGGGAGAGGGAGAAGTAGGCTCTCTGCCTAACAGGGAGCCCGATGTGGGCTCAATCCCAGGACTCTGGGAACATGACCTGAGTCAAAGGCAGATGCTTCATTGACTGAGCTACCCAGGCACCTCTGAAAAAAGAAGTCCTAAACCACTCAATGCTTAAATTCTTTTAGCAGCTTCCCACAATTACAATAAAGAACAATTATCTGAATATGGTCTATCAAGTCAGTCCTATGTGATTAGGCCCTGGATCATCTATTTCTCTAGATTCATCTTACAGCACGCTTCCCCTACTCTAGTCAAACTCGCCTTTTTCAACCCCTGCTGCTCATCCTTTCTTCTCATAGCAGGGCCTCTGTAATACTGCCTACTTAGCCCTTCTTCAACTTTCAACCAGACACTTTGCTAGGTGTTTGGTATATACTGATGAACAAAACACGGTGTCTTTGCATTCATGAGGCTTAATGGTTGAGTGGAGAAAAGGAGAGATGGATGAACCAGTAATTAAAAATGTAAATTGAGAGAAATACTACAAAGGAAAAAAGAAAACAGAGTGATGTGAGAAAAGGAATAAGGAGGGGAAACCTACTCAGACTGGGAAGTCAGAAGAATTCCTGAACAAGGATTTGAATTGAGGTCTCAAGATAGAAAAGGAAGTTACTTTAACCAGGCTATAAATGAGGAAAGGCATTATTACTGTGAGTTTCATGTGCCAAGAGAATACAGAATTTGGCATTTCATCAAAATCCAGATGAAAATACAGAATTAAAGCAATTCCAAAAAAGAAAAAAGATTTGTCCATTCACATCTTAGAATTCACTTGGTAAATAATTGAGACTATGTTACCAAAAAGGCTTAAAGGAAGGAGAAGGATGCTAAGATAAGAAAAGATAAGTAAACAGGAAGGGGCCCACCTGCCCCTAATAGAGTATATGGATAACTGTATTTACAAGGCTTATATAACCAATGAGTCAGCAAAAAGTCAGATGTCAATGGGTCTCTTCTGTGCCCACTCTAAGCAGGTGGCTCTCTCTACTGGTTTAAAGAGGGGTCCAAGAACAAGATCTCAGGTTAGACTATAAAAACAATCAACATATCTTCCAGCAATACTTGCGTAAGATAGGGTGAGGAAAAGTAAACCTTCAGGCTTGGAAAAAACCAAGATACAGATCTAACTTAAAGTAGATTAGAGCAAAGTGATTCCTGTAGGATTTCACAGATCTAATGCAACCCATTTCTTTAACTTGTCATAAAATGCTTGTTATAGATTCCAAAATCAAGACCCCCAAATCTGCTGAAAACCTTCATTTTAAAGAGAAAAATGTCCTTATTTTCTTGTGGCCCATAAATATTTCAGGGTTACTTTCTACAACTATCTTTTCTCTAATAAAGGCTAGTATGTATTAATGGAAACAGAAAAACTTTTCATAGTGACAGAATTGGATCTGGCAAAGAAAAACATACAAAATAGAACATAAAGGGATTAAATCACAGTACAGGCAAAGAGATACAGCACTAACAACCACTTGATATTGAACAGCAACGATAATGAACCCAAGACAAACACCCACCAACGCACAGCTATGAAAATAGCAGACTCTTCATTTTGCCTTCCTCCACCTCCATACTTATGTTCTCAGCCTATTACTGTTCCAGTGGCAACAACTCAAAGCAGGGAGCTTTTCTCTTTTCCACCGTTAGGCCATAGGGAAAGCTAGGGGAAAAAGCAGGGCGGTGGGTGGGTGGGTGGGGGGAACTGTAACTGTTTAAAGAAAAGAAAGGAGATCTGTTAGTCAGCATTCTTTGCTCTGGAAATTCCTGGTTTCTGCCTATTCATGGACATCTGAGAAAACTTGATGATTATCTCTGAAGGTCACAACTGAATGATCAAAAATAATGTTTTCCTTTTTGGCTCCTTGGGTCATCCCTCTCCCTCAAACAGCATTCTGCAAAATGTTTTTGTTATTGCTAAGAGGCAATTCTATGTAGCTGATACAGAAAAGTAAAAATAATAGTTAGAAAAAAATCCAAGAATCCCTCCCCACCCCCTGCCCCCCAAACACAAGCAATACATTTATCTTACCAAAACCCCCTGTCAGGCAGTCTGCTGATTTTGCTTGCCACAAAGCTCATCCTTCATTGTGTACTGCCAGACCAAGCTTGGACAGTGAAAACAAATCACAACCTCTCTTGACTATGTGCTCTTTCCATTTGTCCCAGCTTCCAAACTGCAGAGGAGCTGTGGCATAGTCTGTCACGGCTGCACATACTTGGTTTCCGAGAATAACGCTGTAAATGAGGACAGCTACCACTGGGAATGCATTCCCCTACCAAAGAGCGAGCCGAAATGAAGCTTCTAGTGGATTCCCTGGGCTTCTCACCTTCACAGCCTCAGAGAAGTGTCTTTCACAGAACAGGCAGGTACAGCCGCACCACATCAACATCCCCGCATAGCCAATCCTCCGCAGTGCCCACCTCAGACTATGTACAGTTCCGGTTCTGTCTCGTCCATCAACTCTTAAAGCTTTCTACATCTGGGAGCCTGGGAGGACTCTGTGCTGAATAAACAGAAAGCTTCTGCCAAACAAGCATTGTGTGTGTGTGTGTGTGTGTGTGTGTGTGTGTGTTTTGCTAGAGCTGCTAATGCAAATGAATAGTTTTACTCTGAGAATGGAGATCACAGACAGTATCTGCCTCTCTTCTGGAGCTGTGAGCATCTTTTATAAAAAACAAAAGCATCAAACTGGTTGAATTTAAAGCTACAGGGCATGAATTCACCATTCACATCTTTAGTTTAAAACCAGATAAGATTTACAAATAGCTTAAAGAAGGTTAAAAACATTCTAAAAAAGTGTTCAGGTAGCCTGCTTCAATAAATACAAAGAAAAAACAATCCACCCATGTTTGGATAAAGGATTAAAAGACTGCTGAAACAATTTCTATGCTTTCCTAATATATCTTCTCTTATTTTTTATTTTAGATTCACAAAATAATTTAAATGAAAACTGAGCAAGAAAAAACTGAGCATGAGATGCTAAAGTCTTATTCACTATGGATGAAGGGGAAAAACACTTCTGAAGGAAAAGTACTGGAATTGTTTGAAGTCTACACAATAGATTGAAACACCACAAAGTTAAGCCCAGGCTCGGCTCCCGCATCATATACTATTTACTGAATACCCATGATACTGTATGAAAGAACTGAACATCTTAAAGAGACTGTTGCTGCACTGAAAAAGTCACTTTGGGAGTTAGACAAACTATCAAATCTGAGTTTTATTATTTCATTTGTAAAAGCAGTTCTGTGGAATGTGCACAGAAAGAACTTCAGGGATATAAAATATAGTGTAGCACGTGCAATGTATAATATGTAGAAACATTTCTCGGAGGTTAATACCCAGAAAGGGATCGGATAAGAAGACAATTTGATAAAGGTCAGTGCCTAAAGCTGTGATAATTCTGTACTTCTACTTAAGTATGGAGTTGGAAGCTCAGCCCAGCACAGTACTAAGAGGTCAAAGAAGGTCTTTCCATCAGCATTCACCAGCTTCACATAACTTCCTTCATTTAAATCAGATGAAGCCCTCTGAATGAAATCTGAACCATCTTAAATGAATTTGAAGAAAATTCTCAGTTGAAACCATAGCTCCAGAAATTCCTCTTCTATCTCTAGAGACACAGAATTCTGACCTTGACTCTCCAGAACAAATTAATAAAGAATTTAATGACTAACACAAATTTTGTCTTTGCTTAAAAATTAAGTTGCAAGGTTTCAACAGAGTATTTGTTTCTACAAAAACAACAGAAAAAACAAGCCCTAGCGTCAACACCAGTGAATGTTTGCTTAACTCTCTTTATTACCATTTTTAATACATCTCCTTTCATGACAATCATGGTTATTTTAGAAAACTTTGAAAACACCAGTGGGCATAAAAGAAAGCAAAAATTATTTGTAATCTCACCACTTAGAGAAAACCAAACCAAACACTAACATAAGGTTCTTTTTTTTTTTTTAAGATTTTATTCATTTATTTGACGGAGAGAGAGACTGAGCATACGCAGGGGGAGCAGCAGAGGAAGAGGAAGAAGCAGGCTCTCCACTGAGCAGGGAGCCCAATGTGGGGCTCGATCCCAGGACCTTGGAATCATGACCTGAGCCGAAGGCAGATGCCTAATGACTGAGCCACCCAGGCAACCCGACGTAAAGCTCTTCTATTCTCATTTCCTACCACTGGGATTTTTCTTTTTTAAAGATTTTATATTTATTTGAGTGAGTGAGAAAGAGCGCACGTGCATGTGCGGGGTTGTGAGGTAAGAGGCAGAGGGAGAGGGACAAGCAGACTCCACACTGAGGACAGAGCTCAACACTGGGCTCAATCCCATGACCCTGACATGACCTGAGCAGAAATCAAGAGTTAACGACGGTCGTTACCATGGAGCTCAGTGCAGGGCTTAATCCCACAACACTCAGATCATGACCTGGGCTGAAAATAAAAGTCGGGTGTTCAACCAACTAAGCCACTGAGGTGCTCCCTCACATGCTTAAGTTTGCCAGATAGTTATTATTCATTCCCTCCATCCAGTTTTCTCCCTGAAATGCAAGTTATAATTGATATAGGTGGCTGGAACTATAGTAGGAGCGATAGTGATAGAGAACTACTAGTCCTTTTGTTTTCAAAGAAAAAGAACATTTTTGTCCCAAATTGAAGTGACAGTCTGTTCCAAAATTTCAAAAAAGGACAAATCTTAGAAAGTGAATTTGATTTGCCTCGGTTTATATTACTGCGATCTGAAAAGAAGCCATGAATATGTTCAGATTTTGGCAAATGTGATCAGTTTTGATGAGCTTACTTCCTTGACTTACAGATTAGTGCCTTCATCTTACAACATGAAGATTATTTTTTATCTTCTGTGTAATTTTACTTCATAGCAGAGTAACATTCTGGCTTTATGTTTGATTTATTATATCCTTAATGAATAAAAAACAAAACAAACCAACCTGAAAAGAAAAAAAAGTTCTTTATTGATGAAAGAGCTAATATTCTTTACAATTTTATCCCTTTAACATTTATTATAATGTTTTATTGCCATTTTGGCCAAATAACCAAGTACCATTTCTCACCATGATCCTGTCTTAATCAAAGATTCAAATCTCCTTTGCTGACTCTTTTGATTTCTCTTTCCCAAAAGTGGATCCAAAATTCAAAAAAATAAAAACTTTCAGAATAACTTTTATACTAGGCGCCCGGGTGGCTCAGTCCTTAAGCACCTGCCTTCGGCCCCAGGTTCTGGGATTGAGTTCTGCATCAGATTCCCTGCTCAGCAAGAAATGTGCTTCTCCCTTTGCTTCTCCGCCCTGCTTGTGCTCCCTCTCTCACTGTGTCTCTGTCAAATAAATAAATAAAATCTTAAAAAAAAAAAAAGGTAGTAACTTAAAAACAAACAAACAACAAAGAACAAGACTCTTAGGAACATGCTTCTAAGCTGGTTATCACTTAAGACAACTTTAAGACTATACCCCTACACTGCGTCAGGATGTCTAGGATGCTTTTTAGTCCAGAAGCAGATGTTGCACGGAAACAGATTGCTGACCCAAGTTCCATCTGAATGAAATGACAAAGGGAAATTTTTTATTGTAGTTATTTGTGCAGAATATAGTTGATGTTATCTTTATGTTCTATTTTTTGTGGCTATATGAGGAAGTCCTTTCCCTTTTTCCTTAAACTATTTCCAAGACACATTTTAGTAGATTCTGTTTTTATGATTTGAAATAAAATATTAAGTGGTATCTAATTTTCATTGATCCTCAGCATTCAGGAACATACTGAGTTTTCCTTAAATTTTTATGGCAATACAGTTATTTTGCATAGGCTTGATAACACTTCCCATCTTCTTTTTATCAGGCTATAATTGGGTTTTGTAACCATATGTACCTGTAATGTTATATCTGAGACTGATTTTCATTTAGTCAGACATGAAAAACCACATTAAGGAACAACAGTCAACTTCATATATGGCACAATGCTTCCAAAAAATCCCCCCTAAGAAAACTGACCTGATACTTGGTTTCAGGGTCCCCTGACTTACAGATGCTGAGCAAGGTCACTTACTTCCACACTGCAAGCCTTAGAGCAAATGCTGGGATATTTGGTATTAACTAACCTCAATTTATCAGTAAAGCAGGTGAAATTTAGTGAAAGAGTTTCTTGGGCATGGTTGCCTAAGCTTGGGATAGTAAATAAAAAAGGTGTTCAAAAGTCCAAGCTAAGATTCTTTTTGAAAACTTCTATATACAATTTTGTAGCTCAAAACTAACAGCTCTGGATTTGCAAAGAAAACTCAATGATGTCTGTATGATTTGAGCATTCTTATTGTATCTACGTAAATAGGTCAAAAGTCATGAGACCATTTTGTGGTCAAAAATAGTCTTTGAAAATTATTTATGATCAATCATAAGAGAGATAAGAAACTGTCAGCAAAAGCTGTGAAAGACTAAAATGATAAAGATTTCAAGTGTCCTTTCAAGGGAATGTCCACTATTATCTACTGGATCCTTTGGGATTATGGGACTGCAAAAAAGTCTTCAACTTTGACTTTGGCTAGGTTACTCTGCAACTCTGTAGAAATGGAAATTATCTACGGATGGTGTTGGTGATGCAATGCAAATGAATTCTGTCTTGTAGGGAATATAAATTTCCTGATTTCCTTAAGTCCAGTTCTCATTTGGACCAATTTTAACACCCTACCAGTTCCTAATAATTGGTTAATTAGTGAGTTAAAAAAATCTTTGTGCATGTGTTCATTTGGTATGAGAGTCATAATTTTACCTTTAAAAACAACCTTTAACATTTGGATCCTTACCTTTTATTTCTCAAAGCATCTAATTAAAAAGCAATTGTACAGCTGGAATTAACAAGTTACAGCCTTCTGCCTATTTTTATAAGGCTCTTACAAAAGAGCTAAGAACTATTTTTACATTTTTAAAGAGCTGTAAAGAATAAAAAACATGTAACAGAGCAAATGTGGCCCTCGAATCCTGAAATATTTATTATACAGCCCTTTATAATAAAAATTTGCCCATCTTTGCTTTAGATCAAAATCATAGCATGTCAATTGACAAAGACATTTTATTTTTTTTTTATTAAAGATTTTATTTATTTATTTGACAGAGCGAGATCACAGTAGGCAGAGAGGCAGGCAGAGAGAGAGAGAGAGAGAGGGAAGCAGGCTCCCTGCTGAGCAGAGAGCCTGATACAGGACTCAATCCCAGGATCTTGAAATCATGACCTGAGCCGAAGGCAGCGGCTTAACCCACTGAGCCACCCAGGCGCCCGACATAGACATTTTAATATGAGTGACCAACTAGACAATATAGAAGAGACTGAGGATTAAGTCAGCATTTTAGCAGCAGCAAAGTTACGTTAGGACCCAGATTAAGAAAATAGACTCCTTAACTAAAATACTATTCAGAGATGTATCAGGCATACTGTATATGGAGAAACTGTTTAATACTATTTTTCATTATTTTTCAGACTTCTCAATACTAATTAAAGTTTGCTTGAATGTGTCCTTGAACAGAAATAAAATCAAATATGTTTCATTAGAATGCAATTAATGCAATAAATTTTCATACTGTTGAATAAATACAATATAATTTGGACATTAACAGATTAAAAAAAATAATGTGCTAAATTCAGAATTTATAGACAAGAAAATGTTTTTCCCCCAATAATACAAATCTAAGAATTTTTATTGTGTTCAACACTGCTGAGTACTGGGGGGGTGCTGAAAATTTCAAACCTCTTTAATGTGCAACATAAATATATATAAAAGTGAGGAAAATGAATCTTGTATACTCTTCACCCAACTTCAATTATTATCTCATGGCCTGCACTTCTCCTTCCCCTGCAATTATTTATACGCAAATCCCAGACAAAAAATGTTCTTTATAAAAATAAAGGCTAGGGGCGCCTAGGTGGCTCAGTGGGTTAAGCCTCTGCCTTTGGCTCAAGTCATGATCCCAGGATCCTGGGATCGGGCCCCATCGGGCTCTCTGCTCGGCAGGGGGCCTGCTTCCTCCTCTCTCTCTGCCTGCCTCTCTGCCTACCTGTAAACTCTGTCTGTCAAATAAATAAATAAAATCTTAAAAACAAAAACAAAAACAAACAAACAAACAAAACCACCCCCCCCAAAGGCTAATTCCAGAGGCTTTCCTATATTATTAAAGCCTATCTTAGCTGTCAGAACTTATGAATACACTACTTTATTTTTTGGATAAAACGCTTAATGTTCTCCTTCGCTTTTACACTTCACTATATTTTAATCTTGAAGGATCTACTGGGGTATAATGTCCAAAGACCACGAACTTTGTTTTGTTCCTAGACTGACCTTGATGTGGATGCCTAATGACTGGTTAAGTTTTTCCCAAAGTGGCAAGAGATGGAAAAAGTTGAGTCAAAGAAGAAGAAAGATAAATCTAATAAATCAATTATCTCTCGTCACAGATGGCAAAGAAAAGATTTGCAAGCAAGACTGTGAAGTTAAGGGGCACCTGGGTGGCTCAGTTAGTTGGACATCTGCCTTTGGCTCAGGTAGTGATCCCAGGATCCTGGGATCCAGCCCTGTGTTCAGCTCCCTGCTGTTGAGTAGGAAGACTGCTTCTCCCTCTCCCACTCCCCGTTTGTGCTCTCTGTCAAATAAATAAAATCTTAAAAAAAAAAAAAAAAAAAGACTGTGAAGTTAAAATGTGTCACATCAGTTCGCTGTGCATTTCTTAATGTCTCTTCTGCCTTCTTCCACCAAGCCACTAGTTCGGCTAGCATTAACCTCCCAGTGGGATTCAGTAAGAGGTAGGTTTTCTTTAACTCCAGCGGCTCTCCTTGTATAAAAGCAAACCCCCATATCCAGCCAGTGGCTGGAGGAGCAACAAATGACAAAGCAAGGAACTGGTAAGGAGTTTAAAATCTCTTGAGATTAGTACGGTCATATGAACTTTAAAGTACTTTCTTTTACTGCAAAGAATGAATTAGTTCAGAAAGGAAAGCAAGAGAGGCTTTTGTTTAATGTCAAAGCCAATATCAGAATCATGAGGTTTCAGGAAGGAAGAATTTAAGCACTGACCTTCTTTAGAAACTAACTAAATTACCTGTCTAGTTACCTGAGACACTTAACTTAAAAAGTACAATAAGCAGAGAAGGTTGCTCATGTAGGCTCTGCCTATCTCAAAGGAATCATGTACTACCATGTCACCTACCAGCTGAGGGGCTCAAAGGCGCTGTGGGGAGTTGTTTCATAATTGCAAAGCATCATAAACCCCTGATAGGAAGATAATCCCCTTACTCAAGGAAGAGCCATGTAACCCACAAGTATTGCCTACAAAGCAACCAACGCAAATCATACAAAAATTTATTTCATAAAATAAAATGGTATAATAAAATAATATTTTTTATGTCATGAGACATAGTATAGAATAGTGGTTTCCAACCTGAAGTCCACAAAAGGGTCAAGTTGTTTTTAGGACTTCTAAAGGCCCAATGGAAAGTGTACAGTCACCCATAATAAAGTTGTATAGGCAGATTAAAATGAGAAATATTTAATTTTGTCTGGGATTATGACTACTCCAGGTAATGCCTATACTTGTATCATTCAGAAACGATGACTGGAAAAAAGAGAGAGAGAAATAAATAAATAAATAAATAAATGACTGGCTCTTAGCCCTTGATTACTTTTCTTTTTTTGAAAGGAAAATAACATATGGTGTTTGTAAACAAATATTTCCAAAATAGCAGACTCATGAGGAAAAAATATATAGTCTTCGGTGGGACCAACTTGATTTTAGTTCCTTCAATGTTAAAAAAACCTCAAAACCAAAACAAAACAAAGAAACAAAACAAAAAACTCAGAAATTAGAAAATATAAAGTAAATCATTAGAATTTGCTCAAGCATATTCTTTGTCTGGAAAACTACCACCTGGAGGCAATATATAGATAATGTTGTATTGTTTTAGAAAATGCTTTTCACCACAGTGAAGAGTTCTCTTGCTATACTTCATGAATGTCAGAGCTACATAAGCCATCTCTTGAAAATCCTTACTTGATCTATTTTATACTTTCCAAATCCCAGGTGAACAACAGACCATACTGAAGTTCTAAGGAATGAAACATAAGCATACTGTTCACATTCTCAAAAAATATGAAAACTGCTAAAAATGAAGAAAAATGGTATTCAGTGGGCCATTGGTCCATGTAAGGAAAACAGTAATTTATCTCAAATTATTTTTTGCAAAATATTACTAGCCACAGATGGTGGGGTAGAGGGGGTGGGCTGCAGGAGTAGGTGGGAGGTACATATGAAGCTATTACTTTTTAAAGTAACCTGTTCATTATTCTTTGCTATTTAATTTTCCACTAAACTGCACAGAGTCCTAGTGGTTCCAAATACTCTTTAAGAATAGCCAAATGACTCTAAAAAAGAGATATAACCAAGAAAGAGCAAGAAGCAAGATGAAGACATGATACTACAGGTATTGACTACTTATGAAAACATAACTCTTCCCAAACTTCTTAAAGTTTGTTATTAAAAACCAGACAAATGGTCAATTTCTCATTCCTTTACCCTTTCTCTTAAGAAACCATTATGTTATATTTCTACATTACAGAAACCATTATAGTATGCTATCATTAACACCATTAAGCTTAGACAACAGACCTTATTATATCCCTAAGTTGAGGTTGGAAGGTTGCTAGTCTGCAGAGGAGATGGAACTAAATCTTTGCATTGGCATCCATCGGTTGTGGACTTGTGTGATTTATGGAGCTTAAAACAAATCAAGGCTTAGTACCTATGAAACAGGACTGGCACTTGCAGGGTTAAGAGTTAGAGATGAAAAACCAGAGAAAGCATAAATAGGATAGTTGAAGAAAAGAGATGAACTGTCAAAGGGGAATGAAAAGACAGTAAGTATAATATTTAGCTATTAACACCAGAACAGAGCATATACTTGATAAATATTGAAATTTAGGACAGAAGACAGAAAAATTTCTCTCTGTTGTAGATTAGATGATTTCGGGGTTAATGTCCATTTGCCTTCCATTTCTTCCTGAGATATTATGTTTTAAAGGATTGTTTTCAGTTTCAGTAGTTTTAAGCTGAGTGGTCACAAGCTTGAAAAAGGTGAGAGGCCAGAGGTAAGACACTGAAGCATGGTAAAGACTGGAGTAAAGTGGTGGCAGAGGAAATGCAAAAGAAAAGGCCTAGTGATTCTTCTGAAGAAGGAACCAATAGGATCTGCTGACTATACACTGGAGATTAAAGAGAAGAAAGAATCAAAGATGAGGCCCAAGTTTCTAGCCTAAGAGAATGATGATGCACTTCCAACAGGGAAGATGAAAAGAACAGTTCTGGGGAAAGAAAATTATGAATCAAATTCAGATATTCTGAATCATAATAAGGAAAAAAAAAGTCAGAAATAGTTGGAAGGAAAGTAGAGCTGAAATTCTGATCCAAAAAACTTGCATCTCCAAGATATATTTCTGTAACTAGTGTCAATATTTAATAGATACCAAACATGAAACCAAATATTCATATGCTCTTCAGTTCAAATGTATTTACACTAAATGTAAATAGCACATATAAGTGAACAAGTCAAAGCAACTAAATTTTCTGAATTCCAAATTCCTATCAGGCTTAGAGTAATCAAAATGGCTGAACGAGAATCTGCACAGTTCCTGAAAAACAGCACAAGCACAGGTTCACTGTCAAAGCTGAAGTTAGGAAACAACTCACCCCTAAACTAGATCAGTGCATACACAATAGATATATAGTAGTAGTGATTCTAGCCATAAAAGAGAAAAGAAGATAAGGAAGATAACATGATACCTTCTTCTGGGGTCAATAAATATGTTCTAATATAGAAAGTGCAAAGAATTAATGTCCCTTTGGATTCTAATTTACATACCAATGTTTCTTCAAAGGAAATTCCTAGCTATAAGAGGAAATGGCACCAAATGAGTGCTGTGCTGAAGGGCCTAAGTGTACTAAAGGCACATTACACCCCAGATGTCTGTACAGTTTGGGGTTCTCACTTTCTAATGAGGAAGGAAAAGGAGAAGAAGGAAGAATAGAAGAAAATACGCCTGCAGACTGTGCTCCCAGCCAAGGTTACTCTTGACATTTTGGCCATTAAGGCCTTCATGGGCTCTATGAACTAAATGCCAGCATCACTCCCCTCCCCAAGTCTTTGTGACAAGCAAAATACTCCCTCACATTTCCAAAAGCTGGGAAGGATGGCTGGGAGAAAAGGGGATAGGTTCCTGGACATCCTAGATCTGAGAGAATTTTACAATTCAAGAATTTTCACAAAAGATAATTCAATCTTTAAATATCTGCAAGACTTCAATCTTGATTTTACTTGTCTGAATCCAACAAAGATGCCATCATGTTCACCAGCCTGATTTCCTTAGACTCAACCTATTTGAAATACTTAAAAACAAAACAAAACAAAAAACTAATATAATAAGGGTGTCTGGATGGCTTAGTTAAGGGTCCAACTCTTGATTTCAGCTCAAGTCATGGTCTCAGGGTTGTGAGATCAAGACCTACATCAGGCTCCATGCTACGCACGGAGCCTGTTGAAAATTCTCTCTCCTTCTCTCCCTCTGTGTACCCTCTCACTCTTGTTCTCTCTCTCTCAAAACAACAACAATAATAACAAAAAACACCAAAGCACTAATATAACAATAAAATTACTTGTTCCAAAGAAGAGAGAGGAGACCCTGTTCTGAGGTTTTTGTATTCCATTGCAGAACACAACTTGTAAAGTGTTCGAATGGGTAGATTAACATAGCAGACCACTAAACTCTCAACAGTAAAATAAGGACCTATGGACACAGGTCAACAATCTGTGGTCCTAGTCAAGCTACTGATAAAATAAGGCTAACTAAAAATTATATAAGGCCAATTCATTTATGATTATTTTATGAAAATAAGGGGTGACTGCATATGGAAGGCTCAGCAAATATTTACTTCGGGTTCTCCAGAGCAAGGCAGACAGTGTAGCTGTATCAGTAAAAAATAAAACCATGTATCTTATCCCCTCAAATACATGCTTATATTATTTAAGTATAGCTGGTTGTGGCTGATTCCTGAATTGGAATCTTCCATTTTTTGTATTCAATGTTTTACAGAACCACTTTTGATTACTAGGCAATATTTGTTTACAAATTAATTTTAATTCTCTAAAGATTGAGTTAATTTCTGAGCTTCTATAATCATGTAAAGATAATTACCAAAAAGAAAAAAAAATTCACAGAATTCTAAATTAGAGTTGTAGGAAACCTTAAAACAGTCTACCCCATGACTGAGTGAATTTATTAGAAATGTCTGAGGGACAAATTTCTCATATAAGGCTAAGAAGCAATAAATATGGAAGACCTCTGTTTTTAAGCCATTATTTAGAAAATCAGTATGGAATTGTTTCTAGTTTGTTCCTGACTAGAGCAGCCACTCAGGAAATAAACATCTTCTATCTTTACATGACGCTTTTTGAAAAAATAACTTTTATTTCCTTATGATTTGATAAAAATAAGTTTGTAAAACACCTGAAGTTAACATTGAGGAAACTGCTAAGGCTTTTATAAGGTATTACAGAATTTGCAGACTGTAATCTAGGGAGTTAGAAAGGAAAAGTCCTAATTACAATTCCTAATAGCCCAGTGCTTGTTTTAACCTTAAGTGGAAAACTTTAGTCAGACAAATTCATCCATGATCGATTGATACAATGTTCTTTTAGTGTCTCTTTGTAAACAAAACTGAGATGGGGATATTGTTAGACATTTCATTTATTCTTCTCAACTACTAGGAACTCTGCTCTCAGACTGTTCCATGTTTTAATCATATTAACAACAATGTTTCTGATACAATATTCTAAGGTAAGGTACTAAGGTAATATTAATAATACTTCTTTCTAGAACTTTAATTTCCAAGAATGACTAAGACCTCCTAATTCTAAACGTATTGCAATGTAACAGGAGCTGTGTCTGATTTAGGTTAATTAAGATCCCACTACGCAGCCTCTTTTTGGTGCAGTACCTAAATCACTTTGTTAAGTGTTAAGAGATTTGCTAGAGTACCTAGTCATAGCATTTAATTTAGTTCCTGTTTGCTTTCTCTTCAACTGAAAATGGTGTTAAGAGCAGTTGCCCTTTCCATAAATTATATAAATGTGGTACAGCTGAATCACATAATGTGATGACTTCTGCTCTTCATTTGAGAATACCAATGGATTCCAATTCATTGCAATGGCTCAATGGCTCAAATTTTTAATTATTCTTTTCAGCTGCTTGATATCTTCAACTCTGATTAATCACAGCAATCTCTTTCTCTTTCGTCAAGGATTTAAATGAAGAGGTTGAACGGGACAGGAAGCATCCCGCACCAAGCCATCAGAGACCTTGTTCCAGGGTGATATTTATTCTGAGTTAGTACAATTTTCATACCTTCATTCACTTACTCAGTTATGAATAATTACTTATAATTTCCCCCTAAAGATATCATGAAAAACGCTGTTAAAGGCACTCCTAAAATCTAGATACACTGTGTTCAGAGTACCTCTCATCTACTAATATAGTAATCCTATTAAATAAGGAAATGAATTTACTTGGGGGTAACTTAAATTTAGAAAATCTGTTTAGTACCCTAGTAATTAGGGCTTCCTCCGTAAAGTACTTTTTTATGTGCTGCTAACCACTAGCCTTTAATGGTAACAATTTAGAGCTAAGCAGACTGAAAATCTGTTTTTCAAATAGTTAGTAGCACCTAGAAAACAAGTTTCTAAACCCAGTTTTTTAAAATTTTTTTTTTAATTTATTTGACAGACAGAGATCACAAGTAGGCAGAGAGGCAGGCAGAGAGAGAGAGAGAGGAAGAAGCAGGCTCCTTGCTAAGCAGAGAGCCTGATGTGGGGCTCGATCCCAGGACCCTGGGATCAGGACCTGAGCTGAAGGCAGAGGCTTTAATCCACTGAGCCACCCAGGCGCCCCTAAACCCAGTTTTAACATTAATAAAAAAGTGAACTTAATCATTACAGTTTACCTTAAGACTTTTTTTTTTTTTTTTAAGATTTTATTTATTTGACCGAGAGACATAGTGAGAGAGAGGGAACACAGCAGGGGGAGTTAGAGGGAGAAGCAGGTTTTTGGCTGAGCAGGGAGACAGACATGGGGCTTGATCCCAAGATCCCGGGATCATGACCTGAGCCGAAGGCAGACTCACAATGACTGAACCACGAGATGCCCTACCTTAAGACTCTTAATGATTTAGAAATTTTAGATCCCCAAGTAAATGTTAAAAGTGCACATATATACTCATTTCACTATTCGTTTTTTACTAATTTCAAATTCCAATTTATTAATTGGTAGATCACAAAGATTAATCTCAAATAAAGATATGCTGCTCTTCCCTAAGGTGGATTTTGTTTCTCTGAAACAATACCCAAGTTAAAGAAATTATAAAATGCGTGTTTTTTTTTTTTTTTAAAGATTTTATTTCTTTGACAGAGAGAGACACAGCGATAGAGGGAACATAAGCAGGGCGAGTGGGAGAGGGAGAAACAGGCTTCCTGCCAGGCAAGGAGCCGATGTGGGGCTTGATCCCAGGACCCTGGAATCATGACTTGAGCCACAGGCAGACACCCAATGACTGAGCCACCCAGGTGCCCCAATGAATGCTTTCCAAAGCAGATAATCGCCCTATACCAAGTAATAAGACTTTGTCTAAATCCAGATTTCCCTATACACTATTCCAGTTCAAGTAAGGCAAAATCCCTCATTTACTCTCTATAAATAGTATGTAATTAAACAATAATGGTCATGGGATGCCTGAGTGGCTCAGTCAGTTAAGTCGGACTCTTGATTTCACTTCAGGTCATGATCTCAGGGCTGTGAGACTGAGCCCTGCATAGGGCTCCACACTGTGTGTTGAGTCTGCTTAAGATTCTCTCGCTGCTTCCCTCTGCTCCTCCCTTCACCCTCAGGAAGGAGGACAGGAGGGAGGGTGGAATGAAGGAAGGGAGGGATGAAGATGGATAATCAGTTAAGAAATCACTTTTTAGCGGAGCCTGGCTGGCTTGGTCAGTAAGGCATGTGACTCCTGATCTCAGAGTTAGGAGTTTGAACCCATACTGGGCATAGAAATTACTTAAAAAAAAAAAAAAAAAAAAAAAAGGACTTTTAAAATCTATTAACTGTCTAGAAACAGAATATATGCAAAGTTTGAGATCTGAGTCTATCTTTCTAAGGGCCATAGGAAAATGTATTATTTTACTTTTAAAACCAGTCTATACATGTCTGTGCATGTGTATTCATGTACATGATATTCATCTGAGCCTCCTAAAATGTGAAGATCTTGAGAGGTTATCTTGTGAAACAGGCTTATGTTACAGATGAGAAATAAAAGGTCTGGCATGTTAACTGAATTCCCCAAGTTCCTACCTAGTCATGTAGGGCTGGTACTATAAACCAGGTCTCTTGAGTCTCAGTCTCTTGTTAGTATCATTCTTCTTTTTAGAAATAACAATGCAATCTAGAGCCCTTGCCTCCAAGGTGAAAACATTCATGCTGATCAGTCAAAACCACAACCACCTGGTCAGTAAGAACCAATAAAATTTCTACCTTACTCTAATCCTGCTTTCATGCTCCCGAAGAAAATATTAATGGAGTATAGTTCTTTAGATCTTGCTTATTGTTTGAGGTATGAACTGCTGCTGCCTAGAGGTCCTGCACTTGGCATTACCACTTCTCTTTATCCAGCTCCAAAACTCAGAGGTAATCTGAATTATAATTAATTCAGTGGAGAATAACAGTCAAATGATGTAAGCAATTTACCATGGCCCATACAAGTGAAAACATTAGATAAACAGGCAAAAATTGGATTTTTTTTCATAAAATGAACTATATTTGATAAAATATGCATGATAAAATGTATGCATGGTAAATGTAAACGCAATGATATAAAATATAAAGGCAGCTTCAGTTTAGGAAGAAGTATGTAATAAAAGTTCTCTCTTCCTTTCCTCTCTCAAATTGTGTGAACTCACTGGCAGTTTGGTTCTCCAAAATGAAAATGGACCTCTTAGAAATTAAAAGAATTATCTGAAGACAAGAGTTCTGGTAAACTTTCTCCAGACTACCCACTCCCCCATTTCAATCTCACATACTAATCCATGTAGTCTTTACTTCTTAAAGATTTGTGTTCTAATTAGTATCTTCCTACTGTTGCCAATTTTGATCTTAATAGCTCTTTGGTGTGACTCATCTTGGAGTATTTTTTTTTTTTTAAAGATTTTATCTATTTATTTGACAGACAGAGATCACAAGTAGTAGGCAGAGAGGCAGACAGAGAGAGAGGAGGAAGCAGGCCCCCCGTGGAGCAGCGAGCCTGATGTGGGGCTTGATCCCAGGACCCTGGCCTTCAACCCTCTGAGCCACCCAGGCGCCCTTCATCTTGGAGTATTTGATCTCTCATTCTGAACACACCTCATCTCTAGTGACCACCATTAACAGAATAAATGAAAAGCCTTAATTTCCAGGAAACTTAAAATTTTCTTGATAACTGTTAAATAGGATAATATGGGATCTAGTTCCTTGGTAAGGAAGAAGGCTGCACCATCTTTGGGCTGGAGGGGGATATCAAAGATATTTAATGTTGTGGCACTTCAAGTGGGCATCAAAATAATTTCTTCCCATTTTTAAATGACAACACTATAACATATTTCTGTATATCTTGGTAAACTTCTGTGGGTATACTAATAATGTAAATTCCATCAGCGTTATCAGAGAATGTGATGTTTTACACTTTGGTAGAGATTACCAAATTACCCTTCAGAAAGATTACAGCAATTTGCACTACACCAACAGCGTGGGCGAATGACTGTGCCAGCTCTAGGGTACCGAACTTTTGCATCTGATTACTCTAAGTGAAAATAAAATCTTATTTTAATTATCAATTGCATTCCTTTAATTAAGGATAAACTTGAACTTTGTTTGATTTGTAATTTGACCACATGTATTTTTTTTGTGAGCTCTTCTAGATCCCCATAAGAATCTTCTTGCAATCAGGACATAATTAAAACATGCCTACATTTTTAAAAAATATTTATGAGGGGATGGGGAGGGAGAGAAAGAGTGTGTGTGTGCAAAAGCAAGTGGGGGGAAAAGAAAGAATCTCAAGCAGTCTCTGAGCTGAGTGCTGAGCCTGATGCAGGGCTTGATCTCAAGACCCCTGAGATCATGAGCTGAGCTGAAACCAAGAGTCAGGTGCTTTAACCAACTGCCCCACATAGGTGCCCCAGAATGTGCCTAGATTTTTAAAAAATAGACAACAGAGGAACCACCAGAAATAAAAAGCCAACTTGAATTAAGCTTCTACACTCTCCAGAAATGATTCTCTATAAACTTTTCCTCACAGGTTTCCACCAAATATAAAATACTTTCTTCCACCCAGGTATCAATCTGAACAGTCTGTATTCTCTACTTATACACAGACTTCCTCAGACTTCCAACAACCACTACACTTTTCATGAAGAGCAAATGAGAATTAAAGGACATATTCTAACCATATTTCCTGGGCTTACACATCTCAAATTTTCCTATTTTACTTATCTGAAAACAGTAATCTGGATTGTTCCCCAAACTATAATAAAATCCAAGATAAGCTCCTAAATATATCTAATAGAGTCAAATAGAGGACTAATAGAAGACTTCTTGTATTTTAGGTAGATGCAAAGGCAGTTTGCACATGTACACTCACACATGTATCCCTCTCCTACCGCCTTCCCCTCTACATATGGGGATTAGAAATATAAACATGAAGATGACAATTATGGCAATAGAGAAGGGAGTTCTCTATGGTTGTATTTTCTGCCCTCTTGAAAATATATATTGAAGAGAAAATTTTTTCCCTCCTACCTCAAACCCTGTCCCCAGTCTACCTTACAACACAAACATTCCTGTCCATGCTCAAGGTAACAATATATAAACTGAAGTCCAAATGAACCCTACCTTTAGTTTAAAGGCCCACTGTTATTTAACTGGAATCAAATTATGGACACTCCTTATTCCCCGGCTGAAAATACTCTCCCTTTTCTAAACTTGTAAACAATACAGCTTTTCTATTTTGTATCATCTTCCTATTTTTAATTATTTTTGCAGGTTTTCATATTTTCTAATACAGATCATTAAGTCCTTAAGTCAAAGATGTGTCTTATGCATTACTGAACTCCTGAGAGCACCAAGCACAATACTTTTTACTGAATGGCCAGTCACTGTTTCATTCTTATAGCAGGTGAGTTAATATTTGTGAAGTGGTTTGAATAGTGCCTGCACATGTAAGTTTATTAAATAAAATTAAAAAATGGACCAATTTTCCCTTTCTACTGAGTTTTTCCCATCAACATGATTTTTCCTATCTCCCACCATAACCTTCTTTTTGATCCCATTTCCTCTACCAGTTCTCTGCTCCCTATTGAAGTAAAACACATTAAAATGGTCTAAAATTTAGTCTCCAAATTCCTCTCTTTCCATTCTCAAACTTACTCAACTTGTTTCAACCTCATCATTCTACCAAAAAAATGTTTGGGAAGATGACCAATCATCCCTACATTACTATATCCAAAGATGAGCTCTTAGTCCTTACCTTACTTGACCTATCAGCATCATTTGACAGAGCTGCTGTTTCTCTCCCCATATGAAGAATCCTAGATTTTTCTTATTCATCATGGGCCACTATTCCTCCTCCTGCTCTTCTCAAATAGGATTACTCAGGGCTTAGTTCTTGTTCCTCTACGCTCCTGTATTTACATTCATTCCCTCTCTTGTTAACTTCATCTAGTCTCTTAACTTTAAATACCATCTAAATTTGATATACCTCCTTCAATTATATTTTCAGCCCAGACCTCCTAAATTCCAGACTCATATAGTCATTCTCAGACATCAAACGGACATCTCAGACTGAACTCTTACTCTTTCCCACAAAACCTGCCCCACCAGCAGACTTTATATCTCGTTATGACAAATCCATTCTTCCAGCCATTGAGGCTAAAATCCTTGTAGGCATCAATTTCTCTTTTGTAACTTACATCCAAACCACCAGAAAATTCAGTTGGCTGTACATTCAAAATACATCCCAAATCCAACCAGTTCTTATTATCTTCACTTCTGCTATTTTAGTCTGAGCCATGATCATTATCTTGTCTGGGTTACTAGAATGGCCTCCTTACTGGTCTCCCTGGCCACCGTATAATCTATTCTCAGTACTAAGCCAGAACGACCCTTTAAAAATAAAAGTCAAATCATGTCACTTCTCTGCTTAAAATTCTTCATTGTATTGCTTTTACATTCAAAGAGAAAGCTAGTCCTTAAAAATGGCTTCAAGGGGATTTCTGATCTGGCCCTCTGTGTTGGAGATTAACAGCCACAAATACATCCAATCAAGTATGCCTTTCTCTTTACAATTTGACTTTCTCATGCCTTCCGTCAAAAAGTGGAATCAATTTCTCCATCCTGTGACACTGGGTTTGGTCATGGACTTGGCTTCAGCCAAATGAAACATCAAATGTGGCACAACAGAGACTTGAAATGTGTTTTTTTTTTTTTTTTAAAGATTTTATTTATTTATTTGACAGAGAGAGATCACAGTAGGAGAGAGGAAGGGAAGAGATCACAGAGAGAGAGGAAGGGAAGCAGGCCCCCTGCTGAGCAGAGAGCCCGATGCGGGACTCGATCCCAGGACCCTGAGATCATGACCTGAGCCGAAGGCAGCGGCTTAACCCACTGAGCCACCCAGGCGCCCCTGAAATGTGTTTGTATATCGAGGCTTGCTCTTGCTGCACTGGGATCCCCAGTAGGCTTTACATCTCAGTTAATGAAAAGTCCATCCTTACAACTGTGCAGGCTAAAATCCTTGTACCACAAGGAGACAGTCTCCACTAACAGCCAGAACCAATTATAAGGCACGTAAGGGGGACCATCTTAGACCACCAGCTCCATCTAAGCCACCCAGCAATGATACTGGCTTCCACGGAAGACCAGCACAAAATCCATCCAACTAATCCCAGCCCAAATAGCTGACTCACAGAACTGTGAGCAAATAAAATAGTTGTTTTAAGTCACTCAGTTTTGGAGTGGTTTTACAGTAATAGACAACTGAGAAACTCTTATTACATCTTTGACACCCCAAATCCTACTACTCTTTCTTCCCTCTTGTTCTAGTTATACCAACTTCCCTTCCATTCTTTGTATATAATCAGGAACACTCCTGCTTTTGTTCTGGCTGTACCCTCTACTGGGAATGCTCACTTCTCAGACAGTTGTATGGCTAACCTGCTTATTCCTTTTAAGCCCTTCCTCAATGTCTCTTTTTTAATGAGGCTTACACTTACTATCTTTTTAAAAATAGCAGTCTACCCCCAGCCCTTCTAATCTCACTTACCTACTTTTATTGTTTTTATAGCCCATCCTTCTCTAACATACACCACAGTTTACTTATTATGTTTACTATGTGTTGTCATCTTCCCCAACTAGAATGTAAGGTTCAAATGTGAGAGGAGTTTTATTTTATCTTTTAAAAGTTCACTGTTTGGAGCCCCTGGGTGGCTCAGTCATTAACTGTCTGTCTTTGGCTCAGGTTCTGATCCCAGGGTCCTGGGATTGAGCCCCACATCGGGCTCCCTGCTGGGGGGGAAGCCTGCTTCTCCCTCTCCCACTCCTCCTGCTTTTGTCTTTGTTCTCGCTGTCTCTCTCTGTGTCAAATAAATAAATAAACTCTTTAAGGAAAAAAAAAATTAAAAGCTCAGTTTGATACAGTGATAGCTCAATGTAAATAACACTTGTTTACAAGGTAAAGCATCTATATATGACCAAGTGATTACACATGTATGTTCTGAATTGCCACTATAAATTCTGGGCATTTGTATAGAAAACTTAAGCAACATCAACACTGGTAAGGGATTGTCTGGACTTTCTCCATTACATATATGAGTTAAACATACAGATGTGTGGTGATGCAGGGTTATTAAGAAAGGAAAAATGGAATTATTCGTCTTTAGAACTCATCAAATCTGGAGATACTGTAATCTCATTTAAAAAACAGATGTTAAAGTTCAACATTGTCCCGCTTTCTAAAATTCTCCATTTATTACCTAAAGTCAGAAGCATTTCTCCCTCAAATCTTCCTTCAAAATATTCATTCTGTAGTTTAGAATGAACTCTTAACAAAGCATGTTACAATCTCATGTAAGGAGGACATATATGAACCCCAATCTATAGCAGTTTGATGTACCCACATAGTCATATTAAGAATTAGAGATGCAGAGCAAGTACCTCATTTTTGAATATTTTAAATCATTGTTTCAATGACAGCATTTTAGTTCACCAGAGTCAATGAATAGTTTGTTAAGTGAGAGGGAGACATGGGGAGGGAAGCAAGAAAAGTTTCATCTACAATCTTTTAAGCAAATTTTCTCCACTTATGAATTAATACAACCATGGAGAAAATCAATTAAGAATGTTTAAATTACATTTCATGTTCCCCACCTCCCTGTCGACTGTCAGTAGGGGGGAAAAAAGAGTTAATTTCTGTTTTACTACCAGTCTCCACCTCCTATCCTTTGAGGGCTCTCCCACGAATTCTTTCTTTTTGACCAACCCATTCAACCTGAGCTAGCATTCTTAATAAAACACAGATAAGTAAACTGACCTTTTATAACCCCAGAACAAACAGAGATGTGCCAAGGTTTTAAAATCCAAGATACAGAACAAACAGAAAAAAAAAGAGTACAAAGCAGAGCCACAAATCTCTTAACGAAGGCAGTATTTAAATTATTAACCATAAATCATAAGAGAGTAATTTAATATCAAATTTCAGAGTAAAAAATCTGGACCTTAAATCCAATGGCTCAAGGGCAAATAGTATTAATGTATATCCATTTTAAAATCAGGTAAAACTATAAAAAAATCTGTTTTGCTTTAGTATTATCTCTTAGAAAATAGATATAACCATTTATTGGCTCATTTATAGAACCAATTCAAAAAATCACGGTAAAATCAAGATCTGACCAAGTTTTCTACTGAAGATTACAGAACAAATGTGAAAATGGGGGTTGTGTTGCATAAAGCTGGATCATCTTCCTATCCAGTTGTATCTCAGAAATTTGTTCTTCTCATCTGAAGACATTAACTTTAGCACTGAGATACGTGCACACTGCTTTACAATTAGGAAAATTGCCAAGTCTTTGGGAAAAATACAGTGAAAACAAGTAGCTGAATGATAAGAACCTTTGTTTTTAATGTGAGAAATATTTCAAATGGATCTAATCCAAGTTCTTATTTGTTATGCATGCCTAGCATCTTCAAATTTAACCCAAGCTTTTCCTAAGCTGCCAAAGGCAAATGAACTCTCTTGTTCACTGAAGGAAACACTTATTTTCTGAGAACTTTTCTGCCTGAGAGAGTGAGGCTGACATTTACTCTGCACTGAAGCAGCCCATCACACAGGAGTCGGAACACTCCAGTATGATCTGAGCATGCCCACACCGTCAAAAGAGTGCTCTGTACATTCCGCCCAAATAGCTTTGGGCAAAATGAACAACTGGGAAACACATAACATGCTTCTTGATTATTGCAACCTCACACAAATCAGTCCAAAAATAGCAAATGCCCATGGCTGAGATCTACTACTGAAAAATGCTGAGTTTCAGCAGCTCAAAGCATTTCCTGTGTCTCTATTCAACCAGCCCCCACTTAAAGCTGTAGAATTATAGGATTAAGGAAGAGTTTTTTAAAAAAAAGACAGATACACACACATATACAACATACGGTTTCCGAGGAGAGTGAGGGTTCCATGCTTGTAAGGGAGAAAGAGGAGGAATATGCCGAATAACCCTCGGGTTTCTCCCAGATTTGAACATGCTGTACTGTGGCATGAGGTCAGCAGAGACTGACTCCAGCCCTGTGAGGCTGAATTCTACCCTGACAAAGCAGTATCACTGTAATATGAAGCAAAAGGATCCAGGGCATGTTGGCAGCTGTACAGAGTGGCTGTTCTAGAAAGTAATGGCAATTCCAAAACAAGAGATCTATGCTGTCACATGAGATAATCTTCAGCCCAGTTAAGCAATAAGCACCAAAAATACTTGAATCCTAAACACAGGCAGCTCAAAATATTAAAAGGTAGGAAAGAACTTTGCTCCTTAAACCTATTTTGTATCTGGAGGAGACGAACAGGAAGTGGGAAACTTGAAGAGCTATTGGTTGATTTGATTTGTATCACTAATATTATATTGATCTTGGTCTGGGTTGAGGCACAGTCTTCTGGACACTGTGACCTAGGTGAGAAGTCCCAAACCTTCTCTGTGATTTTACAATAGAGCAGGGAAAATATCTTGAAAATATATTTTTGGTAATGCATATACACCAAAATTGAAGATAAGGTAAATAATCTCATTCCTCACACATATCCAGAAGGCAAAGGTTGCACAAACCTAATGAACATTATTGTTTTTCTTTAGGTCACCAAGAATCCATGTAAGTGTACTGTTAGAAATTCTACCCTGAAATAAGGGGAATACTAAAAAAAGTCTTATGCAGGAAAAGGAGCCAGAACATGGTATTTCTGCCAAGAGAAAATATGAGACAGTGCACATATAATCCTTTAAATTTTGTGGTCTCCCTTACATTATAAAAGTTCTACTCCAGACCAGAAGTGACCCAATTGTTTAAAAAATAAAATTTAGCCAGGAAATAGCAGTAAACACAGGATACAGAGACAAAACAAAACTGTATTAAAGTACTACCGCAAGGTAAATTAAGTTCTTCAACAGTTCAGTATTAGCATAGATTAAACGAAGTTAGAATTTAATTTTTTTTTAAAGTGGGCTGCATGCCCAACGTGGGGCTTGAACTCACAATCCCGAGATCAAGAGTCACATGCTCTATGGACTGACCCAGCCAGGTGCCCCATTAAACTAAAATTTTAAGTAAGTTGAAAATTTACCTTATGGCATACTACTGCTTAAAAAAAAGCCTTTCAAAACTCTCTGTTACTTACATAAAAAACAAACAAACAGCCAGGTATGCCACATAATGATCCTGATGATTAGGTCTCTTCCTGCTTTTCCTATTTTATCTCCTCTGTGTTCCATTCATTTGAACTACCCATTACTGCCATTTTACAGGAATAGAAATGGAAAAGTGGGAAGGTTAATAACTTGCTCAGACTTAAATGGCTAAGGCTAGGATTTAAACTACATGTACAATTCTCACTCCACACTCTTACCTATTACGTAAATTATGTTTACAATAAGAATTCTATATTTAAGGAATCAGTAGAGACAGAATATGAGCACCCACAATAGAAAAGTGAATCACTGTAGGTTGGAGAAAAGTTTCAAAGAAAGAGGTAGAACTTAAACTGAGCTGTTCATTCAAATACTTGAGGCACTGTTCTGGAAAAGCATCAAAGAACAAACATATGCCTACATGCTAGCTGGGGAAGATAGCCAATAAACAAATATAATAAATATATATCCATTGGTGATGAGTGGTATGAAGAAAAATAGAGCAGTATAAACAGGACAGAGGATGACGGGCCTCTCTGATAAAATAACATCTGACCAGAGATCTGAATGCAAGTATGCAGATATCTGGGGAAAGGTAGTCCAGGGAGAGACACCAAGTTCAAAGGCCTTGAGGCAGGAATGGATTTGGTGTGCACAAAGATTGCCAAGGAGGATGAGACTAAGGGAGGCTGAAACTAAGGGAGGTAAAATAGAAAATAAGGACAGAAAGGGTTGGTGGATGAAAGCAGACTGTGTATGACACTGTAGGCTACTGTAAGGAAGTCAATGGGAGTCTTGAGCAGAGTTAGGAAAGGTTTTAGGTTTTAACAGGATCACTCAGAGTAAAGAACAGACAACGCTGGAGTTAAATGAGGGCTGGGGCATGGGAGAGTGCTTAGGAGACTATTAAAATAGTCCACACAAAACAACTTAAGTCAAGTACCTATGGCATGTTATCTGACATCCACTGAGGGAGCAAAAAACAGGTATTAACAAATACATAATGCGAGTAGGGTGGGAGGGTAAGGGAGAAAGATATAAAGGCTTTTCACTTACAAGATACACTAGTTTTAATTTTGTAAGTATTAGGTCACCAATATTGGACTTAAAAAGGAGATATACCAGATTTGATTATTTATAGGTTTCTAGTTTCCAATCAAGGTTTTTTTGGATGTATACTTGTACCTGAACACCTAATAGGTGATCTTACCATTTCTAATACAATTTTTCCATTCATTAAGAATTGTACTTAAGATGTAATTCAACATCTTACTACTTAAAAAATAAGTTCATTAAAAATAATCACCAGGGCGCCTGGGTAGCTCAGAGGGTTAAGCCTCTGCCTTCGGCTCAGGTCATGGTCCCAGGGTCCTGGGATCGAGCCCCACATCGGGCTCTCTGCTCAGTTAGGAGCCTGCTTCTCCTTCTCTCAGCCTGCTACTCTGCCTATTTGTAATCTCTCTGTCAAATAAATAAATAAAATCTTAAAAAAAAAAATTAAAAAAAAAATCACCAAATAGGAGAAATTGTTACTGGATAGTTTCAGAAGAGGTGGTTTTAAAATACTGGATATTCAGCTTTCCATATTAATAAATTTTGCTTTAGATAATTTTACAGGGATTTCCGAAAGAACAATTTACTTTGAACATGAGGTTTTGTGTTGATATCTAGACTGTCGAAGGAAATTTTGATTCCTGTTATAGGATATACAGGGAAGTGCCCAGAGAGGTCATTATCAATTGAAAAGGAATAATTGTACGTTTTGGAGTTCTGAGCTTTTTTCTTATGATCTAAACAGAAAGTCAACAGAAAATACATTTGAGAGGGCAATAAAACATTTCTTTGGTGGCTTTTTATTCCACCGTGAAGCTAGGAGACATGAACTAATGTTTTTTATTTCCTTCTATGAACCAGAACAGGGACAGAAGGAAGAATCTGATAAGTTATATAAACCTGTACAGACATAGCACTATATAGCTTCAGTCTTTAGGCCAAAAATGAATAGTCCATTAGTAGGGGGACAAAAGAAGTTCAGTATTCATACCTCATCTACAAAGGAAATATGTGACTAAAAAAGGGATGAAACTGTTACACCCCTAAATTACTCTCCAAAGTCCAAAACAAAATTTTTTGAGAGGAGAGATGGATCCTGTATTAATTTATTAAATAAGTATTACCATGTGCCAGGCCCTGTGCCTGGCATTTAGGGAGGAAACAGTGAATAATATGAACAAGTCTTGCTTGCTACTGACATTAGAGATCACTTGCATTTTCTAGACTACAATATTTCTCAACATTTTGTAAAAACTCACACCCCTCTTCAGTACCTTCTCATTCTATATACTATGTACTCTCCCCAGCCTAGAATCTTCGTTTTGATTTCTGTAATTTATATTGTGGAAACAAGAATTGTACTGACTTCTTCCCTCCCTTGCAAGTCATACATCTCCATCAGAGAGCCTGGTCTCTAAAGCCTTCTAGGGATGTTATGAAGCACTATTCAGATCAAACACCTCATCTGTGGTATGAAAGCCAAGATACTGAAAGAAGTGAAGGGTGCGGTAGTGGCCAGATCAGATCTAGAATCCATCTCTTCTACTTCTCTGTTTATGTTCTTTCTACTACACCATGCTGTTGTCCTCTTACCATCTTTTTCCTACTTCATGCATTCACTCCATAGTAATCTGGTTTCTTGTGTTTACCACTGCTTAAAAACAAAGGAATAAAGAAATGAGCAAAAAACAAAAGCACCCTCAATTTCTGCAATACTCATTTTGTAGGCTGTTTCTGGTTTAGTATTTGTGCCTTATATCTTCACTACATAAAAACCTCCATGGAAGCTTTTTGTTTTGGACAAATTACTTCTTCGGATGCTATCTGACTATGTGTTCAAAAAGGTTCCTTTCTATCCCCAAAATTAATCCCAAGGTTGTCTGCAGTGCTATGTGAGCTCTTTTGTGTTTTTTTAAAACTGATATAATCAATACATATAACATTGTATTAGTTCTAGGTATATAACACAATAATCTGATATATGGATATGTTGCAAAATGATTATCACAGTAAGTTAATTAACATCCATAACCATGTATGGTTACAAAAAAATTTTCCTTCTGATGAGAACTTTTAAGATCCACTCCCAGCATCCTTCTTGTGAGTGCTTTTGGAGCCCCATTCCCTATATGGAGAGTCAATTAATGATAGAGTTATGGGGGAAAGTAATTGGGTACACAAAGAATAAATTCAAATCTCTCTCAAGATGTGGGTCTAGAGGGCTCCTGGGTGGCTCAGTCAGCTCAACAGCTGCCTTCAGCTCAGGTCATGATCTCAGGGTCCTGGGATCAAGCCCCCATCAGGCTCCCTGCTCAGCAAGGAGTCTCCTTCTCCCTCTGCCCCACCCCCCACTCGTGCATGCGTGTGCTTTCATATAAGTAAGTAAATAAGTAAATAAATAAATAAATAAATAAAATCTCTTCTAAAAAGATGTGGGTCTATAATCGTTAACACTTCAAGGAAAACAGCACACTTTCAACATATTTCAATCACAGTTTACATTTTTTTAAGTAACAGACCATTTTTAATTTCTCCCTCTTAGATACTGGAGTCTCAATGTTTTTGTTGAAGGAGTATGGATAATCTGGAAGGAAAGGTTTTTTGTTTTTTAAATAAAACAAAAAGCACTCACCATGTGTGAAAGACATTAATTTGGAGGCCCCTAATGAGCCAGCACTCCTCATATTAATGCCCTGTACCTTCCTACACCGAATATGGGTTTGGTGACAGGACTAGTACAGCAAATGGGGCTTTAGTAAGCATGATGCAGAGACCTGTTAAGTGCTTGGAAACTGGAGACTGTTCTTTTGAACACTCCATGGAACCCACTGGCCATTCTGCAAAAAAACCCAACCAGCCATATAGAATACTAAGAATGGAAGAATCAAGGTCGCTGGCCAAATGCCAGAGCTAAATTCTAAGCCAATGGCTAATACATATTACTAGTCATGTGAGTGAGGCCATTTGGACCTTCTGGGCATCTCAATATCCCAGTCAACACAAAGGAAAGCAGAAGAACCACATGGTCAGTCCACAGAATCATTACATATAAATAAGTTGTCACTTTATGCCATTAAGCTTTTTAAAAATATTTTAAATTAGCACTATAAAATTAACTTTTCAGACATATGTACAGTTCTACGAATATTAAAACAGGCATAGATTCATGTAACGATCAGCATAATCAGAATAAAGAGCAATTCCACTGCTCTAAAAGACTCCCTTGTGAAAAATGTTCAGCATTACTAATCACTGGGGAAAGCAAATCAAAACCACAACGAAATACCACCTTAAAACAGTCAGAATGGCTAGTGATGAAAAAGGAATAAGTGTGGGTGAGGATGTGGAGAAAAGGAAACCCTTATTTACTGTAGTGGGGCGGAGCGGGGGGAGGAGGCTGGCAGTGTGTAAACTGGTATTACCACTGTGGAAAACAGTATTATAAATAGAACTAACGAGGTTCCTGGGTGGCTCAGCTGTTTGAGCCTCTGACTCTTGATTTTGGCTCAGGGCTATGGGGACAAGCTCTGTGTAAGGCTCTGCACTCAGTGCAGAGTCTGCTTGTTCCTCTCCCTCTGCTCCTCCACCCCCCTCAAATAAATAAATAAAAATCCTAAAAAAACAAAAACAAAAACAAAAACAGAATTACCATATGATCTAGTAATTCCACTACTGGATATTTACCTAAAGAAAACAAAAATACTAATTCAAACAGATATATGTACCCCTATGTTCACTGCAGCATTATTAACAATAGCCAACATAGGGAAGCCATCCAAGTGTTAAATGATCAACAAATAGATAAAGAAGATATGGTACATAAATACAGTGGGATATTAACCATTAAAAAAAGTACAAAATCCTGCCATTTGCGACAACATGGATGGACTTAGAGGGAATTTTGTTAAATGAAATAAATCAGACAAATATCATATGATTTCACTTATTTGTGGAATATAAAAACCAAAATGAACAACAACAACAAAACCCAAAAAACCAAACAGACTCTTAAAATACTCTTAGAGAACAAACCAGTGGTTGCCAGAAATGAGGTAGTGGCGGGGTTGGGATGTGTGTGTGTGAAACAGATTAAGGGGTACAAAGTTCCTGTTATAAAATAAGTCACAGAGATGAAAAGTACAGTATAGGAAATATAGTCAATGATACTGTAAAAATTGAAGGGTAACAAATGGTGACTGCACTTATCACAGTGAGCACTGAGTAATGTAAAGAACTGTTGAATCAATATGCTGTACACCTGAAACTAATGTAACACTGTATGTCAGTTATACACCATAAATAAATAAATAAATAAATGGCTCCCTTGTGTAGTCACACCTAACCCCATCACTAATGCATAATCCATTCTTTTCACCATGATTTTGTCTTTTTTGAGAATGTGATATCAACAGAATCATATAGTATATAACTTTTTTTTTTAAGATTTTATTTATTTATTTGACAGAGAGAAATCACAAGTAGACGGAGAGGCAGGCAGAGAGAGAGAGAGGGAAGCAGGCTCCCTGCTGAGCAGAGAGCCCGATGCAGGACTCGATCCCAGGACCCTGAGATCATGACCTGAGCTGAAGGCAGCGGCTTAACCCACTGAGCCACCCAGGCGCCCTAGTATATAACTTTTGAGATGATTTCCTTTACTCAGCACAACGTCTGTGACACACATCCAGGATACTGTATGTATCAATAGCTATTTCTTTTTATTGTTGATTAGTAGTCCACTATACGGATATGCCACAGTTTGTTTATCCATTCACTTGCTGAAGGGCATTTGGATGGTTTCTACTTCTTGGCAATTATGAATAGAGCTGCTCTAAACAGTGGCATGAAGAATTTTGTGGAAATGTAAGCTTTCACTTCTATAGGTTAAAAACCTGGGAATGGAATTGTTGGGTCATATGCTAAGTATACATTTAACTTAAAAAGAAAATCACCAAAATGTTTTCCAGAGTAGATGTACCTTTTTCCTTTCCTATAAACAATGCATTAGGGTTATTTGCCTGTGTCCTTGTCAGTATCTGAAATGGTCAGTTTTCATTTGTGCCATTAGACCAGTAGTATCTCATCCTGGTTTTAATTTGCATTTCCCTAAGAGCTAATAATGCTAAATATTTTTCATTTATTTATTTACCACCATACATCTTCTTTGGTAAACAGACTATTTAAGATATTCAAATTCAACAATTTTTCAAATGGGTTGTTTTATTCCTGGTCAGTTTTGACAGTTTTAAAAATATACTCTGAATATATGGTCTTTGTCAGATATGCAATCTGCAAAATTTCCTTCCAGGCTATAGCATGCCTTCTCACTCTCTTAATAGTGTTTTTTATCATTAAAACAAAAATTTTTTAAAATTTTGTTGAATTCCTTTTTATTTTTTAATGTTATGAATTGCACTTAAGGTGTCATACTTAAAAACATTTTGCCTCATCCTTTTCTATGTATTCCTATGAAGGTTTTATGTTTTACAGATGGATTTATGAATTATTTTGAGTTAATTTTTATATAAAGTATAAGATCTACATAGAGGCTCATATTTTTGCATGTGGATGTCAAATTTGTCCAAAAATTTTTTTAAAACACTAGCTACTTTCCATTGAATTATCTTTGCATTTTAATGAAAAATGAATTGGTGATATTTAGTGGTTCTATTTTTGGACTTCCTATTCTGTTCCAGCAATCTATCCTTTTGCCAATGTGATACCATCTTGATTACTGCAGCTTTGTGATAAATCTTGAAACTGGATAGGATTAATTCACTCAGCTTAACCTTCTTTCACAAAATTGATTTGTCTACTCTAGTTCCTCTGCCTTTTCATATAAATTTGAGATAATCTTGTCTATAATTACAAAAAAATTTTACTAAGTTTTTTTACTGGAATTGTATAAATCTATGAAACTGGACAGAAATGACATTTTTAGAATGCCGAGTCCTCCAATCCATGAATATATCTCTGTATTTTTTTATCTTTAATTTCTTTCATCAATGTTTTACAATTTCAGCATAGAAATCCTGCAATATGATTTTTATACCTATACTTCAGTATTTTTCTCTTGACGCCATTGTAAATAGTAAACCCTTTCCCCCAATTGTTCACTGCAAGTATATAAAAGCTCAATTGTTTTGTGTGGGTTGGCACTGTTCTCTTTAGATCTTGCTAAACTCATTTATTAGTTTTTAGAATTTTTTTTCTGGATTCCTTGGGATTTTCTATGTAAGCAGTGCCGTAGCTATGAGCATAGACAGTTTTATTTCTTCTTTTTCCATCTGTATGCCTTTTATTTATTTTTCTTGCCTAACTGTACTGGCTAGCACTTCAAGTACAATGTTAAAATAGTAGTGGTCAGAGAGGACATCCTTGCCTTCTACCTACTTTTAAAATGTAATGATTCAGGGTTAACCATTATGTATGATGTCAGTTGCAGTTAAAAAAATTTTTTGTGGGACGCCTGGGTGGCTCAGTTGGTTAAGCAGCTGCCTTCAGCTCAGGTCATGATCCCAGCGTCCTGGGATCGAGTCCCACATCGGGCTCCTTGCTCGGCGGGGAGCCTGCTTCTCCCTCTGCCTCTGCCTGCCATTCTGCCTGCCATTCTGTCTGCCTGTGCTCGCTCTCTCCCCCCCCCCCTCTGATAAATAAATAAAATCTTTTAAAAAATAAATAAATAAATAAATTTTTTGTTAGATGCCTAATCAGTTGAAGAGATTTCCTTCTACTCCTAGTTTGCTGAGAGTTTCAAATAATGAATGGTTAATAAGTTTTGTCAAATGCTTTTCCTGTATCAAATGAAATATGGCTTTATTTGGGTTGTCAATATTGTGAATTATATTGTTTCATTTTCAAATACTAAACTAGTACTGCATTCCTGATACAAACTATATTTGGTCATGATATATTCTTTATATACATTGTTATGTTCAATTTGTTAGTACTTTGTGGAGTATTTTCTCACCTATGTTTATGAGAGATATTGGTCTGTTTTGTCCTCTTGTATAGCTTTTGTCTGGTTTTGATATCAGAGTAATGCTGGCCTCATAAAATGGAGTTCCTGTCTCTCTTATTTTCTGTAAGAAATCACAGAGAGTTGGTATATTTCCAGAAATGTGTGGTAGAATTTGCCAGTGACTTTATGTAATTTTTTTTCAGAATGTTTTGAACTACAAATTTCATTTCTTTAATAGTTCTAGAACTACTCAAGCTATCTTTTCGACTTAGATGAGTTTTGGTAGTTCACTGAGAATTTGGTCTCCTCCATTAAGTTGCTGATTTATGTATTTCAAGTTGTTTATAGTAGTTCCTTATCATCTTTCTGATGTCTGTGGGTTTATAGTGATATCTTCTCTTTCATTCTGGACTTTAGTTCTTCATATCTGCCATCATCATCTTGCTAGAGATTTATCAATTAAAAAAAATTTTTTTTTAAAGATTTTATTTATTTGACAGACGGAGATCACAAGTAGGCAGAGAGGCAGGCAGAGAGAGAGGAGGAAGCAGGCTCCCTGCTGAGCAGAGAGCCCGATGCGGGGCTCGATCCCAGGATCCTGGGATCATGACCTGAGTCGAAGGCAGAGGCTTTAACCCACTGAGCCACCCAGGCGCCCCTCAATTTTTAAAAAAATTTTTAAAAAGATTTTATTTATTTGAGAAAAAGAGAGAAAGAGAGAGAGCGCACGTGAGCAGGGGGAAGAGAGAGAAGCAGGGTAGGGAACCGGATTTGGGGCTTGAGCCTGAGCCAAAGGCAGATGCTTAACTTACTGAGTCACCCAGGTGCCCTGAGATTTATCAATTTTATTAATCCTTTTTATGAACCAGCTTTTATTTTCACTCCAATGTTCCTTCGTTTTAAGTTCCATTGGTTTCTACTCTTATTTTTATTACCTCCTTCCTTTGCTTGCTTTGGGTTTATTGGTTTTTTTAAAGATTTTATTTATTTATTTGACAGAGAGCGATCACAAGCAGGCAGAGAGGCAGGCAAGAGAGAGAGAGGAAGAAGCAGGCTCTCCACTGAGCAGAGAGCCCGACAAGGGCCTCCATCCTGACCATGACCTGAGCCGAAGGCAGAGGCCTAAACCACTGAGCCACCCAGGTACCCAGGTTTATTGTTTTTACACTTCTTCAGATTTGTTAAGGCTGGTGCTTAGATTGTTGATTTGATACCTGTTTTCTTATGTAAGTATTTAATGTTATAAATTACTCTCTACTACTTTAGCTGCACCCACCCATTTTTAAAAACAGATTGACTGGAGGAACCTGGGTGGCTCAGTGGTTTAAAGCCTCTGCCCTCTGCTCAGGTCATGATCTCAGGGTCCTGGGATCCAGCCCTGCATTGGGCTCTCTGCTCAGCGGGGAGCCTGCTCCCCGCCCCCCGCTTCACCTCTGCCTACTTGTAATCTGTCAAATAAATAAATAAAATCTTCTAAAAAAAATGATTGATTGAAAGCACGCATGCAGTGGGGAAGAGGAAAGGGAGAGAAAAACTGAAGTAGACTCCATATTCAGTGCGTATCTGAGGCAGGGCTCCATCTCACAACCCTGAGATCACAACCTGAGCCTAAACCAAGAGTCAGACGCTTAACCAACTGCGCCACCGAGGCGCCCGTCCCCCAAATTTTTGCTATGTGTTTTTAATGTTTTCAATTTCTCTCAGCTCAAAATACTTTCCAATTTCCTCTGAGACTTTCTCTTTGACCCATGAATTATTTAGAAGTACGCTATTTCACATCTAAATGTATTTAGGTATCTTCCTGTTATCCTTATGTTATTGTTTCCTAGTCTAACTCTCCTATGGTCAGAGAACATACCTTATTTCAATTCTTTTAAAATTTTTCAGGTTAGTTTTATCATACATGATAGGGCCTATCTTGACTGGTACCCGGGGACTTGAAAAAATATATATTCTGGGGCTGTTTTGTTTAAAGTGTTTCATACACATCAACAGTGGAAGGTGCTACTTGGCTCTTTTTTCAAGATTTTATTTATTTATTTGAGAGAGAGAGAGAGAGAGAGCAGGGAGAAGGGTTGAGAAAGAACTAGAATCCCCTGCTGAGCAGGGAGCCTGACACAGGGCTCAATCCCAGAACCCTGAAATCATGACCTGAACTGAAGGCAGATGCTTAACTGACTGAGCCACCCAGGCACACCTAGTTCTTTTATATACTTGCCAATTTTCTGCCTACTAGGTTCTATAGATCACCGAGAGAGGAGTGCTGAAGCCTCTAACTGTAATTATGGATTTATCTCCCTTTTCAGTTCTATCCATTTTTTCTTCCAGTATTCTCAAGCTCTCTTATTAGGAGAGCATTTAATATTTTATGTACATATACAGTTTTAGAGCTGTTATGTTTCCTTGGTGAACTATTTTTAATCCTTATGTATTATCTTTATTTCTAGTATTTCTAGTAATTTTCCTTGCTCTGAAGTCTACACTCAAGTTTTTTTTTTTTTTTTTAAAGATTTATTTATCCTAGAGACAGAGAGAGAGACAGACAGAGTGTGTGACTGCACGTGCAGGGTGAGGGGCAGAGGGAAAGGGAGAGAGAGAGAATCCACACATAGACTTTCTGGCTGAGCATAGAGCTCAGGGCAGGGCTCATCCTAGGACCCAGTGATCATAACCCCTGCTGAAACCTAGAGTCAGCTGCTCAACTGACTGAGCCACCTAAGTGCCCTGAAATACACCTTTCTCTGCCCCTTTTCCTGTAACTTATTTACATCATTATATTTGAAGTAAATTTTTTAAAGAAGCAGGAGATAATCAGAGTAGTTGGTTTTTTTCATCCACTCTGGGGGCACCTGGGTGGCTTAGTCAGTTGAGCTGCCAACTCCTGGTTTTTGGTTCAGGTCATGATATCAGGGTTGTGAGACTGAGCCCTGCAACTGGGTTTCACACTCAGCATGTAATCTGCTTGAGATTTTCTCTCTCTCCCTCTGCCCCTCCCTGCTCATACTCTCTTTCTAAAATAAATGAATAAATCTTTTTAAAAAATCCACGCTGATAAGCTGTCATTTACTTGGCATGTTTACATGAAATTACCAATATGTTTGAATTCAGGTCTCCAATTTTATTATTTGTTTTCTGTCTGTCCATCCTCTGTTTTTCATTCCATGTTTTTTTTCTCCCTTCTTGGTCTCTTCTGGGTTATCTGAACAGTTCTTAGTATTTAATTTAATTTTTTATTAACATACACTACTCGTTTCAGGGGTACAGGTCTGTGATTTTTAAGTCTTACACAATTCACAGCATGTACCATAGCACATACCCTTCCCAGTGTCCACCACCCAATCACCCCAATCCTCCTACCCACCATCCCCTCCAGCAACCCACAGTCTTAGTATTTCATTTTAATCTACTGGGTTTTTTACTACATATTTTGGGGAGGTCAGGTTTTGTTTTTTTTGTCGTTGCTCTAGGGATCATAATATACACATGTAACTTTTCACAGACTACTTAAAATTAACATTTTACCACTTTAAGTTAAAGTACAAACCTTATCATTATCACCATTTTAGGTTCTTCTACCCTCTCTTCATACGTATTATGTATTTATATATAGTGAAAATCCTATTATTGATTTAGAATTCTTTGCTTTCTACTGTTAATTGAAGAATTCAAGAGAAGTATAAATATTTTACAGCAGGATCTAGTAGCTGTAAATTCTTTATTTTATCCTCATCCGTGAGGCATACTTTTGCTAGACATAAAACCTTAAGTTGATACCTCTACCACCAGCACTTTAAAAATGTAATTCTACTTCTTTCTGTCATCAAGATTTCTGATGAGAAATATGAAGTCATTTGAACAGTTGTTTCCCTGTAAGCACTACATCCTTTTTCTCTGCTTTTGAGATTTTTTTTTTTTCCTTTGGTTTTGGTGTCATGATAGTTTTAGTTATTATGTGTTTGGGTGTGGGTTTGTCTTTATCCTTTTTAGGATTTCCTGTATCTATAAGCTTACATCTTGAATCTATAGGTTTAGGTTATTTGCCAAATTTGGGAAGTATCTAAGCATTATTTCTTCAAATAAATTTTCTGCACCACTTTTTCACCTCTCCTGTTGGAACTTTAATGACATGAATCTTAGACTTCTGTCATTATCCCACAAATCCCTAAGTTTCTCTTCAGTTTTTTTTCTCAATACTCCCCCAAATGACAATTTCTACTTACTATTTTCATGTCTATTTTTTCTCTGTCATTTTTTCTGCTGTTGATCCTATACAGGGTTTTTGTTTTTACATTTACTGTATTTTTTGGTTCTAAGTTGCTCATTTGATCCTTTACCTCTTTTATTTCTTTGTTGAGACTTTTTATCTTTCTATTCAAGAATGTCTGTCCTTACTTGCTGGAATATTTTTATTTTTAGAATTGCTGTTTTAGTTTTTGTCAGCACTATGTCTGTTTTTTTGGCATTGGCATCTTTTGACTGACTTTTTCCAACTCAATTGATTTTCCTATTTTATTCAAACGCCAAGCAACCTTTTTATTGTATCCTGGACTGTTTGGACATTATTATAAGATTTTATCTAGGTCATCTTAAAATCCTATGGAGAATACTGATATTTTTCTTTTAGTAGGCAATCAACCCAGTTTTCTTCAGGCCATAGTTTCTGACCAGCCTTCTGTGGATTGTGGTTTCAATTAAGTTTTTAAAGTCTTTGCAGTGGTATTTGGATCTGTCCCATATGTGTACCACTTGTTGCCATTCTGGTACCTAAGCAGTGGTCTAACCCACACTTCATTTTTCAGAGAGTAGATGTTATTTGGGGTTGAATTTCTACATGTACAGCACATGTGTAAGCCTAGGAGTTCATAATAAAATTTTACTAAAGAGTTTATTTACCTAGCTTCTCCCTTTCAAAATCTCCCCAGTATTTTCTGGTTCATGAGAGTTCCCCTTTCCTTCACATAGCCAAAAAGCTTGGGTTTTATTTACTTCACTCTCACACAACTTCCACAATGCCTGTGTCTGGAGCCAAGCAGCTGAAGGAGACAGGAAAAAAAGCAAATGGGGATATTCTACCTTTTTGGGACTAAAGCTCCACTAATCAGAGAGAAAGTTTCCCTGCCCCCAGGGCTTTAGGCTCTGGTCAGACCCCAATCTGCTGCCACCACAAACCTCTTGAAGTTCATGGCACAAGAGAAGAGAGAGAAAAAAAGGGAAATAAGAGGTTTCTCTACTTTCTCTGAGCATTAGGAATATCACCTTCTTATTCCTTGCACCTGAGCTGATGGTTTCTCCTGGAGTTCTCTCTATTAACATTGGTGCCCACTTCTGTGTTTTAGGCTGTGCTGAATTCAGGCCTGAGGATACCAGAATGGGAGAAATCTGAGTTTAACCTTAGTTCTACCGTACTTCAGGATCTGCTTTTCTTTCCTAGTCTGCCTATTACAATCTACCTTTCAGAATTTTCAAATAGCTGCTCTATGACAGGTTTTAAAAACTGCATTCAGTGGGAGAGACTGGGTGAAGTGTACCTGCTCCATCTTACTCAGAACCAGAATTTTACACTACTAAGTTTGGAGGTGATTTGTTACACAGCAACAGATGACTGGTACAGAATCCAACTCAAGAACCAATCATGTAAATGCAATGCACATAAAAAAAAACACATTCTTTACACATTTTTTCTAGAAAAGTCAGCAGATAATTATCAGTTAACTATTAATTACTACCACTAATTAAGTAGTGGAATATTCTAGGCTTTCTTAATTTGGTTCCTAAGAAACAGATTCAGTTTCATTATTGGAGTAATCAAAATGATAGCAATGAAAAACTGCGAACACTTGTTTCTTAGAAGTGGGTTTATTCTGCCGTCAGATGTAATTTGTCAATAAAGGACTGGACATCTCATTCTTTCATGCCCTTGCTAATCATCAGTCAGAAGAACTAAGAGAATCATGGAGGAAATTGGAATGACAAGGATAAATTTGTAAAGTGAAAACATCTTATGAGAAAGATGTTTTCTAAAAGGTTTTTTATACTCTTGAAAATAAAAGTATTTTACCAGCAGGCAGCGTTTCATTCAGAATACCCTACTAAACTACATAATCAAGAATAAGATGTTTCCTGAGGGAAAAATCTGGGATGTCAATCAGCTCCACTGTCTCTTCATAAGCTCTGTCCAACATAAGCAAATTACCATGAATAAATTAGCTGTATAGATATCATTTCACACCCACATTCAGGCCAAATTTTCAAGAGTCAGTAAAGATGTGGGGTAACAGGAACTTTCAAACACTGCTGATGGGAGTTTAAATTGGTATAGTCATCCCGGATAACAATTTGGCCATGTCTAGTTATATTAAACATGAATATATTGCACAACTCAATAATTCAATTTCTAGATATATATACTAGAAAACCCCTCTTGCATATGTGTGCAGGGAGATATTCTGAAGAATACTTATTGCAGCACTTGTTTATGAAAAGATGAAATAATGGAAATACCCTTTATACCTATTAATAAGAGAATCAATCTTAAGTTGTGGTATATTCACCCAAAAAAATACTTATAACCATTAAAATAAATAGAACAGAATTGTATGTCTCAGTGTGAGTAAATTGCGAAAGGATGAAACTGGGTGAAAAAAGAAGTTATAGAATACTATGTATTATTTATGAATACATGTATACATAATAAAATTACATAAAATATGTTCATGAAAAATACTAAATTCAGAATAGTTATGTTCAAAGAAGGGGGAATGGATTGAGGAGTGGTACACACAAATTAAATTTGCTTTCTCTGAAGCAAATACAGCAAAATCAGAAGTCTGAAAAAGCCTGGTAATGGTCCTTGGACACTATGTTATTCTCTTTCCTTCTGTTTGTTTAAAATATTATAAATATGACAAGCAAAAAAGAAAAAATTATGAGAATATATATACCAGTTACATTACTGTGTAAGCAGTTACACGAACACTCATGTGTTTAGTGAAAAAATATTTTTTAAGCTTTTATCTGTCTGTCTTTATTGTCCTTTTCTTCTTTTGTGCCATGAACCTCAGGAGCACAAGCAGGGGAAACAGCAGGTAGAGGGAGAAGCACTCAATCTCAGGAGCCCAGGATCATGACCTGAGCCAAAAGCAGACCCTTAACCAACTGAGCCACCCAGGCATCCCAAAAAAGTAAGATTCTGACAATACATTAGCCACATACACACACATACAATAAAGACTGTTTAGGAAGGCTGAGGGGCTCCTAGGTGGCTCAGTTGGTTAAGCATCTGACTCTTGATTTCAGCTCAGGTCATGATCTCAGCTCTGTGAGATCAAGCCCTATGTCAGGCTCTGAGCTGGGCCTGGAGCCTGCTTAAGATTCTCTCTCCCTCTGCAACCCTCCCACCACCTCCCACTTGCATGAGCATGCACACACACCTCTCTGTTACAAAAAAAAAAAAAAAAAAAAAGGATAGCTAAGAGAACCAGGGGCTATGAAGGTTTAGGTACATTTCAAAATGACACAAATGAGAGCAAATGATGTGAACATGTTTAAGAACCCTAATGACCAGGCTAGCTTCTGCTATGTCTTAAGTAATGATCTCATCAATCAAGAGTCTAAGGAGAGCTAAACTGTCTTTTTTTTTTTTTTTAAAAGATTTTATTTATTTATTTATTTGACACAGAGAGAGAGAGAGATCATAAGTAGGGAGAGAGGCAGGCAGAGAGAGAGAGGGAAGCAAGCTCCCTGCCGAGCAGGGAGCCCGATGTGGGACTCGATCCCAGGACCCTGGGATCATGACCTGAGTCGAAGGCAGAGGCTTTAACCCATTGAGCCACCCAGGCGCCCCAGAGAACTGAGCTGTCTTATGATCTCTCTGCTTTCCCTAGCTATCATCTGCTACAATACAGTAAAGCAGGTTATTTGGCATATGTTGTAGTTGGGCAGTGGTTCTACTCAAAGATGGGGACTGGTAGAAACCTATCTACTACCTGAGGGTGCTTTTCGAACCTCTGGGAAGGGTACCATAGACTGAGTAGGGCCAAAGGACTTGCTCTTGCCTGTAGAATTCAAAAGTGGTATACTACAGCCAGAGCAGCAACTATACCCTTTTGTGCTAGCTCTTATATGACTCAGTAGGGAAGGGGGTAGGGAATGTGTCTTTCTAACCATATAAATGATCCAGAAATCTGCCAGGTCAGCTAGGCTGAGGCTGCAGATTTCTTACAAGGAAGTGCGGGCAGGTAACATGCTCCAGAGTCTTTGTTCATTTGGTACCTACTAGCAAAAACGCCAAACTATCTATTGTACTGACTCCTCTGCAGTTATAAATGTAACTGGCAGGATATGTCTAGAACCCCCAGGAAGCCTGCCAGAATGCTACACTGCAGTCATTCAGGACAGATAAGACTGCAGCAGTTATTTTAGCACACAGTTGTCACACTTTAGACATATCCCCTTATGTTAGTAGTACAATGTTGGGCAAAAATAAGTCCAGGCAGTTAAATCACTGTGATAAAAATTTTCCTCCTTTAAAATATGAGGGTTGGTCCAAGTACTGATAACCATTCTTTTGGGTTTTGTGTTTTGTTTTTGTTTTTTCCTAGGAGTGAAACACATGGCTTTTGCCATATGCTTTTTTTTTCTTCCAAGTTTTTATTTAAATTCTAGGTAGTTAACATAGAGTGCAATATTAGTCTCAGCTCTAGACTTTAGTGATTCATTACATAGATATAAAACCCAGTGCTCATCACAACAAATGCCCTCGTTAATGCCCATGACCTGCTTAACCCATGCCCCCACCCATCTCTCCTCCAGTAACCATCAGTTTGTTCTCTATATAATAACCATTCTTTTGAATTCTGAGCAGCCTTTACTTTCAGTTACAAAAAATTTCAAAGATAGAGAGAAAGAGAATGTTATAATGAACAGCTATATATCCACCACCTAGATTCAACACTGTTTACTACCGTATTGTCTTTACACACACACACACACACACACACACAGCTAAACCACTTAAATTACATGATACTCCACACTAAAATACTTCAGCATCTCTATACAAAACACTTTTTTTTTAAGATTTTATTTATTTATTTGACAGAGATCACAAGTAGGCAGAGAAGCAGGCAGAGAGAGAGGAAGAAGCAGGCTCCCTTCTGAGCAGAGAGACCGATGCGGGGCTCGATCCCAGGACTCTGGGATCATGACCTGAGCTGAAGGCAGAGGCTTTAACCCACTGAGCCACCCAGGTGCCCCTATACAAAATTTAAAGCCATTTGCCTAAATATCTACAATACCATTATTCTGCCTATTAAATTTACCTCCACTTTCTAATATCATCTAGTACCTAGTGATATTAAGAGATTAAAATATATACAAACTTCCTAAGTGAAATAAGTCAGAGAAAGACATGATTTCACTCATATATAAAATTTAAGAAGTAAAACAAACGAAGAAAAAAGACAACAATAAAATAGACTCTTAAACCACCAGAACAGACTAGTGCTTATTGGAGGAGGCCGATAACCTCCTTGGGGGGTTGGGTGAAATAAATAAAGGGATTAAGAGTACTCTTACTGTGGGGGCACAGTAAGATCAGGAAAACAAAAAAACAATCCAACTCCATAACTGTACTTCTTTTTCAAAAGAAAGAATTTTTAATTTTCACATCCCACTCAGATGCTCCATTAATTAAGAATATCGAGGACTGGAGTGGATCTCTATATTTTATTACACCATTCTGTTGCAATACCAATTACTTCAACTACCTTACTTCCCAAAAAAGTGAGATGACTTGTAAAATTTATGCATTTTTTATAAACTCAATAAAAATAATGAATAAAGGACAAATATCTTAGAGGACAGGGAGATAAATAAATGAATTAGAAATATAAACTAAGGTTAGTTACTGCAATTGACTACTTATGAATTTTCTAACAAACACAGCAAAAATGAAAATACACCATACTTTTTCATTAGCTATATATAAGTGCTTAAGAAATTATCAGTATACTTAATTGGAGGAGAAATATGCATGTGAACTCTTTTATAAGAAAAACTAACAAAATTTTAAAAAATGATTTCTACAAGAAATGGAAAAGCATTCTTTGCATATGATTCTGACATCCATCTGTAACAAAAATCAAGGGCTTACTATAAAATTATAGTTCATTGCTTCTTGGCCTTTTGGCTAATAAAATCAAGTGTAAAGTCAGAGTTCAGTGAGTGAGTTTCTACAAGTTCAGGCCTGCAGGTTCCTAGTAATCTGACTTGATATGGGAGAAGGAGGCCAGGATAATCTAAGGAACACGTGTGGCATCTCCCCTAGCACACTGTTGCCAAATATCAAGGATCTAATCTGAATTTTTGACAGAAGTATGTGATCAACAGAATACATTATAAGGTTGAGCTCACGTGTGAGTGGTCTGGCAATAAGTTTATAACCTCCATGTATTAATAGCCTATGAATTTTTTTTTTTTAAGATTTTACTTACTTATTTGAGGGAGAGTGCACAGGAGTGGGTGGGGGGGACAGAGTAAGAGGGAGAAGCAGGCTCCCCACTGAGCAGGGAGCCCAATGTGGAGCTTAATCCCAGGACCCCAGGATCATGACTTGAGCAGAAGGCAGCTGCCTAACTGACTGAGCCACCCAGGTCCCCCTAACAGTCTAAGAATTTTACCCCCTGATTCTGTTTCCTTTCATGCCAAACAGGTTCAGTATCCTGTGTTTATAAGGCGTGAGGAGTCTGGCATCACCTTATTGCATAAAGTAATGAAAAGAGGAAAGATGCTGGAAACCTAAGCATTCTAACTTCAGATCCCTGCTCTTTTTTTTTTTTTTTTTTTAAAGATTTTTATTTATTTATTTGACAGACGGAGAGCACAAGTAGGCAGAAAGGCAGGCAGAGAGAGAGGAAGAAGCAGGCTCCCTGCCGAGTAGAGAGCCCGATGCGGGGCTCCATCCCAGGACCCTGGGATCATGACCTGAGCTGAAGGCAGAGGCTTTAACCCACTGAGCCACCCAGGTGCCCCCAGATCCTTGCTCTTAAACACTACATAAGAGAGGGGCAAACTAAACTTAGCAATCATATGTTTAGTTGCTTCTTTTCCTACTCTCCATCATTTATTAAATGCACACATGGTGGCAAAATGAGCATTCAGCATCAGCTTTTGCTAAAACAATGTTTCTCATCTCAACTGTCTTTTCTTCAAAATCCCATCCCTGTCACTTCTGAGAAGCAAAGCCATATAAATGAAAAGAAATCAGACCTTTGTGATCTCTGATACTCTTATTTCATCTTCAAGTGCTTTAGACTGCCTCACAGAGAGTATGGGCTCACTATGTATTAGCTGTCTTTCTTGTCCATACTTTCACCTTAGGTATACGCTTAGAGACATCAATCACCATAAATTCAGAAATCGAAAGTTTGCAAATCAGAATTAAGAGTTCAAAGTCCTTTACTCCCCTTGTGCCAGCTGATGACATCTCCAACAGCTCAACTCCATCAAAGAGTAGCAGGTCTACTGCTTGATAATTGAGTAGCAGCAGGATAACAACTAAAGCTTGAACTTTGTACTTGTCATCAAAAAGATAATGGCACAGGATAAATCAAAGAACAAGAAATTGTTCTGCTCTTTTCTTGTACTCCTTTTGGTCTGACTTATATTCCCAAATAATGTTTCTCAACTCAACCATGGGGAAGATAAGATGTGTGTAAGGGGTAGAGAGGTAAGAGCTATGGAGCACTTAAGAGTACCTAGTTCCCCAACATTTGGAGCTTAACCACAGGCATTTTATTGGTGGGTGAGAAAAGTCTACAAAGGGTATGAATAGGGAATTAATTCTAAGAAGTAACCTCCTTATGGTTTAAAGCAAAGTCTATCCACATCTATAAGCTGTAGTATTATTCTGGCCTCCTGTACTTACCTCTTCTTTCCATCTTGACTTCATTACTTCACTGGATGGTGTTCTGTCTTCCCTCTGTCTTTGGCTAAACTATTATATGACTGTGCTTTATAACATCTAGCTCTTCAAGGATTTATAGATTAATCAAAAGGGATATACCTTTGACCTTATTAGCATATGGCTCTGTTCCACCCCACCCTCTGAAATCACCTATCTCAGGACTCATCAGCCTTTTGGAATTGTATTTTAACCTTTCATATAATTTAACAATTTATTTTTCTAATAATTTATTTTATTTTTTTATTATTATTTTTTTTTTCTAATAATTTAAATCTCACCGGTGCTACCCTCCTCCCTTCCCTTCCTCTACCCATCAGGATCTATAGCCTTTCACACTAAAGTCAAGGTGGTGTAAAGAAATCACGGCTTAGTCAACCTTCTACTTACTGATTACTAACTGTATAATTTTCACAATTGTATAACTTTCACAACCACTGAACATTAGTTTCTTCATCATCAAGGTAAGAATACGGCACACCTTATAGAACTGTTCTGAGTACAAACACACATACCATCAGCTGCCTGCTACTACTATCACATGCAATAATCCCCAAATTTCTATGTATATGGCCCTTTACAAGTTTTCAAAGTAATTAATTAGAGACATCATCTCCATTTTACAAAGTTTGATGCTTACACAAAATCCTGAATGTGGTAAAGCCTCAGTAAATGTCAGCTAGTATTCTTAAGGTTAAATGACTTATTCAAGGTTACATACATAACATAGGCTAGGATTAGCACCAAGGAACTCTGACTCTTCACTAACTTCTTTTCACTACTTTACCATTCAGTTAATTGCTTCTTCTTCTTTGCTTTCGTGTCATTTGGAGTTAATAAAATTATAAATTATATTTCTCATGCTCTAACTACTTTTATTTTTTTCATATTGGGTTTCTTTATTTTATAAATTTACAGTAGTTTTTCCAACTTAAACTTCTTTCAAAATTCCTCTATACATTCAACCTAATAGCGGAAGATACCATGACTTATTTCAACAGAAGAGGTTGAGACTATGAGGTCATTTCTTTCCCACCTCCTTTTTTTTTTTTTTAAAGTAATCTCTACACCCAGTGTGGGGCTTGAACTCAGAACCCCAAGATAAAGAGTCATGATTTCATGATCTACCACTATAACTGGACAAATGCCATATTCAAACTTCTTCCCGACAGATGCCTCATCTGTTACTTAAGGTTTCTAACTGTCAGCTACAGGCACATGACTTTGTGATCTAAATATCCTGACCTCACACTCTTCACATAATTTACCTAGAAGACAAATTAGAATACTTTTATTTGTGCCATTTACATCTGTTCTTCAAAAGCAGTGCTTAAGAACCATTTCTGTGCCAAGACAACTCAATAGAGAAAAGAATAGTCTTTTTAGGGGCGCCTGGGTGGCTCAGTGGGTTAAGCCGCTGCCTTCGGCTCAGGTCATGATCTCAGGGTCCTGGGATCGAGTCCCAAATCGGGCTCTCTGCTTAGCAGGGAGCCTACTTCCTCCTCTCTCTCTCTCTCTGCCTACTTGTGATCTCTCTCTGTCAAATAAATAAAATCTTAAAAAAAAAAAAAAAAGATAGTCTTTTTAACAAATGGTACTGAGGTAAGTGACTATCAACACACAAAAGAATGAAGGTGGGCCCTTCCTAACACCATATAAAAACTCACTCAAAATGAATCAAAGATCTGAATGTAAAAGCTAAAACTATAAAACTCTTAGAAGAAAATATGGGTGTCTTGGATTTGGTCAATGATTTCTTAGATATGACATTGAAATCATAAGGAGCAAAAGAAAAAAATATATTACATAGACAGTCAAAATTAGAAACTGTTGTACTTCAAAGGGCACCACTAAGAAAGTGGTGAGACTGGAAAAAAAAATTTGTAAGTCATATCAAAGACTTGTACACAGAATATATAAAGAACGATTACAACTCAGTATTAAAAAGAAAACCTGATTAAAAATAGACAAAGGTCCTGAATAGATATTTCTTGAAAGAAGAACACAAATGGCCAATAGCATCATTGGCCATTAGGGAAATGCAAATCAAGCCCAAAATAAAGTACCACTTCATACCCTCTAGGATGACTATAATAAAGGAGATAATAACAAGAGTTGGTGAGAATGCAGAGAAACTAGAACTCTCATAGACTGCTGATAGGAATGTAAAATGATGCAGTACTTTTGGTAAACAGTCTGGGAGTTCCTCAAATGATTAAACATAAAAGTTACCATATGATATAGCAATTCCACTCCTAAGGATATATCCAAGAGAAATGAAGACATATGTCTACAAAAAACTTGCACATAGGTATTTATAACATTAGATATTCAGCATTACTCATAAAATCAAAAAAGTGGACACAACTCAAATGTCCATCAACTAATGAATGGGTTGAGTGTGATATACCCATACAATGGAGTATTATTTGGCAATAAGAAATGCTGGTCTATACTACAACACAGATGAATCTTGAAAATAGTGTGTTAATTAGAAGAAGACCCCATATTGAATGAATCCACTTAAAATAAGGCATCTATAACAAATCTATAGAGGTAGAAACTAAGTTAGTGGTTGCTTTGGGCTGGGGTGAACAGAGAGATTCGGCAGTAATGGCTAAGATGTATATGGTTTCTTTTTGGAGTATTAAAATGTTCTAAAATTGATAGTGGTGATAGTTATAAAACTTTGTGACTATAGTAAAAGTCATGCAATTGTGCAATTTCAATGGGTGAATTATAATGTATATGAATTCTATTTCAAGAAGCTGTTAAAACTTGTTAAACTTATTTAAAAGCTGTTAAATCTTTAAGAATCACTTCTCCATGGAATCTTTTTTTCCTTTTTCTTAAAGGTTGTATTTATTTGACAGACAGAGATCACATGTAGGCAGAGAGTCAGGCGGGGGGGAGGGGGGGTGTGGTGGGAAGCAGGCTCCCTGCTGAGCAGAGAGGCCGATGCAGGGCTCCATCCCAGGACCCTGAAACATGACCTGAACTGAAAGCAGAGGCTTTAACCCAGTGATCCACCTAGGCGAACCCCTCCATGAAATATTTCTAACAGGACTTGGTTCTCTCACCAGCCACACCAACTCTTGGGCTCCATACAGATTTACTACATAGATGTACTTGATTAGAGACAATGATATAAACTAAAGAAAGCCCTAGACAAGGTGAGAAGAAAATAGAGATTGAGTCCTGGTTTTGGCACCAATTACCTGTGAGGAAAAGTCTCACTAGGGCCCAGTGTCCTCATCTCTGAAGGCTCTTATGATAAAAATTCTTGGCTAAATCAACTGAGAAAGATCTCGTACTCTGAACAAATTTAATGAGCAGTTAAAAATTCTAGGGCTGGGGGCACCTGGGTGGCTCAGTGGGTTAAAGCCTCTGCCTTCGGCTCAGGTCATGATCCCAGGATCCTGGGATCAAGCCCCACATCAGGCTCTCTGCTCAGCAGGGAGCCTGCTTACTCCTCTCTCTGCCTGCCTCTCTGTCTACTTGTGATCTCTGTCTGTCAAATAAATAAATAAAATCTTAAAAAAAAAAAGAAAGAAAAAAGAAAAAAAAATTCTAGGGGTGGGACTATCATAAGGGATGAGGAAGGAATTAACCATTCCAATAGAAGACTTCTCTAGAAAAGTGTCACCTGTACTCCATGATAACTGCTACAGTAAATCTGTGGATTAAGCAGTATTCCCCTATATATTTATATAAAATATTCAGACAAAAAACTAAATCGTAAAATCAGAAGACAAAATTATAGTCACATTTCACAAATGACACTGTGCAGTATGTGTGACTAATATCAGAATTAGGAAAATTTATAAATCTCAGTTATGCTGCAACACGCCATGGATCCTTTTAGATAAAGAAATATCTCTTCACCTTAAACAATGTATTACTATTTTCATTACAACTACTACTATCAAAGCCACCAATAACGACCTTTACATGTACTACGTTATTCATATATTTTACTTAATTTAATCTGCAAAATAACCTGCATTCTAGTTATTTATTTGGCTTCATTTTTAAAGCTGAGAAAATTAAGGCTCAGAGAAGGTAAACTACTTGCTTACTTTCTCTATTCAACTGATCTTTGATGTTCTCATAGTCTGACCAACTTCAAACGACAACCCAAATTCCAAGGGAGATGTCTCATTTTATTCTACTTATCCTAAAAGGAAGGCAGTAACCTTGTTAGTTTCATTTTTTCCCCTATGTCTTTAGAGCCACATTGTGACAGGAACTCAACAAGATGGCATGGCTTATAAACCACATATAAGACTCATACAGTACCATCTCTGGGTACTGGCTCCTGTACTCTCTCACCCTGGTATGCCCAGCTATGTCTCTTTATCCAAGATCACTCTGATCTTCAAGGCTCAAATGCCATTGCCCCCATGAAACTTTGCATTCCCTTTGCGGAGATTCTCTTACTCTTCCCAACTTTCACAGTATTTCATGAATGAATAACTCTGAGCTAAATCCTCTGATCGGCACTGAGTGAGTTACAAAGATTTACTATGTTTTTCAGACCAAGGAAATTAATTATATGTACATTTCAGTCAGTGTCTAAAAACTGGCAAACAGGTTAATCTGTCTGCAAAATGCCCTGTCCTGCTAAAGAAAAAAATCATGACTCACAGCTTCAAATATAAACATAATTAATAGTGTGAGAGGCATTCTCAAGTTCAGTTTCTAAACTCTAAGAAAAACTTAAGACACACAATCTGGTTGCTATTTATTAACTTATTTTTCCAATTCAAATTTTAAAAAATACCTATACTGTTTCATAAAACCCAAATCAAAGCTTTTGTGTTTGATAGGTTTCAACTGCCAAATTTCATTTGTTTAAAAAAACAATTACAATATAACAGCATCTAATGAAACTGTTCACAGTGAAAAGCCTCTTTAATTCTAGTGACGCCAGAGAGTATGACTTTAAAAGAGTTTCTTATAAATTACCCAAGTTTCTAGATTAGTTGATTTCACTAATACTGTGTTCCATATACCAAGTCGAATGCAAAATGAGTACTTACATTGCTGATACTTAAATCTTACAATTTCACCTATTAACTTTAACAAGTAGGTGTCCTGGGGTAAGAGAGCTCTTACAGCCGTTTCAGAGGAAGATGTAGGAGGATGCAAAGAGGCTGATTTGCTGTAGGGAGTTTTTTAAAAATTTATTTATTTGAGAGAGAGACAGAAGCAGAGGGGAAGGGAGGAGGGTAAAAGAACCTCAAGCATACTCTATGCTAAGCATAAAGCCTGGCCTGGGCTACATCCCACAACCCCAAGGTCATGACCCCAACTGAAATCAAGAGTCAGACACCCAACTGACTGAGCCACCCTGGTGCCCTATCTTTTAACTCTTTTCAAGGATCTTTAAGAGATTTCTCCATTATCACCCAGAAAAAATGAATATAATTTCTTAGAAAATATATACTTCACTGTCATGAGCCAAATTAAATTAAACTGGATTTCAAGGCACCAGCTACCACTGCTAGAGGCACTATGCAATCTACTAGTAAAATTCTTTTATTGGGGAGTACCAAAAAAAAAAAAAAAGAGGAAAAAAAATTTCCCAACAGTTTAAAATATGCATTTATATTTTTTAAAACTCACTCTTCTCTTTGGCTTGTATGATGAGATTCTAAAACATTTTGTTGTCATGTCCTGCACGAACTCCACACCTTCTCTGGTGGGCTCTTAATAAGAATAACACCAACAGCATCTCAGCCCCAGTGCTAAAGCAGAGCGCTTCACTCCGCAGCTCAACTTCTGCCAAGAGCAGCTTCACATTTCTCTAAGCCTAGTTGTTTCCACAAGAATCCTCCCCTTCAGAGAAAATGCCCTGATGGGAAACCCTGTATGTCTACAGCTGTGGTGTGTAGCCTCTAGGGCAGCGTTGCCAAACATTCTGGACCCTAAGGGTTTTAGCCTCTTTCTCTTTCTCCATTTCAGCAGCACAGAACACATCGTTGCTACCGAAGGAGAGAGATATTGCTGAATCGCTCTTCTTTTTGTCTATTTTTAAAAATCAGTGAAAGGGAGGAGAAGAAATTAAGTATTCTTCGAGAAGATTTAATACAGATACATGTAGTTTTAAAAACTTAATTTTTTCTAACATGCACACTGATGATCACTGTGTAATATCAAGTATTAGAAAACCAGATACCAAATTGATACCACTAACAGACTCAATGAAAGTAAGACAATCATATTTACACGTATCCTCATTTGTGAATTTGCATAATATGTTTTTTTTTTTTTCCATAAGGATATGGGAGGCTAAGGAAACTCAATAAAATATTGCCAGCAATCTTACAAGAGAACATCGGTGACAATAGGGAATATCTGAAATAATTACATACTCACTAGTTTTAAAATTAGAGGAAGGCACACCAGTTTTATAATTCTGTACGCTGGTTTCCCTCACCTTCTTTTTGAGAGAGAGGGAAACAGAAGCCAGTCTCTTGTGTTCAACATTACATCACCAGCACCCTGTGCAATGCCCAGTACATAGCAGGCAACTTGGTTGGAGATAATGTTAATGGAAGAGTAGAAACACTTGCTTCTTTCTTCCTGGGCCTCTTACCTTGTAGCCCTGGACAAGCTTTTTAATCTGAGTCTCAGTTTCCTCATCAGAATATAGGAGTGATCTTTACTTTACTATGAGTGTTGTGAGAATGAAATGGATTAATGTACCAGAACTTTTTCTTCTGGGCACAAAAGGTACTCAATAAAATATTAATTCCCCACACATGTAAAGCTTAATCTAAAACCTAAATTTAATTCTGTAATACATGCTCCATTAATGTTCACTGCAAAAAAGATTCTTAAAGTTGAATTTATAGAGGACTCTGGGGTACCCATTTTCTTTTAAAAAATATGATACAATGGTTCAACCTTTTTTGGGTCAAATACTTGCTTTGAGAATGTGATGAAAACTATGCATTCTTTCTCCGGAAAAAAAAAAAAAGGCATACACACACACACACACACACACACACACACACACACACACACACACAGATTTATGTATAATCCTAAGAAACTCATGGACCCAAGATTAAAATCCCTGCATCTGACTTTTTTGCTTTGGATACCAGGGAGCACAGGGCCTGAATTATAATTCAACTTTATCAGGTAGACCATCTATGTTCTCCTTGCCCTTTCTTTAAAAACGTCTACTAAATGCTCAAGGGAGTTTTTGTGTATGTAATAGGTATACTTAAAGTATTTTATTTTAGATTTTTTTTTAAAGATTTTATTTATTTATTTGACAGAGATCATAAGTAGGCAGAGGGAGAAATAATTCCAGTGAGAGGGAGGCAGGGAAGTGAGAGGGAAGGAGGCTCCCTGCTGAGCAGAGACCTGATGCGGAACTCGATCCCAGGACCCCGAGATCATGACCCAAGCCGAAGGCAGCGGCTTAACCCACTGAGCCACCCAGGTGCCCCCTATTTTAGATTTTATAATATTCAATTTATAAAGCTGCAAATTCAAAAACCAACGCTTTTCCTTAAGCTTGTAGGATTGACTTAAAATCACATCATTCTTTCCAAAGCGTACAAAATTTTGGCAATCACTTTTTAGACGTATGTTAAGTAATATCTGGTCCCAGTTATCAACTGAAATACCTTTATTTTCAAGTTACATTTTAAGGTGTAATTTTTATTTCATTATTTTTAAATTTTAAAAATTTGAAATATTCCAATCCAATACCACAAGGTTCATAGTCTTCTTCTTTCCAAATTTGGAACTCTTCTCTTATAGTGAAAAACCTGGATTCCATTATCCTCAATATATTTACTTATTTTATCAAGCCCCTACCTTTCTGTATGTAACCCATCTCATATCTCTGCAGCCACCTCCTCCCTGGTGTGGGCACCGTCCTCATCCCACTTTGGGTTCTGACATCCTCATCCCACTTGAGTACATCACCCCATTATGGATGCACTGTTCACCCTATTTTGGCTCTGACACATTTTATCTGGACAGAGCATCACCCCTTCCCCACATATGTTTCCTAGGCTGATGAACTGCAGTATCATCCCCACCCCCACTCAACTCTTACAGTGGCCAGAACATTCCTCTCTCTTATAAAAATTAGGAAGCAACCTTTAGACTAAAAAGTCTGGAATGTCCTTGGAAGTATCTGGGAAGAGGACCTGAAGAAAAATGAACTTTATACAATTCTCACATGCGATGAGATTTGGAATTTCATTGTTCTGAATATGTAGGAAAACAGTCTTACTTGGCACTCCAAGGGAATGAACAGGTCATACTAGATAAACCTAAAGAAATTTTGAGCACATTACCTAAAGATACCTAGTGGCAAAGAGCCTATGGCAAACCCAAAGCCAGATCTGTCTCAAAACTGTATTAAAATAAATGGCCACACCATTATGCCATCTCTCTGGTATTATCATTCAGTTCTTACCTCCTACACAGATAAATGAATGAGATTTGTTTAAAAAAACAGAAGTGCCAATCAGGAAGTAAATTAACTTTTAGGTCTAATTTCATATAATGTTTCATAAATCACTACAACAGCTACTGCTTACTAAATACCTACTATGTACCAAGACCTGTACTAGGTGCTCTGTATGCCTAGCAAATGTGCATTTCTACAACCCAATGAGTTCCTTGCCAACAAAAAAACAGAGGTTTAGAGAAATACTTACCTAAAGTCGTCTTAAAAAAAAAAAAGTTACTCTACATACTTAAAATATACTAGTAAGGAATTTCAGTAAAAATCAAATCTCTCAAGTCTAGTGAAACTGTTCAAGAATAAAAGACCTCTGGGAAGTGGTTCTCAAATATCAAATATGAATAATTTAAGTGCTAATGCTATACAGAAAAAATCCCAAAGAAGAGTCAGTCTACTACTTATAGTTAATGCTATTAATAAGATGAAAATAAACTACTGCAGTTGTAATATAGGCATTAAATACAAAATCCTTCTAGCCAACTAGGAATACAGAAACCAGAATAGGAAAAACAAAACAAAACAAAACAAAAACCAGTTTGGGGCTCTGGCACTTTAAGACAGGTACAGGATGTACAGTTTTGATCTCTTAAAAGGAAAAAAAAAAACCTTCAGTGTTTGAGAGAGGAAAATCGTAAAGTGTTTTAATATGAAAAGTAAGCTAATTTGGTGTTCTTGATCTCAGCTCATAAGGCATTTAGATTAACCCTGAATTTGGTTTGCCAAGACTATTTTAACTATCATTATAAAAGTTTATTCTGGAGTAATAAAATCAGGTAATAAGGAGAAAGGAGTATTTAATATGTAGCTACATGATGTTTTTCTCATGTGTTTCTATGTACACAGAACAAATACTTTATCTCAATGAGGCAAATGAATGTTCCAGAAACACACACACACACAGAGGGACAGATTGAATCCCGCTTAGACCATCTCAGCTTTCTAATATGATGATTCTATGATTCAAATATTTTGCATACCTACTGGTTGCCTGTTTTGAATCTTGCAGCAAACCTCTAAATGTTACCTGGCTCTCCATCAAGTCACTTTTTTACCAGGATACAAGTACTACATTATGATGAAGCTTTTTAGAAAATAAACAACCTGTTCCAACTGACAGCTTCACTGACCTAGAGGACTGTTTTCTCTTGTATACAAGAAGGGTATTTCATATGTCTCTAAGTCTTTAAAAATATACATAGCCTTTGAACCAGAGTGTCCATGTTTTTCAAAGCTATTCCATGGAAATAGATCTAAGAACTTGAAATTTTTATAGAAGATGTAGAAAAAAAATCCAAAACTTTGTAACATATTTTCCATCTTCAACATTCAAGTTGAAGTCTCTGTAAAACTCAAGCTGCTTGTCTTCTTCTATTTATCCTTGGGGTGGGGGTAAGGCCTTAAGTACCCCTTGTTCTGAAACCTAATTGCCTTTGCATGTATGAGAGGGGGCAGTAGAGGTTATTTATTTAACATGCATAATTTTAAAAGTTTGCACAGATTTAGATGGAAGTGACTGCTTTCACTATAAAAGGACTATCTGAATCTTTACTCCTCAACACAGCAATCCTCTATTACCCAGCTGTCAGCAGTAACCAGTGCCAGTTCTCTAGGTTGCATTCTGAAAGGAGGAATGATCTGATCAGCAAGAATGCTTTCCCCATGATCCTCTGAGTTAATATGACTCTTTCCTTCATGCTTGGAATTGGATTGTTAAACCCGTCAGCCATTATATTAATATCCCCATATTCACTGGCTCAGAACTGTCAGGGATTCATTACACATATCCCAGCAAAGGATTTAATAAAACAAAAATAACCTGAAACAGTCATTAACCACCAGAATCAATCAGAACTATGTTCTCCTTGGGGGGTTATACTTTAAAGCTTCCATTCTGAACTGAATATATCCCAATTCTTCAGCCATTTGGAAATCATCAGTGATTGGTGACAAGGTATACTAATAAAGTTAATTTAATGCACTAAAATAATAAGCTCCAAATGTCTGTATCAGAAAAAAAAATCAATTTATAAGAAAAAAGCACCAAAAAAAAAAAAAGAGAAGTTTTTAAAAAAGAATAGAGAAAGTCACCTAAGACACACTATAAATTAGTAGCCAAATATCATCTCTTGAAAGAGGGGACAGTTTCACATTTTTTGTCAAATGATTACCTAAAAATGTACAATTTTCCAGATAACTCAGATTTTTATCTGAAATCCTAAATACATAGAGCCAATCTTTCAAATTATGACATGAAGAAAAAGAATGAGTTTAGGAAGGCAGTAACAAAGATATTGTCATCTCTAGTGCAGTTTTTTATGATTCATATCAAAAGATATTCTGGAAGTCAATTTTACTTTTAAAAAGCAACACATAAGCAAAATTGCTTAGGAAATTAAATCTAGCAATATATAAAAAAGATAATTAATACATTACAACTAAATGGGATTCATTCCAGGAATGTTAGGCTGGCTCAACACATGAATATCAATTGATGTAATTCACCATACTAATAGGCTGTATAAGAAAAACCAGATGTCACAGCAAGAGATGCAGAAAAAGCTTTCATTAAAATTCAACATCTGTTCATGATAAGCCTCTCAGCAAACTAAGAATAGGAAGAAACTTCTTAAACTACAAAGGGATATTTATAAAAAACCTACAGGTGGCATCATACTTAATGATGAGAGAATGAATGATTTCTCCTAAAACCTGGAACAAAATTAGTCTTTTCTGGTAATTCTTATTCAACACTGTACTAGAAGTCTTAGCTAATACAAGAAAGAAAAGAAAAAGAGAGAAACAAAAGGCATTCAGATTGGTGGGATAGAAATACTTCATTCATAAGTGACATATCTATTTAGAAAACCCCAAAGAATCTACCAAAAACAAAACAAAACAAAACAAAACAAACAAAAAAACCCAAAAGCAATGCACAAACCAACAAAAATATACCAGCTCCTTGAACTAAAAAGGAGGTTTAAGTTTACCAAGGTCACAGGATACAAGGTCAATAGAGAAATGTCAACTGTATTACCATGTGCCAGCAAAGAACAACTGGAATCTCAATTTTAAAAAATACCATTCACAATAACATCAAAAAAACCCCCAACAAATGGTGCTGGGAAAAAAATCTTTATAAAGATTTTACTGATTTATTTATTTGAGAGTGGGAGAGGAGCAGAAAGGGAGGGACAAATAGACTCTGCCCTGAGTGCAGAGTCCAGTGCAAGGCTGGATCCCACAACCCCTGAAATCACGACCTAAGCCAAAATCAAGAGTCAGATGCTCAACAGACTGAGCCACCCGGAAAAATTTTTTTTTTTAAGAACTTTGATACAGGGCACCTGGGTGGCTCAGTTAGGCATCTGCCTTTGGCTCATGTCATGATCCCAAGGTCCTGGGATCGAGCCCAGCATCAGGCTTCCTGCTTGGTGGGAAGGAAGTCTGCTTCTCCCTCTCCCGTTCACCCTGCTTGTGTTCCCTCTCTTGCTGTGCCTCCCTCTGTCAAATAAATAAATAAAAATTAAATTAAAAAAAAAAAAAAGAACCTTGACACATACTTTATATCTTACATAAAAATTAATTCAAATGGCTCACAGGCCTAAATATTAAATTCAGTTTTAAAAACTGTAAAAAAAAAAAAAATAGGGAAAAATCTACTGGACCTTAGCTTAACAGTAAGGTTTGACATGTAGCACGGAAAGCACAAACCATTAAAGAAAAAAGCTGATAAATTAGACTTCATTGAAAACAAGTATATTAGATATTATCAAAGTTAGAAACTTTTGCTTTGCAAAAAGCAATGTTAAGAGAATAAAAGGACAAGTCTTCTGTATTTGCTTGGTAGAAAACATATGCAAATCACATTTCTAGGACCTTTCTAGAATATATAAAGAACTCTTAAAAAGCAACAATGAAAAAAACAAACCAATTTAAAAATAGGCAAAAGAGGGGTGACGGTCTGATTCATTAGGAAGAGCATGTGACACTTGATCTTGGGATCATGAGTTCAAGCCCCATGTTGGGTATAGAGATTAAATACATACCATAAATACATCAACAAATTTATAGATAATAAAAATGGGCAAAAGATCTGAAAAAATACTTCACCATAGTAAATATATGGAAGGCAATCAAGTAAAAAGATATTAAAATCACTACTGAAAATGCAAATCAAAACCAACAGATATCACTACACACATGACAGAAGGGGTAAAAAAAAAAAAAACAGAGTACCAAATGCTGGTGAAGATGTGGAGCAACAGGAACTTTCATTCAATGCTGGTGGGAATGCAAAATGGTACACTTTATAAGAAACTGTCAAACTGTCTCCAAAATTAAACATGGATTTACCATATCACCAAGCAATCAGGCCCCTAGGTATTTACCCAAATGAACTGAAAAATCTCCTTATAAATATTTGTAGTAGCTCTCTTTATGATTACTAAATAATGGAAGCAACCAAGACATCCTTTAATGGCAGAAGAGGTAATCAAACTATGGAACATCCATACAACAGAATACTATTTGATCCAACAGGCTGGATGAAATCTGGGGGCACCTGGCTAGCTCAGGTGGGTGGAGCATGCAACTCTTTAACTCAGGGTTGTAAGTTTGAGCCCCACATTAGGTGGAGAGATTACTTAAAAATAAAGTCTTAAGAAAAAAGGATGAGTGAATCTTAATGTCATTTTATTAAATGAAAGAAGCCAGACTCAAGGGGCTATATATTGTCTGATTCCATTCCTATGATCTCTGGAAATGGCAAACCATAGGGATGGAAAGCAGATTAGACTGCCAAAGACTGGTAGAAAGGGAAGTGGTGGATTAAAAAGGGAGGTGGAGGGGGAACATTTGGAGTGTAGAAACTGTTGTGTACAGCACTGACAGCTATATGACTGCATACAATTGTCAAAATCCATAGGACTGTACACCAGAAAGAGAAGACTTTAATGTATGTAAACTTAAAAAAAGAAAATCAAGAATGAAAAACAAAAACAAAAACAAAAAACCCAACCAGGCTATGTGGATCTCAGAATGGAATGAAGACTGTGAAAACTGAAATCCAACTGCATTACAAATACATGATCATCCCCACTGAAAGGAAGGAAGTTGGGGGGAAGACCTAAGTAACACTGGAAAATGGTATTTGGGCTAGAAACTATAATATCAAAGACAAAAGGAACTATATAAAATCTATACTTCAGTTGGTAAATTTGTTTCTCTCACAGGTAGGGAGATTCATAATTCTGAAAGTGCTTTACAGGCGTACTATGGATGAAATAAATAAAATGGATGACAGATGGTTACATTCAGATGTCTCACTTGTCAGGTAGGGGAAGTTACAAATAAGCCAACAGGAAAGGCTAGAATGAACCTCATCACACTGGATTAGAAGTGAAGACCTCAGAATGAATGCATGTTCTCATGTTTAGCTTAGAAATTGTACAGAGGGAATAGATACAGAAACAATTACAGATATGTGTATACCTGGGTTAGTATATAGCCCAGGTATACACATATATAATAGTACATAATATAATACAATACATAAAGTATGTATTTTCTAGGTCTTTTAGCTGAGATGCAAGGACGCTCCAGTAGCAATAAGCACACACAGCTGGCACTCAGACCTTGCTTGCTAAATCCAATGAAAGAAACCAAGACTCCTTGGAGAAATGGCTGATTCCTAGAACTGGGACAGGGGAAAAATAAGATGAGTCTGGAGAGTCTTAGAGTATCACAAAGTAAAAAGTGCTCAAAATCAAAAGGATAAGGCATGTCAAAGGGACACAAAAGACAAACTGAAAAAGCTTCCAGACGCCAAAGCTGAAACAATTAAGCAACAAAATAAATAATGATAGTATTGGACTAAATCCAAAGTATAAAATGCACATACATGAGTTTATATGATATGAACAAATGACTGAATGAGTAATTAGGGAGAAGAATCACATCTTTTGTACTGAAGAATCCCAAATATACATAGATAATACCCCCCTCCAGGAGGTAGAGGCCTCATGTATCTTGGCCTTAGCAACTCAGTCTTGGGAAAATAAAGGGGAAAAGAGTAATTTTACAACCAAGAAGCTGACATACACTATTTTAACTAGGTAACCATAACTTAATATAACCAGCAACACCATGTGCTCTTTGACATTCTCTTTAACCTTTGAGAAGCTTAACAATAGTCTGATTAGTGAGAAAAACAGACAAAGTTAAATTGAGGTACAGTCTATAAAATACCTGATGAGTACTCCTCAAAACAGTAAAGGTCACACACAAACACAAACCTCCCCCCAAACAAAAAATGAAAATAAACCACACAACAAGTAAAGATTAAGAAACTGTCATAGACAAGAGGAGACTAAGGAAACAGGACAAGTGAGTGCAATGTGCTATCTTGGATTTGATCCCAGCAGAGGTTAGGAGGGAGTGTGGAGGGAGGGAGGGCCATTAATGGAAAAAGTGGTGAAATATGAATAAAATCTGGGCTTTAGTTAACAGTAATGTAGCAATGTTGATTTCTTAGTTTAGAAAAAATGTACCATAGAAATGTAAGAAAATAATGTTAGAGGAAACTGAAACTGGGTGAGGGGTATATGGAAACACTTTGTACTATATATTTTTTACTTTTCTGTATTTATCTATTCCAAATAAAAAGTTTGCTTTTTAAAAATCAGTAACTCTTAGGTCTGACATAAAGCCTTTCTGTGACACAAATCAGAGGTGTAAACTACAGGCAACAGTACAAGTTAATGTTTTTTAGTAGCCACTTATTCATTCATTCATTCATTCACTCAACACTTACTCACTGCTACATGACATGCTGTGTTAGGTACTTATAGAAAAATGAGTAGTACTCATGTCTGGATATAGAAGTGGTGGGTTAATAGGAAACTTTTTGTTGGTGTCTTACAATGGGAAGGATCCTCTCAATTAGCAAAGCCTTAACAAAATCACAAGAGGAAGTAGAGATATTAGAAGTTATAACAAATACAAGGATGAAGACATTAGTATTTTAGCCAATTCACTTCAGTTGTCTCATATAGAAAATAAAATTAACAAGAGTGTACCCAGACTGAAGTTAGAGACTTGTATCAAAAGACCTTGAAGGCCCCTTCAAGTGGTTCTATGGTTCTATTAAATATTCAGATCTAATATTTTTTTTTAAAGATTTTATTTTTTTAAGTAATCTCTACACCCAGCATGGGGCTTGTACACACAACCCCGAGATCAAGAGTTGCATGCTGTACTGACTGAGCCAGCCAGCTGCTCCCTTTGTTTCTGTTCTTAAAGCTACCACTCTGGATCCATCTAGACAACTCTAACAGAATCCTAACTGGTCTCCCTGCTTCCAGTTCTGCTCTTCATACAGCCACTAAAAATGAACTTTCTAGAGTACACATTATCCTAGGGCTCAAGAGTTTATATGAGAATATGATCTGGTGTCTAGAGCTGGGTCACCAGGCCTACTTAACTAGCTATTAGAAACTCATTTAACACCTAAAAGCTTAAGGTTCCTTACCTGTAAAGTAGGGGTGCTTTCCTCACATGGTTCTGGGGCTCACATAGGATAAGGAAGTAACAGTATTCTGTAAATGTTCATGATGATGATTATTTTGAATATCTCAGGACTACAAAATCAAATTTAAACGATTTATCCTGGCCTTTTAAGCTTTCTTTTACTTAGTTATATCTTGCTTATTACCTGTATCTCTTGGACACTCCTCATTAATCACCTATACAATCTTCTATCCATCTAAATCCTACTCACCTTTTAAGAATCACTGCAAATGCCTCTTCACTCTCTCCTATGAACTCTAGTTCTTCTTACTGATTTGTAGTAAACGTCTTCAAAAATAGTTTTCATAATTTCCCTTCCCTTAAAAACCTACAGGTTTCCCAACACCTTTAGCATAAAATCATGCCTATAAATTAGACTGACTGAAAAGACAATGGCTTGTTTTGTTGATCTTAGTGAATGAGCCGTTCTGAAATGTAATTAAAGAGAGAATAGTTTTACAGTTTATTCTTGTTTTTTATTTTAATTTAGTTGAGTTCATCCATTAGTTTCCAAATGATTTCATGTTGTGTCCTTCCAAATGAACAAATCTGTGTGGTTTATTTTCAGTTTCTGAAAACTGTGGTAAGAAACTCCTAACATAAATAATGATACAGATATGTATCATTACCATCTTAATCATTTCTAAGTATACAGTTCAGTAGTGTTGAGTATATTCACACTGTTGTGTAAAAGATCTTCAGACCTTTACCATTCTGTGAAACTGAAATTCTGTCCCCATTAAGCAATACCTCCCCATTCTTCCTTGTCCCAGACCCTGGCAACCACCATTCTACTTTCTGTCCCTAGGAATCTGACTCTTCTAGGAATCATGCAGTATTTGTCTTACGGTGACTGGCTATTTCAATTAGCATAATGTCCTCAAGGCTCATCCATGTTGTTGCATGTGTGGGAATTTTCTTCCTTTTCAAGGCTAAATAATAATAGTAATAATAATTATTATTATTTCCTTTAATGTATATACATTAGTCCCCCCACATCTGCGGTTTCACTTTTCTCACTTTCAGTTACCCACATGCAACCAAGGTCCTGTATTAGATGATCCTCTTTCTGATGTATCCTCAGAATGTCACAGTAGCCTAAGTTATTGCCCTGATTTCATCTCACTACATAGGCATTTCATCATCTCACATCATCACAGGAAGAACAAGGGTGAGTACAGTATAATAAGATATTCTGAGAGACCATATTCACCTAATTTTTCCTGCAGTGTATTGTCATAATTATTCCATTATTAGTCATTGTTAATCTTACTGTGCCTAATTTATAAATTTAATTTTATCATAGATATGTATATTTATACTATACAAATATAGTATATAATGGCTCAGTGCTATCTGCAGTTTCAGGCATTCACTGGGCGTCTTGGAATGTATCCCCTGTGGATAATGGGAGACTACTGTACTCACATTTTGTTTACCCATTTATCCATCAATGGATATTTGGTTTGCTTCTACCTCTTGGCCATTGTGAATAGTGCTGCTGTGAGCACGGGAAGTTTGATGTTTTATGTGGTTAAAAAACCAATCAAACAAAAACACTTAAATTTACTTCTCCAAAATACTAGCTATCTCAATTCTTGCCCCAATATTATTCTGTAACTGTCTCTAAGTTCCAACTTGGAACCTGACATATAAATCATGAAAATCGCTACTTTAATACTTACTTACACTTGTCTAATTTATGACCATTTTTGAGATTTGATTTTTAAATTATATTTTACATACAATTCCAGCAGATGTCACATTTCTTACCCTTTAGGGTCAGCCTGAGTGTGTCATGAAGACTTCAGAGACAATATTCCTATATCTCCTACTTTCCATTTAATTTTATTATTTAAGCCTTAGACGAAGAACAGAGTCTCTAAGAACAGATAAAAACAGCCAAGATTACCGGGAGAATGAGGTCAGATTCTTAAACTTGTCCTCAAAGAGTATCTGGTATGCCTTCCTTTCCTAACTTTTCATTTTAAAAAATATCATGCAGTGCTCAAAACACTAAGTGAAAAAGAGAGAAAACACATTATTCTGGCAATTCGATTCTTATAATACTCTGAGTAACTATGCCAAAGAGCAAGACAAGAGAGGAGAGAAGAAAAGTTAGTGAGTTTCCCTTTTTCGTCACCACTACCACAGCAGCTAACCTTTAGTGAGAGCTGGCTGTTTGCCTGGGCTTTATTTTACAAGCCTGTGTGATCTGTACAACAACCCAATGAAAAAAGTTCTGTTATTAACCCCATTTTACAGATAAGGAAACTAAGATGTAAAGATACTAAAGAATTTCCCCAAATCACACACCAAAGCACTAAAATTTTAACTCAGACCCTGATTCCAGACCGTCCTATCTTAACCATTATTCCACAGAACCTCTCCATTTGTCTATTTTCTTCTCTCATGTTCTACTCTTACGTCTTTTACATTCTTCAGATGGATGTTGGCACAACAGTTTATCCAAAAAGGTACATTAAAGTACAAAAATGGTACATTAAAGTCTTCAAGATAATGAGGGTACTTTTGGTGAGGTGGTGGTGGGAGCTGCCACAGTCTAAGAAAAAGGAAAAGTTTAGATTGGTTTTTTGTTTTTGTTTTTGAAGGCTCCAAGGAGCTTCAGCAGGTTAAGGCCATGACATGCCTTTCCTTTTAGGGGTTTCTAAATTCCTAAATTAATCTGAGTTTAAAAAACTTTGTATTTTAGCTAAAGAATATCTAAGATGTTTATTCTGTTATCTTTTTAATACAAATTCAGTATTCTTCTATGGACAAGTATTTTTATGCCATTATCTCAACCTCAACAAATAATGCCTTCAACAGTTTAATTATATTGCTTGATCACATGAACTCTGCTACCTTTTTTTGTTACTCTCTCCCCTCTTCTTACTTCTTTTCTGAGAGAAAATATCTAGAGTTTCTAAATACCCAGAAATATGTTATTTACTTAATACCCAGAAATATTTTTAAAAACTTTTGTTAAACAGCATATCTTACATGTTGAGTGGCTTCAAGTGCTCAAGGAAACACTGAAAAACACTTACAAAAATGTCATTATACTGGGACACATGGGTGGCTTAATTGGTTAAGCATCTGCCTTCGGCTCAGGTCATAATCTCAGGGTCCTGGGATCACACCCCACATAGGGTTCTCCCTCTCTTTCCACCCCCCCCCCCCGGATTATGTTCTCTCTCTTTCTCTCAAATAAATAAATAAAGCCTTAAAAAATATTATACTTATCTTGATTATTTAATATTTCATAAATTACATTCAGAACATAATAAGCCAGACACTGTGGTAGGTACTACTCACACATTTAATTTACTCTTTATAACCATCCCCGGAATTATCCCATTTAAGAGATGCCATCTCTAGTTAATGTACTATTCCCTCATTCATCCATAACAAAGGATGACAAAGTTTTTCTGTAAAGATACAGAATGTAAGTTCTTCAGCTTTGTTTTTGTGAGTCATATAGCCTCTGTCCCAACTACCCAACCCTGCCTATGCAACACCATGCAAAGCAGCCATACCAATACTTGCAGGAATAGGCATGAAAGCAGCCTTACAGACAAAAGGTAAATGAAAGGGCCTGGCTGTGTTCCAACAAAACTTTGTTTACAAAAACAAGCGGTAAGGCCTGCTATAGTTCACTGACACCTGATCTTAAAATCTTGAGTTCTGCAGTTCAGAGACAGAATCATATTGACTCATTAAAATTTAGCTGTCCTGGGGCGCCTGGGTGGCTCAGTGGGTTAAACCACTGCCTTCAGCTCAGTTCATGATCCCAAGGTCCTGGAATCGAGCCCCACATCGGGCTCTCTGCTCGGCAGGGAGCTTGTTTCCCTTCCTCTCTCTCTGCCTGCCTCTCTGCCTACTTGTGATCTCTGTCTGTCAAATAAATAAATAAAACCTTAAAAAAAAAATTTAGTTGTCCTGCTCCCCTTTGATGATTAAGCAGCTTCCAGAATTTGTTCAAAGTTCAGCGCAACATGAAATCTTGAACTATTCACTCATCAAAACAGTTACTGCAGACCTCAATATGACAGGCACAATGCCAGGAAAAAAGCACAAGTCTTGGCCTCACAGAGCTTGTGGTTTAATGGCAGACATGTAAGTAGACAGACCATTATTATAAACAGATGGATACAGACAAATACAATGTGATGTGGGACTACAGAGAAGGACTATACAATTGAGAAAAGAAAGGCAACTTAAGTCAGAGAAGGCAGTCAAAGCAAAGCAGAGAAATTAAAACCCAGTTAAGTTTTGGATTCATAATCCAGCGATGAGCTAAACAACTAAGCCACAGAGCCCCAAGTATTTTAAACTGACCGAACTGTATAGAGATTTGTGTTTTGGGGTATCAACATGTACCTTTTAAGAATTTTAGTAAAGTACCAGGCTTATTACTTTTTTTTTAACTGAAGTATAGTTGACACACAATGTTATATAATTTCAGTTATTATTTAATTTTACCCAGCCTATTTAACATTTTTAACAGACAGTTTATAATAAAAAACAAAAACAAGATAATTAAGGATAAGAAAATATGTATCATGTAAGAAAGTAGAGAAATCATTCATAAACTTAGACTACGGAGTATTACAGTACCTACTTAAAGTTCAAGTCAAAATCTTCCTTGTAGATAAAACTAAAATCAAAACATGATGAGCTACTTATTGCGTAAATAAAAACTCTTAGGGATTCTTTATAAAACTGGAGTGCGTTTTTCCTTCCACATTTACCATCTCCACTGTTTTTGCCATATCTATAAAGGTAGCATTGTTACTCAGCTCCTGATTAATGGAGAGCAAGAAGCCCTGATGATTTGCCAGGCCTCAAGATAAAAATTACAAAATATTTTCTCCTCAGACATTATTTAAACATAACCAGCTATCATGGTAAATAAAATGGGGCCACAATTTCCCTGTCTCTACTCACTGATATTCCATACAAGTCTTTGACTATTTCCCCACTGCTGTCGTATGATTAAGTGCTTCCTTCTAGTTTGGTTGTGTAGAATAGAGCAGAATTTGTCACTTCCCCAAAATAACAATATATTAGATGCTATAGGGAAAGGAGGCAGATACAGTTCTTGTCAACAGAACTGTAATCAACAGGTGGGGGAGAAAACTTTATTTTAAATGGAATTATAAATTACTTAGCAATCCATAAAGAAAATTATCCTTTTCAGATAGTCCCAAATGAATTTTTAAATGATCTCTGGTTGGCATAGCCCATTTTACATGAAAGGCAGGAAAAAACGTACAACACGCAACACCATTACTGATTCTATTCCAAAATGTCAAATACTCAAAAAAAAAAAAAAAAAACCTGGGTCTGTACTTAAAAATGGGGGTATTTCAAGAGGAAAAATAACTACTACACATGATACTGAGCAAGAGTTTTATTAATGATACCATTAAAATAGCACCTAAAGAAATCAGGCACAAATTATTTTTTTTAAGATTTTATTTATTGATTTGACAGACATAGATCACAAGTAGGCAGAGAGGCAGGCAGAGAGAGAGAGAGAGAGAGAGAGAGAGAGAGAGAGAGGAGGAAGCAGGCTCCCTACTGAGCAGACCCTGACTCAGGGCTCGATCCCAGGACTCTGAGATCATGACCTGAGTCGAAGGCAGAGGCTTTAACCCACTGAGCCACCCAGGCGCCCCACGCACGAATTTTTTAAGTGAGGAAATGGGAATCTATTATTAAAAAAAAACAGCTATGTCTTTAAAACTCTAAGATATGGAGGAAAGAAAAAGAGTAGGAAAAATACCTTTAATATTGGTATTTTTCAGCATAAGATCCAGTATTTATTGGCAAATAACTTTTTATACTCATAAAAATAATAACTGGTGGTAGGGGAGACCCTATACTCTGAATGCATATGCCTCCCACCAGAATTCGTGTGTTAAATACTAACCCCCAAGGTGGTGGGAAGTGGGGTATTTGGGAAGCGATTAGGTCATGAGGGGTGGAGCCCTCATGAATGGGAATAGTGCCCTTACAAAAGCACACTGAAAAGAGGGCAGAGAAAGCTTCCCTGCCTCTTCTACTATGTAAGATTGCAGTAAGAAGATGGCCAATCTATGCGGGAAGCAGGTCCTCACCAGAAACTGAATCTGCCAGCACCCTGAACTTAGACTTACTTCCTAGACTTCAGAACCATGAGAAATATATTTCTGTTATTTATAAGCCACTCAGTCTGTTATAATAGCCTGAATGGATTAAGACTGAGGGCTTTATGGTCATCATTGCAGTTTTCAAGATTTTCAGAATTCTAGAAAAAGAAGAGTTTACTTGATTCAATGCCTTTTTATAAATGAAGTCTATAACATGGTCTGGCAAGTCTGGATTAACTACAAGTGATGAATAAAACTGTAATTTTTTGTAATTAGCAACACAGACTATGAGAGAGGCATCTTCTAGATGACTCAGAATTCAAAGGAAAATAGTATTATGCTGTTAGAGAATTTCTACCATAGGCCATTGAAGTCATGAGGATTTCAGAGGGCTCTGGGTTGCAGAACTGAACTATATTTGTGAATTTAGTCAGCATCCAATGAATTTTCCTAATTGTCTAAAAATAAGAAGAAACTGGGCCTTTACTGAAAAAGTTTGGGGATCTCTTATTTCTATTACTCTGAAACTGAAGAAAATATATAGGAATTATCACCTGTGTAGAATATTTTGAGAGGAATTTTCCTGGACTCTGATTCAGGCATACTCTAAGCCAAATTTATTTGGGGGTAATGTGTTCCTTAAAAAAAAGCTCCTTACAGAAAGTTTAAACCTCTCCCACCCAGAGCAAAGACTGAAAGGTAAGGATGGGTTACTGACTACTTGAAATAAGGAGCAAAGAGAAGGAAGGCAATGTAATAAATTTCTTCCTCTTCCTCACTTCTTTGGAAATGGCAAAACCAAGTCAAAATAAATTTCCTACTTGATACAACCACTAATCCCTATGTGAGCTGGAACTTCTTGGTAAGTCTAAGAGTAGACGGAGAGAAACAATGAGAAAGCAATGCTCTGATGTGCTGGGATGCCATGCCAGAGTCCTAACTAAATTCATTCATTCCTTCATTCATTCATTCAAATATTCATATACATGATCATGCACACATATATTTTAAGTTTATGGCATTTTTAAGATTCTGTGCTAGCATGTGTGGAAAATACAAAGGTGACTATGTTGATGAAAAGAACCCCACTTCCTAATTTTAAAAATGAATAAATATCTCAGTTTGTTTGAGGTACTTAATAACAGATGCCAGGGCACAGCTCTCCTTCATAATCTAGTTCAAAAATACTTCATAACAAAATAAAATTTTAGAAGTCCAAAATTCAAACAACTTCAGAAAATCATTTTTAAATACTTACACATTTAGGAGCATCTGGGTGACTCAGTGGGTTAAGCATCCAACTCCTGATTTTAGAGCTCAGGTCAAGATCTCAGGGTTCTGAGACCGAGTCCGGCATTGGTCTCTGTGATGGGCATGGAGGCTGCTTAAGATTCTCTTTCCCTCTGCCCCTCCTTACCTCAAATAAAAAATGCTTACATATTGGGGGCGCCTGGATGGCTCAGTGGGTTAAAGCCTCTGCCTTCGGAAAGGTCATGATCTCAGGGTCCTGGGAAAGAGCCCTGCATCAGGCTCTCTGCTCAGTGGTGAGCCTGCTTCCCCCCTCCCCCTCCTCACCTGCCTCTCTGCCTACTTGTGATCTCTCTGTCAAATAAATAAATAAAATATTTTTTTAAAAATGCCTACATATTTAGACATATGGACCTTAATGTGTCTGTGAGTTTATTAGTAAAAAAAACCTAAAAAACAAAAAATAAGCTTAGTGAGAAGTGCCTAGAGAAAGGATTTAAGCAATATATGTAGGTATTTTGTTTTCATTTATCATAAATCCTACTGATAAAATGTTTCTTCCCCTCTCTCATTGTCCCCTACCCTGAGAAATATGACTACCCATTCTTTTTCTAACTCAGGAATAGGATTTGGGGCTAAATTGCAAAGAAAAACATGGATCTGTTCCTAAATGAAATTAATCTGTCCCACATGAGAAGATCAGGATAAAATACAACACTGCTATTTACTTAGTTCAAAGTATTTCTACTCTCACATTTAGAAGAGCCAGGCAGGCAGGGTTTCTTCATCTGTAAAATAAAGGGTAAGATTATGTAATATTTAAGGTCTCTTCCACGTCAAAGAGACTACGATTTTCTCTTTTATCAATACTTCTGAAAGCAGGCAGAAAGAGCTGTACTATGACTTGCCTGGGGCTAAACAGAAGCTTGTCAGCAAGGCTAGGGTTAGACCCCTGATTCATCCCTGCATTCACTAGTGATACAGAAAAATCAGACTCAGCTCTCATGTAATGCAGTTCACAGTCTAGTAGGGGAGGAAAGGCAAGTGAACAGTAATGGACGTGACAAGAGTTTTAGGTCCCAAGCCAGGAGAAGGTAAAGGGGTAAGACCTGGGAATTTTGTCTTTTCTTCTTTCAAGGCCTTCATATCTTTCTGCCAAATACGATTATCTTATGAAGCAATGTAGGTTAGACCTCATACACTTATGCTCTTAAATTAACATCTGGAAATGATGTAAAGTTTCACATTTTTACTCTTGACCAGAGGTAAAAATGAGCCAAAAATAATTAAACCATATTTCTCTTCTACCACATACACTATTCTGATTTAAAGGGAAGAGAGGAATTACAATACTTATTTTTTAAATGCTCTTCATTATTAATAACAAATTCTCCCCGAATCAAAGCAATGAAGAATATCTCATCTACTTTTTCCCTTAGCAATTAAAGATTTTTCTATAAGGTGATGACTACCTAAAGATTATTTTAGACAATATACTCTTTCTCATTTTATTATGTTTGTAATGAATTCAAATGAGCCTATCCTAAACTGCATTTTTGGTGCAAAATGGAACTTTTATTACCTTTATATTATTAAAGGGGAACATGCTGTCCTTGGCAAGCAAACAATTTTCTCTGAGGCTGATAACTATTTGGGGCTCCAAGGGATACTATAATTATGTCAGGTCCAACTAAATGAAAGAGCAGAAAGTTAAAACTGTAGACACATTTTTTTGAGGCATTTTATCAAACATCGGTTTGATAAAATATTTAAAATTTGTAGCTAAGGAGTGTTTTGATAGTCTTTAAATTTAAAACCTTATCAATTTAGAGAATCTGGAGAGTCTGAAAATTTCCCCACATCCACAGGAAACACACTCTGAATTTGGGCTCAGGGATACCACACAGTAAAAACTAAATTTGCAAACGCAATCTGCACACTTGAAGAAAAAGCTGGAGTATGATCAGATTAAAACTAAATTTCTAGGGGTGCCTGGGTGGCTCAGTGGGTTAAAGCCTCTGCCTTCAGCTCAGGTCATGATCCCAGGGTCCTGGGATCAAGCCCTGCATTGGGCTCTCTGCGCGGAAGGGAGCCTGCTTCCCTTCCTCTCTCTCAGCCTGCCTTTCTGCCTACTTGTGATATCTGTCAAATTAATTTAAAAAAATCTTTAAAAAAACAAAACTAAACTAAATTTCTAGTCCCCTAAGCAGTCATAATTATCACTCTAATGAATATGAAGAGATGTAAAAACAAACTATTACTGGCACTGCCTTTAGGAGATTAGATGAATCAATTCAGAAAGGGTTTTGGAGGGGCAGGGGTGGGAGGTTGGGTGAGCCTGATGGTGGGTATTAAGGTGGGTACGTATTGCATGGAGCACTGGGTGTGGTGCATAAACAATGAATCTTGGAACACTGAAAAAATAAAATAAAACTGAATACTAAAATAAAACACAAAAGTAAAAAAAAAAAGAGAGAAAGAAAAGAAAACAAAACACGTACTATTAGTTTTCTGTCTTTGTGATACTACCAGAATACGATTTATCAAAATCTCTAGATATCTGATGCTCTTCTCTTGAATACCTCCCTAATTCTAATGGTTTCCAAGTAGATTACTCTCAGAAATCAGCCTGATCATAGTGAGAATCGTGGGAAGGGCAGAGGAGAAGTATTATAAGGTAGTATCTGATCTTGGCTTAAAGAATGGATAAGATTTGGATAACATGATTGGGGTGGGCTGGGAAGGGAAAGGGAGGATAAAGTGATCCAGGCTGTAAGAAAAACCTAAGTGAAAAACAGAGTGAGCAAATACAGAGCCTACACAGTAAACAAAGAAAAATTCAATTTGGCTGAACATTAGACTCCCTGGCTAATGAAGTTAAGCTAACTAGTGCTAACTCACGAAGAGGCTTAAGTAGTAAGTTGAGGAATGTGAATTTCACTCTGAGTACAAAAGGAGCAGTTGAAGGCTGTATGGAAAGAGAAAGACAATAGGAGACATAGTTTAGAAAGATTTATGTGAAGTTTGGGCAAAACAGATTAGTGAAAGACAAAGTTGGAGATGGAGGCGGGGAAGAGTTATAAGGCATTGTAACTGTCTTAAAAGAAGCGGTGCTGGCCTGAATTAGATTATTGGACAATGTGAACAGGTAAGAAAGTAGAGATATACGAGACATTTCAATTATAGCAGTACAATAACTCCTCAGGTGTACAGACAAAGAAGACAATATTAAGAATGTAAAAAATACCTGCAATTCATTTAAAAGAAAAAAGGTTATTTTCCTTCCGAGATAAAGAGATCTACAACCATATAGAGATGCAGTCATCGGGAAAAAAAAATACAAATGGTCTAAAAACATATGAAAAGATGCTCAACACTGTTCACAATAAATTAAAATTACACCAAGAAACCATTTTTCACTAGATTAATACAAATTAGAAAGTTACAACCTACTAAGTTGGTAACATAATAATGAATCAGGCACTCTCAGATACTGTTTGTGGGAATGCAAAATAGCGCAATCTCTTTGGTAGGAATACAGAAGCTAGCAAAGTTATTCTCATTTCTAGCAACCAAGCCCAAAGACATACTGGTAAAGAATATGAAAAGGTGATTTACTGCAGCAGTATTTGTAATAATAGTAAAAGCCCAGAAATAACTCAAATGTCCAAAAAGACAACGCTGGATGAATAAACTATAGTCTAATCTACTGTAAGAAAATACCATGTAGTTTTACAAAGGAAGGAGGATTATCAACATATCTTATTATAGTGAGGTCAAGTTAAAAACAACAACATCAGTAAATCAGAAGAGTATACTAACATTTTTCTAAGAAGGATGTATGCAGGAGCACTTGGGAGGCTTGGGTTGGTTGAGTGTCCAACTCTTGGTTTCAGCTTGGGTCGTGGTCTCAGGCTATGGGTTTGAGTGTGGCAACTGTTTGGGATTCTTGCCCTCTCCACCCTCCCCCACCCAATCACCCGCACCTTCTCTCTAAAATAAATAAATTAAAATCTTAAAAAAAAAAAAAAAAGCGTGTATGAGTACGCATGTATGTTTGAATATGGAGGTAAATATATTTACACATTTGTTTATGCTTTTTAAAAAAGGAAAGCTAAGGGGCACCTTAGTTGCTCAGTTGGTTAAGCATCTGACTCTTGATTTCAGCTCAGGTCATATTTCATGTTCGTGGGACCAAGACACCATCGAGCTCTGTGCTCAGTTTGGAGTCAGCTTGGGATTCTCTCCCTCCCTCTCCCTCTGCCATTCCCCTCAACCAGTATACACACAGACACACACACACACACAGAGTCACTCTCTCTCTCAAAATAAATAAATAAAATCTTGGAAAAAAAAAAAAATGGAAAGCAAACTTCCCCAACTCCCCCTAGGTTACTTGTTGAGGGAAAAAATAGACAGGTGGAAGGGACAAATAAAGCAACCAGACTTCTTTGAATATATCTTGTTTTGTAGATTGACTTTGGAATGCTATATATGCTCTATGTAAGTATAAAATCAAATTAAACCAAAATGGGAAAAAAACTCCCAAAATGTTTGAAATGAAATAAGCCTGTGTCAAGTTTGTAAATTAACAACACAGAGAATTATTTCAAATGACTTTAAAACATATTTTTACCTTAAAGACAAAAATACTACAAAGAAATATTGTGCTATTTTCAGTTGTCATACTGGCGTACACAGAAGCAATGAGCATACTTAGTGTTTAAAATGGTACTGTTTCCCACCAAAAAGAACCAGGGATCCCTGGAAGAGCATAGGTGATTCTAGGTCTGGAGAAGAAAATTTTCTTGGCTTTTCTGATTACATAAGGATTACTGGGGCAATACAATGTCAAAAAGTTTATGGGCCACTTCCAAGAATAACATTATTTAGGGCACTGGTCAGTTTATTATTTAGCCAGAGGTACTGATTTATTATGAACTATATACATTGAATATTCTTTCTATAAAAACATCATTACACTGAATAAAATCTTCATATTAAAAATGCCATGAATGTTCTATTAATATACTGTCTTTCTTACCACAGATCACCTTCAACAAATGTATATTAAGAATCAAAAGACAGGCCACCTGGGTGGCTCAGTGGGTTAAAGCCTCTGCCTTCAGCTCAGGTCATGATCCCAGGGTCCTGGGATCATGCCCCGCATCGGGCTCTCTGTCTGTCTCTCTGCCTACTTGTGATCTCTCTGTCAAATAAATAAATAAAATCTTAAAAAAAAAAAAAAAAAAGTCTAGGGACTCCTGGGTGGCTCAGTCATTTAAGCATCTGCCTTCAGCTCAGGTCATGATCCCAGGGTCCTGGGATGGAGCCCCATATCAAGTTCCCTGCTGGGTAGGGAGGAGCCTGCTTCTCCATCTGCCTGATGTTCCCCTTGCTTATGCTTTCTCTGACAAATAAATAAAATTAAAAAAAAAAAAAGAATCTTTAGAAGCTGTAAGTGAAATAATTCAGATAAAGACCAATACCATATGATTTCACTCATATGTGGAATTTAAGAAATAAAATAAATGAGCAAAAGTGGGGGAGGAAGGAAGGGGCAACCCAAGAAACAGACTCTTAACTATAGAGAACAAAGGGAGGTGGGTGGGGGGATGGATGAAATAGGTGATGGGGATTAAGGGGGGGCACTTGTGATGAGCACCAGGTGATGTATGTATGTGTTGAATCACTGAATTGTACACCTGAAACTAATATTACAATTGTATGTTAACTAACTGGAATTTAAGTAAAAACTTAAAAAAAGAAGAATCTAGAAGCTGAAAATATAATGGTGAACATGGAAGATAGTGCCCCTACCTTTATGAAGCTCAGTCTAGTAAAAAACAACAGCAATTCAAAATACTGAGATGGTACCTTAGTGGGAGGTAGTAGAGGGTGCTAAGAGAACATAAAACAGGGGCAACTAAGAGTTGGAGGATCAGAAAGTCTCCCTGAAGACATGACATCTAAGCTGATACCCAAAGAACATTCAAGAGTTTTTGTATGTTGCTTGTTTGTTGGGGAGTGAGCAACAAGAGGGTTAGGAAAACAGACAAGTGTAATGAGAACTACAGTGACTCTCTGAGCAACAAATGGTAATTCAGTATGGCTGGTAGAGCAAGGGTGAAGGGTGAAAGAATAAGGCTAAAAGAGGCAAGAAGAGGCCACGTCATAAAGAATTTCTACAGATTATGTTATGGGAGTTTCAACCTTATCCTCAGGGAGCCAATGAAGAATTTTCCGGAGAGAAATGTCTTCCTTCAATCTGTCTGCAGCATCTAGAATGGATTAGATAGGGGTAATAACATAGGAAGCAGGGAGACCAGTTAGAAGCCTGATACAGAAATCCAGGTGTGACACTGGATAGAGACAGGTACATTTCAGGGATCAAGTCCTACGCCCCGTTGCCCGATGAGTGGGAAGTCTGTTTCTCCCTCTCCAACCCCCCCTAGCTTGTATTCCCTCTCTTGCTGTCTCTCACTCTCTCTGTCAAATAAATAAATAAAATCTTAAAAAAAAAAAAGAATCAATGGCCTTTACTGGGGGTGGGGGAGGTATGCGGGAAAAAGAATTAGAAATGGAAGATAATGCCTAGGCTTCTGTCTTAAGCGAATGGGTTCATAGGAAGTGACATTTAATAAGAAACACTGGAAAAGGGGCACCTGGGTGGCTTGGTTAAGTGGCTTTGGCTCAGGTCATGATCTTAGGGTCCTGGGATCAAGCCCCGCATTGTGTTGGTCTCCCTGCTCTGCAGAGTCTGCGTTCCCCACCCCGCTCCCGCTCCCTCCACACACACACACCCCAAGCGACCCCGTCCCGACCCCATACCCTGCCCACGCTCCTGCACCCCCCATCCCCTCCCCACCCCACTTGTGCTTCTTAAAAACACTGGAAAGGAAGTAAGTTTGGGGGGAAAAAAGGGAGAGGAAAGGAGGTTCAGTTTTGACCATGTTAAATATTTGGTGACTCTGAAACAACCCAAAAAAGATGTCAAGCAGGCAAATGATTCTTTTTCTCATTTTCCGCATTAGAAAATTGTCAGGTTCACCTTCAAAATATAGCACAGATCTGTCTGCCACTCTTCATTACCACAGTTAACCACCCTACTCCAAAGCATTATTATCTGCCTCCATCGTCTCCATGTATTCACTTCTATTTTCTAGTCTTCATATGGTAGCCAGAATGGTTTTTTAAAAATAAAAATCAGATCATGTTAATCTCTGTTTTAACCCCTGAAGGGTTTCCGATGAATTTTGGAATAAAAACAAACATCATAGCCAAAAAAATCCCTCCATATGTATCCTTTTCCATCTTTTATTAATTGCTCTCACCCCAGCCCTACCTACACTGACCAAGTTCTCCCCCCCCTTTTCCAGAGTTTCTCTTTTTCATCGGGGAGCTAACTCACTTTTCTTCATTCCCCTATCCTCCTGCAACCCTCAAATCTTGCTGCTTGTCTTCAGACCTCAACTATCACCTCTTCAGAGTTCTTCCCTAACCACGCTCCATCACATTACCTTGATTTACTGTCTTTGCAACACTTACTAGAATTTATTTATTCCCTTCAACATAAGGGCCACGAAAACTGAAACCTGTTTACCTTTTTCATTGCTATACTTTATGTAGATGGTATACAGTTGACAAATGTTTGCTGAATGAATTAACAAATACATGAATTTAAAAAAATGGAACTGAAGCTCAGCTCACAAGAAAAATCTTGGCTGGAGCTATTTATTTGGGTATCTTCCACATGTGAGTAAGAAATAATGTCAGTAAAATAGACATTCCCCATGGAGAGTCTAGAGAGAGACTTAAAGAGGGCTTAGAACAGAGCACGGAGGACATCAACATTTAAAGGATGAGCAGAAGAAAAGAGGCATCCCAAAAGAAGCAAGAAGCAAGGGCCAGAGAAAAAGGAGAAAAAGCCAGCTAATATTCCCAAAGCACTAGATGCTGTAGAAGAACATTACTAAAAAGGCTTTAAGGTAAAGAATGTATTTACTGGAGTCAGATATATAGTCAACAAACATTTCTTAAGTGCCTACCATGTACCAGGAACTATGCTAAGGAGTTGGGATATAGGAATATAAAATTAAACAAGAAAATAGATGACACACTACTTAACCACTGTTCAAAGACTGACACAATCTTCCCTAAATATGCTATGAGGAGCAAGTCTCAATTTGAATCTTAATTATCACAACTGTTGAGGATTAAATGAGATCTTGAAAGTGCTGAATTTAATATCTGCAACACAATAGGCACCCAATAAATCACACCTACTGCGATAAGATGATCTTCCCTTCACTGATGAAAAAAAGTAAAACAAAACAAAACAAAACAAAACCCAGTATATTATAGCAATTTACAGTAATCTTCCTAGGGGAATTATCTGAGTTAAAAATCTGTATCTATTCTGAGAATACTAAAATAAGTAAAAGGGGGAGCCTGGGTGGCTCAGTGGGTTAAGCCTCTGCCTTCAGCTCAGGTCATGACCTCAGGGTCCTGGGCTCGAGCCCTGCATCCAGCTCTCTGCTCAGCAGAGAGCCTGCTTCCCCCTCTTTTCTGCTTGCCTCTCTGCCTACTTGTGATCTCTCTCTCTGTCAAATAAATAAATAAAATCTTAAAGAAAAAATAAATAAGATAAGCAAAGGGATGGGATTTTTATGGGGAACTACTGAGAGGTACCATCTCAAGGTTTTTTCCAACATTCCAACATTCCATTCAGCACAGGCCCACAAGTATTTAAGTGACTTAAAGTAGGTCAACAGACTCACAGACTTCAGTGCACAGCTGCTTATTTAGCTTCTCCCCCGATCCCAGATATGACTCAAAGAAATACCACATAACTGCCTTCCCCTCAAAAGACAGGCTCTTTGGGCTTTTCTTATTCTAGAACAAGACTTCTGGACTTTTCTAAAAGTAGACAGGTTAGAAGCACATCACAGCCCAATTATATCTCATTTTTTGTGCTTTATTTTGTTAGATTATATTCTTTAATTATCCCCATGAGTATCAAGAAATCTGCCTGTTTTTAAATAAAGAACAAAAGTACACTAAGCTGAAAGAACACAAATTCCTCTGAAACACTAAACAAGAAAATGCCAGAATACTTCTCACTTAAATTACAATTGGGAACATGAGGCTGAAATACCACTGATCAATAGGAATCTTTATTTTGCATGCTATGCAATCCAACCCCCAACCCAAATGCCTCCTTCCTACCAGCACACACTACTTTCCATTGATTTCCCTCTACTTTGGTTGTTGCCTCAACTCTAGCGATCAAGGCTCCAGTGATTATCTTCTGGCCAAAGGAAAATTATTTTCTTTGTTTCTCTTTTGTTCTTCTCTAACAGACTACTAGTTATTTCGTCCAGACCATGTGGGCAGCAGGGCTACAGGCCTTCTGCCAATCATATATGCTTAGCAAGCAAAAAGTAAACAAGACATTCTTCTAGGCTGAAATGTTCTAAAAGCAAACTGCAGCATTTAAGTTTCTGAATATTCTCAGGTAGTCTATGTACTAGACCGAGTACATTAATAGACCAAGGTCTGGAGTAAACACTAATTCAAAATTTAAACACAGATCTAAGTTTTCCTTTAATATTAAGACCAAAGAACATGAAATTGGAAAGTAAGTGATATCCTCTGTTAAGGCTAAAGATACTTTTTCCTTTTCAGCCTTCAGTGAAGGTAGAATTTCATAATATCTGATCTCTTTGCAGTATAGGACAATTGCTACTTTCTCAAGATAATATGGTCCTTTTTAAAAAATTATTAAAACAGCTTAACTCCATCCTAAAGGGTTTTGTTTTGCTGTTCGTGGGTGGTTTTTTCTTCTTAGACTCTAGCATTAAACAACTGTTTTTTATTTGGCAATTTATTCTGAATTTAATGACATATTAGAAATACATCTTCCAGCATAATATACAGAGACTACCTAGCAGCAATAAATCAAGTAAGTGGTTGGTCAGGAATGAGTTGGTAGTAGAAATTAAATACCAAGATGTAATTTCCAGCTTCAAACCCTTGTCAGATTTTACTTCTAAGGCATCACTATAAAATTTAAAATCCTCTTATATTTTAACTTCATTTTCCACACAGGGCTCAAGCCAAGGAAGTCTCGAGATAACTTTTTCTATAAAACAATCATAATATAAAATAATCTTTGGGTCCTTAACAATCTTTTTTTTTTTTAAGATTTTTTTTATTTATTTGACAGAGATCACAAGCAGGCAGAGAGAGAGATAGGGAAGCAGGCTCCCCGCTGAGCAGAGAACCCCATGTGGGGCTCGATCCCAGGACTCTGGGATCACGACCCGAGCCGAAGGCAGAGGCTTTTAACCCACTGAGCCACCCAGGCGCCCCTTAACAATCTTTTTTTTAAAGAGAGAGCACGCACGTGAGTGGTGGGGGTAGAAGAGCAGGGGGAGAGGAGAGAGTTCAAGAAGGGTCCACGCTCAGCACGGAGTGGAGCCCAACGTGGGGCTCAATCTCAAGACCCAGAGACCATTACCTGAGCTGAAATCAAGAGTCGGAGCTTAACCAATTGACCCATCCCAGTGCCCCCAGGGTCAGTCTTAACAATCTTAAATTTTTTCTCATCTTCCAGGTTGTATTCTCATCACCTGTACTCACCATTTCACTAAAAATTCTCTTTCCAATATGGTATCCTATTTTAAAGATGTAAATAGGTATCATTTGTGGTATATTTTGGTGGTGGTGGGGAATCAGAGAAACCTCTCCCCTTGAAACCAGCCCAGCTATGAGATATAATTCACATATTATGGCACATTTAACTTCCCATAGTAGTTGGTTCTTTAATATCATGGTAAATATCCTCAAGCAATGGTGGTTGGGTAATTATTACAAAAAGAACACACACTTTTCATGCTGAAGATTTGCCTCTCTGAATTCCTTTAGGTCTTAGTAGATAAATGGCCTGAAGAACAGGAAATATTATCTTTCCAAGTAAAATGCCAATCACACCAACAATCTACATCTTGAACCAAAACAACAATGTGCAATAAGGCAGGAATCTTTTTGGAAAAAAAAGGTTTGATCACTTAATAGTTTCAGTAGATCTAAGGACTATTTCTGGCACCAAAGATGATATATCCTACAGGTCAATTACTTCATCTCCCAAAGCAGCAATAAGAGGAAGATAATACCACTTTGGCACTTTTATCCTTTGTCATGCCAGAACAGTCATTCAATGACATTTCTGGAACCAAAATAAAACTTTGGTCTGAGTTCACTGCCTCTTTCAATTCAATTTCAATTTCAATACAATTGCATATCATTTCAATTCCTTTTTCACTGCCAGGTTTCTCAAAGAAGATGCCCACACTTACTAATTCCGTTTCTCCATCCCATTTTCTACTTTTTATCATTGTTATCTAGCTTCCATTACACTCTACTGAAATTTCTCAGTAGGATTTTTGTTTTGCCAACATAATGGGAAAAGAAGTAAATTGAAAGGGTCAGCAGAGAACTTAGGTTCAAGCCGTGAACTTGACATTTATAAGCTCTGCATATTTAAACATTTCATTTCACATCAGTGAGCATCACTTTCCTCACTTGTAAACTGAATGGATTAGAAGACAATCTCTAGGATATTTTCCTCTACTAAATCTACAGTTGTATGACTAAGTTCAGTCAATCTTCACTTTAATTCCTCTTTGGCATTTGACACTCATCACCACCTCCACTCCTTTATTATCTGCTCAAAACTCACACTCAGGGGGTGCCTGGGTGGCTCAGTTGTGAAGTGTCTGCTTTCAGCTCAGGGCATGATCCCAGGGTCCTGGGATCAAGCTCCATGTCAAGCTCCCTGGTCGGTGGGAAGCCTGCTTCTCCCTGTCTCACTCCCCCTGCTTATGTTCCCTCTCTCGCTGGGTCTCTGTCAAATAAATAAATAAAATCTTAAAAACAAAACAAAACAAAACAAACTCACATTCAGACTCCACTCATGACTTTAAGCATTACCTCTAAACTTACAACATGACCATTATCTAACCCAAAATTCTCTATTTCCAAATGCGAAATCTCTCTACTTAGCCATTCAATCTTCACCAAATACGTAACATACACACTCGAACTTGCACCCAAACCAACAAATGACCCATCAGCTTGACCCAAATCTCTTATTTTCTTAACAATTAAATTCCTCATTACCCAGAGTCTTGGCTTAAAATCTGGTCTTCCTTCTTTCATCTCAGTTTCATTAAATTCTGTTGATCTTTCTTCTAAACAATGGATAGTCTCCCTTTTTAAATTTCATCATTCATGCCTGGATTACTCTAAAAGCCTACTACTTGTTTTCTCAATCCTAATCTGTTCATTCTCCAAATTATTCAATATTCTCTTGCACTGTTCAATATGGCAACCACTAACTAAAGGTAGCTATCTAAATAAAAAATTAAGGTACATTTAAGATTCAGTTCCTAATTCATACTAGGTACAGTTCAAGTGCTTAACAGACATATGTGGCTAGTGACTATTATGATGGACAGCACAGATATAATCCCATTCCCACAGAAAGTTCTATTGTAAGGCTCTGTTACCTTAGACAAAATTTCTTAGCACACTATTTACATCATGGGTTTCTTTCTACTTAAGTGTATGGCCTAGATTATTAACATTTCACTAAATCAGTTGGAAATCTTTATTCTGGCATCTAACCCCTCCAGACTTGGCTTCATAAAACATCTTCATACATTTTCTTTGCTAAATCTGTTGGCCAAGCAGTTTTCACTCATTATGTAGGGCACTATGCTCTCATTATGACATTCATTCCTTCAGTAAATAAACGGGGGAGATACTTACAAGTTTGAGGGATACTGAAGAGAAGAAAACAAATAATAATCCTTGGACTGATTCATTGTTCCCTCTCCTCTCACTGGTTTTCTGCCCTACTGTCTTTCAAAGCCCATCTCCTTCAAGCTCTCCTAGCTTACCTTTCCCTTGTTAAGCTCTCAGAGCACTAGTATAGGCCACATTTGCACACAATTAAATAGAGATTAGTTTTGTCTTCTTTCAAGCTTTGTCTTCCCCACTAGAATTTAAGTTACTTAAGGAATTTGGCATTTAGTACCCAAAACAAGAGATACTTCTTTGTTAATGTCTACTGAAGAGTTTTAAGAAACACTGAAATCTTACGTATCTACAAAGTGGGACAATAATTATTTGACCGATCTATTTCATAGGATCAAATTGAGTGAAAGTTGTGAATAACTTGGATTTTTTAGATTTTTAAGAAATCTCTATACTCCATGAGGGGGTCAAACTCAAAACTCTTGAGATCAAGAGTCACATACTCCAACAACAGAGCCAGTCAGGCACCCTTAACTTGAATTTTTCTTGTTAGCAAGAAGAAATCTCTAGGGTTTTATTACAAAAAATGAGAGAAATAAAGACTAGGCAAAAGATCTGTTCTGTTTTGTTTTTGGTTTCATACAAGGGAAATGACAAAATCACTTCAAGAAAGTTAAACACTAAGATTTCTGTTTGATAATAAAACATAACATTCCATGGAATATAAAGTTTTTCATTCAGGATGGCTTTTTTCTTCCATTTTGTTTTCAAAAAAGTGTTTCATTCATGTATTCAATAAATAGAAACTAGGCATCTACTATATTCTAGGTGCACAGGACACATTAATAAACAAAACAGACAAATCCCTCCAAGGTTTACATTCTTGAGGGAGCAGGAGAGAAAAAGATGGACAAAATAAATGGTAAATGATATAGTATATAAGAAGTTAATAAATGCTAGGGAAAAAAATAAAACAAGGGGATATAGTGATTTTAGAGTGCTCAGGGAATGTCTCACTGAGATGTTGGGAGAAGATGACTTTTAAGGAAAGATGTGAAAGCAATAAGCAAATGAAGGATGTAGCTATATGGAGGAAGAGCCTCCCAGGCAGAGGGTAAAGCATATTGCAAAGGTTCTGAGGAAGGAGTATGCTTAGTATATTCCAGGAACAGCAAGAGGACCAGTATATCTAGACTGGAAATGAGCAAATGGGTGAAGAAAATATGATGTCAGAGTTAATGGACAGATAGACTGTGTAGGTGACATAGGGTAAATGAGAAAGGAAGACACTGAGGAGGTGTTTTTTTTTTTTTTAAGATTTTATTTATTTATTTGACAGACAGAGATCACAAGCAGGCAGAGAGGCAGGCAGAGAGAGAGAGAGGAGGAAGCAGGCTCTCCACCGAGCAGAGGGCCAGACACGGGGCTCGATCTCAGGGACCCTGGGACCATGACCTGAGCCGAAGGCAGAGGCTTTAACCCACTGAGACACCCAGGTGCCCCAACACTGAGGAGTTTTGATCATAGGAATGACATCATCTGGTTTAAGTTTTATTAGTATCACTCTGTCATTTATGATAAGGATAAACTCTAATGGGGCAAGCTTAGATGCTGGAGGACTACTTAGGAGGTTAATGCAATAATACAGATGAAAGACAATGGCAGGAGAGACCAGAAATAGGAAATTCACCAAAAAAATGAATTTAAAAATATGAATACCTATAATTCAAGAACCAGAATAGGTTCCTAGTTTATCACCATTTCTGATTTTTAGATTTGTCTGATATCTAGGGAAGAAGATAACATTAGCAAATATTCAACAAATATTTATTTGGTGTTTACTATATGGCAAGTCTTATCCAACATGAAATTATTCTGCAGCAGAAGGGAGGCTGGAGTAGAAGTGCCCTGGGGTGGGTATGGTGGCAGGAGAATGGGAAGAGAAAGAAGAAAGTATACAAGGAGTCTAGCCACTCTTTTTTTTTTTTTTAAACTGTTCTTTATACTTAACTTCATTCATGAAGTGAATACTTATTTAGCACTTACCAGATACCAAATACTATTCTATGTTCTTGCACCTGAACAGAACAAATAAGTCGGTCATCCTTATCATAAGGTTTACATTGAGGGGGAACACAAAAGTAAGAAAAATATATAATGTATCAGGTAACATTAACTACACTGGAGGGGAAAAAAGAAAAGAAACTAAGTAAGGAGATAAGAAGAGTTGGGGAAAGGTGAGGGTATAAGTAGTAGTTTTGCTATTTTAAAGAAAGTAGTCAAAACCTTGCTGAAAAGGTGACTTCTGAGCTGTTACCTCAAAGATTGCAAGAGCAAACCATGCAGATACAGACCTTCCTTGACTTATGATTGAGTTACATCCCAATAAATGCATTGTAAGTTGAAGATACTTCAAGCCAAAAATGCATTTAATACACATAACCTACCGAAAATAGCTTAGCTTAGCCCACCTTAACTGTGCTCTGAATGCTTACATTAGCCTAGAGTTGGGCAAAATCATCTAACACAAGGCCTATTTGATAATGAAGTACTGAAGAGCTCACATAATTTACTGGCTATCTACTGTACTGAAAGTGAAAAACAGAATGGTTGTATGGATACAGAAGAGTTGTATCAATTGTTTACTCTTGTGATTGTGTGACTGACTGGGAGCTACAGCTGCTGCCACTACTCAGAATCAGAGAAAAGCATCATACTGTGTATGGCTAGCCAAGGAAAAGATCAAAATTCAAAATTCCAAGTACAATTTGTACTGAGTGTATATGGTTTTCACACCATCATAAAACTGAAAAATCATAAGCTGAACCACCTGTATTTGGATGAACAGCTTTACAGGCAGAAGGAAGAATAAATGCAAAGGAACAGAGGAAGAACTGTGATACATTTGAAAAATAGCAAGGAAGGGGTGCAGCTAGAATGATATGTGTAAAGGAAATGAGTAGTAAGAAATGAAATAGATGTTCATCTTTTTTTTTTTTTTTAAGATTTTATTTATTTGTCAGAGAGAGAGCACACAAGCAGGGGGAGTGGCAGGCAGAGGGAGAGGGAGAAGCAGGCTCCCCACTGAGCAGAGAGCCTGATGCAGGTGTTGATCCCAGGACCCTGGGACCTGAGCTGAAGGCAGATGCTTAAACAACTGAGCCACCCAGGCGTCCCAATGTTCATCTTTATATACAACCTATTATCTCCATTTACTATGTTCCAAGTTCCTTCCAAGTCAGAATATACATAGAATGTATATTATATATGCTAAAATTTCTGAAGTCCTAATGGTTGGGTGCTATCAAATACAATGACCAATAACATCCTAAGACTCAAAACTCAAATCATCATTCACCATTAACTACTGAGTAGAATGGGTCACATTTCTAATTTTGTCCAAAGAGAATCTATTGAGACTAACCTTTGTGGCTAGTTTCCTAAGTCTCTAAACAAATATGCCCAACATATGCTATACCAAAAAGAGAACCGGTGTTGTTTGTATAACTTCATTGTATATCTTCAAATAATTAAAAGGCAGGGAAAGGATACTAGACAAGTATATTAAGAGTCTGCAGTTAAAATTCTACATACTAAGCGATAATATTAAATGATCCACATATATTAACTCAAAGATAGTTTTCTAGATTACCTCTCTGTTCTCTCCATAGAAGTTAAGCCATTTAGGCTGGAACCCCATTACCTTGGTTAAATTTCCTCATAGAAAATAAAAACTAACTCTCAGATTTTTGAAAGGACGTTCATATTAGAACTCCCTAAAAATAACAGGTATTAAAATTTTCAGTAAAGACAAAGTGATGTGCTTCTTATAAAGCACTTGATAGAATAAACTGAATGGAAATTTCCTGTGTTACCACAGGCCAAGCCCATCTGCCTTGTCTTCTTTTTAATCAACATGTTTTGCAATAGGATTCTGTTACAGGTTCATATATAAAGCAGAAGCTAAGTTCTATCTAACCCCAGGGTGTCCAAAAGAATTAATTTTTCTTTTCATTTTCTCGTGTAAGCCAGAATGATTAAGAACAAATCAGAATATTTCATAATATTAAGTATTACATGCACCTTCTATATACAGATATAACAAGTAAAATGTGTTCCTGACTTTATACACCATCCTTAAAACATGCTTTCAGTATAGTATGACTAACGTAGCCTAAACAAATTCATTTAAATAATTCTTAAAAGGTTAGTGATTCTATACTACAAACTTATGTGTTAACCATGTTAACAACAGTTATCTTCAGTCTGTGAATAATAGCAGAATGGTTGGGAGAAAGTACCAAACCCAGAAGAATATCATCTTTCAACCATTAACCTTTAAGTAAACTATTAGCAATGATTTTCACTGAAAAATAATGAGCCTGAAATTCACTTCCACATTTTGAAATTTTTGTTCTTGCTGTTCATTTGGTGTTTGTTTATTTTTTGGTTTTCCATTTGTTTACTTCGGCATGTGATGTACCTTATGATACAGGAAGCAAAACAGAGGGGTGCTTCTTGTTTCTATACTCCCTCCTTGTGATCAAGTTCCTACCATTAAATATAGTTTTTTTTCTTCCTCTTCTTTTTTATGATTCTATTTTATTTTTAATTCTTTTAAATCAACATATAATGTATAATTGGTTTCAGAGGTACAGGTCTGTAATTCATCAGTCTTATATAATACCCAGTGCTCATTATATCACATGCCCTCCTTAATGTCCATCACCCAGTTACCCCAGCCCCCAACCTCCTCCTCCTCCCCTTTAGTAATTTGTTTCCTATGAACTTTTAACATGTTTGACAAGAGCTATTATTTCAGAAAGTTATGTATGTGGTAAACAGTTTTAAAAAGCAAGCCTATCTCCCACACTCAATGCAAGTGTCCCAGGTCCTCTTTCCAGAAGCATTCATTGTTACCTATCCAAAGATGGCCTATATGAAAGAAAGGGAGGAAGGAGGGAGGTGGGTCTGTGTGTATTTTAAACTATGGTTTTAAATAACAATCACTTCTTTTCAAAAATATTTATGGATAATAGGGCATCTGGCTGGCTTAGTCAGAGAAACATGCAACTCTTGATCTCAGGGTCATGAATTCAAGCCCCATGTTGGGTGTAGAGATTACTTAAAAATAAATAAAACTTTAAAAAATACTTATGGGGGGCACCTGGGTGGCTCAGTAGGTTAAGGATCTGACTCTTGGTTTCAGCTCAGGTCTTGATCTCAGGGTCGTGAGTTAGGCCCCATGTTGGGCTCCACACCCAGCATGGAGCCTACTTAAAAAAATAAAACATAACAAAACAAAAAATTTATGGTATAACAGAATAATGAAAATGCCATCACCTTAAATTCTTAAATCAATATAGTACTTTACAGTTTTCAAAGCACTTTCAAGTGTATCAGCTCACTGATCTTCAAAACTAACAGCCTTTGGTAAATGTATTTCTACCTCAAAGAATCATCTAATTGAGTAATTTACTATATCCATCTCTCTCAGGTAGATAACATTCAAATCAACACCAAATGAGAGCAGCTGTGTACTTAAGAAACAAAAAAAGCAACACACTTCCCAAGGAGGTTAACTATCTTCTGTTGGTAGCATATTTCAATTTCTTGAATCTATTGTCTGTAACTTACTGTTAATTTTTAAAATTTAAACTGCCATCAATATCACAGAAACATTTCAGAGTTACCATATATCTATTTCTAAATTAGTTTCTCTATTTTGGACTATTACTGCCAATATATTTGAATAAGAAAGCTATTCTCTATTCCTTACCTATTCTCATTACATCCATAATATACAGAATTGGTCTTATTAAGGGTCTCGTTTCATTAACAGAAGAGCAGTTATCAGTCTTCCTATTTTGATTACATAATACATAAGAACAATCCTTCAATACATGACACCACTACCTGATTTAAGGAGGGTTAATAATTCACAGGAAGATGTAGCACTTAACTTCTGGCTAAATATAAACACCAAACATCATATTTCCAAGTATGAAACCAGTTGATGTCTGAAGTAACAGAGACAAAATAAAAACAGCATAAAAAGAGACATTGCACACATTTCCATGACTTAGAAGTAGTCATCCAGTACAAAACTCCCTTGCATATGTTTCTGAGGTTGTAAATTACATATAATACTTCACTGTACCCATATAGTACTTAACATTAAAAAGGGTTCAAAAACTTATTTTAAAAATTGTGGTAAAATTTAAATAAAATTTGTCACTTTAGCCTTCAAAATACTTTTAAAAGACCCTACGTAAGGAAGTGAAAGATCCCTCTTCCTTTTATTGATAACAATACAATCAGAGGGGGCGCCTGGGTGGCTCAGTGGGTTAAGCCGCTGCCTTCGGCTTGGGTCATGGTCTCAGGGTCCTGGAATCGAGTCCCGCATTGGGCTCTCTGCTCAGCGGGGAGCCTGCTTCCTCCTCTCTCTCTCTGCCTGCCTCTCTGCCTACTTGTGATCGCTGTCCGTCAAATAAAATAAATAAAATCTTAAAAAAAAAAAAAAAAGAATACAATCAGAGAAAAAATTAAGTAAGTCGTATATATTATCCCAAGACATAAACCCAGTGCTCACTTCAGCAGCACAGACACCAAGTCATAAACACAAAAGAAATCAGAAAGAAGGGCGCCTGGGTGGCTCAGTGGGTTAAGCCGCTGCCTTCGGCTCAGGTCATGATCTCGGGGTCCTGGGATCGAGTCCCGCATCGGGCTCTCTGCTCAGCAGGGAGCCTGCTTCCCTCTCTCACTCTCTGCCTGCCTCTCTGCCTACTTGTGATCTCTGTCTGTCAAATAAATAAATAAAATCTTTGAAAAAAAAAAAAAAAAAAAGGAAATCAGAAAGAAACTCAAAAGAAGGGATGTCTGGGTGGTTCAGTCATTTAAGCATCCAAGTCTTGATTTTGGCTCTGGTCATGATCTCAGAGTTGTGAGATCAATCCTGGTGTCGGGTACGTGGAGTCTACTTGGGACATACTCTCCCTCTCATGTTGCCCCTCCCTCACCCCTCACACATGTCCACTCTCTCAAAAAAAAATTTTTTTCCAAAGAAACTATTTTTGAAAAAAGGGTTTTATTATGAATTCAAATTATGATCAAATCCTCCCTAAACCTTAAGTTTATGTTAATACAAAACTGATAATAAATAATAGGACACTATGAAATGTAGGAAGGACAAGAATAACATTTTTAGATAATCATATTTTCAAGGGCTCTCCATGTCTGGATCAAGTGATTTCAATAAATCGGTGGGAGAACTGGGGAGGGATGACCCAAAAGTCCTATTTCTCAGCCATTAATCTCTTCACAGGCCAACCCAAGATACACTGATATGATTCTTAAATGTTTTTCACCATATGAAAAAAAATTTTTAAGATTTTTACTTATTTATTTAAGAGAGAGCACAAGCACACACACGAACAAGAGAGGACAAGAAGGGGAAGCAGCAGAAGGAAAGAGAGAGGCAGGCTCCCTGCTGAGCAAGGAGCTTGATGGGGGACTCTGACCCTCGAATCAAGACCTGAGCTGAAGGCAGATGCTTAATAGACTGAGCCACCCAGGTGCCCCTGAAAAATTGTAATATAGTAAGAGAAATCATTCAAACCAAGTAGGAAAGAAATGTGGTATGAACTGAAAAAGAATCAGGTCATCATTAATTTGCTGTTATTTTAATTATCTTTGATATGGAGAGTACCTTCTGTGTTGCTATACCTGTCCTAAGAACTTAGGCCTCCCATGAAAATATTAAAAACAAATGTGAACCCCGAACTGATAAAACTATTTGTTTATTTATTTACTGAATATTTTATTTATTTATTTGACATAGAGAGAGAAAGAGAGAGAGATTACAAGTGGCAGAGAGGGGGGGAAGCACGCTCCCTGCTGAGCAGAGAGCCCGATGCTGGGCTCGATCCCAGGACCCTGAGATCATGATCTGAACGGAAGGCAGAGGCTTAACCCACTGAGCCACCTAGGTGCCCTGATATAACTATTTAGATCCGTATCTGGAAAATTAAAGTCCAAGTTATCTTAGAACAAACTGTACAGAATTTATCTTTCATTTTAGAGGGATCAGGAAACCTATGTTCACATTTTCTTACATATGCATAAAAAAACAGTTGAAGGATAAATAAGAAACTGGTTACCTAAGGTGGCAGGGATATAAACCAGTAAAAAAGACACAGTTGGAAGCAAAATTTCAGTTAGGTAATTAAAAAAATAAAAAAGATTTATTTACTTGTTGGGAGAGAAAGAGAGGATAAACGGGAGGAGCAAGGGAATGGGGCTTGACCTCAGGACCCTGAGATCACTACCTGAGACAAAACCAAGAGTGAGACACTTAACCAATGGTGCCACCCAGGTGCCTCCACAATTTGGTAATTTTTAATTCTGGACTTATGAAAATCATTACCATTCAAAAGTAAAAGAAAAGGGTATAATATTTTACTGGAATAATCTATCTTAAAACCACTTCTCAAAGCCTCCTAGCTTGTATCAATACCTCCTAAAAAAACTGAAGTTCCTGGAAAAAAGGAAAAAACTATTACCCACTTAAAAGATAGGGGAGGGAAGGTTAGAGCCAAAGTGACTTAAGACCTTCTGGATGTGTAATTCATTATATTTCATCTCTTAAAAATTATTATAGAAACTTAAGAGTAACTTTCTCTCTTTAACAGAAGTTCTTTAAAAGGCAATATAGTCTAAAGATTCAAATAAATGCATACAGTAAACTTCATACTACATTTAATATGACTTTATTAAATGAGTTATCTTATTGAAATCAATATTCCTCTGGCCAAAAAAAAAAAACTACAATTGCAAGAGACACTTAACCAAGTTCGACTGGTAAATTAAAACCCTATCGGACACTAATTTCAACTGCAGGGGAAAGAGCTGCTTTAAGGAAGTTACCCAAATTAACTTACTATACTGTTTTCTATAACCATGTATAAATATGCAGAAACATGAGAGATGACAGTAGGATGACTAATACACCAGAAGCTTAGGAAGACAGTTGGTGTGGGTAAACAGAATGGGTTTGGAACTAGACCTAGTCTGAACCTGACTCTATCTCCTGATTTCGACAAATGACTTAACTTCTCCAAACCGGTTTGTTTAAAGACAAAATGAAGCTGATACCACCTAACCTGAACATTTGTTAGGAGAATTACATGGTAAGTCCACATAGGCAGGTTCCAGACTATTCTGACTAGCTCATACAGAGGATGCAGGGCAGAAAGAAAGATTTCCTTAGTGAATATTTTTTGAAGTCACATGTGAGAAAACCAAGCAGAAAGAAAATAATCTAAAGTGGCAAAGAAAAGAGAGAAATTTTCTGGGAGTCAGGTAACTAGGATCTAGTCAAAAAGAAAGGTAATTAGGATCTAGTCAAAAAGAATTATGGAATATCTCTTTTTAAAAATGAAGATTTTTACTACATCTATTGCTTAATTCACTTGCTCCTTTTACAAGTTAGGTGTGAACATTCATTAGCCTAGAGGAATCATTTGAATACTCTAGGGCAAATATCCATGGTAAGTAAACACGGCTATCAAACTTAAGATAAAAAGAATCTAAATTGGGTATTAGGTTTAAAATCACTGCAAACATTTACATTTTCTTTCACAAAATTTCAACAGAATTTATACATGATCGCATGAGTATCCTTTTTGTTAAAATAGGAAATTGCTTTTTAAAATAAAAGATCAACTTCAGACAATTCTATACTTGTGGAATATTATTTCTTATTGGCAAAAATACTTGTTACTATAGTTGGAATCATAGAAAATTGCACGCAATTTCTAGTCAACTGTTTTTGACCTACAAAAATCTAATTTCACTTTCAGTGTTCAATGTGTGCCAGAAATACCATATACTGGGTTAAGACAGGTCCTGTGATCTCAGGTAACATATGGGTTTAGCTGAAGAAAATAGAAGAGAATAGAATAGAATGCATTCACTGAAATTCAAAAAATAAAACTTATTGACTTAACTATTCATTTCTCTTTCATATTTCAGCACCCATACAGACTGAAACAATTAAGAATATTATTTTTTCAAGGCATTACTGAATATATTCTATATTAAGGCCATTTGACAGAAAACCAATTTCCTTAGAATTGGTCCTAAACATACAGGACCTAAAAACCAAGTTAAAATGGAGGGGAGGGATGACAGAAAAAAAGAAATTAAAAGAGGTTACCTCTTTGAATATTTTTATATGATATACCTTCTATTTCTTCATGTTATAGAGAAGATATGCTCCTAATTCCTCCGAAGTGTCTTTTCTATAAATCACTACAGGGTATATAATATATAGTAAAAAGTGAAAAGCATAAAAGTTCAAAAATAATTTGGAGAGAAATATTGGGAGCAAAATACCTAGAATGAAGTTATTTGCTAATTGGAAAATTATGGCTGGCTCTGAACTATTTCAGGCACTCCAGTGCAGAAAAATTACTGCCTTGAGAATCTACATATCTGCTTTTTAAATGTACTACATATTTGGAAGTATATAAAATAGAGGTTGTTCAAAGAGAAACAAAAATTATTCTTTTTAAACTGCTTAGAAGAAATTTGGGGGCCTCTTGGCCCACTACCCCTAACACACATAGCTAGAGTTGGGAGAAGAGAAGCAAGGGAAATTTATTTTACTACTTCTAAAAAGTCCCTGTTAGGCTCAGCGATCCAAGAGATGAAATTTGTTGTGTGGATGGACGCAAGAGCTTTCTTTGCTCATTTCTGCCTGAGTGCACACATTCTACACTGAGGTCGCCTATGAAGAACTAAAAGGTTTTCCCTTAAGATAATAACACATTTCAGGATTTAACAATTCTGACTACCAACCAAGAAGTGAAGAATGCCTACTGATTTACTATTCGTTTAAGTTTCTGCCTGCAGGGAATGAACTGTGACACATTTCAGCCACCAACTACTATCTTTTTAGAATAGGCTTTTTAAAGAACAGAATTATTTTTTGAAATAAAGCTCAACTCTCAGCACACCTCTTTCCAAACGTGTTCCTGCACCAGTTAAATAGAGAGCTCGATGACTGGGTCGAGAGAGGGCTGGCCACAGCAGGGCAGATTGAGAAAATCCGCAGCCCCTCTTCCAGGAGAGGCTTTTTTTAAAGTTTGAATTTCTTAGGTTAAAAGAACTTTTCCCTCAAAGCTGCACAATGGAACCTGCTTTTCAAGCAGAACTCTATAAAAAATTGCCTCGTGAGCCTTCTGGTTACTGCTTTTCACACACTCCTTCATTAACTATGCAAATTTCTTTTAACATTTTTATGTAGGTATTGTTCTTTGAACTACTTTATGGACATTTTCCCCAGTTTAATACTAAATTTTATAAACAAGCACTGATTCCACAGACCAATAAGGCTTTCTCATCTTGGTCAACAAGCTGCCAGATTAATTGCTAATTAAAGATGCACTTTTTCCCACTATTCTTTTTCACGCACACCCCCTTGGAAACTGTATTTCAGAAGCAAACTATAACTTTCTCCAAATTCACAGATGACAGCTTTGGTTTTAGGGGAACAAAATCTGTAGTTGCCAGTGCAGTCAGCCTGAAACCTTTGTGTCTGTCAGAGGAAAGAACAAAAGGCAGCGCTTCCTCCCCCAACCCCTCCTTAGCTCTGGAGGAAGGCAGGCTTGACAGTACAGTTCTAGAGAGAAAGGAAACCATGCCGAATCTAGTGAGAGTTTCCCCTAAACAAACACACAAAGCTACCCAAGCTACCCACCTTGGATAGCTGCCTCCTGAGGCTAAAGCGTTGAACCATGGTCACCCTGAGTAATCTTCAGACAAAGCAATCCACGAAGGGAAGGGTTTTGTTTGGTTTTGTTTTTAAAAAACAGCTTCTTGGAAAAGTCGGTGGCAAAACATTTTGAAGACTATCACAGAGGTCCAAATAATCTCCCTGGGAGTCTTAGCAAACTTGGAACCACTTCATTATTCCATCGGGAGATACGGCAAAGCCTACGTCCGAGAGGGCGGGCGGACGGACCTCGGCAGGGAGGGGTAGAATCCTGGAGCTGCTTCACCCAGTGCCAAGCTCGGTTAGCACTTCCTGTGAGTCAGCCGAGAGGGGTCCAGAGTGAAGGACCACCCCTTCTCTTTCCACCAAATCCTCAGCCTAGGATGCCGCTCTGGTGCCACCTGAGACTCCGGGGCCAAACCTGATATTCTGGTCTGTGTGGGGCGAGGAGTGGCGCACTGGGGTTAGAAAGCATCAGCCTCAAGCAGAAACCTGGCAACTGCAATTCTTCCCAGGCTAAAGCCCTCCCAGTGGAGGAGGTCCCCTGCAAAGAGTGACGCCCCCCTTCTCAACCTCCCCCTCAGGTAATCTGCTGGGTTAAATGATGTGAATAAAAGGAGGTGGCAAAAAGCCCCTGTCTGTACCAGCTATGCTCCCAGGAGACTCCTCCCACCTGGGCTCGGCAGCTGTCCGGCTTTGTCTAAGGTAATTGGCCAAGCCTTTCCCCTTATTCACCAGGAGGAGTCCCGCCTCAGGAAGGAATGTCAGGTGCAGAGTGGCATACTTCGAGGGTGACTTCAACTTCGTTACAGGGTGACTTCAACTTCCTTACCAAGTTAAAGAAACTAAGGCTGCCTCCTGAGCTAATTGACTGCTCTCAGAACGATGTAATTTTTAAGTCTACACACATAACAAAAAAAACCCAGCTCAGAATGAATAAATGTAGGTAAAAGGTATGAAAATGACAATCCTGAGGCCAGCTGCAAAGATAAAAAATATTTTACTATCGTTTGCCAGTCTCTTCCTATTTGATTCTGCTGCCAAACACCCAAGGCTTCATTTTCCTGAAATTTCCACTCTACATGCTCATCTCTGAATTGTTCATTATTCCTAAATGATTTTAAAAACTGACCAGGGCAGAACTTGTTGGCATATATGAATTTTCCTTGCTCTAGTGATTCTCAATTCCCTGTAAGCATGATTATGTTACATATAGCCTTTGCTGGAATAAACCTACTATGTGAGATCATTGTGTTAGACATTTCACATCTACTATCCTATTGATTTCTTAACACCCCTCCCGGAAATATGTATTAATATCCCAATTCTTCAGATAAGTAAAGCAGGAATATTCTAAGACATCAGTATTATCATTAGGAAACCATACAGTGTTACTAACTTTTCTCTTTTTGGTGAGAAAACTGAAAAATGAATTTCAAAAGACAGATCTTTTATACAATGGTTATTCTCAACCATGCCCTTGTCACACACTCCATTTTCCAATTACCATCCAAATATAGTGCACAATTTTTAAAACTTCATATAATAAAATATCACACACATATTTCACAACACCTTAGGAAGCATACAAAAGATTTACCTACGTACCAGATTCGAGTAAGTAACAGGATGCTATAGCTCCAAAAAATAATCACTCTGACCAAAATATATATATTTTTACATATAAATATATATTATATTTATATATTACATATAAATATATAGAGCCCACTTTATATATAAAATATATATATTCTATATAAAAATATATATATTTATATATTTACATATATACATATATAAAGCCCACTTTATATATATATTTTTTTACTTAGTGATTATTTATATATAAATTATATATAATTTATATATTATATTTATATATTTATATATTATATATTCATTTATACATAATATATATTTATATATAATAGTTTATATATAAATTTTATTCCAAAAACCTTAAGTGGAGAATGGTTGAACATAATGAAACTATTTGTGAAATACCAAAGCTAAGAAAACTTTAATCAACAACTATGACTAAAAGTAAAGTTCCCTCATACCTAAGGTTCAGAATATGCAATGTAACCTAATATTTAAACTGACTGAAATTTAAGTCCAAGTGGAAGACAGGCTGACAGAGAACCCAAGTTCTGTGTGTTTTCTGTTTTGTTTTATTTTTAAAAGCTAAGAATACCAGTACTCCATATTTTTCCTACACAATGAAACTGAATACTCAGAAAATTTCTCCTGGTAATGAAAACCTAATGAGATGCCGGTGTGGAAATAATAAAATTCCTTACAGAAAGACATACTGTTTTAAGTATAAACATGAATTGCTTCTGATATAATCAACTGGAATCCCAGATAACTGCTAGACTGCAAAGAATTGCAAGAGTCTTTCTAACCCACCCTCCCAAAGAAAGGAAAGAGGAAAAGGAATTAGAAAAAACTGTCACAAGTCCACACACCTAGATACACAAAAAATATCAATCATGAATTGAACAGGATATATATATCCTCAAAGTCCCTGATATATATAAAAAGATTCACGGATGAAACTAATAGTGTCTTCATTCTAGGAGGAACTTACTCATTTCTTACCTATTAATATAAGGATAAACCTCTAATTGTTCAAATGCAACAAGACCTGTTAATAATCATTTCAGTGTATGACTGCAATCCAATCCTTGATAAGATGACAAAGAACTGAAAAGATCGTCAATAAATAGCTGTTAAGAGAAAAATTAGAATCTCTGAATATGATCTATTTTGAGGTGTCTGGCAGCAAAGGATGACTGCAGTAGACCAAGATCAAAGTTTACAAAAGAATAGCTAGAAAGGCAGAAGTGTATAACCTAGAGAAATATCAACAGCTCTGCAATCATTCATTACTCCAAGACCAGAATAAACAATGTCCTTTCAGTAATCTGTGATTGAAAATCCACAACCCCCTTATTCTATGCAGAAACAGACAGGACCTGTCCACAGGGTTCTTAATCTTTTTTGGATCACACACTCTTTAGGGATCTGTTAAAAGCTATGAACTCAGTCACTGGAGTGATGACATAAAATTTATGAATGGACATACACAGTGTTTTCGACACAATTCCAAATAGTCAATGAATTCCCCTAAAGCTTGTCCAAACACCCCATTTTAAGAAATTGGTTAAGTTCCCTTGGGGTGCCTGCGTGGCTCAATGGTTAAGCACCCAACTCTTGATTTTGGCTCAAGTCATGATCTCAGGGTACTGAGACTGAACCTTGGGTCAGGTTCTGAGTATGGAGCCCACTTGAGATTCTCTCTATCCCTCTCTCTGCCCCTCCCTACTCTCTCACAAGCTCTCTCTCAAACAAAAACAAAAACAAAAAACCTCTTGACCCCATCATAACTAAAAAAGAGATGAACATCAATCACTAAGCAATCCTGTCTTCTGCTTTCTACCAGAGTTAAGAGTTTTAAGTAGATTTAGGAGCCAGAAAAAAAAGTCTGCCTTTAACATGTTGGCCCCAGCTCCCCTTACATTTTCCTTATTTGTTGGTCAAATAATAATCTACTTCCAAAGCCACAAATAATCTTCAGGAAATGGCATTTTATTTGCTTTAGTTTTTATTATCTTTGTAGAAAAATATTTTACTCTCCTTATTTTATCTATCATATATAACCCCACACTAGGAATAAACATTAGTACCGATCTTATTATACATTGTCCTGCATGTGCATAAACCTATGTATGTTTGTTTTAACTAGGACTATACTGCTTTCTGATTTACTTTATCACTTAAAAAGTGCAAAACAGGGAAGCCTAGATGGCACAGTCAATTAAGTAGCCAACTCTTGGTTTCAGCTCAGGTCATGATCTTAGGGTCATGAGATAGGGCCCTGCCTCAGGCTCAGCACTGAGCATGGAGTCTGCTTAGATTCTCTCTCCCTCTCTCTTTGCCCCTCCCCCCATCTCTTTAAAATAAATAAATCTTAAAAAAATGAGGGCTGCTAGAAGGGAGGTGGTGGAGTAAAATAGCATAATTGGGTTATGAACATTAAGGAGGGCACCTGATGTGATGAGCACTGGATGTTACATGCTACCTATAAATTACCGAACACTACATCTGAAACTAATGATGTACTATAAGCTGGCCAACTAAATTTAAAAAAAAATTATTAAAAAAAAAAAAAGTCCAAAGTAACAACAGAAACACACAAATACCTTGAGTAAATATTTATAAAACTTAAATAATCATCCCAATTTAGCTGGTTTCTATATTTGAAACACCTGTCCCTCCCCCCTTTGCACCAACTTCATTCTATATAAACACATTTTGTTTTTTTATTTATTAAAGATTTTATTTATTTATTTGACAGAGAGAGATCACAAGCAGGCAGAGAGAGAAGAGAAAGCAGGCTCCCCGCTGAGCAGAGGGCCCGATGTGGGGCTCGATCCCAGGACTCCGAGATCATGACCCGAGCTGAAGGCAGCAGCTTAACCCACTGAGCCACCCAGGCGCCCCATATAAACACATTTTAAAATAAATTGATATTAAAGTTGTATATTACTGAATATCATGCAATACAAACTATGCTTTTACAGAGAAGTAAACTAAGGTTCAAAAAGATTTTTTCAAACTTGCCCCTAAATCACAGAGTTGGTATTAGAGACGGAATTGGAGCCCCAAATACAAATTTCACTACATTGCTACTTCCATTACATCATGCTTCCTCTTATTCTTAACAATTTAAAACGCACTAAAAAACAAACGCTACTTAAAATATTCATGCAATAAAGTTTTTCTGAAACTGAATAATTATTCTTTTTTTTTAAAATGTTACCCTTTACACTTTAAGCTGAGTAAGTCTCCTCGAAGCTTGGCACAACTGAAGAACTCTTACACAGAGTTATATTAAATAAATCATATTTAAACATCATTGTGGATTTTAACCAGAGTCCTGTAATAACCCAGAAGTAACAGGAGCCAGAAGTAACAGTGCCAGCTAGCTATCAGTCAATAAAACTAAGCCTACGAATTTAATAGGCTTTCATTAAGCAACACGTCATTTCAGAAAGCCCCCTTTCATTCACGCACTAAACAATTATTCATGACACCCTTTACTTTTAAGGAAGTCACGATCTAGTAAGGAAACAGAAAACTTAAACAATTGTCATTAATATGGCAAGTGCTATAATACCAGGAACAGTAATGACAAAAGGAGTGATGAACTTTTATGGGAAAAAGAAAGTCTTAAATCCGGAGTCTTTAAGGTTGGAGAGGTATTTTGCAAATGGACAAAAAAGGGAAGGGCATTCCATAAAGCAGAAAAAATACAAGTTAAGGACACAGAAATGTGATTCTAGTGGTAGGTAAAACTTTGTTTTTCACAGTAAAATGCAATATGTTTTTAGCCTATAGTGTTCAGAATATTTTTTGTGGAAATATGTTTGTGGAATGGGGCTGTAGGCTGTAACAAAATTCAGTTATTCCTCCTTTCTAAACTGCACATTATTTGCCACTTTTATATAAATGGCCCAAATGGGAAGAGCCCAACATTAATAAATAATAATGTGATAGGTTCTCTCTTTATAGAAGCTATGACTCTTTTAGTTACTGCCTCCCTTTAAAACAAGGAAGAAGGAAATCTACTTTCAAAAAAATTAGTAAATAATGCTGTTAGCTTTGAACTCCTCTGGCAACTAAGGTCCCTTAAATGATAGGAGATTACTATCTTGCAAAAACAAATTTCATTTGGCAATCCCACAACAGGTAACAATACAGATACCACATTTTACCTACATAGAACAGATTAAGTAATTTGTGTAGTTATTTATAAAGGTCCAAGCCACTGTCAATATAACTAACCCTGATGGTAGTACATTTTATTAAGTAGTAAAAAGTTAAAAGATGATAATGATCAAAAAATCTGAATACCTCTTGTATTTAATTCCATAAGTAACTCATTATGATAGCTGATTTAAAGAACAGTTAAGGGGCGCCTGGGTGGCTCAGTGGGTTGAGCCTCTGCCTTCGGCTCAGGTCACGGTCTCGGGGTCTTGGGATGGAGCCCCGCATGGGGGGGGTCTCTGCTCAGCAGGGAGCCTGCTTCCCTCTCCCCCTCTGCCTGCCTCTCTGCCTACTTGTGCTCTCTCTGTCAAAAATAAAATAAAATAAAGAACAGTCAATCACATCAAATAGCATTTTTATTTTAGTGAACTGGGCATGGCTCTTTCAAATATGCTAAACTAAAGTTGTCCCTTTCTATATCAGCAATATTTTAAGATTTGCATTTATTTCCCCCCAAAAAAACTCATGCCATGCATCACCTGCAGTAAACACATACATGGAAGAACAAAAGAAGAAAAGATAGAGAAGGGAGAGGAAAAAAGTTTATTATATGAATACCAAGTGGCAAAAAACTAACAAGAGTATTATTTACTATGTTGCAAAGAACACTCAGTAAGATTATAAATATAGAATAATTAAACACCACAAAAACAAGTCCTTAAAACAGTTTACAAGGTGTTCCAGGTGCTGGTCCTTGCTTTCCCTCTCTAGACATCTCATGCTACTTTAAACTTAATTCCAAATTTCAGCTTAAAGGTCCGTACCTTTTGGAAAGCCTCTTCTATATCAGCCCTCACCAAACCCTTTCTCCACCTTACCAGTTGATTCTTTCTTACAACACTGTACAGTAGTCTCCCCCTCATCTGTGGAGGATTCTTTTAAGACCTCCAGGGGATGACTAAAACTGTGGATAGTATTGCATCCTATATATGCAATGTGTTTTCCTAGACATACTTACTTATGATAAAATTTATAAATTAGGCAGTTAGAAATTAATAATAACCAGTAATAAAATATAACATTATAACCATATGCTGTAATTAAAAGTTATATCAATGTGATCTCTTTCAAAATATCTTCTTGTACTGTACCCTTCTTGTGAAGATCTGAGATGATAAAATGCCTACATGAGGGCGCCTGGGTGGCTCAGTGGGTTAAGCCGCTGCCTTCGGCTCAGGTCATGATCTCAGAGTCCTGGGATCAAGTCCCGCATCGGGCTCTCTGCTCAGCGGAGAGCCTGCTTCCCTTTCTCTCTCTCTGCCTGCCTCTCCATCTACTTGTGATTTCTCTCTGTCAAATAAATAAATAAAATCTTAAAAAAAAAATGCCTACATGAGATAAAGTAAGGTGAATGATGTAGGCATTGTGACATATCGTTAAGCTACTACTGGCCTTGGGGCACCTGGGCAGCTCAATTGGTTAAGTGTCAGACTCTTGATTTCGGCTCAGGTCATGATCTCAGGGTCATGAGAGCAAGCCACACATCAGGCTTCCTGCTCAGCAAGGAGTCTGCTTAAGGGTCTCTCTCCCTCTGCCCCTCCCCCCAATTGTGCATGCTCCCTCTTTCTCTAAAATAAATAAATCTTTAAAAAAAAAAAAGCTACTACTGACCTTCTGACTATACATCAAGAGGATTATCTCCTTCTGGGCTGCAGTAAAAAGCAAAACCATGGTTAAGGGGGACTGCTGTATTGTAATCTGTTCCTCTTCATCCCCTTCATCAAAAAATAAGTTTCTTAGGGGCAGGGACCCTAATATGCTCATAGGGGTATTCTGATACCTACTAAGTCCTTAAATATGTATTGAATAAATGGTTTCAAAATATAAGGCAGTGTTCAATGGCCCTATACAAATTCAAAAGTTTCTAAGACATTCTGGAATTCCTTCTCTCTCCCCTCAACCATCTCCCATACCCCCAAACTCTCTGATCTTTCTGCCTAATTAAATTTTACTTACTCTTCTATTCCATTCTTGTAAGGATTAATTTTATTAACCATTTGTCAATTATTTCCCATTTATGGAATACTTTTTGTGATTTAGTACTTTCCAATAAAAAATTTCCTATGAAAATTCAGAAAATAGAGTAAAATATAAAGAGTAAGAAACTTTGTTCAAAATTGTCACATACAGAAGTAACTACTATCATGTTTTAATGGATTTTCATCTGGGATTCTTCTCATTCTTTAATTATGTAAGTAATGTATGAATGCTTAATAGTTGTAGCCACTATTATCAGTTTATCCTTCTTTTACAATGAACTTCTACTACTTACCTATAAAAGTATGCAGTATTATCTTCAGTTAGCTTGGTTTGTTTCTTAACCCAACTAATATCATAATTACATATTAATTAGAACTTCCTTTGCTATGGTCTGAATGTTTGTGTTCTCCCAAAAGTCATATGTTGAAATGCTAAAGCCTGATGTGATATTAAGAGGTGGGAACTCTGGGAGGTACTACATTTATCAGGCTGGATTAGTGCTCTTGTAAACGAGATCCCACAGAGCTACCTAGCCCCTTCCAACATGTGAGGACACAACAAAATGTCTACAAACTGGGAGAGGGCCCTCATGCTATGCTGGCACCCTGATCTCAGACTTCCAGCCTCCAGAACTGTGAAAAATAAAATTCTATTGTTTATAAACTATCCAGTCTGGTATTTTGTCATAGTGGCCTAAACAAACTAAGATACCGGCTTTTAAAAATTCAAGAATTTACTCAGAAAAATTTGTCGGGATATATGGATCTCTACTGTTGTTACATAATATTCCATAGTACAGACAGAACAGTTTATTTAGTTTAGTTTATCATTTTATTTAGTTTATTTTTCTTGATGACAATTTAAATTATTTCTCATTTCTGCTAGTAGAAACAACAGTGCCATGTACATACCTACTTCTGGACACATGATATTTCTTTCTCCAGGACAGATACTAAGACATGACCCTATCCATTCAAGGTCCAGCCCGAACTCATTTTCTTCAGAAGACAACCCTGTCCACTTCAGTTCACTGTCATTTCTGCTTTTGTATAACTCATAGTGATAGTTCTTACACTTTCGTATTTGCTATTCAGGTCCTGTACTGTTATTTAGTTTTTTAAGCATTAAGCATAGGATTCTATCTTGTATTTTCTGAATGCTGATTGTATAGTATCTTAAACAGAGCAGACAATAAGTATTTATGAAATGCCCTGAAAATCTTAAAAGAAACATTAATCTTGTCTGATAGGATATGTAACTGTCCTATTACCTTATTTCCTTATTCCAATATAAAAGATTATACAAACTCTAACACTGAACTATTACTGCTTTAGATTTCATTTTCTCCATTTGTAGACCTCACAAAGGAGAAAACCAAATGCCTTACTCAAGTCCAAAATGCCTTACTCAAGTCCAAAATCTAACTCCCTTTTAATTTCATGTCTCATGAAGAGAAACATTATCTGGCAGAACTTATACTTCAAAAAAATTGATACTAGGGAGAATTACATCAACAAATTGGCAGACTAGATATAGGCCTTCCTTCTCCCATAGAGGCACTAAGTTAACAATATATGGACCAAAATACTGCTACAAAAACTCTAGAGAATAGGTGAGAAGCTATTGCGCCCACACATAACATGATGAACAAGACACGGTAACAGTGAAACTTGTGGTCTCTGGTGCACACATTCATGCTACTTCCCCTGCAGAGCATAATATGGAACAACCTGAAAGAAACACCCCATCCAAATGTTTCTCCCTCAGAAACACAAACAGAACAGACTAAATGTCCTATATTCTGGTTGTCTGAGGTCTGCCTGAGGGACTGGTTTCTGTCTTGGCTGACTCAAGCACGGAAATGACAAGAATAAGAGTTGAGAAGGTGCTGCAAGTAATAGGTAAGTAGCACCTTAGAGCTGCATATCTGTAGGCAAATGCCAGGGGGAGCTAAGATCAGAAATGGTTTGAGAAGTTCTAGAACCTCGAGCTAGGCTGATTAGTGAAGATATCCCCACGCAGAAATTCAGTATGCAAAGACTGGTTATTTTTTCAAATGTCCAAATCCCAGCATCCCCACCCCTCAAAAAACAAAAAGAGAAAAAGCAAGCAAACAAACAGGGAAACGTGGTCCAATTAAAGAAACAAAATAAACTCCAGAAACAGGAGTTTCTGGACCTATCTGAAAAAACACAGACCTATAAGGTGCCAGACAAAAAAATTTAAAATAAGTCATAAAAATGTTCAATCAGCTAAAAGAGAACACAACTAAAAGAAAACAGGAAAATGATGCATGAACGTAATGAAAGTTACCGACAAAGAGACAGAAACTATACAAAGAAAAATTCTAGAGCCAAAAAGTACAATAACTGAATGGAAAATTTCACTGGAAGGGCTCAAGATCAGAGCTCAACAGGCAGAAGAACCAGTGAACTTGAAGGCAGCTCATTTGAAATCAGAGTCAGAGGAGCAAAAAGAATGAAGAAGAGTAAACAGAGCTAAGGGACTAATGGGAGGGAAACTATCAAGTTGGAAAAAAAAGTATTTTATATATATATATATATATATGGTCTCTAGTAAAGATGAATACATGGAAAATATAGTAACCTGTACTACTATAAATTTGGTGCATAGAATTTTAATGACAAGAACAAAAAAACGTATAAGTCTATGTTAATGGGTATACAATATATAAATATGTAATTTGTGTTCCTGGATGGCTCATTCAATTAAGTGTCTGCCTTGGGCTCAGGTCATGATCCCAGGGTCCTGGGACTGAGCCCTGCATTGGGCTCCTTGCTCAGCAGGGAGTCTGCTTCTTCCCCTACCTGCCACTCTCCTTGATTGTGCTTGTTCTCTCTCCCTCAAGTAAATAAAATCTTTTAAAAAATATACGTAATTTGTGACATTAATAACATAAAAGGGAGGGTGGAGCTGTAAAGCAGTAGAGCTTATGTGATTTAAATTAAAGGTTTAAAAAATGCTATAACTTTAACATTTTTTATGTAATTTCAGTGATAACTAGAAATAAAGTATCTACAGAATATACACTAAAGGAAATAAGGAGGATATCAAAGCACATCACTACAGTAGTCCCTCTTTATAAGTTTCAGTTTTTCATGGTTTCAATTGCTGTGGTCAAGTGCAATCTAGAAGATGATCCTCCTTCTGATGTATCCTCAGAAGATCAATAGTAGCTAAATGCTACATTACAATGCCTTTGTCATTCACCTCACTTCATCTCATTGCATTTTATTATCGCACATCAGCCCGAAAAGAAGGATGAATACAATACAGTAGGACACTTTGAGAAAGAGACCACAGTCACCTAAATTTTATTATCATACATTGCTATAATTGTTCTATTATCGTCATTGTTAATCTCTTACTGTGCCTAATTTACAAATTAATGTTTATCATAAGTATGAATGTATAGGAGAAAACAGTGTATTTTGAGTTCAGTACCATGCACAGTGTCAGGCATCCACCAGGGGTCTTGGAATGTATCCTCCACAGATAAGGGAGTACTAATATACAAAAAATAAACAAAACACAAAGGAAAGCAGTGAAAAAGGAGAGGAGAGACCAAATAACAAAACAATAGTTAAGTCCTTCCCTATTAGTAATTACTTTACATGTAAATGCATCTACACAAAACCTAAATACGGACATACAGAGATGCTTTATTCATAACTGCCCAAACTTAGAGCAACTCAGATGTCCTTCATTAGGTAAATGGATAAACTGTACTATATTCAAACAATGGTATATTATTCATGATGAAAAGAAATGAGGTACCAAGACACGAAGACACAGAGAGAAACCTTAAATCCATATTACTAAGAAAAGAGGACAATCTGAAAAATTACAAATTGTACAATTCCAACTACAGGACATTCTGGAAAAGGCAAAACTATGAAGACAGTAAAAAACAAAAACAAAAACAAAACAAAAAAAAACTGTGGTGCCCAGGGGCTGCAGGTGGAGGCGAGGGAAGGGATAGACAGGCAGAACACAAGATTTTTAGGGCAGTGAAAATACTGATACTTTAATAGTGGATACATGTCATTATACATTTGTCCAAACTCACCACGTGTACAACACCAAGAATGAACCCTAATGCAAAATATGGGCTTTGGGTGATTTTGATGGGTCAACGTAAGTTCATCAATTGTTACAGATGTAGTGGGGGATGTTAATAATGGAGGAGGCTATGCATGTGTGGGAGTATGGGAACTCTCTGAAATTTGCTATAAACCTGAAACTGCTCTAAAAAAAAAAGAAACCTCTTGGGGCACCTGGGTGGCTCAGACAATTAAGCGTCTGCCTTTGGCTCAGGTCATGACTCCCTGCTCAGTGGGGAGCCTGCTTCCCCCTCTCCCTCTGCAGCTCCCCCTGCTTGTGCGCTCTCTCTCTCCCTCCTTCCCTCTGTCAATTAAATTAATAACATCTTTAAAAATAAATAAAAATGAATAAATCTCAAAAGATCTAAATGGCCTAAAACCACAGGATCTAACTATATGCTATCTACAAGCAACTCACTTTAGCGTTAAGAACATACATAGGCTGCAAGTGGAAGGATGGAAAAAGTCCATGAAAAGTGTAACCAAAAGAGAGTAGAAATGGTTATACGAATACCAGACAAAACAGACTTCCAATCAAAACCTGTAATAAGAGACAAAGGAGGATATAATGACAAATAGGTCAGATCACCTAAAGAAATCTAACAATTATAAATATTTATGCACCAAACCTCAGAGCTCCTAAATATATAAAGCAAAATGAAAGAACTGAAAGGAAAACTGCCAGCAACACAAGAGATTTCATACTCTTCTTCCAAAAATGGATAGAACAATGAGATAGAAGATCGATAACAGATGACTTTAATAACATTATAAACTAATTAGAATGAAAAAACATAGAACACTTCCACCCAACAACAGCAGAATATACATTCTTCTCAAGTGCACATGAAACATTCTACAAGACAGATCACAGGTTAGGACAACAAGTCTTAACAAACTGAAAAATTTTGAAATCATACAAAGTTATGCTCACAGTGGAATGAAATAGAAGGAAAACCGGAAAATCTACAGTTGTATGGAAATTAAACAACACACTCTTGGCCAACCAATGGGTCAAAGAAGAAGTCACAAGATAAATAAGAAATACCTAGAGACAAATGGAAATGAAAATACAACATATCAAAACTTACTAAGTATAGCAAAAGCAGTGCTAAGAGGAAACACTGCAGCAGTAAATGAGTACATTAAAAAAGAAAGATCTTAACCTAACTGTGCACCTAAAGAAACTAGAAAAACTAAATCCAAAGATGGAAAGAAATAATAAAGATAAGAGCACTAATAGAGAACAGAACAAAAGAAAAAGATCAATGAAACCAAGAGCTGCCAACAAAGTTAACAAAGCTTTATTTAGCTAGACTATGAGAGAGCATGAGAGCCAGCATGTGGGTGTGTGAGCAGGAGAAAACTAAAATCAGAAATGTAAGCAGGGACATTACAATCAAATCCACATTATAAAAAGAATTATAAGAGAATACCATGAAGAACTGGTAAGCCAACAAAATGGCTAAGAAAAAAAAAAATGCACAAACTCCTAGAAATACACAATATAACCAAGACTGAATTATAAAGAAATAGAAAATCTTGAGGCATCTGGGTGGCTCTGTCGATTCAGCATCTGCTTTTAGCTCAGGTCACAATCCCCCCCTGCATTGGGGGGGTCCCTGCTCAGTGGAGAGTCTACTTCTCCCTCTTCCTCTACCCCTCCCCCTCTGCTCATGCTCTGTCTCTCACTTTCAGTCTCTCAAATAAATAAGTAAATCTTAAAAAAAAGAAAAAGAAATAGAAAATATCAACAGATCAGTAACAGGAAAAGAAAATTAATCATTAATCAAAAGGTCTCAAGAAAGTAAAGCTCAGGATCAACCAGATGGCATCGATGGAGAGTATTCCACCAAACTTTAAAAAAAATTACCACAGATCCTCCTAAAACTCTTCAAAAAAGCTTAAAAGGAGAGAAAACTTCCAAGTTCATTCTATAAGGTCAGAATAATCCATTTCCTCAAGCCAGACAAAGACACTACAGAAAAACTACATTACCAATATCAGTAATGAGTATCAATGTAAAACTCCTCAAAAAAAAAAATAGCAGGGCGCCTGGGTGGCTCAGTGGGTTAAGCCGCTGCCTTCGGCTCAGGTCATGATCTCGGGGTCCTGGGATCGAGTCCCACATCGGGCTCTCTGCTCAGCAGGGAGCCTGCCTCCTCCTCTCTCTCTCTCTCTCTGCCTGCCTCTCTGCCTACTTGTGATTTCTCTCTGTCAAATAAATAAATAAAAAATCTTAAAAAAAAAAAATAGCAAAGTGAATTCAACAGTACATTAAAAGGATTATAGACTACAACCAAGTGGGACTTATTCTAGGAATGCGAAGTATTTCAACATATGAAATGTGATTAATGTAATGTAAAATTAATGTGATAATGTAAGAAGGAAAAAAATTACATGATCCTCTAAAATTGATGCAGAAAAAGCACCTGGCAAGACTCAAGACACTTTCATGATAATAACACACAAAAACATACAAAGGATTAGAAGGAAACTACCACAACAGGAAAAAAAAAAAAAAGCCATTAATGGAAAGCCCACAGCTGACATCATACTCAATGGTGAAAGACTGAAAACTTAAGACCAGAAATAAGGCAAGGA